>NC_134707.1:42896244-44096244 GCF_043290135.1 Rhipicephalus microplus
TGTGCAGTGCTGCTGCTTCGCATCCCATCATGGTTCCCTTCGGGCAGATGGTTCATTATTTTGCTAATGGAAATGGAGGTACCACGGCCTGGGGCATGATGGGGTTCGGTAACTATTTTCTCTAATGTGCACTCCGTTCTCGCTTTCTTCACTCTTCTATTTCTGCACTCTGGCGACACTGCACTATGATTCACTCCTTCCTTCTTTCCATCTTTCTCTCCATGACATTCCTCCTTCTCCATACTGTCACTTCTTGGTTCTACGCTTTGCTGCATATTACTACTCTTGACTATGCTATGCTTTAGCTTCCTCTCCCTACATCCCTGAGCCTTAATTATCTTTTCACCCCTTTGGTATAATGTACTATGCCTTGCTATATTATGTTGAGAGTGCTTCGTTAATACTTTTCTCTCTGACATCTTTTTTCGCTGTACTGTACGTTATTATGCTATTGTTTACAGCATCATGACTTCATTTCCGTGTTTCATGCCATAATAACAGCCCTTTCACTCTCACTTTTCTATTATGTCCCGTCGCTGAATCAAACATACAAGGCTATGTCATGCTTCACGTTTTTTCCACCTCATTTTCTTTCACGTCACCAGTTTGACTTTACCATCCCTTCGCTATACAACTATTGCATAGCTACGCTGTGACAGCCACCCCGTTGCACAAACCCACTTTGTGCGTTGCATAACTGTAGATGTTTGTGCGGGTGACGCCGGAGCTTCGCCAAGTGTAAACAGCTTCATCATTGAAATACTGCTGGTGTGAGACCTGTCGCCATGCCTTGCCGACACAAGTGAAGCCACAGCTTACCCAACCCGAAGCATAGCCTTCCGCGTGGTGCTCGCTGACACGTCAAGTCGTCTAACGATCCTAAAATTAACGCCGAGCTCGTTCTTAAATAAGAGAGCGTTGTTCTTGACGAAGATAACCTATCGAGATGACTATTGACGACTTGGTCGCCATGAACCCTCACCTGAGCTTGATCTTTTCAGGGGCAAAGCTTCTTGAGCCATTTGTCGTGCGTCTGTGATGTATTTGTAGTAGTAGTAGTAGTAGTAGTAGTAGTAGTAGTAGTAGTAGTAGTAGTAGTAGTAGTAGTAGTAGCAGTAGATGAACGTAGTCACCTCTTGCTTAGTCCTTGGAATGTTCGCTGGATAGTCGTACTTCCATATGATGAATACGCGATAAAAAATGCGAGATGGCGGTACTTGGATTGTTCAATAGATGGACGAATGGATGGTTGCGTGGACGGATGGACAAACGCACAGCTGGACGCACAGACCGATGGGTAGGCACACGCATGGGCGGACGCATGGTCGCACAAATGTACAGACAAACGGATGTACAGACGCACGAATGTAGCTTCGGATGGAAGCATGTACGAACGCAGGCACAAACTCACGGACAGATGAATGGATAGAAAGTAGGACGCACGGATGCATGGGTGGATGGACGCATGCACAAACAAATGGACGGACGCACGAACGGAGAGATGGGTGCACGTTTGAACGGACGGAAGCAAGGCTGAACAGACGGATAGAAGCGAGGATGGACTGATGGTGCTTCGCCCCACTCATCATCATTCACTCCGTGGATATGATGTGATTTTTTGTAGAAGCCAGAGATGCAAAGTCAACGATTCGTGTTTTCGCGAAATGTTTGCTATTTATTCATGTAGAGGGTGTGAGGGGAACGTTCACTTTCTTTCGTTAAGAGGTGACGTACTACACCGTTCCTACTAAGCTTACAGTCGTGGACGCCGTTTTTGAGGTGCTGTGGCTGCACTCTTAAATTTTAACTTGCCCTCCAACATCCATTTTGAGCGTCCTTGAATTCAACCATGAATGAAACGCAAGGCATGGACAAACGGACGGGTAAAATATTATTAGAAAGCGCGTGCAAGGTCGTCGGCCTAAATTCAGGGCACCAAGATATTATGCGTGGTGAGGCACAGCCATTCCATTACTGTCCGAGCTTGCTAGACTGCCTATGGTTGTCGTGCCGATCTGAGCTAGTTAAGTCACTTAGCCAAAGCTCCTGACCAGCCCTCTATTGTCATCTTGGTATAATACCGTGACCTGCTTACAACGCCATAGAATGCGTGCCATATCTGCGTGGTCGTGCTAGCACAGGTTACAGCTAACTTATGGGTATTGCCTATAATGTACAGTCTTTAGGTTATTGAATTCCGAAAAGTTCTGGTTTGCAGTTTTTCCCAGTCTGCTTCTGCAGATTCATGTAGCCATTCGTGTTGTGAAAGTAATCTAATTGTTACGTATAGTGCGCGAGTATATTGTGTTACGTGATCAGTGTGTAGCTTTTGTCTCATATACCTTATTTGTCATTGCAACTTCCTCTCCCGGAGTTGTACCTTTCCTGATCTGGATGCGAGCTGTCGGGCCGCCACTGTCCAAGCCGCGGTGGGCTAGTTTACGTCAGATTAGCTGACTAAAGTTCCACGGCAGGCTTGTTGGTAATCCTTAGTATCTGAGGTATAGTGCATACAGGACGCGACAGAGAAAAAGACAACACAGGCACAGCGTTTACTTCCAACAATGCAGTTTATTCCAAAAATCAACAATACATATACCCTAACAAGACTCGTAACAATCCACCTGCTCAAACCAGGAATCGTTTATGTAAAGCAAATCATGCGATACTCAAATATTTTATTTGTTACACTGATAATGATACAAATGGCTTTATGACACAAGTACCACCAAACATGGTAATGAGTCGCGCTTCTATAATGAGCCTTGATATTACACAAACGTGAGTCATCGCCAAGTTCGGTGGCATTCTTAAAAGTAAGCGCTCTGTATGTGTTATGTTTCCTCTTCTCTGTCCTGTCCTGGATGCATTATATAGCTGAGATACGTTGCAGTAGCCTTGTAATTACAAGTGAAGAGCCGCATAGCTTGAGAGGGTAGCTGGTGAAGTAAGGGGAAGTTCTTCCATCTCGGCTAGCTGGGACGTGTCTGCTATCGTCATTCCCTAGTATCTCGCTCCAAGTTAAGGTCAGCATCGGAGGCCCAGCTACTCAACACGAGTTAAACAAGTTTTGCCCAAGTGTTGCTGAGCTGCTTTGGTCGCCCTCACGCACCTTCTCGGATCCATAAGTGTTTTAGAAGCACGAGGATGCGTAAAGGCGAGGTGAAATGCTTCTGACACAATAATACTAATACTAATATCTAGATTATTACGTACCTAAACCACTATATATTTGTTATAGACGCAGCAGTGAGGGGTTTGGGAAGTTCCAACTATTTGGTGTTCTTTACCATGTTCTTACATAGCAAAAACACGGGCTTCTTGCATTTTTCCTCAATTAGGGTGTGACCACCTGGACTGGGATCAAAGTAGCGACTTTTTTACCACCCGCCGAGCACTATATTACTCGTGCACAGATAACGCGGTTGGCAAATAAGCGTAAGGGCCCGTTTCACTGGTGATATATCTTTTCGCAAAGAAACAGTTAATAGTTTTTTTACCCTGTTAATGTTTTCTCTATTCGGAACGTATTCAAGTAGAAATAATATTTTACGTGCTGTCGTAAATAAAGTAGAACTATAAATACTTACACCACAAATGATTGCTGATGTTGCTGACGAGCAGGAATTGAACTCGGCATCAAAACCACTAATGCCACCTACACCCACCACTGCATTTAATACTCTGCGGCACTCTTCGCGGGAAATCGCTCGAAACGTAGTGTAGAGAAGCTTGGCTGGAAATTTTAGGAGGTTCACCTTTAAAGACGACAAGTTGTCCACATGAATTCTCAATTATTTCTGACATGTAGTTCAGGTTATACCACAATTGGTAAGACCCACACCATCGCAGAGCAAAAACAAGAATGAACACGGTTAACAATAAGGGTGATTTTATAATATTTTTGCCTATATGTCAGAAGTTTAGAAAATCTGGTAGCTTGAGGAGATGAGCAATTCGTCCACACAGGGTATCACTAGGGCCAGCGTTTTAAGGATTGAATTTGTCTTGTTCAGGGCTACAGAGCTGTGCCCTTGGCGAAGAGCAAGGCACTAGTATGAACGACAGGTTCAGCGATTTCTGTGTGCACGAATTTCTCGTCTATTTAGCTATTATTATTATTATTATTATTATTATTATTATTATTATTATTATTATTATTATTATTATTATTATTATTATTATTATTATTATTATTATTATTATTATTGTTGTTGTTGTTGTTGTTGTTGTCATTAATATTATTTTCTATTTAGCCATTATCATTTGCGCATTATGCTGGGACAATTATTCGGTAAATATATGTAGGTTAACTAAGCGAAAATCGGCGTTTCTTACTTCACATGAAGATTGTTCTGCCCCACAAGCATGATGAAGCATTAGTAAGAAGTAAAGATATAGCAATAATAAACGCTGATAATTTTTACGTACCTACTAACTAACGATCATTGCATGTTATCAGTGGATGTGGTGTGTGGCAGCATGCATGTGAAGATGCATACTGCTAGATACGCTCCTTAGTTTCCTTGACTTAAGTAACCGGCCCATTTCAAAGGTAAGAATAGCCTGGCTTAAAAGACGCCGAAGTGTCGGAAGATTTCATTATTGCTTCACATTCAACCCTTAGGTTTTAGCGTGGAAACGTACGCACCTGAGTTTATTCTCGATTGAACGCGGCGACCAGCAATAACGCTCGAATTATCGATGCAGCATCTATGAAAGCCGATGCGGCTTGTATTGGATGAGTTTATAAATCGCCGACGCTCTGTTCTTTCCCATCAGTAGACTGTGTGTTGCTGTAGTTTTACTTTACGTTTCACTGCCACAAATTCAGCCAAAGAGTTTCATCTTTAGGAAGCCGACTGCTCTCCTGGTCCAAGTCACGACTCCATCACAATATTCTTGCTACGAGACGCAATGAAACACCTGCTTGACGCGGCCTGATGAAGTAGAAGAGGGTACTCCCCAATGGCATAATATTATGGGCTTCATGCACACTGTGAATTCCTTAAGCTTGTCTGTGCTACTTTGATGTGCTTCTCCTGGAAATTCGTGAACAGCCATTCTTCACCATCAAATAAAACGAGCACAATAGCAGTTGAACTTAATTCCAATATGGAAGAAATGATGCGTTTCCCGAACTCTTGAAAAATATTACGCGATAAAATATTACCAGGAATATAGCACGGAATTCTCGCCATGAGGCTGTTTCGATGCACTGTACGTTGTGGCAATCACACTTAAAGTTATATTGACCGAATGCCTTTCTGCGACTCAGAATATAAATTCCTCAAGAGCGCAAGGTACAGATATACATCCTAATGGCACAAAAACAATGCCGAGACAAACAGTTATTTGTTTGCCACTTGTATATATGCTTGCGCAGTTGATAACAACAGAATGTATAAACAAAAGCACACAGAATCCTTTGTATTGCCTAATACTCGATCGTGAAAGCCGTCATTATTTATGAATTGTATTGAACCGAATGTGAACAATTTTGTCAATTATTTTGGGTTTGCACGGCCTCTTCTGGCATCTGAAGTATCTAGGCATCCTGCACTATATGAAGTTATGATGACGTCAGGATTATTTGAACACTCTGTCAATTCTTCTGTTTCTCTTTGAAACCAATGACAAATTCTTGCGTCTTGACGGACAGCGTAACATTTCGCTTAGAAAGTAGGAAAACAATAGTAGCCTCTTCAACCGAAAGCCGTACCTACAGAATACAGTTTTATAGGGCAAAAAGCCTGCGTCAAATACAATGACATCAATTTATTTCTTTTACGGAACAGTCGAAGGCTTGGATACCCACACTAAGCCAGGCTAAGCCATTTAAAAAATCTACAAACTTTTACCTATCAAGAGGTCTCGAGGACGTTTTACGAAGTTTAAACAGTGATAGATATGAAAACAGCCACCGTCTTGGCAATGAATGCTGGCAGTGCACAGTACTGCGAACTCGTTTTCTTTCCCTCACGCTGGTGCAACATTTCATATAGTACACTAGTTTTCGGAAACAACTCCGGGAGGAATGAAACAAAACTGATAAACGTAATTTTTTTCAGGTATCACCAGCTTTGGGTGCCGGATTTTCGTAATTCATATTAGGAACTGGGCTTTAACGAAAGTGCTTTTCTGGGAACCCGTGGCCACACCGCAATGCGTTCACTGTACGAATAAGAGCCCCTCAGCTTCGTTGACGATATAAGCGTATATGAAGTATATTATAACCAAATCGAGAATTGTATACCTGACATGTATAGACCATAAGTATATTCACGTGGTTTTTCGATTTCAAGTTTACGCTACATCGTTGGCAGGTGAAGCATTATTTTCAATAAAGTGTCGGCAATGAGAAGAGGATCACTTACGATCACTTATGACTCCCCAGCCACCAGACACTAGGGTTCAGCCGTTTAACGACACCCCTTTAGTCGGAAGACATATGGGTAGCACAAAGCGGTCGAAGCTAAGTCGATCTGCTACCTGCGGACGAAACAAAATATGTCAGCATACGTTTATGCATAATGCATACTTTACAACAAAATTTAGGTTGTGTCTAGTATCGCCAGTTTTGCATTACCACTAGGTACAATGTACAGATTACTCCTGGCGCTGCGGATTACACACGCAGTACATTCAGCAAAAACTTTTCTTTCCGCTTTCAACAAAAAGAACTGTTCCTCATTGTTTTTTCTGACAAAAGATCGCTGTGTGATAGTTTGCCACCGACAACGATACTGTATAATAGCAATTGTGAAAGCAGCAATTTTATGACTTTAGATTTGCTGATAACTTGAGGGACACAATACAGAGATATATGTATATGTATTTCCAGTTGCATACCAAACCGTGAGTACGGCACTGACCTTCATTAGAGATCAGTGGAATATGGGGGCTGGCGCAGACAGTTTAGTGCAGCGAATTTCACAATCAAGCACCGCAGACAGGTCGTAGCACAACTGCCTCGCTACCGGGAGTAGTATAGTAAGTGGTTCTTGAAGAAAGTACAAATGTGCTAATTTCTGGCAGTTGAATATGCGACGAGGCTAAGCTCCTCGTTCGAGAAGGGGAGGGGGCGGAGGGAATAATATGAATAGGTGAAAGCGAAAGATAAATAAGATGGGCCACTAGCCACAAAGAAGTGAAGAAAGAAAAAAGAATAGATGGGAAAGATAGGGGACACTGCTGAAAGAGTCTGAGGACGGCACCAAGATTGGAGATAGGTACACGGCGCCAGAAGATCGCGGACGGTAGGCCGATTAGTGAGAGCTTTACTGGCGTCCATTATCACGGACGACACAACCGTTCAGCTTGAAATTAAGCATGCGAGTCGAACAGTAACTCAAGCCACAGTGCTTCTGCAAGCCCATCGTCTGCTTGAGTTTCTACCGAAGGGACGCAGGGAGGAAAAGACAAATGAGCTCCGACCGAAGGGATGCAAGAAGAATGGGACGCATGACCTCCGACAGAGGTGACACCAGAAGGAAGTGACTCATGAGCTTCGATCGAGGGGATGCAGGAAAGAAGGGACACATGAGCTCCAACCAATGGGACGCAGTGAGGAAGAGACGCAGGAGTGGCGATTGGGAGAACACAGGCATAGAGTTTCCTAATATACAATAGAGGGAACTCTGGCGCTAGTGTCTATGGGTGCTGCAACGTACGGCGCTTCAGCGAGCACGAGAATTACGAGTAGTACACATTTTTTTTTTCAAATATTCGTACGTCTGGCCTGCTTCTGGCTCCGTGTGGGTTCGCGTGGCTTGGAGCTGTTTTCTCACGAAACAAAAATCAACAGATGTTCAGTGGTTGCGCTGCACCATCTCGTTGTTTCAGGCTTACCTCTTGAAGTCGGGTCACGAAGTTCAAAAGGGCTCGTTTTTTCCTTCGAACCAAAACCGTAACCAGCAATAAATGAAACCGCTAGTACAATTCGCCACCCGCATGAACAAAGACTAGGAAGACTTATGTACAACCCATCAATCTCATAGTCCCTAAAGAATCGCAGCGCCAACGTTCCCTCTAGTTCATTTCAGGAAACTCACGAATGAGCACTATGAAGTGATGCATGCTCTGTGTCTGCTCGAAATGCAGGAACGCTGCGAAGTTAGAAGCCAGTGGCTCGGCTTGTCGACCTGTGGCTCGAGCTGTCGTCCACGTTTTCTTTATCAGTTTTGCTGATAATGGCGCTCTGGAGCGCAGGTACGCGCGTCCGAGAACTGCGGTCTAAAACACAGCCTATGCGACCGCAATGAGTGTGAACAAGAAAGAATGTTCGACGCAGCACCGCATGCGCTGGTAGTCTAAGTGTGTGTCCTCCGTGAATAGGTCCTGGAACGCGCCATTTCGCGTAGCTGGAGCTAACCGCGATGACAATGCTAAGTGATACGTAAAACAGGCAGTTTCACCATACAAAAGTGTACATCCAAGGCGCAAATAGGAAATTCGTTTTCTCGTGGCATCGGCATGGCGTCCTTCTTCAACTTCGTGAACTTCTGGAAGAGTATACAAAATGACCAATTCCGCGATGGTTACACCCCGTGTTGGGCGTTCAATACTTGACAAGTCCAAATTTACTGGTCAAATTTTTTTGACCAGATGTTTAACGTGATCCTACAGGTAGCTTTTTTTATTTAGCCATTCTGAAATGGTTCTACAAAGCTTTCGCAGCAAGTATTCTTTCACATTGTAGTGTGCTCCGAAACCCTCACGTTCGGTGCGTCAGGGTTAAGGTTTCCAATTCATACAAGGTAACACTTGTTTTGGGTGGTTCATTGAAGTACTTGGTGATGGCGACCTAAAACAATCACATGGACGTTACGTAAGTTTTTATTGGGAGTTGCCCGTTTAAGTGAAATTTACAGTTTGGTAAACTTGAATATTTGATTGAGCAAGAATACAGCTTTCCGGAAATGGCCGCTATACGAAATGAAGCCTTGAGCTTACGAGAAAATTGAGCATAGCACTCAGGGGGGGGGGGGGTCTCAACGGCAGAAAATAAAAAAATAAACAAAGAAAGAAATATACAAATAAAAGGAGTAGGCTAGGCACACAAAACCCAACATTTATTTGCTATTCCCCCTTCCTTGCTCCGACTGGAAAACACTCATTTTTTCGTATTTCTTTGTTTTGAATGTTTCGATAGCTTTTCATGTAATATACGTTGATTCCGCCTGTTCCTCCTAAAGGCGGTGACCGCTAACACCAGAGAAGCACTAACGAACAGCTTTCGAGTTGAGCCGGCACAGAAAGACTTACGTATTCAACAGGCCACAACATCGCGGCGATTCAGGAGCCCTCCACTACGGCGTCTCTCATGATCATATGGTGGTTTTGGGACGTTAAACCACAAATATCAATCAATCAACATCGCAGCAAGAGCAAAGCAATTACTACCACAGTCAAAACTTATAATTCCACGCCAATCAAGGCCACCTCTTGCAGCATCCAATCAGGTATGAGCAAACAAAAGACCTAGTTTATTAACCACGCCCGCAGTTTCGCTCACGAGGTGACGGCAATATTTTTTTTACACACATGTCGAGAGGGCGCAGTTTCTGCAGAAGGAGGGTCACGTCAACGTTAGAATGGTTGACGTCGGCCGTAGTTGTTACGCGCACTGGAATAACGAATATATCAGCTCCTGATTTATCGCAACAAGAATGTGTTGCCTTACACTATGATGATGGCTTTACATGACTGCCGTGCACGCAAAGTCATAAATAATAACAAGAGGGCTAATAAAAAAATCAAGGAACACATCCTTGCCTGCGACAAAATAAACAATCATAAAAAACCGGGCGTACCGTGATAGCGGGATCAAACTGCAAGTGCGCAGATACGTACGTTACCCATACCGCTTACTCTACGAGCGCTATTTTTCAGATTTACCGTTAGCCTGGTAGCGTAGGTGTATGTAGTGTACGTAAAACATGGCGGCTCTCTCAGACGCCCGGTTCGAAGGGACTTTGGCGTAGTTGTTGAAAAATTTAATTTGTTCGCAGCAAATGACTGTTTAGAGGGGCTTCGCTTGCCTTCAGTCAGCTTCGATGACCGAGTATTACCGATAAGTTGACGTAGTTTTTGAGATGACTGCCCATTACGAACGCATCTAGGCCTAACTACAAGATCGATGTAAATAAATCACCACAGAAATGTTTTCGCGTTTGGCGCATGGTTCATATTTACTTTTATTGTACTAAAATAAACTGGTAATAATGCTTCGCCCGGTGGCATAGGGAAACATTCTCGTTTTCTTTTCCATTTCACTGTTCTTTAACTTATTATTTATTCAATAGGTGGCACCACCATCCTAGCTAGGGCACGTAAACCACGTAAACGCTATCCCGCTAAACTATAAGACGCTGTTCACAATGAACGTTTACTGCACGGTAACGCCATTCCCTTAACCTCCGCTATCATGCTTTTGGTAAACTACAACTGTCTAATAAGGACGCTTACCTTAAGGAGTGCTACGTCGTACTTGCCGCCGTGTCGCCTGTGAAATTGTGGATTCTTTATGAAGCGCTCGGCCCGCATGAAAGGTCCTTCATTGGGTTTGGTTGTATTGTAATAGATAAAAAAAAAGTTTTGAGGTGGAGGTCTTGGAGTGATGGTGTATAAAAAAAAGCTATTAACGAAATTTCTCAATGATATCGAGTTTTTGACTTCCACGAGTGCATGCAAACTAAGATGTGGACATTCCGAAAGCTTTGCGTAACCATGTTATCACACGGATACCTATAGGAAAAACAGTGTTTCCAGTGTCCGCCAGTGCGTTTCAGCATTCTGGGTGACACAGAAAACGCTGTACAATGTATCCAAGTGTACTACAGCGCATGGACCCAGTAGGATCCACTGTATAGCGTGGCCAGTGTCTCCCAGTTCACTGAAACACACTAGGCCACACCATAGCCTCCTTTATTTTCTAAATAAAGGAGGCTATGGCCACACTGAACAGCGTAGCCCAGTGTCTTAAAGCGTGCTGGGAAGCACTAGTCATGCTGTAGTTTCTACGCACACTGGGAACATAGGCATCACATTGGAAAAAACTAGGCGCGATCGGCACACTTTTTCTACGACTTCATATTAAATCTCGAGATGTTAGCGTAAAACTTACCGAATATGATAGTATACTAATCTATATGTTACGCATATATAGCTTTTGTTTTAGTTAGGCAATTGATGAGTGAGTACACTATAGCAATCATATGTCCAGCGTGCGGGTCAGGGGCACTGTCAGGGTTTTGCTGTGGTAGAGGGACACTGACGACCATTGTGTTCCTGCAGGTGGGCAGGGAGGCACAGAACTTATGCGTCATGTTTTGACTATGATTGCTCTCCGGGGGGGAGGGGGCAAGGTGGGTGCAGGCGAGAATTTTGGGCGAAAAAACTCCAGCCAACCCATGCCCCCTCCCCCCCTTAGCGCCGGTGCACTTTCCTTGAAGTGAGATCGAATTACGTCAATGCATTTCATTAACAGCCTCAATGTAATGAAATATTCGCAACACAGTATATCAGTAGTAGTAGCCTCATAATCAAGACAAACCTACTCACGCAGTGCGTCGTTCCAGCTCGTACCGATGTAAGCCGCACGTGCCCGGCTGCACTTAGCCACGGCAATGCCCAATCTCGGTGTTTTTTAGCTTATGATTTGTGTAGTGTAAAGGGTAGGAGGTTGATGATAGCATACCACCACTTCCACCAGTTGTCAACAGCGGCGGTATGGCAGCGGACATCACCTTTGTCCGAAACGTGGTGGAGGTCAAGTGGTACGGGTGGTAGTGGTTAGAAGAGGAAGAAAGGTGCCTAAATTCGGCAGCCCGTTAGGGAGCACGGCGCAGCGTCTGTCAAGTGGTCGGCGCTGTGGTCAAGTGGTCTAACCTCAACGAGGACTTTTGCAGCGTCTACTACCTCCTCACCACTGTCCTGCAAGTTGGACAGAAACAACTACGTAAGTTCAAAGAGTCCGACTAGCACTTTTTCCGCTACCTAAGGAGAGGTCTGAGGATGAGGAAAAGTTTGACCTGGAACACTGGACGGGGAAGATAAGAGATGACATCCAGGCTACCGACAAGAAATTAATCAAAGACCTTCCTGTAGGTCAGATGGACGGCAGACTGGCTCATCTTCTCAAAGCCAAAAAGTCCCTCCTGGCCAGAAGGAAAGGAAGCACCTCCATCGCAGGCTTCACAAAAGATTGCTGAGGTCAATGGAAGCATTTAGGAACACTGCAAGGTTCTCTCTCAACAATAATGGGATAGTAATTGCTATTAGGTGCACGGAAAGATGCGAAAGGCAGGCAATTGAAACCTCCTAAAGCACGTGTTGGATGACACCAACACCTAATCAAACCCGAGGTGTACGCTGACTCACACACTTTATGCAGCTAGGAGAAAATTCTTGGACGATCAGGTACTGGCAGAACTGGTTGGGATGTACCTGCCAATCGCTTCCAGCCCGCCACCTCCTGCTTTAATCTACAGAGGAGGCGCTAGCCAAGAACTGGACGGGGAATTTAAAATCGAGGAGATCAGGCAGGCATTGCATCACTTTAAACGGAAGGTTCATTCCGGGTCCTGATCAGGGCCCGGATTCACAAAACTCACTTACGAAAACATTTTTGCGCAAGAGAAATTTTGTTGCGTAAGTCGATTCACGAAACGAAAAAACGTCGTAAGAGGCCATAGTTGTCACATCGGCCACTGCAAATAAAGCGCACTGTGACTGCCCGGGAACATGTCAGCGATGGTGATGCAGTTGCTATATTTGCTTACGTCACTGAAAAGTGCTCGTAAGTGGATTCACGAAGCGAAATTGTGCGTAAAAACAGCATGGCTGAGAGAAAATCCCAAGAGTGGTCCGGACCACTCTTAGGAACAATGTGGCTACTTAGAACCTGCTGCCGCAGCGGTATACTTTGGTGCCCTGGCTGGTTTTGAGTTAATTCACGCCCATTAAGGGCTGCCTGATGACTGCTGGTGCGTTTTTATTTCTTTCGGCGCTTTGAGCTTCGCGTGTTGTTTCCCTTGTACGCAGTGGGTGGTGTTGACAACCACCACCGTCCAATAAGTTCGAAGTCACAGTAATTGAAGAATTCTATTGGGCGTCAATGGCATGAAACTACGCATGTAAATATTTGTGGTTGGATGAAAACCAATGTGATACGTGAATGGTCGGTGCATTCGAACGCGACATGACTTAGGATCAACCTTATTTGTTATGTTGTTGTGTTGCGCCCCATCTCATTCAATTAAAAGTGTGACTCGAGATCCTTGCTTCATTGGTGGAAAATACCACCAAAGAGGTTATTGGGAGCACATTCTTTGCACGCTATTCGAAATAAAAATGAGAGAAAGTTTTCAGTGAGTGATTCATAAAGTTTGTGCTCTAGTGTACTTTCATTGGCTCTAACTGTCCAATGGTTGCGATCTCTGAAATACAGCTTGTGGGGATCTGAGGCGCGCCCGCGACCATTTTCGCGGGCATTCCGCCACACGGCCACACCCTTTTGCTTTCCTGCCCTGTTAACACCACGTGGCGATAGATGGCGCCACGTGCGGGCACGGCGCGCGGTACGCGCGCGCCGAGAGAGCGCTCTTTCTTGTTCCGTGGACAGCGCCGGGTAAGCACGTGTTTTCCTTCGTCCGCGTCCCCTTTGGGAATCGCGGACGGTAGCCTGCCTGGGGTGACCTTGGGCACCCCGGCAGGCGTGTTTACTTGAGTGCTAGCTTCGGTAGCGTACGCTAAGCCCAGAGCGGTGCCTAGTGCTTGAAGTGGTCGTACCACAACGAGCCGCACTTGCGTTAGGCCTACGCGTACGAGGTTTGCCCTAACACTCGCGACCAGGCCCAGTGGCCATCGTGAGAGTGCGCAGCATAGCCGCGAGGGACCTTTTCCCGACCGGCGTGTCAAAGCTCGCCATTGCCAGCTGCGACGTGCTCGCGGTTTTCCCCTTATTGTGAACGTCCGCGTGCGGGTGCCTTTGCTACCCGCGTCCCGGGAGCGGACGTTGTACTGTTGTTCGGGGTGCCGCCAGAGGCAATAAAGTGTTGTGTACTTTTACATTAGAACACTGTCTACTTGCCGCGCCGAGCTAAACGCCTTATCAGTTGAGCGCGCGCGGAGCGGTGCGCTACACGCGAGTAAACGGAGCAGCGGCCCTGTGGCTCGCTAAGCGTGAACCCGCGGTGATCGTCCGCTGCAGTTAGAGCGGGGTCACCATAAGCTGTCGATACACTTTGGGACGATCTGGAACAAAGCGTACCTTGTAAACCAAAGCCTATTAGGGGTGCGCGTGATTACGCATGGAACTACAAACAAATCATGCATCTTCACCCTCACTGTTCAGACACCGATATGGACCATGATAATATGGCAAGAAATCGGAATAAAAGGACCCTAGTAACTTTGTATGACACCGAAAATATGCAAACCCTCACGATTCTGGAGCAAACCTTGGCTGAATTCATCCCTGCGTCAATTACCAGCCATTCAACTTGGCGCACGAACATCATTCAAAGGTAGAGCGAGCCACTGACATGTATTTTGTGCGACGCAGCGGCCACTTGACCTGAGAATAATAGCGTTGCGAAGGCGAATCCCCTGTCGCATGCTCTGATCGAAGCAGACGACAAACGCGAGCAGACGACGGCTTGGCCGACAGGCACAGCTTGTGATTGGTTGTGAAGCAATACCCTCTACATCAGCTCACTCCGTGACGCTGCCAAAACACTTCTTTCATCTGGCACGCCTGTCCTGTTCGTCATATCACCCCCCTCGCACACAAGAAAAATTTTTTTCACGCCGTGAAAATAGTGCAAGCACTTTCTAAGAGTTCTCTTACGTGCGGTGCAGTTGTCGAAAACAACATGGCGTCGTAAACAGCATATCGGTCGGTGCGACTTTCAGCAAATGCTTCTCGCACGAGTTACTTCAGTGTTTGACCGGATGTGTTGTGATTACAGCAGCTCTTTCAGTGCGTCTGAGCAGCGCGGAAAGCTGTGGCAGTGCAATGGTGTACGGTGAAGCGCAGCGAAGCCTGTGCGTCGGTGTGGTTATCAAGCGGGGATCGGCGTCGATGTATCGACGGCAACTAGCTCTCGAGAAGCCTGCAATGTGTGTTTGTGTGCCGGTAACAGTTCGTTCGCTTGACTTTCCAGTCTCTCAGTTGTGTGCTGTGCGACATTTCGGATTGACAGCGTTTTGACACGTTACTTGAGTGACCCCAAGTACGTACGGAAACGTATGAACTACGCGCTCGGTTCTTGCTTCGCCACTAGTTAGCCCGTACGCTTCTATTTACTTGAGAGCAATGTACTGTTCGGGAGTGAAACGATGTTCGTTGTGAACAGTGGTGCTGTGTTGACGTTCCAAGACTTGTGAACAAGCTGTGCTCGTGTGACCGAAAATTGAAAGACAGCGTTGATAACTGTTTTGCCCGGCGAAGTTGTGGTGGGGCAGCTTGGCGCTTTTGTTTATTAAGTCGTCACTTCTCCTTTTTGTGATAACCATAGTCCTAGCGCTGTGATGTGATCAACCAAAACTGCGAGATGCTACATACTGTTGTGGATCGTGTTACTTTGGAAGCGCGCCTAGACTGTTCTTCGGTAACAACTTGGGAGTTTTATGTGGCAGCGAGAGCCCGTGAACGTCAAGCTTCCCTTCGGCACCCAGAAAAAGCAAAGATTTAGCCGGTGCCTTGCTTTTGATGAAGTTGTAGGCCAATATCGCCTAACTACAGGTTTCCGAGTTCGTCTGGCCATCGTTTTTCACGGCACTAGAGCCTTGACAACAGCCGGTCATGGCCAGTTCTTACACTTTATCAATGGACGTGCACGCCTGGCCAGCCCTTCATTGCTGTCATTGGCAGCTTCCAGTCTGCAGATGCCCTTTGCCTGTTGGCCGTACTTGGTTCCTCATGACACCGACGGCTACTAAATGCTGCCATCGGTGAGTTCACCTTGCAGAACTAAATTTCACCAGTACTATAATTCACGCAGTTCTATAACGTGTGCAAGTTTTTAAGCCCATCAGATGTAATGTTTCTCAATGGTAAGTTGAAGCATGAAAAATATACCACTACTGTTATATACATACATATATTATGGAGCAAATACATAAAAAGTTTTTTGTGATTTGATACAAGTGAGCTCTTGTTTGATTATGAGGTTGGGCCTGTCGATTGACCCCGTTTGATAGTTGGAAAGTTAATGTGAATTTATTTTTCAGAAGCCAGGTTGCACTTAAAAATTTATGTTATTTTGGAAAATTAGTTCTATACACGATTACCACTGTGCTAGTACTATACTTCAGTAGGACATATATATTGCGGTACGTAAATTTTACATGAGGCTTCAGTTTATTTCAAAGTGATTATAGCAGAGTTTGGTCACATTAACGAAGTGATAGCTTCCTCAAATAAGTATTAGAAGTGAGTGCTTTAATGATTGTTTTTAAATATCTCGTTTTTGGCTCTTCACAGATCGCAGAGATTGGTTTGTTAAGGTCCTGTGATTCATCAGTTGAACATTCTGGCACATCAATCCTCATCATTACTTTGAGCACCTGTACAAAAATAGGAAGGACGCGTTCTCCCTAACTATGCAAGCCTATGTCACTGCTGGGACTGTTATCATTCAGCGGATGGGGCGTGGAAGCATGCATGGCAGCCTCATCTGGAAGGACTGCGATCTGCTTGGGAGCTTCGAGCACACAAAACTGCCTAACGGCTGGCTGCAAGGTTAGTTTTTCTTTAATACATACGATTACGTGAACACCACTTACTGTGCACAAATTGAAAACCCAAGCATGGTTGCTTTCAGTGGATACCTGTAATATTCTTACACATAATTCTTATTCAACATTTATAGAACTAAATTGCAAGATAATTGAGAATGTTGAAAGCTGAAAGCCTGCAGCTTATGAATGAAACTCCAATAATCTGAGGCTCAAAAGCTTGTGCTTTGAAACGAGTACAAATACTTTGATTCCTTATTGAGCTCTCGAGCTTGTGACTCCCTCTGCGGATCAAGTGCTCTGGAAGGAAATAGCAAGTGGGTGAAAATTGCCTGGCCGTTCACAACTTGTAAGGAGAAAGACCTATTGAAGAAGCTTCCGATGACATAGGGCCAGTAACTGCATCTTTTACCTAATGTAGCTTTTTCTCTCTCAGTGCTGTTGCTTATGTTTCAGCCGAACATGTTCACCACGATTGCATAGTGATATATATTTTTCTACAAATTGTACCTGACCTAAGTATGCATTGTTGATCTCTAAAGGTGACGTTGAGTGTGTTTCAAAGCCATGGCTTCTCATTTCTCTCTCTGTGGCTAGCCTATTTCAGCAGCAGAGCGATGCAGCTAGCACACATGCAATCCAAGTCATGGAGCGCTCCTTTGGTGTTCTGTGCAGGACGCAGCATATCCATCCGGCAAGACACTGGTATCAACAATAATGATGAGTGTTGGTGGCACCTGTAGGAGCCCGTTGTGTTTGTTGCGTATGATTATTTCCCCTGATGAAGTGCATTTTTGAAAGGTTTTCTTCATTTAGAATAATAGATGTCAGCAACAAGCACACTCATAATCCACAAGTTCTTTGTGTCTTCTAGACTGCCCATTTGCTCCTATACGCAGTACGGTGAGCTGGCTATGTTAGACAGCCTTAAAGTTAGGAACATTGGCTGTTGCGTTGTAATGCAGTCTAACTTGTATTTTTTAGTGAACTTATTTGTGGTCTGCTTCTCGCACCTAGTGTAAAGTCAAAATAGAAGAAACTTTATTGGCTTTTTATGTCTGGCAGAAGTTTCATGCCTTCATCTATAACATTGTAGTTTTGCTCTTGTATCATATTAAATATATTTTCAGTCTTCACTGTTTGTGTGTGTGTGTGTTGAGGCTTGTCATTGGCTTCTGAAAATATAATATCAGTAAATATTAGCACATAATTGACAACTATACACTCTTCCATGTAGCATGGTTGTAACAATGATCTGTATTTTTCTAAGTTCCAGCAGTAAGAAAAGGTTTGGTGCTCCACGGTCATGTACAGTGTATCAAGAACAGAGCACAGAAGACCAACAAGTATAAAGGGACTGCCAGTGACTGTTCTCCTGCTCAAAGTTTACAACAGCAGAAAGAGCACATTGTGATGTCAGGAGCAGCTGCTGCTTAACTTCTTAGCAGTGCATTATTCAGCACTTCATTTGCTTGCATTCAAAATTATTTAAATTTTGCATGGAAGATACCAAACTATGACACTAATTTAAAGGCTGCTGTAGTGTTAGTGGGCAAATACTTTTGAGCTGAAGTTTTTAACATGTGTGTTAAGTGCCTGCGTGCCTCTACATTTACATGCCAGAAATCATAGCATCCATGGTCGCCAATTGTAACTGTGTTTGCATTCTTTGTAGTACGAGAAGTAAAGCCATGTATGCAGTAATCATGTACTTAGTCGATGTAATTCTTCAGTGTACACTCATTTGTATAGCACCAATGATGCCATGAGTGCATAAGCTCAGGGAAGTGAATCTATGTGGATTATTTTATTTGGAAGGAAGAGGATCATCACTACTCCTAGTATATCTTAACAGTAGATTTTAGTGCTTGGGTATTATCCCACTGCCTGTCCGTCCTTCAACAGTCTACTTATCTACTGTGTAAGTGTAACTTTTTAAATGTAGACTTTGCTCGGATAGGTTTGTTCATAATGTAATGCAAGTGACTTATCATCTATGCAGCTCTACTCAGACTAGGAATAAAGGTATTTATTTTTATATGTAGCTATAGCATGCATTCACTTGTGTTATTCTAGATGCCTGTACAATTGTTTAGCCCTACAAAAGTGCTGGTATACTCTAATATTGAATCTGGCATCTTAAAATAGTTTGTTAGTGGAAGTAAGAATGTGTTTACAACCAATATTACTATGCTCAGATGAACTGTGAAAACTCTGTAGAAATTTATTTAAATTTTTTGAACTTTGTGAAGGCAAATGTTATGTTCTTTCATTGTGGTCCCTGTTTCATGCAAATGACACATAATTACTTTGCAGTGGCATAGTATTAGTTGTTATTTTACTCATATGTGCTGAGCAACATCGCAGTTGAGGCCAGCAGCAAGACATACATGCAGTGCACTGGAGCATCACCTCACATAGTGTACAGTCTTTGCCCACCAGTAAACTCAATATTTTTCAAGCAGACTAATAGACAGCTGTATGGGAATTGTGTTGATGTGCAAACTTTGAAGTCTTCTTGAGGAGTGTTTTTCATCATTTTTGTCCAAGTGAAGTAGCTACCCAAGGCCACAACTGATGGGTATGTGGTGGTTTCCTCTCTCCAAAAGCACTCCTACCAGCTGCCTCAATGATAGCATGGGGTGAATACACGAACTAAAAAAATAATTGGTCTTTGTTTTCTTGGCCGAAAGAGTCACTTCCATCGTTGAGCCACCACGACGCCCCAGAATAGAAACTTTTAGCTAAATAAAGTGGATTCTACTTTTGAGAAATGTTTTGAAGAAACAAAATGGCACCTATAGCTGTCAATATAAACACTGTTTGCACCAAGGAGCTCAGTATCTTATAATTGTATTATTCATGTATTGTCTAGAATTTACTCGCGCTGTGCCAACTTTCAGCCCAAGTGTCCTAACATACTTTGTTAGTGGGTTGTGAATGAGCCAAGTTATGTAAATAAACAGAGTGATATTGCAGACATGTACAAAATATTGATGCACAGCCCTTTTCTTTAGCATGACATTGTCAAGGGCTTTATTCTTGTGTTTTTTATAAAAACTGCTTGTCACTGGGCAGCAGCGGAAAACTATGCATCAAGCTTTTGCGAGATGGTTCGAGAAAGACTGTGTTCAGACATAACAGTGCCGGTGGATTTCTTTCGTAAGTTACTTTCTGTAGTCTATTCAAAATGAGTGTATTAGAATTGTTGTTTTATAGCCATTCATTTTAATACTTACACCTGAGTGTATGTATGTATGTATGTATGTATGGGTGTACATATCTACATGTGTGTGTGCGTATATGTATGTATGTATGTATGTATGTATGTATGTATGTATGTATGTATGTATGTATGTATGTATGTATGTATGTATGTATCTTTTAAATGAGAATCCGTTTATCACTGCTGAGTAAGTTTGGTAATGATTTGGCTGAATTTGTTTCTAGCTATTTCTCTTTTGAGCCATTATACATTTCAATTTGTTTTGTACTGCATAAAAATAAATGTAACCTTACACAGAATATGTGTGTTCGAAGAAGTTGTTTCATTTACCAACCTACAGTCATGGGCAAGAAATTGGGTAAAATGGAACGAACCTGCGAAGATTAGTTTAGAGCATAGCTACTCTACATGGCATATCTCGTACACATTGTGTTGGTTGAATATATCGATTTCAACCTTTCAATTTTAATCAGAATAAGCAAGCTATCACCCGTGGTTGTATATGTGTGTGATATTTATGCATACTGTGATACCGGTTCGCAATTACAATTAAGGTCGCAAACCTAGTCAAGCTGAATACACGAATTTTGTCCATGCACCTTTCATCTGCACTGGAACTGTTGTTAATAAAAAATAAACCTCAGTTTAGAAATTTATTCTAGTAACCAAAAGCAGGGTATCTCTTTATCACACAAATCAAATTGCCATTGTTCTGTTCCATTCTGGACAATAGGGGACCCTCTCAGCAGAACTCGATTAACTGCTATAGTTCATTTTAACCATTGACAGCGACATTACACTGAAGCGTGCAGCATGACAAATAGCGGGAGAGAAGACACAAACTAATCACTCTGTTTGCGTCAGGTCTAACTGTCCGTGCTCTTTGGTCTTGCTGCATGTGATGATGCCCACCAAATTAGCACGAAAGCGTGTCCCTACAAAGGCAGTCAACTTGGCTGCAATCAGCTAGCTCACTGCATGTGTAGATTTTCTTCAAAACACCGTGAAGACTGATTGCTGGTCGAATATCCAAACACGTGAAAAGTAATATACCAGGTATGATATTGGTATTTCAGCACTGGACACCTTTGTGATAAGAGAGGATGGAGGAGAAAATTATGAACCCTGAATAGTTTAATTTTTGAAGGAGCACAGTACAGCGCTTTTGGGTCAAAAGGGGAGTGAAAGAAGCAAGTGCAAAAGCCTACTTCTCAAAAAATTAGTACCCGCCAAAACGCATGATGTCAGGCCGGGCAACCTCTTGAAAAAAAAAAGTGCTCAGTGATTCTGCGAATCGAACCATGTACCTCCTAGGTTGTAGTTGAGCGCTGTAACCGCTCGTCCACCGCAGCACTGCTTGTATTCGCCCTATTGCTGATATATCGTCATTCCTTCGAATTAAGCCAAATGCAAAAACTTCCGGTGAAACTTTGTGAAAAATAGAAAAATTAGTTAGAATGCGTTTGCACAAGGTTACTAGAAGATAGAAACCGCCACGTGTGACTGTATAACCGTGCGCTATTTATTTTTGTACATTACTGTCACGACGTTGGGATAGCCGGCTCTAACGTAGGCTACCTTCTCATAGTTTGCCAAATTTAAATAAGAAAATAAAAATATATATTGGCCTGTGACAACGCTAATCAACTGTTATGAGTTCACTGTCACTAGTGTCACTTTCACTAGATGAATGCTGAGTTTGCTTCCATTATCGTTATTTAGGAAAGTTTTGGCTCATTAACTCAACTCTCCTAATTAGCATTGATTCTCTCATGTGAGGACAATCACACTTCATCTCGCTTTCAGAGTGGCTGTCACTCCCATATAACGCGTACTCCACTTTTTTATGCTCTCCGAGCATCTGACGCTGCTTTGCGAAGACTTTCCCTGACATCTGCTGGGCCAGAAAATTGTCTTTATGATCTATCAATTTCAAGCTTTCGCGAAGCCGAAACGAGAGTCTCTCTCTCTCTCTCTCTCTCTCCATTCTTTTCGCATGTGTGATAACGTCTCTCGACCTCAAGACTCGTATACACGTCCCTTGCTTTGTTTGCGCACTCAAACAATGCGGGACGAAACATTTGCACCGTGTTTTGTGAAAAGCATTAGCACTGAGACACCTCCCGACGAGTCTCCCTCATTTTACGTCGACATATACCTAAGCATAAGCGTATGCACGTTCTCGCATTCCGGCTTTATAAAAATGGTGCGGTGCATGGAACCAGCGAAATTGCGCTCACAATTTCATTTGATTACTGCTGTTATCTATTTCCGCACAATTCGTCTGCAGGCACCAAAGTCGCTCATGTGTCTTGTAATAAGAATATTGTAACTAAGGCTACCTTTGACTATAGGTACAAAACACCCTTACGTTCACCACTATACCGTGCTAGATTGCACCGAATTAGTTAAGTAGCAGCGCAGCTTCAATGAAATGTAAGGTAACTGGTCGCGTTAAATTGGGGAAGACATTCGAGGCACATTTTCAAACATTGCATGCATCGATTTATGTGTGGTTTCATTTATGTGGTGCACCTGGAGTGTTGTTTACTTGTACTTGGCGAGATAGTGCATGGATTGCTCGATAACTTAAGGCCATCGTGCAATTTTGTTTTTAGCTGCAGTCGTTGATGAAAGGCGAGTGCTTGGCTTTGCACAGCCCGCCAAAACGCCTGTTACAACGTACGCGGCATCCCGTAAGCGCTGTAGCAGACGCTCGCGGAGCTGAAACTTAGATGCAGCAAATCATTGGCTGTCATCGTATACTCTCGATGCTAGACGCTTTGCGTGCTACCTTGATATTATCGGCACACACTTCTTTCTTCCCTTGTCGTTTCATCAGCTATCGTGTGTCCTCCTTGCCCTCTTAAGTGCCGAATAAGTTAAATTCATACCCGCGCTGTAGTAATCCCTCCAGATAAGAGAACTTTTGGCTAAGAAAATGCGTAGCCAAAGAGAAAGCTTTGTGAATTCGGCCCCAGATCACCAACAAGGCTTTCAGAAACGTGGATGACAAGTCGGTGGAGCACCTGACGCTTATCGTCAATCAGGTGTGAAAGAGTGGTAGTGTCCCAGAAATGTGGAACACAGCCACCACCATCCTCATTCCCAAACCGGGCAAACCTCACAGCCTCGATCACCTCTGGCCCATCTCTCGGACATCATGCGTATGGTGGCTGAACATGCTATCCTGGACAAGATTACCGGTTACCTGGAGAAACGCGACATTTATCTCCTCGACATGATAGGCTTCAGGGCAGGCCACTCTACGCAAGACGTGATGAAGCTCATAAAGAATCAAGTTATTCATACGAACACAAGGGACATAAGAACCATATTGGGACTGGACTTAGATAGGGCATTTGACAACGTTCGCTATCACTTGGTGTGGAGTTAGATCTCGAATTTTGGGCTTCGCAAGCGCTTTCACGACTACACAAAATCAATCCTAACTGACGGAGAGGCTTTACTCATGATAGGCGATCTTATTTCGGATCCGGTAAAACTTGGCTTCAGAGGGCCGCAACAGTACTGCCCTTTCTCTTTACCTCATCATGATCGGTCTGTATCAAAGACTCGCTGAAGTCGATGACATTGATCATACCAACTATGCAACTATGCCACATGGCTTACCGGTGGTAGTGATGGACGAATAGAGGCTGTGCTACACGAAGCTATTAATGTCACTGAAAACTACCTAAAACCGACTGGTCTTCTCTGCTCGCCGTGGAAATCGGAACTGCTACTGTACAGGCCCAAGTGCAGGGGCCCCGAACCGAGATGGCGGAAGCCACAACACGATGGATATCTACATCACTCTAAGGATCGGTGAGGGCAGCTTGATTCCCAGGGTGGACTTCCTCTGGGTGCTAAGAATGACCATTCAGTCGAACGGCTCTAATAACCTGATGGTTACGAGTGTCGAGAGAAACACGGACAATGTCATCAGACTAAAAAGATGGGTTGCCAACAGGCAACAGGGACTTAGAAAAGATAACCTCGTAAGGTTGGTGCACGCGTTTGTGATGTGCCTTTTCACCTACGCTGCAGTCATGCACAACTGGAAGAGGTTAGAGCGTCATAAGCTCAATACGTTAATCAGAAAGGCCATCAAGAGAGCTGTCGGGTTTCCCATGTCCACAAGCACGGAGAAACTGTTCGGTATTGGCATGAAGAACAAGCTGGAATAAATCGTAGAGGTCTAGGAGAGGGGCAATTCGCCAGGCTGTTCATCACATGTGCCGGTAGAAACATCCTGCGGGAGCTGGGGATTCCACCGATGGAAATTAAATCTCACTTCTGCAGCCTTTTTCATCAATAGCGAGAACTCATATCCATCGTCCCCATCCGGCGAAACGCTCACCCCGAGCATAACGAGGGTAGAAGACGGGTCAGGGCAAAAGCTCTACTACAAAGGGCCCAGGAACATGCCGGAACTGCTCCTTGATCGATGCGGCCCGCTATCTCGAGGGAAAGGCGTATGCGGCAGTGAGCATTGACCCCGAGGTCTGTATCACCAACTCGACAACGGTCCGGACTACGTTGGCTAAAATAGGAGAGCAAGTGGTGGTGGCATTGGCCTTGCTGGATAACAGGAGGTCCACAATCTGCAGTGACTCGAGTTTGGCGGCCCGAACTTTGGCCAAGAGAACAATATCGGAACCAGTTTCACAAATTCTTCGGGCAAAGACATCGAGCCACGCACACTTGTTTGATTCCTAGCTCATATGGGACGCACTTATGAAGCCCTACCCAATTTCAACGAGTCAGCCCACATAGCTGAACGAGGACTAGTAAACCGCGTAGCTATCGGAGAGCACAGCGCTGATGCTTTGGAGAACCATGACCGTCATATCTCGTATATTGAAGTAACAAAACATTTTTACGCGGCGCAGAGACCATACCCTTCACCACACATAAAACTAAGGAGACCTCAGGCTTCTTCAGGTCGGGGTGTACCACAAAGCCCACGCTATGGAACAAACATTCTCTTGAAAAACAGCCAACCAATACAAGTTCCTTCTGCGATGATATAGTTAACTTGGAACATAAGCTCTGACCATGTCTCACGTTACTATGCGGGGAAATCATCACGCCGCCAAATGGGAATATGCTATTACAAGCTTCAGACTCTAACAACAGTTATGGGCAGTCCACCGGGCCCACGACGCAGCAGGGAAACATGGTCTTCCATCCATCCATCCTTCCATCATCAGGGAAACATGGTTTCCATCCATTCATTCATCCATCCATCCATCCATCCATCCATTCATCGCATGTTTCCAATTTCAACGAATCAGGCATGGACAGTAATGCCAAATGCCAAGCATGATCATTTATGAATTAATGAAGTATGCTGAATCAGGCAAAAAGGCCATCTTTACTGTTCACTGATAAGGTACGCCAATGGGAGGTCATAAAGACCTCATGACAGACTGTAAATGACAATTACGAATACAGAAACAAGTCGCCTAATGCAGGTTTGTTTTCACAATGGTTCACTCAATTCAATCAAATTAGTGTAGAAGTATCTGAAGACGTAGACCTAATAGACGAATACTTACTCTTTTGCAACGCCGTGTGCTGCCATCAGTATACGTTGTGGGTTATTATGCTACCAGCGCACAATTCTCCACTATCCTCACTTTGAAGCGCTACAATCTGAACCTGGAAAAAAAGTGAAGTATTTGCCCCAGTTACGCTCGGGCCACACATTCCCAGCAGGTTTGGCAGGCTGAAAAATTCAATATTCTTTTAATACTGTGCATGCTCCAAGGATGATAATTATGGAGATTCATATAGCGCACACTAATGTGGCGAATAAAACTGTCAGAACAATTAAGGTCGCAGCACTTCACGAAACAATCTTATTTGTCTGAAATACCAAAACCCCATTTGTTGCTCATTTGCTTTTCTTAAACATGCAACAATGCTATGTTGAACCAGCGCTGGAGTTTTGGAGATACGCGCGGCGCCACTCATGACGCTCATACTGCATACCACGGCTGCTCCCGTGGATCCAATTCGCGAATGTTGCAAGTAATGCGGGCGCTGAAGTCTGCAAAACGATATCAAATTCTGGCTGTACTCTGTCAATCAATTGCCCCCACTACATGGTGTAGCTGTTGTTTAAGCGCACGAAAGACTACAAAAGATAACAGGGCAAGAGCTTGTCTCGTGTTCTTTGTAGTATTATGTGCCTTTAAACAACAGCTATATTATGTATCTCAATCAGTTCGCCCAAGTGTCGATTCCCTCGCCAGGACTACGCAGAGATCAGGAAACATGTATCCTACATCTCTCTCTCTAAACAACACCAAGGAGAGTGTACGAGGCGTGTGCTTCAGCAATTAAAGCTGGCTGAGGAGATTCTGCTCATTCAACACTGCCTATTATTGCCATGATGGTTTCTGAATCAAATTTTACGTTCATGATCATCTTAAAAAATTTCCCATTCTGGAGGTAAAGGCCTCCAGAATGGGAAATGAGATGCAAAACAGTAAAGTCCATAGTGGCATTTGAAAGAAAAAATACTATACGGCCTGCAGCATCTTTACAAATTCTTTTATCTCACTGTCCCTGGCCAACATCTACTAATGCCATCCTTCTTCTGCACTGTCACTGGTCATCTTCTCCTGCACTCCTGATGCTGTCCCTCTCATGCACTGTCCCTGGCCACCTTCTGCTGATTTCCACCCCAAAAATGGGTAAATCAAACACCGCCTCCTTCCAGACCTAGGAGAGAGGGAAGAGGCACACCCAGTTTGTCGCTCGGCGAAGGAGCAAGACAACGCAGGACAAACTACAATATTACTCATAACACAGCACAGTGCAATAACATTATGTCCCACACGCAGATAAACTGAGGAATGTTGACTCAATGGTAACGGCTGCCGTGCCGGGCAATCCACAGCATTTGAAAAACGAATCCTTGAAGGCACCTCAGAATGTGGGAAACGTACCTAGAGTTGAAACCATAGCTTCCGGCTAATTCTTCTGCGCGTCTCGTAGCACGTCAAACAGAACAAGCAGCTTTTAAAACCAACAGCTCTTTCTATAGGCTGTCAGTCAGTGAGGTTTTCGGCGGGCGAGCCGATCGCGCTGAAGAATTTAAAAGTACGACTTTCGTGTTGTCAACACTTTTGGTGCAACTCTGAGAGCACTGACCCGAACCAATCAGGGTAGTCTCAGCCGCAATCCTATCCGGCGTCTAAGCAACGCCTAGCCAGGGAAGCCTATCATAACAATGGCAAAACGAAGATTATGAGGCATGCAATTCTGAGTCCTCCAGATCACTGTAGACCCTCTTAAGTTTTCTAATGGGTGCTTAAGCCTAAGTACATAAATTTTCCATGTAACTTGCCCCAAACAAAATAAATTCACACCATCTCCTGCTAAAAGGAAGCATGCGTAGATGCGAAGCAGCAGGTGCTAACGCTTACGCTGGCGACGGCTTTGTTGCCGGCACCAATCGCGGCGTTGCGCAGGGTAGAAACCTAAAGAGGCGCAAAGCACGCTGGCATGAACTGGTGTTTTCTATTGCAACATGCAAATCACTCCTAATGAGCAATGAGAGACAGAAGACTCCGCAAATCCACGGAAGCTGTAGATTTGCGCGACCGATAGTAAAGCATTTATTGTTGCGATGCCTCTGCAAGAAATCGTAAGTGCTGGAAACTTACTACGAAGGTTGCGCGCTGTACAGTGTGGGGGCACTTGCGAAGGAGAAAGAATATCGACAGACCGACCCGCAAGTAAAGTCAGAACAGTGCTGCTTCTATGCTCATCGGTTACAATAAAATCAATAGGTTCCTTTTTCTTTCCTTTCAAAGAACTAGCACTGCTTTTCATTGTAACACTTTAAGATCCTGCCTGTGGCAAGTCTAAATTTCCTCCACTTTTGTGCTTTCCACTTATGTTACAATTATTTTTAATACTATCCCCTATACTTTCTTTCACATTACCATAAGTTAGTTCAAATTATTATTGTGTCTGGCTATGAAAACGATCCCTTAAGTTGACACTTTACCTCATTGTAAAATACAGTGCGACGACGTACTTTTACCGACTCGGTTAATCTAGTGAGCCTAATACTACATCGAAAATAAAACTAATACATATTACTTCTCGCCGCTTTACCAAATGTGCTACGAGAGGAAAGAGATGCCAGGTTGACGAAGCTGTATATTAGATATAATATAACCAGTATTTACGCCGTAACAGGTTATTAAGCTACCAGACGGAGACAGCCCTTCGTCCTCTTCGTGAGACACATACGTGCATCATCCCAGAAGTTGTCAATGTGCATTAAAAACATTACCAGGTAACAGCATTGTAGCATACTTCACCAACAGCATGGTAATTGTACAACTCCGTTCTATGGATAACATTAACGCATTCGTCGCCACTTTACGAGACGTGTTATAGCTGTGTGATTGGCTGATTTGTGAGGCTTAACGTTCTAAAACCACAATGTGATTATGAGAGACCCCGAGTGTAGGGTTCTAGAATTTCGTCCACCTGGGGTTTTTTAGCGTGCACCCAAATCTGCGCACATGGTCCTTCAGCATTTTCGCCTCCATCTAAAATGCAGCCACCGCAGCCGGAACTCGATCCTGTGACCAGCGGGTCAGCAGCCGAGTACCTTGGTCACTAGATCACCATGGCGGGGCTTACAACTCTCTAGACATAACGACCATACTAAAGACATTTAGGAAGGTGCCATATCGAATGAATGAGAATTATGAGAGCCCACTAAATGCATTACCACCATGCATTTCATGAAGGAATAAACGTTTCACCACAATGACCTTGCACAGAGCACTATGAAACTAGGACGCTTGTTTTACCAGAAATCCATCAAATTAATCAACTAATCTTCATCGATGCCTTCTATTTAAAAATAGGTCGATTAGGATTGCTGGAAATGTACAAAACAGCTCAAAAGCAAACCACCACGATTGTCTAATATAACTTATTTCACAACAGGTGCTCAAATAGTAAGGTTTTGTGAATATTTAAAGCTTACACTACCGAATAAGGTAGCGCACCATTCGATGTGGGTTTTTATTTTAACGGTGCACATTCGAAGCACCGAATATTTTTCGAAAATTTATCGAACATTTAGTGCCGACGGGAAAAACCCAAACTAATGCAACGTGCAAAGAGCAAGAGGTCATTGGTTGCTGTCCTTATGCAATAAAACTACCTCTTTTGGTGGGATGGCACCTGATATGTGGTTCATCTGGTTCATTATATATTTATCAATAACAAATCCCCAGATAAAGACTTGTTTGAATTACATTGTTCCTTGGTTTTTCTATAATAATCTCACTGAGCTAAAGGATAATTTTTTTCTAGACTTAAAAGTTTGCCACTGACATTTCCATGAAGTTTCGTTGAAATGTGTCCCCACGTCTAAACAAAATACGACCACACTCGATTTTAAGTCCTAATCCGTGTGTTGTTGAGAGCAAAATTTTCTTTCTCCCTTGTTTTTTGTTTTTCTTCGAGAAAAATACTGTCTTCTCTTAAATCTGGATTTCAGAAACATTGTTTATCAATCTATGAAGTCATCATCTTCATGCACGACTGACAAAGGTATACTTGCGTCATTTGGATATGCAATTTGGGAATGCTTCGAAAGCCGCTTTCTTCAAAATGCTACTCAATAAATTGTGGTATCATTATATCTAATTATGTAATTCAAATCATACGAAAAAAGCTGAGCAAATTTGCACAAAATTACATATGCACATAAAATAAAACACAAGCAGAACTTACATATAGCAAGCGATAGGCAGCAACTCAATGTTGCCTGGCAATATAAGTGCAAGCTCAATATATATTACAAGTGCGTGTGTCTTTTTCATTAAAGGAGTGCTGAAGAGCCCCGGAGTTCAAAACTAATACTGTATATTCTACTGCAGCTCAGTTCACTACCTGAATGTGGCTTAAGTGCTATGAACCCCCAAAACTGAGGATGTCAAATTTAGCAACATTACGCAAGTACCTTAGTTCGAGAAATCTCCTTCTGCGCAAATATAAAATACTGCACGGGATTAATGTATATCGTAGAAAAAACATAGTTACTTACGATCCATGGAATCTGTGGCCTCCTTATCGCGTTGCCGTTGTAAACTGGTTCCTGTAGGTTCCGAGACGCCACAACCTGAACGTAAAGATAGGACCACTGGAGTTGGTAACATAGCAGTACGGGTGACAAGAAGGACCTCTACTTGACGCGCTTATCATGGGGAAAAATGATTTCAGCCAGGTAGTTACGAGGCCATTAGACGCTGTTATTTACCTGATAGTGATTTTAACCCTTTTCTATAAAGTAGTTTTGATTAACCAAGGTTGGAATGAGCCTCCACCAGAACACGACATTTTTTCTCCCATGTAAGCGCATATATGGTGCGGCAAGCTTTAAAAACGCATCGTATCTGTAACGAACTATTCTTTCTCTCAATGCCTTGTTTTGCAAACTATCGCAATAAATTATGAAAGCATGGAAGATAATGCAGTGCTCTCTCATGCTCTCCTAATAACTTTTATAACCAATGTGCATTTAACGGTGACTCACCTCTGCTATTTATGTGGCCATTCACTTTCTGCAAAACGAAGAAATATCTTTAACTATATTTGCCTCTCTCAATATGGCAGAAAAGATTCGGCCAATATTTATGGAATAAAATGTGGCAATCACCACATGCTGCAAGTCACAGCCCCAGTTGCAAGTTCCCAATCTACGTTCCGCATTGCATTCTCCAGTGCTCAGTCCTTTTGAGAAAGGGTAAGGCTGTTTGAAATTTCGGAACACTCACATTTTTAGCATCAGAGAACTGCAAAAATAAGATGCACAACATAAACACAAATGAGTAGCCGCAATTACAGTGGGAGCGAGAACCTACATTTTCTCTGTGACACATGACTGCTACTGCGCATATGATCGTGCTTCAGCAGCTTTTTGTAAATATTTTAAAAGCACATTCCTGGCTACTTTACTGCTCCTCTATAACTGAACTTCTCAATGCTATTATACTCAACGTCCTTAAAAGAAATTCCCAGGCATGTATTGTGCAGTGGTGCATAAAATCCCTAAAGACTAAAACAAATCAGCCTCAATAATCACGTATCAATTTTCTCAATACGCAACAAATGCTTTGGCAGTTACGTATAACTAGAGCGCGGGTTCAAGACGCCCATTCGATCACTAAGACACGCATTGGGAAAGTTGTTCAATGATGTTGTGACAATTCAATACGTGCTACAATCGTATAAACGCACCACAGGCTGTAGTTTGGAAGACAGTGATAAATGTTTCCGCGTAGCTTCTTTGTTGTTCCTCTTCTCTTATGCTTTGAGGTGGGTTGACAGGTGACGTTATACTCACATATCAATTTTCTCAATACGCAACAAACGCTCTGGCAGTTACGTATAACTAATGCATGGGCTGTAGACGGCCATCAGATCACTAGGACATGCATTGTGATAGTTGGTCAAAGATGCTATGACAATTTAATGTGCGCTACAATTGTGTAAACGCATTGCAGGCCATAGTTTGGAGGACAGTAATAAATGTTTCCGCGTAGGTTCTTTGTTGCTCCTCGTTTCTGAGGCTTTGAGGTGGGTCGAAAAGGGACGTTATGTTCTACGGAGAGAACTCGCATGTGTATTTCAAGAAACACTCGTTCGCTGTAATCAAACGTATAACGTGTTATGGTCGTGTATGCATGCTAGCAGAATTCAGGCCCATTCGTAATCAAACATTTGACTTTATTTTACATGTCATTCGTGAAATCCAACTTAACTACATGCTACATGTTACATGTTACATGCTACATGCTACATCTACATGCTACGTGCTACGTGCTACATGTCATTCGTGAAATGCAATTTAATGCAAATAAACTGCTTTACCAAGTTTAAAGCCAACTCACCCGTACGGGAGGTTCAACACCGTTTAGTGATAGGTACATGTGTTAATCCTCGTTATATGTGTAACTCCAGCCTAAGTCTGCACAATTTTTTACGCCCATTAAAATTAACGTGTTTGTTAAACATAATGAAGGTCAATGTTTATGCATTAAAAAAGAAAGTGCATTTTGATGTTAATGTAATAACCGCCTAAGTCGCGTGCGTTTGAATAGATCTTGTGGAGACGATAAACTATATACAAAACACACTGATTCAAAAAAAAGCGTGGACAGACACATGAATGGACGTTTCGCCCACTCGTCAATCACTCCATGGATAGGCTGCAAATTTTTGCCTTCTTCTATTGCTGCAGCGTAACAAACGCAAGAGATTTTCTTTGCTTTCAACCAAACCATTATTACTAGTTCTTGTTCATAGTTTGTTTGCACTTAGGCATGAGTTGTGTCGGTGACTGTTCCGCAGTAATTTGGATTTATAAATAATATTTTCACACCCACTCTTTTGTGTTCCAGGTCCACGTGTGTAGCCAGGAGTTGTCATTGCTCCTCAATGTGGTGTAATGAGTGATCGGTAACGTACTAAGGTGTTCTCTATCATCTCTCATCTCCGTTTCTTTGCAACTTCCAGCTCCCAAAAGCTCCCGTAACAGCGCGGCGATCAGCATCAGAGAAATTGCGTCTTCGCGTCATACGCCCTTGTTTATGATGCAATCGCGCATGCAACCTCCGACGCAAGAAGTCGGTGGTTCAGTCTCTGTTCCAGAAAATTCCTAGGAGATCTTTTTAAGAAGTCTACGTGATCATGGAATTAGACAAAATATTGCATGGTCAGAGCAGGACACGCAGCGCAGTCACCGCGAAAGGTGAAAAAGTGGCTTTTCTAGAATCTGTTGTTCACTTTATTGCACCAACTAGTAGAAGTGCTGAAGCAAGCTACCTACTACGCCATAAATTATCGCAATATTTTTGAAGTGGGCAAGCATACACAATACCCTTTTTCGTCATTCTGCAGAGACCCATGGTACCCGCAGCACATCAGTAGGACATTATGCGCGCTGCGTTTGTGCCGTGGCTAATTATGACAAAAAATTGTGGCTCAGCCTTTCATAATGAATAGAAAGCAATGAACGACCTACTCGTTCCGCAACTCACAGGGTGCGGAGCCCCGTTGTTCGTTTATTCGACTGCGACGAAATATTACACATGTTAACGTGATTGCTTGTTTAGAATAAGTGGGCAACAATTTAGAGTACTAGATACTCTACTATGGGAGAGCATAAAGCCGTCTCGTGGGCACTGCTGACGAAAATTACACCGTGATTGAGTTCACGACGAGTGGTCAACCCTTGCTCCGGACAACGTAATAATGATAAATTCAGTGTTTCCCCGACAAGACTGTAGAGGGTTTTCTCGCAAAGGAGTTTAAAGCACCAGCCTGGCTCCGTGGTAGAGCACACAACTACCACACTGGAGGCCCATGTTAAAATCCTGTCGATTTCTAGAATTTCCTAAGTGCGAAGCATTTCTTTGCATACTGCAGGTACATTTTGCATCTATCTATCTATCTATCTATCTATCTATCTATCTATCTATCTATCTATCTATCTATCTATCTATCTATCTATCTATCTATCTATCTATCTATCTATCTATCTATCTATCTATCTATCTATCTATCTATCTGGCCGCCTACGTATGGGTCATAATCAACCCCTTAATTGGGGGCGAATCAAAATTAGTATAATGGTTAAGATGGTTTGACGAACCCGACCCGCACGTTTTGACATTATTAACGCGACAATGCCTTCGAGCACGTCGTCAAATGTTTTCCTCCAGACAGTGGCCAATACCCGAGGGCTGCTATGTGCCACAAGCAATTTCCAGTTTGTACGTACGCAGGAACGGCAGCAAAAACATTAGTAATTTAATTGAGAGAGCATTAAAAACGTTTATTTGATGTTATACGAAGGAAAATTGGTGAATTGTATTCTGGAAGCACTGCGTTAGAGAGCCTCGATCCGTGCAGCGAAGGCGAACGAGCGCATCGAGGCACGCTACACACGAGCGCTATCTTGCAGTTATCTTCGAAAACGAAGGAAAGCGTGCGCGCCCACGGAAAAAGATGCGCGCCTGTTTCGGAGGCGATAAGGTGTAGCATGCCAAGCGACGGGCAGGTGCTGCCACCGTGTCGTCTTAGCAAAACGTTGGAAACACTTGTCTTATTGAGCATCGCGTTGAATGGTCAGCGCAGAGAGATAAACGCTACGGCGCCTGTAGAATTACTTATGTGTGCCTTCTCTAGGATAAATACTCGCATAAGAAAAATTGATTTGTTTTTATGGTGCCTCAGATATACGCAATAATTGCTTGGGACGAACAAAAATTCGTAGAAAAGGTTAAGATGTTTTGATGAACAATCGCCCAGGTATGAACGCTGAAACTTGAGCAATATCGGTGGATGCTGCGGATGGGGTTCGCCGTTTGGGGTATCGTTTGGTGCTATTTAGATTAATGTTTCGGTGGACGAACAGACAAATGTATAGACAGACAGCCAGAAACATAGACCAATATTTTGGCATCGAATGTCCCCAAGAAAGACTATCCTCTTTCAACTGAGATCGGCAGCGCTGACCAGGAGAAAATCAGGGTCTGAGCAGAAATGAAACCTAAGCATTCTTCGTGGCAATTTGGTATTCTACCACAGATGAACGCCACGTGTCAGTACTGCTTTGGAAAAATGCACTACTGTAAACTGTGCAATAGTCTTATTATTGTGGGTCCGCTCTTACGGAGTTGATATGTCTTGAAATGCAAGAAGTTTTTTCTCAGTTTTTATTTTTGGTGTAGAAATGCGGTGTTTATGTGTGCCTATTTCTCGTAAAGTATTCTATACTACACATTTGGGCTTTATTTTCGCAATATAGGGTGTCCAAATATCGCCTGACTTCCGTGAGTTCCAACGAAAATGAGTTGCGTTGTAGCTGATAATTTTGTTTTATCCTCCTTTCACTTTTTTTCCCATTTATTAAGCCTGTTATCAAGCTTGCTAATGTGCACTGGTGTAGATTCGCAGCTTTTCTCTGAGCTTACTAATAAAACACCTATACGCTATCACAAAATCTAATACTGTAATACCTTGAATGAATTCACAATATGAATATCAAACCATCTGAGCACACTAACTGTATCTTAGTTGGCAGAAATGTTTGACCGTGCAATCACAAACAAACATTTGAAAATGTAACACTTACGTTTGGTTGAAAAAAAATCCATAGAACTTGTTGTATAGACGGTAGCATACTTCACATCGTTGCTTCCGCTGTAAGTGGTGCGCTTTTTTCTTTTGACGACTGTCCGTTTTGAAAATGCCCGTTGAACGTTTAAAACGTCCTTTAAAATCTGAGCTTATTGTATAAACAGGAATTGGTGAAATTTTTCTCGGTGAGTGTTTATTAGAGTTTTTAGAACTTAAACGAAAGTATGGAGCACTGCTTGTGATACCCAGTAATTAGGCGGCTCATACAGTTGATCACTTTAGTATTGACGCGTATTCTGGCTGCAGACCCTTGAATAAATAACTTATGAGCAATTTCACACTGAGAAAGTCATCAGCGATGCTGTATATCACCGGACAATTCTACGATGGAGAATTTCGAAGGAAAGTAGGAACTCTTTTTTTTTTTGTACCGTCGATGTCTTTACACAAGGCATGGGCTGTATTCATGTATTCAATTGTCTGGTCTCGTTATTGATGTAACACTTACGATGACACCCTGACGTGTTTCTGCCGTCGGCGTCGTCATCGTTTCACGTATCAAGCCCCAATTAAAGGTATCGGCCACGCATTGAATGTATTTCCCGCGACTAAATGCGCGCGATCGGTGACGAACGGAGCAGAAGCAGTGATCAGTGGAGCCGGCCCATCTCTGTTCGATCGCATTTAGTTGGCAGTAAAGGCACTTTTCGGGCGTCGCTTACCTGCTTTTCGCACTTATTTTTTCTTCTGGCCATTCTTAGTCGAGCGTCGTTCCCGGTCTTTCGGTGAAGGCCTTTCCATCGAGCCTCGCCGAGGGCCAATCGGCGATACATAGTATATTTCTATTTGCACGTTACAGAAATACAGGAGGCAAATACGGTATAGTATAACCGCGCTGTTTCTTGCGGTCGCTGACCATTTATTAGTGATAGCATAGAACACAAAAGCTTTTTCAAAAATTATTCTGCGTATCGCGTTTCGTTGCGGCCTGTCAGAATTGTGGCCTGGCAGCTTAATCATTTTGAACCTAGAACCACCTATCATTCGGGACGCACTGTCACTGCAAAGGAGAAGTGCTACCGTACTGCCTTACCGCATTTGCGTACCGTATTTCAGTAAGTTGCTAAAGGGCGTCAGGGTTTGACCCTTTCCGGCTGAAATCGCACGGCACGCCACTTTCCTACCACATTCGGGCTGAGCCTTGCTCTTTCTCCTATATGTCAGGTACCTTGTTTTTTTATTTCCCTTTTAATGATTACACCGCTTAGCCCTAAGGCGCTGCAGAAGGGGGGTTACAATGTTGAGAAAAACACAGCTTCATCCATACAGCACACTTGTTCATTAGATAAGCGATTCCATTCTCTAATGCAACGAGCAAAAATGAATAAGCATACGAATAAGATATGGTCCGGTACTCTAGATTTTTGAAACAATGATCATTTCGTGAAGAAATATAATAAGGACTGTGAAGACAATTTTCTTTTCAAAAGCTGGTTTTACCATGAAATATTTGGTAGAATTAAGAGCTTTAACCGCAGTTCCTTTCGACGCTACGAGAGAAGCTGCCATCCTAACTTTTTTTATAATAATGCAACTGTCATTTCTGGAGTACCGACTTAGAACAAACCGTGTAGCTCTATTTTGTATTGTTTCAAGTTTGTCACTTAAGGTACTTCGCCAGGGGTTCCACACGGCACAAGCGTATTAAGCATGGGTCGAATGTATGTTGAATACGTCATTGATTTTAAAGGAGTGGTGACACCAAATTTTAGGAATGCATGCTCATTGCTGTAAGCGTTTCCTTCAGCTCCATGAAACAGAATACATGCACCAAGGTTCCTGTATTTTCGCTAAATAGTCTATGTTGCTGTACTTTTGTGGACCATTCTCTCTTTCAGTTTCGCAGCGCCGAGTTGAACAGTGACGTCGATGCATGAGTGGCTTGGTAATGTGACCATACAAAGCTGTGACGCGCATCGTGCTGAGTTTCGTCTGCTCTCACACGCACGCGCCACACAAGCGCCAGCAAACCAAACGCACTGACCATCGCCATGGGCAGCTACAGTAGCATCCAGGCAATTGCAAGGCCAAAGGCAGCCACAAGGAAACAACGCGTTTATATTTACAACGTATGTACACAACGTGGACGAGAAAGCTAACCGACAGTAGATGCGCCGGCCTTCTATAGACGCCGATACGCTGAAGGAGCTTAGAGCAGCCCCGATGTTGCACAAACGCAGTGTCTCTGACAGACAAGGATGCGCCGAGTGTCTCTTCTAAAGCACCCAGTATCCTTGACGAATGCACACAGTTTCTCTGAAAGGGACGCCATCACACGCATCACTATAGATCTGGTGTGACGTCACGACAACTGCTGTTGCTTCTCCTATTCTTAAACGTCAGTGTTGCTGCGTAAGCGATTGGTCTAGATCGTGCGAGTGGGCATTCAGCAACACTTTTAAAAATTAATTAAAATATACTCCACGCGTTTGTTTTGTCCAACCTTTCTTGTTGAGCGTCCTTGCATAGAAGGGAAACCCACAGCAGGCTTGCGATAGCCTCCAAAATGGTGGCACCACCCCTTTAGATATGCCGGCGCATGTCTCAGGCTGCGCTGTATAAAATTTAATGACTTGGCGGCCTGTTATCTCTTTCTACCGGGCCTCTTTCGGCGTGGCATAGCTCTCCATGTTTTTCGCTGAGCTAAACTCTCATTCAGTGATTGTGACCAGTGTAACGCCACTGAGGTAAACGGCACGGGGCCAACTGACACGGCTTTGCTGTATAGTCAACTTAGATGCATATGTGAAAAGTTCGTCGAGCCACAGCCTCGCACAAGACGAAGTTTTCACGAGTGACCGATGCAGGAAGATGCCATATAGTATTATTACTCCTAAACACGCAACCAGAGCCATGATTGCGAGACCGACGCACTGCACATGACCCGGCCAGGTGGTGGTACCGCATTGGTCATTTATAGGCTAACTGATGGGTGCGTGATCGAGCGCGCCCGCAAGGCAGGTAGGGATCTGCTAACCGGTCGGATGACGATGTTTATTCTCGGCCCACTCACGGGACCGAAAGACACTGTCTCGAGTCAAGATAACCAGACAGCTTGGTTCGCTTCCAACTCTACTCAACTGCCCGAACTTTAGTGATGTGACCGTCGCGATGACGCTAGTGATTTTAACACTGCGCTTAAAATGCGACGCCATACCCGAAGAACCGCTTCTCAACAACATGGTTCTGCCCCCTGCCAGTGAACCTGCCTCTGTCAGGCTCCTAGTGCCCAACCTTACTGCCAGATGGCGTTTATATCTCAAGCAGCGCCTCCATACAGAAGCCTATCATCTTTCGAAGAGTTTTTCAGTAAAGCACGCAAACACGCAGCCATTTATCTTAATTTAGAGCCGGATGTCTTTTCTTGTTTCTTTTGCAACGACGAATTTTTAAAGCCGATATTCAGACAAAATAAAAGTGAACGTTCAGGACTACAACACTTGTGTTTCTGAATGGCAAATCATCGCTAATCTTAAAACGAAGTATATCATAGATGGTTTTCGTTTATGCGTGTATATCTTTCAGCGCATTTGAGAAATCAGAATTCCTATAAACCTCACTAATGTTTGAACAGTAAGCTACGAAAGCTTGTCATCTTATCGATAGGACACCTTTCGTCACAATGCAGCGCTCCGACGCAATAAACCATATACGACACGCCGAACGTGGTATGTTACCCGATTTATTGTAGATTATTTGATAATCAAGCAACAGTTACATTTCTGGTCGCCCGAACCGTCCTTGCCACCTGTAAGGACTCGCCAGCGTTGAGGATGGTGGAGCGCTACTTCAATCCACCGGACAAACTTGGCAACCCGAATAACAATTAGTAATTTAGTGTGATTGTTGCAAGTTGACCCAAGGCTGAGGACGCCAACTTGCATGGAATGTCCTTTGCGTCGCAATGTTATCGGTCCTCCAGAATCACTCTGCAGAGAAGCAAAAAAAAGAGCCTGAACGTCTAAACAATTTAAGACGCCCTTCACTGTTATCCTGGGCATCCTACCCCTCGTATTCATGATAGTGCACTGTAAACAAGCTTGCTCACTTAAGGATGCTTTCCGTGACTGTAACTAACACCCTACGATAAAGGTGTTTTGGTTTCTTCGAATACCGTTATCATAGGGTGGTACATATAGACACGACAAAGCGTCCGTGAGGTCCCAAGCTGATTTGTAATGTGAAGTCTACGCTGGTAGGATGATTACAGTTGGTTACCTTATTTAAAATTTTGTGGCTCTGTATTTAACAAGGATAGCATAGAAAAAGATTATCACTGGCTGGGCGCAGACTCTAGGTACTTTATTGAAATGACAGGCATGCATTTTGAATTGCAATGCGTAATTGTGAAGGACTTGTTTCGATATGTGGGGTTTAACGTCCCAAAACCACCATATGATTATGAGAGACGCCGTAGTGGAGGGCTCCGGAAATTTTGACCACCTGGGGTTCTTTAACGTGCACCCAAATCTGAGCACATGGGCCCACAGCATTTACGCCTCCATCGGAAATGCAGCCGCCGCAGCCGGGATTCGAACCCGCGACGTGCGGGTCAGCAGCCGAGTACCTTAGCCACTAGACCACCATGGCGGGGCGTGTGAAGGATTTGTAGCGCTAAACATTTTAGATGCGGAAGCATCTTATACTCGCGCCTTGTAGTGCGCCGTCCGCGCCGTCCGCGCCGTCCGCACCGCTTCTCGAACATTCGACAGCTGACGCGCGCGCATGCGCCGTCGCGCCGTCGCCCACTCTTCCACCATCTGAGCATCCCTTCCTCCTCTACACACCGCGCGCGCTTCACTCCTCCACCATCTGTGCACCCTTCCTCCTCTACACACCGCGTTCGACATCTACAATTCTCCTGATTCTCCAGTGGACGCGCATGTGGCGTCGCGCTTCGAGAACATTCAACAGCTGACAGTGCATGCGCCGTCGTGCTGTATATATACTCAAGGTCGGCGCTCGCTCGCTCAGTTGCCGCTCGTCGGTTGGTTTGTACGGCGCGTCGACGTCCAAGGTCGCGGTGAAATGAATTCCAACGAATCCACAAACACAATGATCGACGTCCCTTCGACCAGCGCCGCCCTTTCGCATACGTGTGTACGTGTTCACTCATTTAACACCCCCTCCTAGAACCACGTTAACCAATTTAGCCATCGACCCAAGTAAGTCGCAATTTAACACCCCATTTCACAACCACGTTAACCAATTTAGCCATCGACCCAAGTAAGTCGCACTTTAACACCCCGTTAACCAATTATATGGTCCGCATCCTCCTCAGTGTTCCCCCGAGGGAAGCTGCGGGCAATTTTTTTGATGAGGCCGTATCAAAAACTAACCAAAAACCTGTTTCGTTAGGAGACTACTGTACTGAAAAGTAACAAATAATCAAGCCCCTCTTCCCATCCCGCCAAATTCACAGCATCCCGGTCAAGGGGACCGTGGAGGCGTGGACGTGGCGCTGCTGAGAAGGCTTCGCGTTCCCTTTGCTGGCGACTCGAAAGAGAAAGGGGAAGCGTAGGAGAGGAGCGCGAGGGTCGCGCATGCGTTGTAGGGGTGGCCTCTGCGGCAGAAAGCCTGCATCTCTTTGTCGCATTGTACGCTTCGCCACACTTTAGTGGTTACGTGTGAACGGGGCTGCCATACATTGGCCTATATATTATTTTTTATTTTTCATTTGTTCTTGCGCTATTCTGGTAAACTGCTTTTTTTTTCATTTTACAGAACCATGCCATTGCATCACCCTATGCATTTGATATGGTTCGCGTAACAATGGTCTACTCATCTCAGGTTTCAGAATGGGTTCGGCGGAACCAATGAGGTATGAAAGGCAGCTCACGCGGGGGCTTCAGTAGCAAGGAAAATGCCATAAATTAACCAAGGCTATTTGAGTGTATTATCAAAAAAAAAGACACGCTTCAATGCATTAGTCACAAAGTTGGTGCTGTGGATTCACAAATACAGTAGTCAGTTTCACACTGCGCAATTTGTCGTCTCATCTAATCAAATAAACAATAAAAACTGATAAAACAGTTAGCAATACTGGAGAAACTGCTTAACTCCGAGTCAAAGTGGGCAATGTCTTCACTTTTCGATGGTTCTGATTGCGTTGATAGCAAATCTGACGCAGAAGGCAACGTCCGCACAGATATCAGTGTTCGAGCAAGATATATACCAATAATACATGAACAGGGGGCGCTGAAATGAATTACATATGCTGGTAGATACGAAAGTAGGTGCCTTGCTTAGCTCTAAATGCCCGCACTTTTCTTTCCTAATATTGTCCTCATAGCAATTGTGTTCCATTACTATTTTGTGATTCTGGCGACTATTGTTCACAGATGCCACATTGGTAGCGAAATAGTCTCTTTCTTTGTCAGGGTCAAAGGCTTGAAATGTGGCGTGTGACTCAAGAGAAAAAACAGTTGATGTTCAAAAGAATTTGCGGGCCAGATATCACCTGATCTTTAACCACAGTTGGCTAAGCCTTGAAGTTGCCCTAATACAATTACAAACGTCTTTGAACAAGCGGGCTGCATTCTGCTGCTACCGAGTGTCACAAGTACCCACTGAATTGTCTACTTGCAGAGCAACCATAATCTAGTAAAAGAGTTCCTTGGACAAGTTGGTTTAGAAGTATTCAGCGGTGCTCATTACCACCACATGCGCAATAAGTTCCTCAAAAGATTGACGATGAGGATGAAGTCGACGATGCATTGAAACCCCATTTTGCACGCTTTGAAAAACCTTTCATGTCAGATCAGTTTGAAAAATCTCGCTTGGCAACATCGGATTTTTCCCATCTTAAGTACCCTTGGAAAAATCGATGGTGCTCCTCTAGAACGGCGGATATATCAATTACGAGACTAAGATGCCGAGTCTCCCCCCCCCCCCCCTTCCTGAACATTTATCTACGCAGGTCTGGTCTGGCACAGACTCCCCTATGCCTCCACTGCAACGAGAGTGAATCCCTTCACCATTTCCTCTTAACATGCAGGTTATACACAAAGCAAAACAAGAGACTGTTAGAAGAACCTATCCGTAGGTTGGCTCTAAATTTATCCCTTCCGGTGATCCTCTCTTTTGGAGCAACTGACAAAGGATGTAGCCACAGGAATGTTTGCGAGGCCGTATGCTATTGTCTAAACGCGACAAAATGATTAGAATGTTAAGCTGAGGCATAAATTGACATTAGTTCAAATCATATTAGCCTGTTTGTTCTTTGTATTACCTCTAGTTTATTTCTAATCTATCGTTTACCAATTGGTTCTTTGTTTAAACATCGTTATCTAAATAATCCGGCTGGTAAAACAACTCCACCTCACAAATGCGGCACCGTCCGTTTCATTGCCTTCCTAAGAGTCCTGGTGGGTTGCACCAGGACTCTGAGGAACAACCAACCAACCAACCTTACCTAACGCTAGAGAAGCAGTTAAGAAAATTTATTCAGGCCGACCTATCTGCTTTACTCTCAAGATAACATCCGCCCTCTATCTCTTTCCATGCATTAACTTGAGTCACCTTTCGGCGTACGATGTGCTATTTGTGCGAAGAACCACTTCTTACTCCGCAAAGAGTTCCCTTGTACCCTTCTAAACATGTCATAAGCTTGTCATCCACTCCACCAACACCCGCCCCATGGAAGTTTTTCAGAATTTTCTTGCACTTCGATGCTGACTTAGCTCGAACCATGGTGTACAGCAGGTTTTCCGCAAACGTGGGAGGATTTCCTGCGAGTACGAAGAAGGGAAATTACCATTTATACATGTGAGCACAGCATGCATGATGATTACGCGAATGTGATGTTTGCTGGCGCGAGGGCCAGTTGTCGCCAGAGAGTACTAAGCCATTGTACTGAAGTGAACAGCGCGAAATCAACACAAGCGCTGTGTTGTATTTTCGTCCGTTTGAGTCCCGCTTTTGCACTTCTCACGGCAGTATCATGTACGAGCTCACCCTTCAGGAAACCCATCTGTCAGCGATGATGTGATGGTTGACAACGGGTAACTGTAAGGAGGCTTCCAGATTGAAGAAGCGGTAGAAAATCGTTTCAATAAGTATAGCTTATAAACACATCACAAGAATTAGATAAGAATGCAATATAGATAAAATGTGCCACAGAACATGTCCATACGAAAAGGAGTCGGTGATGACCATCATTATTTCAGGAAAACACATATACCCAAGGGTTGGGTGGCAAGCGAAGCGAAAGAAACGTGCTGTTGAAGGATCATCTTGGAGAGGATGTGCTGCAGATATCACCGCGAATGACGTTGATTGTGTTTTTGTTTTAAAGATGATAGTCTTTCTTGGGTACCTTCGACAAAAAAATTTTGGTCTGTCTGTCTGTACATTTTTCTGTTTATCCACCTTAACGATACCTCAAACGGCACCAAACGGACAACCCCATCTGCAACGCCCACCTATATTGCTCAAGGTTTAGCGTTCATTGTTGTGCAATTGTCAATTAAAAAAGCAAATATTGCGCATATCTTAGGCGCCTTAAAAACATGTCCAAGTTTTGTATGTCTGCCTTTATACAAGAAGAGGCACGCACAAATAACTACAAGGACTGTAGCGTTTGACGCGCTGCGCTGACAGTGCAACGCGATGCTCAAGAAGGTACTTCCAACGCTTTGCTACGATGGCATGGTGGTGGCACCTGCCGGTCACTTTGCATTCTACACCTTATCACCTCCGTTACTGGCGCGCATCTTTCTCCGCAGCAGCGCACGCCTTCGTTTTCGCAGATTACAGCCAGATGGCGCTTGTGCCTAACGTGCCTAGATGCGCTTGTTCGCTTTCGTTACACGCTCGAGGCACTCTGACGCAGCGCCTTCAGAATACCATTCATCGATTTTCTTGCGCAGAACATCAAATAAGCGTTTTGTTCACTCTGTCCAGACGCGAGACTATCGTCTTTCGACAACATTTATAGTGTAGCATGTAGATTCGGCCCAATTTTTATTAGGCATAACTCGCTTATCAATAAAAAATTGGGAATACTGTGAAATAATGCGAAAGAACATGTTTTCTTGCATTTAAGAAGGCCACAATCTAATACCTCTAAATTGTCAGGTAATCAAAGACACATAACTTACGGTCATCAATGAGTCCCCAGCCACCGGACAGAAGTGGTGTCTGTCCCAGATTTATGTTACGCCTGGTGAGACAAACCGGTCGAACGAATCTATCAAACTTAAAATATTCCCGAACCTGCAACAAGAATACCGAGTTTTCATAATCAGGCTAAGCATAGATAAGAGACAATGCAACACAAATACATATTACACTAGAAGGCGCAGTTACACCGCGGCATGCAAGATCACCTCGAGCTTTAAAAAAATCACCTCTGTCAATTGTTGCATTACGAGTGGTACTGTGTGCCGCCAGAGCTTTATCTCATGTAAGAAGCATTTTATACACGCATAGTGAAAGTAACTAAGGTTTACCAGTGGTGCTACATTCGCGTTTTTTTTTGTTGTTGTAGGCACCTACCGCTCTCATCTGCACCGTGAATGCTCAGCTCTTGGTACGTTCTCCACTTTCGGACAGCGTCATTTTCACTTTCCTTTGTTAGCATTGCTCTTGACGACCAATCTGCGCTCAGTCATTTTATTTGATTGATTCGCTATACTATGTAGACGTTTAACTATTTTCAGTTTCTCGCAGTTCATTGGGTCACACTATATAGAAGCAAAAACATACATCACCGAGATACATGCTACCGCTAATGCATGTTAACGCTCTTTCCCAGCTGCTCTTTTTCATCGTTTTTATTTTTTTTCATATTGGTGCCTACCCAAACTTACGTCATTTCCATGATTGGCATTATGCTGGAAGAAGGGGCACAACGATACGACATAGAAAAATTGAAGAAAACTACCGTAGACGCCAATGACACAGGAGTTGACCGCATGACCTCTCAGTCCATGAAAACGGGTAATGAGCGCTCTACCCGCTGCCCACCTGAAGAACATGCACGGTGCTTCAAAAAAAAAAAAAACTCGCGTTTTATATCTTGAGCCTTATTCTTGTGACAGAATGCTTTGGTCGGCTGGGGTGACGTTGCCGTGTTGTAACGATACAGTGAAGTACTGCTTCACGACACTCAGGAGCGCCGAGAAGAAACGTTTTCATACTCTTTCACAGCCACGTGGTGGTTCGAGTTGCTCATGACGCGTTTAGGTGGCCTTCCTTTCTCCTTGCGTTAGCGTGTGATGGCTTGTCGGCATGATCGGCCAGGTTGTGCAGCTTCCACTTGTACCAACGGTGTTTCTCCTACGTACTGTAGCAATATTTCTAAAAGGGAACACGCAACCGCGTATCCTGCATGCTCCAGCGACTGCTTGCCGCGCCTTCAAGTGGGATTGTGGGTAACCACAACCTCTCTTCACTTCATCTACTTGGGAAGGAAAAGATAGAGTGATTGGAGGCATGCAACCGGCTGCTCAATTAAAACACCCTCCGTCTTCAAGCTCATTACGCAAGCATGCACCCGGGCAAGCGCTGTCTCTTCTGCTGCTTGCGAACTGCTTGGTACGTAAGCGTGCTCTAAACGTGGAAGCCAATGATTCCCCAGACACTCTACTTTCACGCGCTGCGCTTTGGCTAATTAGAGCAATTTCAGCGTCAGCAGTGCAGTCAGGTGAACACTTTTTAGTAGTTGGATGTTTTAAAATCTCCCCTGGAATGGTGTGGAAAACCTCGTCGACGGAATCCCACAGAGCCAAGACCGTATCGTGTGTCAATACAAAACATAAGGCCGTGCCCAGTGACTGCCGCTGGTGTGGAGACGATAGCGCGAGATGGTGCTGTGTAGCAAACAGAAGGAGAAAAAGTCTCGTCGTGCCGTGGCCGTTGTGATGCGCTTCATTTGCACTTATAAGTAACTGAAGTTATTTGAGCATGAGACTTTGAACAAACGATTTCAATGTGTTGAATGAAGCTGATGAAAACAGAGACTTCTTGGTTTTTATCAACACACACACACAGAGACAAATAATGTATATATATATATATATATATATATATATATATATATATATATATATGCGTGCGTGTGTGTGTGTGTGTGTGTGTCAAATCAGGAAGAAGAAATGGACATGGGGCGGACACGTAGGCAGGATAACCACTAGTCATTTTGAGTACCTGACTGAATTCCTAAAGAAGGCGAATGCTCGAAGAAAAGACAGAAATTTATGTGGATTGATCAGCTTAAGAACTTTGCAGGTATAACGTGGCAGCAGAAATCAGAAGACCGGGTTGTTTGGCGGAGCATAGGAGAGGCCTTTACCCAATCAGTGGGCGTAGTCAAGCTGACTACAATAATGATGACGACGCCAGCGCGTGTGTGTGTTGTTTTCTTTTCACAAGTCCACGTTAGTCTGGGACCATGCACGTGAAGAAATTTCATGTATTACTCTTCAGTCTTGCATTCGTTTATTGATTTACAGGCCTTTGTTTCAAATAAACCTATAGCAGTACTTATAGAGCTTTAGATTTTCCCAACACCCATTAATAGACAACAAGATAGCTTACCTTCACAAGCGCTATGTCATATTTGATGGCAGTCTTCTTGTTGAAGCTTGGGTGAACGTAGACGCTTTCCCCATAGTTGATGGGACCACTTTTTGTTTTCGTCGAGTTGTAGTAGATGTGAACTTCATTTATCGGTGACCTGCGCCGAGCGAAATTTCTCAAAGTGTACTTAAAGTTTCATGAAATGTTAATAATAAGGTTTGACTGTGAGCGTGGTTCACTATTTTTTTGTTTTTTTTTAACAAGTGCCTCTTCCCGGCATACATGGTACCAAGCCTTAGGTGGCATCTCGGCGTTTAAAGGTGAGCTGCCCTCTCGTAAAAAAACAAAAAAGATTGCGTGCAGCTTTAAACAACAACAAGACGCAGTTTTCCGCACTCTACCCTCCGCCTATGAATGCGGCTCACTAACGTTACATATTCTAGACATGCACTGAATTGACGAGGGATGCATAAGTAACGAACACCGTAAGCAAGGTCAATTGAATCAATTATGCATACTGCATTCGTGATTTTTAGGTGCCCTCTATACCATAAATAATCATCTCAAAACTCAGCGAAGGGCCCACTGCGCATCTACAGGTCAACATGCGAATCTATACGCCGTTGTTCACTTTGTTGATGCTTTTGTTGCTGATGATAACGAAAAATTTTCGGGCACTTTTATTAATGGGGGTTCCTTTAAAACACGTACTTGTTCAATTGACATCTTTCAGCGCCTAGCGCTATTCTACTCTTCTTCCACGCAATATAAGACGTGTTAGGAAAAGACCTTGCACTACATCACGTTTATATAGAGAAATATATCGGATCAGTTTGAACCATATCCTGGCTCTGTGGTGCGGATACGAGCAGAAGCTTAAAAGTTAGGTTGCACGATTTGACTTCAGTAACTGCGCTTCTTTTCAATTGCTTGCTGATCTAAAAAACATTACTGGGTGGCGAAACGTTAGCAGCTAGAAGAAAAAACTGGAGGCTCATATCTTTAGACTGTATTTTTTATATTCAAACAGGCAATAACATTCGCACCTACCTCTCAGAACCTTCCTATGTTTCGGCTAGGCATGACCACTTCAAGAGAATACGTGCGTATATTTGACACACAAAACATTTTTCCAAATCTTCATTTCCCACAAACTGTACGAGATTGGAACGTGTTGCCGGAAAACTCTGTTTCTTTATAATATAATCCTAATGTTTATTCCCAATTGTTTTTACAATTCTGTATATATAGTCCTAGTTTTTTTTCTTTTAACATTTTGTTAGTTTTCGACTGGCTAGCCTATTGTTTACCTTGGTAATGATCTTGTTTCAATGGCTTTTTTGTTTGTCAATGCAAAATATGCAGATTGAGATAATAATTATGTCTCCCCTGCGATAATGCCTTCAAGGCAACGGATGTATCCAGTAAATAAATAATTTTTTTTTCTGGAAACCACTGTCAGATCTGAAGAGACTGATGCCAGTATTTCTGCGAAACGACCTCTTTAACGAAATCGATTTAAGAGACATAAAAACAGAGACAGGTGCTTAAAGAGATCGATCAAAGACTACAGCGAGCACTCGGTTTCGATGCCAAAAGATTAAGTCCACGCCATCTCATTGACGTTACCAGCAAGCATTTCATCAAGCCGCAACAGGAGAAGTCGGCTTATGTACGGCCACATCCAACACAAACAAAGTCAGTTTGGCCTCAAGGGTGAAGAAATTAATGCGATACCAACCAAATCGCTTAGTACATCGAGTACAACTTGGATTTCGCGCTACTGAGCAATGCACCGCCGTAATTAAGCGAGTAGAAAAATGGCGGAACTCCACAAAACACCGCCTTGAGGACACGCCACAGAAATAAGTAAATTTTCGGCTGCCTTTCGGCAGCAAAGATGCAGGCTACTGTAGAAGCTCTGGAAGATCACTCACAGAACGCTAAGTCTATGCTGCCCTAGTGGAAGTATTGAAAGGAGTTAGTGCTACATCAATAGAGGTTGTTATGTGCACTTTGACGTGTACCACCCAGTCATCCCGGTAAGGTAAAGTGTTCAAAGCAACGTCACCGTAGGCACCTACCATTGGGCATAAAGTTACCACGACGGGCACACGACCTCTCTTCGGTCAGCTGTAGGCCCCATTGGTTGTGAACGAAGCTGTATAGTTATATGACCTGAGACCGTGTGTTTCCGTAACACGTTTGTGGCTGACGATACACATTGTCATCCCACCGGTTATCTGGTCTCAACCTAGCTCTCGGGTACGCTCAATCAAGTGAGCATTAGTTAGGCAATTGGTTAAGGCGTAACAACCGTCGTAACTGTTACGTGTGTGCATATAAAGAACGCGCTGAAAATATTCAGAATGCGGAAGCAGGCACTGTTTGATTTTTTGCTTTCCTTCTTCTAAGGTGTGGCACGTAAAATGACCCCCCCCCCCCCTTTGTCGGCTGTCACGTAGTTGCGTCTGACCTCTTGTATGCCATCTTGTATGCCGCATCTTTTTTTTTTTGTTCATCTAAATCATGAATGGAACAGAAGAGGGTCACTTTTTCTTGCACGTCTCAAGCGGCAGCTTTCATTATGAAAGAATATCTACCAGAGCTGGTGAAAGAAAATACGCTCGAGCTGTTCAGACATCTGCGTACCACGAGTGCTAAACGGAGCGTATGAATACCTAGCCGTTAATATCACCGCCAGAAACATGTCCAGTGGTTGTGTTGGTTAGCGCAGCTGGTTGTGGAGTAAGGAGTTGCTGGTTCGAATTGCCGGCATCATGCTATAGAATTCTTGTCAGATTCATTTTTATGGTTTTTGCGTATCTAAGTGCATATACAATCTAGGACATGGCGGCGATGGCGACGCAAAAATCAGCTGATTGTCCACATTTTTTATGGCCATAAAAAAGTCGTATGTGACAGCATGACTATACGAGCCAGGCAAACATACATGAAGGAATGTTCACAATCCTTGACCAGCACACTAGTACCTGAACATTAGTAACAAATATGCCTCCTGTGGCTTTTCGCTAATAGAAAAGAACAAACATTTACTTGTGAAGCCAACCGTGAATCAGCTTTAAAGAAAAGTACAGTTACGAAAGGCTTGCTTGTTGGCTTTTAGTTTAGGTTTGTGTTGGACAACTTTCCATAAGTTACCTCCTTACTTGAATGCCAGACATACATTCGTAATTTCTGTTGTGATAATATGGTTGTCTTGAATATTACCGATACGTATAGTAAGCTAGCATTGAATTTCTTGAAGGTCTGCGCTGTTCACTTGTAGTCATTGATTCACTACTTGCAATTAAGTTTAATATAGGCTGCGGCCTTCACATTACCACTGTGGCAATATGAAAGAAGCTTTGCTTCTGTGGCATTCGCACATCTGCACGACCGTATTCGGTCCATCTAATGAGACTATAGCTTGTATCCTTGAGACAGTCGTATGTGGATGTTTACCACACCCGAATACACATATCATGCTTGGTTCTCCACGCCGATGTTAAGAGGGGTGATAACAAAATGAAACTGTCATTGGTCTGTGTTTCTATAGTGGTTCTCGAGGTCTGCATTTGGAATGTTGGATATCGCCAACTACCGCAGTCGAACACACCGCATGCATGTACTCCTAGTCCTACTCACCCTGTCAAACAATGAGCTGCAGTCAACACAACATTGCTTGTTATGATGCTTCCACCACAAGCGGCACCATGCTTTGTTCCTTGTATAGGAGAAACAATCTGAACCTAGAAATACAAAATGTGGGCGTTCACAATTGGAAACTCGTGTCACCAGGTGGAAAAGCTTTATATGCGCAATTCTTCAAATCCAGTACATGGACCATAGTTCAGTGAACACGCACAACGTATTCATTCAAATGCCACATAAATAAACATTAAAATGAGAGCATTCTCCGATAGTTCTAAAAATTACTTTCATTAACAGTTTCTACTGCGAAAGAAAACCTTGGTCTGTATACTCACATGACCCTGGTAAACACACACCACTAAACTACTGCTCAATATAGGAATAAATGTCAGGGCTGCTCGTAACGTCTCTCGTAACGAGTGGCGTTTTGCCTCTCTTCCGAGAGTCAAAACGCCACTCCACTAAAGCGAAATGGTCTAAATATTTCAAGTCTCTTCATGATTACACACGTCTTCTGCGATGCTCTAAAGAAAAGTTTTATCACCATGACATGTTAAGCATTGTACGCTTTAACCCCCGTAAATTCTGGAATCTTCTAACCCCGAAACACAGCCACACACATACAATATCTTTGAGAAATTCCGACAGCTCAGAGGTACCGCAGGGCCAACGCTCTGACACCATGAATACATTTTTTCTGCCCATTTTCACCCGTGAAAATAACTTTGTTTGCCCCGATTTACCCTTCCGAGATTTCTCCCAAATGCTTCCGATTAGCATTAGTGCTTCGGACACTGCTAAACTAACTGAAAACAAAAATATATATATCTTGTGGCCGGGGACCAGATAAAATCACAGCTAAAATACTTAAAGGTACGCTAACGTATTCCAGCAAAATATTAGAAATAATATTCACGCAAACGATAAAAGACAGTACGCTTCCGCATGACTGGAAGCTAAGCACCATACCTCCAATATCTAAAGCGGGTAATCGGTCCATTCCTTCAAACTATCTTCCAATTTCTTTAACTTCAATACCTTGTAAGCTGCTTGAGCACATATTATATTCTAGCGTGGTAACCGATCTTGAAAACAACTCCTTCTTTTTTCAAAAAATCAGCATTGCTTTCGCTCAGGGTTTTCCTGTGAAACTCAACATTTTTAGTGTACAACGGACCTCCACTTAAGCCTCGACTCTTCATTTCAAACAGATGTCATCTTCCTCGATTTTTCTAAGGCATTCGATCGCGTTCCTCATCAAAGACTTATGCTTAAACTTTCCTCCTTTAATCTAGACGCGCTCATACTGCCACGAATACAAGCCTTCCTCTCTAATCGATCCCAATACACAGTCATCGGAGGTCACCGTTCCTCGACTACAAATGTAATATCTGGCGTACCTCAAGGTTCCGTCCTTGGCCCTCTGCACTTTCTAATATTTATTAATGACCTTCCCTCAAGTGTTACATCTTTGATACCTCTCTTTGCTGACGACTGTGTCGTTTACCGCCGTATATGTGATGGCTCTGATCAACTTGCCCTCCAAAATGATTTAAATGTAATTGAAAATTGGTGTTCTTTATGGATGATGCAACCTAATATTTCTAAGTTTAAATCTATGCAACTTTCCTGTAAGCGTTCAAACCTGAATTTTACTTATTCCCTGCAGTCTAACCATCTCGCTCTAGCAGAATCGTGCTCATACCTGGGTGTTCTCATCAACAGCAAACTAACATGGACTGACCATATCGCACAGCTTACTGCCGATGCATCCAAAACATTAGGTTTCATTAGAAGATCTCCCCGCCGTGGTGGTCTAGTGGCTAAGGTACTCGGCAGCTGACCCGTAGGTAGCGGGCTCGAATCCCGGCTGCGGCAGCAGCATTTCCGATGGAGGCGGAAATGTTGTAGGCCCGTGTGCTCAGATTTCGGTGCACGTTAAAGAACCCCAGATGGTCAAAATTTCCGGAGTCCTCCACTACGGCGTCTCTCATAATCATATAGTGGCTTTGGGACGTTAAACCCCACATATCAATCAATCAAATCATTAGAAAATCCCTGTCCTGCTCACCGGCCTCATTTCGTAAACTCGCCTACGAAACCTACATCTGTAGTAAACTAGAGTATGCCTCTCCAATTTGGAATCCACACCAATCTTATTTAATAGACGCCCTTGAAGTCATTCAAAATCGCGCGGCTCGTTTTATAACCTCCGAATACAATTTCCGCACAAGTGTTACTGCTATAAAATCATCATTGTCTCTCACATCTGTGGATTTTAGACGAAAAACAGCACGCCTTTGTTTATTTCACAAACTGTATTTCAATTATTTTTACTTCCATGGCTCCCTGCTTGTCCCACCAATTCGAACTTCGCGCCATCTCTTCAATTCCTTGAGTGTCCAAAATTTAAAAGGTTCAACCAAGGCTTTTAACAAATCTTTCCTCCCGTTAAAAATTGAGGATTGAAATTGGCTTCCAGATGCAATAGCCAACGAACGAAATACTGTTAAGTTTAAAACCTTACAAGAAACTTGTTTTACAACCACACCGTCGTAATTTCAGTGTAGACAGTTCCCTTTCTCTCATTTTTTTATAATCATGCTATTAGTTATATAACGATTTCTCTTTTTATTATTGCCCTGTATTTCCTATTCTTGAATTTGAACCTACTTTAAGTTCTCGATCTGAAATTGCCCTTGGGTATCCTTGTTCGACTCACCCCCCCCCCCCCCCCTTAAGTGATACCCCGTCAGGGGCACTTAAGAGAAAATAAATGATGATGATGATGATGATGATGATGATGAAAATATTGCATGTCGAACCATACCAAAGATAATGCTAGTCTTTCAGCACATGCGCAATACCATATGCAACGACAGAGCTTCATCATGGTAAGAGATTGCATGATGTCTATAGCTACGAGCGTAAGCCTACGAAAGACATAGTGTGGATCATTATTAAAAATATCGCAACAAGCATAAAGCTACAATGATGTTTTACTTCACTTGTCAAAATATTCAAATAATAACGTCGAAGATAATTTATGTGGAGCAGCCAGTGAGGATCTGTCTCAGCCGCATTCAGTGGTGTAAGCATATACTACAAGTGTGAAGTTTCGTGTCAAACTAGACGTTACGAGCAGCCCTGAAGGTTATTCCTAGATTGAACAGTAGTTTAGTGGTGTGTGTTTACCAGACGTCGTCTGCAATGAGGTACAGAAGAACGTTTCGGTGGAGCATATCTGACACTTTTGTCTATGACAAACACAGTCGTATATCGTGTTCATTATAAAAGCAGTTGACAAAAAGTTTTTGGTTTGTTGGAAAATGTTCCATTGATTTTGTTGTTTTGTGGTCGAGCTGAACATTGCGTACCATTAAAATCAAGCGGTTGTGAGGGACGCGATCAAATGCCTTGGAAAAGTCTATGAAGATTGCGTCGACGTACAGTGATGAGTGAAGTAATGAATGAAGATCTGTTACTATTTTGAAAAGTTGGGCTTGGTAGGACAGGTTTTTGCGCAAGCCAAGCTCGTTTATAAGAAGTAGGTTGTTGTTGTATAGATATGTTATGATATGTTTGTTGATTATGTGTTCCAGTAACTTGCAGCTAATTGTAGTTAACAATATCGGCCTGTAACTGCCCGGAAGGAAACTGTCACCTGACCTTATTATAGGTATTATGAACGCTGATTTCCAGTCTTCTAGTGTGCATCCTGTGCAGATAGATTGCTGAGATAGCAGGGAAAGTATGTAGTCTGAATGATGCTTGGTTAGCTTTAGAAGTTTAGCGCTAATTTCTTCGGGACATGGGCTTGTTTTAACTGGGAGGCGTTCCATTGCACATTGTACGCCGTTTGCTATAACTATAGTGAGTGCAACAGGAAGTTCAACATGAGGTTGAGGGAGATTAGGTGAGCTATCGGAAGGTAATTCGTTAGTAAATACTGATGCGAAATTATTGCTGAAAGCCTCTGCGCATTTAGCAACTGATAATACAATTCCATCATCACCTCGAAGCATTAGCACTAAGCAATTATTTTTTGAATTTGCGACTTCCCAAGTTTTAGGGTTGTTTTTCAATATGTTAGGAAGCGTGAATTCAAAGTATTCATTTTCAGGGTCATTGATAGCTTTTCCTGTCAGCACAGACATGTATTTTAGTTTTGCCAGTCAGACGGGGTGTTTTAATGCGACACCTTCTTGTGCGGCCTTTTTTTTTCTTATTCAAAACATCTCTTTACAACTTGCGTAAACTACGAATCATCGTCACGTGTTTTTACTATACGTTTCTGCACGCAGGAATTCTCTATCTCTTTTAATTTATTGTGAAATACGATACAGCTAAGACTATAGTTGAATAGTTCTCAAAGTTTTCTTGGAAGCCGATTGAGAATGCTTGCAGCATTTGGTTAATCTTCGCATTATCAGCTCGCACGTAGTTAAGAATGCATTTTTTACTGCTTGTTTTGTCAGCATGAAAAAGTGCGAAAGAGCACTTCACTACGTTATGGTAAGTAATGGATTCTAGGAGATGTGTTTTGGCAATATCGGGGTTGTTTTTTAAGAAGAGATCTAAAGGGCGATTACTGCGTGTAGGATCATAAACTAGCAGCGTAAGAACTATAGTAGGTTCGTGTTTGCATTCGCACAGGCTTGAACAACAGTACACAAGAGGTTGTAGCTGCAGTACTAGGTATGTAATGCTTTTAAAGTTATCAGCGTGGATAATAAAACACTCCTTGGAGTTCGTCACGACTAGACAACGTTAACTGTGGGCTCACCAATGTTAGACGACGTTGTTTAACACTAGGCAACAAGCAATGAGAGAGAAGAGAAGAAAAAAAATATCATAAAGGCAGGGAGGTTAAGTAGACTAAGTGCAGTTTGCTACCCTACGCGGGAGAGAGGGGCATGAGGGTGAAAAAGAGAGAGAGGAGGAGCAATAAAAGACATGCAAAAATATCAAGCACAAGATAACCATGCGTGACAGTTAGCAAACATCAAGTCATACTAGCCAGCACTCACCACCACTATCAATAGAGGGCACGTATTATCAACACTATGGGGCAATAGATGATTGTCAGTTTTAGGAAGTACTATACAAGCTTTAGGCAACGTTATGCACTGCTATTACGCAATCAGTAACTCTAGCAAGCAGTAAGCAATACTACTCGACAGGTCGCCGACATTCACCGAGCGCTAGCTCGAATCAGCCATATTTTGCCAAAATTAGCATGCACTCGGGAACCTTAACCAACAGTGGGCCAACATTAGGCAGCTCTTAGAATCACTAGGCCACATTTGCGTGAACCTGTCATTTCTTATTATCAAAGCTTAGCCAGTTTACGAAGGGTGATTCTTGTGGAAGTGACTTCGATTCGCGCAGACTTGCTACGAAATACGGTATCTTAATTCGCATGCCGCACCTTTTCACGCATGCGTATTCGCCCACATCCAGCGTCATGCGTCCATGCAACAATGAAGAATGTTTCGGCAATGTTTTCTGCCTAGTTATATTTTTCCGTGCAGGTCATTGATAAGAGAGACAAGAAATTGTCGTTCTTCGCAAATTTTCTTCTGCAAACCGCATGAAAAAGAGATAACATGTAGCAAAATTAACAGCCACTGACACATCTTACCCCCTTATTTTAGAACATCCCTTCACTCAACGCTCCACTTTCATTTGAGAAAGCCGATGGGAGCGCCGTCTATAGGCATGGCAAGTCACTGCATATCAGCAATAATCTGCTGCAATTCTTGAGTAGCACAGCGTCATTTTTGAGCCGAGCTGTGGCGCAGCGCTCAACTCTGTCAAGTGAAGGGTGAAAGTTGAAACGAGTAGCGTTTGTGAATACAGGGGTTAGTTACTAGAGAATCGCCCGTTAGCCAGTACATTGCAAAATCCAACCAAACAAAATCAAAACGTTCAGAGCAGTTCCAACTGTTTTAAGGGGTAACACTTTAGAAAAGATGGCAAAAAGCTCTGCTGGCATCGCAACCGACCTGCGTTTCGCTCAGTTTACCCATCATCGACAGAGGCATTTGCTTAAAGGAGAAATGCACTCTGGTGCGTCTGGGCATGCTGGTATTCCTCATAACACCACTGCTTCTTCAAGGAGCGTTCTTAAGATAAATTGTCAGTTAAGGTCTCCTGCATAGGCAGCTTTTATATAGGCAAAACAGCTAGCAGCGCAGCGATGAACAGTTGCGAAAGCGATATTTCGTGCATCTTCTCGTTACATATAAAAAAGTAAAGTCTCGCAAAGACCATATTTTGCAGGAACGGTTATTTATAGAACACTACCTCGGATTGTCATAACAATATGCAGCAATCGAGAGCAAAAACAGACTTTACGAGACGTCTGCACTGTGATATCACTCCGTTCTTATTTCCCAAAACTAAGGCTTATACTTCTCGAGCTGTACTCGGTAAAGTTCAGCAATACTCCTTCACAGTGTACATGCGAGCCCTTACGTTAGCTTGCTTAAGAGAAATCTGTCAGTTTACAATGAAAGAGACCTTTCGGAAATGTGCACTTACTATCCAGGGAATCTGTGGCCTCTCTATGATCTTGCCATTAAATACCCGTCCGGTATGTTCCGACACGCCGCAACCTGAATATGAAAGGAATGCTGGTCAACATATGAAACACGCTACGAAGCTGCTATAATACATCTCTGTTCACTTTTCTTTTAAAACTCTTCAAATTTATAACATATTTTGTTAATAGCGTGTGAGAGCTAAATTCCCTAAGGGTTTATAATATCCGTATTTCACTTGAGAGCACATATTTCCGCTCCAACGCAAAGAAGGAAGGTCATCTAAGAGTACTACGTGGTAGAAAATACGCACGGGAAAAAGACAAGGAGAGACGCCAACTATCAATGTATCACCAATTGGCCCAATTGTTCACTTTGATACAGTACGTCAGCCTGCTCATCGCTATTTCACCTCAACTAATTTCTCGTGATGCAAACAACAACTTTGAACTGCCTCCGAAACTGATGCTGGCTTCATGGATTATTTGAAGGGACACAGTTTCGTACACCTATAATAAAGATTTGATGAAATGATGTTCGTTTTTTACATGCGTGAGAATATATATGTGACGCTACGATGAATGGGAGACGTGGCCTGGCTCATACGCCATGTTTTTTCTCTTCTGACTTCTTCCTTCTCTACCTCTACTAACCATCACTTGACACGTCACACGATTCCCCCTCCCCCCGAAAGATGGCACTGGTTACAAACTATAACAAATTAAAGAAGTGAATGAACAAAACAATGCCCAAATTCACAGTTTCACGTCCAGACGGAGTTTCACAATCTCACGAAATCTTCAAGGCCGATTGACCAGTCCGATGAATTTTATGACAACTCTGGTGGGCGAGGTTGACTGTTGCGTTCTGGCCAACTGAAGCACGCCTTGAACGTAGAAATTACTGATGACACAGCGAATCTCGTCATGAATGAACAAGTGTCGAAGTACTTGTAGCATTTGAGAGTCGGATGTCGTAGGCACGAAGTTCTCCGTCGTAGACGCTGCTTTCTGTGTCGTGGCTGAGACAGAACGAGTGCTTGCAGCCTGCATGTGCGAGAACCGAAGCTGATGGTATGATGCCTTTGTTCCTTCATTGTACAAATGGTAGCTGCACGTCTCTTTTGTAGCTTTCTGTGGTCTTCTCTCAGTTTGTTGAATCGCAGACACGGCGTTGAGAACTGGTGCAGAAAACTTTGTCGACGTTGCTTTCTGCGAAGATGGCTTAGGCATCGACTTCGTCTTTGCTTCTTTAATTGATGTTGTCTCTGATGATCTTTCAGCCACAAGTGTACTCGTGAGGAGGTTTCACTTGATCGTTGTTCTTGTTCAAGTAGCCGTTGCAGTTCTTCGAGTTCGTGGAGTTGCCTTTGTTGAAATTGCTCGTCTTCTTGTGAAAGTTCGTCAGATGGGCCTCTTTCAGGAACATGAGTCTGCTTTTCTTTAGATGGTGATGTGATCAGTAGATTGTCGGTAGTCGACACTGTACTGCTAGGTTTGTCCTGCCAGGAAAGCAGCGTGACAGGCTGATGAGAACACTCCCAAGATGGTTGTGAGTCATCCTTGATTGTAAATGCTTCTGTCAGTTGACAATGCGCCGTCGTTGGTGGATTCGAAATTGCTGCAGTGCTTTGACTCACATGTGTGTTGTCACTTGACGATGAGAGCACAACAGACATGGCTTCAGGTGGTTCTGATGGGGTATGTTTTTCTTTTTGCAGCGTAGTTAGGCTGACAATGTCTGTCGAACGACCCTGGTCCGGAACGTCAGGGTAGGGGCCGGTATTGTGAGGATTCACTAGCTCGTCACGCGTGAATTCCGTCGCACGCTCGAAACCGCTTGGGCCTTGTGTGTGACACGATGCATCAAGACATTTGGGTGGTTCTGTAAAAGCTGAAGTGTTGTGGTGCAGTGAACACGTTGAAAATGCTGATTTCATTGCTCTTGGGAAAGGCGGGTTTAGGTTCAGTTTTTTGGCGAAATTTTCTAGATTCCTTTCGGTATACGGACGTTTTACCTTGTCTGTTGCAACGTGCACGTTACCAGTCGGTGTTCGAATGCGTGACGTTTTTTCGGAAGAGTCATATGATGGCACAATGGTGGTATATTTTCTCTGAGATCTCATTTGGAAAATAGGCTTACTGCGGGAAGACTTCGCGTAACTGTGACGGGTCAGTTGAAAAGCCTTCCGCTGATGAGGTATGAACAGGTCTTCATCGTATTCTTTGAAACGAATGATCATTTCTTCTTTGATCTTTTTCCAAGACTCATCGTTCTCGAAGATGTGAATTAGGTAAAATTTGAATGCCTCACCGGTGATGTAGTCGCTGAAGTTCGTAACCATCTCCCGTTCCGACCAAGATGCAGCGGTAGCGTGGAGTTCGAACAGGTTTAACCAGTCTTGTACGGGTCCATCGTCCGCTGCTCCGGTGTATTTGGGGATGGGAAGGTCAGTAGATGCTTCTGACATGATGCTGGTCAATGCGTAATGCTAGGCGCTTGCACGGTTGTCCATGTGTGGTCAGGGTGTCTTGCGTAGAACTGCGTCGATGATGAGTGACTGGTGAAGGGGCAGGCAGGTCTCCATCCTGTCGACTTGTGTGACGCTACGATGAATGGGAGACGTGGCCTGGCTCATACGTCATGTTTTTTCTCTTCTGACTTCTTCCTTCTCTACCTCTACTAACCATCACTTGACACGTCACATATAGCGACTTGGAGCTAGTATTGCAATCCAGATCATGATGCAATAGTGCAATATGCTATTTTACCCGCATCGCAAAGTAAAAATGCAATTTTTTGGTGACTCACCCTTTCGGTTTATGTGTGTATCCATTCTCTGCAGAATGAGGAATACTGGTTCAAACATTTCGTAAAAAATGGCGATGTGAATACTGAGTGACAGATTGCTTTCTCCAAAAAATTTTGCATCAAACGTCTCGCAACTTGAATGGGGTTGACTCACTAAGTCAAATACTTAGTGTCTACCGAGCTCTCTGATACTGATTGCAGAATAAGGTGCAAGCTCTCATATGACACTAAAACAATGGTTCTCTTCACAATATTCTTGAAAGCTCTTGAACAGAATCGAAATAGCAAAAGCTGTCAGAATAGATTAAGTTCTTTAGTAGGTGAGTGTTCTGGTTGAAGGTGAAATTCAGCCAAAGGCTCATTTCTCATGCGAACACTTTAGGTTACTGCAGCATGACCTCGTCGACATCTTGTGCCTTGTATCAAGGCACAAGATGTCTCACTGCAACCTCATTTTATTGTCAACCAAACGAAAAAAAAACAATGTTCATTTGTTTCTGAATTGTGAGTCCAAATCTATTAAGTATTGCACTCAAAGTTTATGGCCAAGGAAGTGATTCCAATGGGCTGAATGACAAGATGTATACCATTTCTTTTTTTAGGAATTCATGACGATAATCAAGCTCGTGACCTCGTCACTCTCTCACCTGCTACTTCTCATACAGGCTGTTCCAAGTCACTTCATCATGCTCAGTGTTCACTAAGAAATTGAAGTAATGCAAAGTTGATCTACACACCTAATATCGAATCAGTATTTAAACTGACTACTCATGCAACTTAAGCACTCACTGAAACTCACACCTATGTATATTTATATTGCTTCTCAAGACTAGCAAAAAAGTTCAAAGCTGAAACACCGAGCCAAATGTTCCTATACCATCACAGTGTTTTCGTATTAACCAACTAGATGATTTTAAATTATTGAATGCGAAAATTAGCTTTAAAAAAGAATGTAAATGTAGAAAAGCAGACTCCTAATTTATCTCACACCGAAACTTTCATGATTATGTCAGTATGAAAAAAAGTGTTACTCCTTTGAAGGTGTTCATCAACTCACGTTTGTGCCTTGACATAGAAACAAGAGTGACAAACATAGGAGAAACACGAGATAATATTTACAACAACAGCAGAAGCTCAGTTGTGCTGCATATTTCTGCAGGCAGCACATGACTGCCACTCAACAAGATGCCTGCAGTCACTCCCTGTATTAGTTTAAACCCGAAACTCAAGACACTTCTTTTATTGTGAAATGAGTTGTTTTTTAAGATCTTCAAGTAGAAGTTCAGGCTTTAATTAAACAGCTGTAGTAGAAACAATTAACAAAGAGTACCGATGACAGAGATGTGCCGGCTTTCGCTGCACGCGATGCAGGTGGTGTATAAAAGAAATAATTTAATTTTTGTTAGAGTAGGCCGTAAGAATATTGCGCGTTCATTGTTCACGTTGGGACGATGCTACACAGAACACAAGCGTTATCAAAATTTATATACGTCATGGAGGCAGTGATTTCGGGCTGTGGCAAAACCTTGTTTGCCTCTTTCCAATAGTCGATTCCCCGAGCATTCAGATGAGCTGACTGGGAGCGTTGTTTAGAGCACACCCAATTCGCTTTTGTACTGCTACGAGTATGCTATCTTTTTTGTCGTCATGCGCATACCTTAAGCATGTGACCCTCATACTCTATCATTGCGTATGGCAACGCTCTGCGTATGCCGTCCATCGTGCGGCACTTTCTGAATACGACCTTTTTGTCTCAATCAAAGAGAGCAGAGCATACATTCGAAATCCGCTGAACTTCTTTAGTACCTCGAAGACTCACACACTCAGCCCTTTGTTAACGAAGTGTGTTCCCAGTTTGATTGATTGATATGTGGGGTTTAACGTCCCAAAACCACTATATGATTAAGAGAGACGCCGTAGTGGGGGGCTCCGGAAATTTAGACCACCTGGGGTTCTTTAACGTGCACCCGAATCTGAGCACACGGGCCTACGACATTTCCGCCTCCATCGGAAATGCAACCGCCGCAGCCGGGATTTGAACCCGCGCCCTGCGGGTCAGCAGACGAGTACCTTAGCCGCTAGGCCACCACGGCGGGGCAAAAGTGTGTTCCCAGTTTAATCACCGGAGAGTGCGCACTCGACACGGGACAAGTAACAGTGTTGCGCAGGGCAAATGGCTGGTGGTCCTGTGCATAACCAATCAGTAATGTTCAACAGTAGTGGCATCGCCATGATTCGCTGAAGGCAGAGTCATTATGCAATATATACTCACAACTCAAACGAACATGAGAGGGCGCTGCGAAGAGGAAGCATGGCGGATTCGCGGAGGTCACCGCGTCCGCTGTCGCTAACACAAATATTGACTTTTCTGCAGTATGGTTGAAGTTAGCGCTGCTTTGTAGCAGGGGAGCGGGTTGTCGGCGCGGAACATCTTATTTTAGTCGGCACCAGTGGTCCCGCAAGCGCGAGCGGCGCTCTTGAAGTGGTCGCGTTGTGGGTGAAATGCACATGGCGCACCGCGCCTCTGCGAAATTTGCTTACATACTTCGGGTGCCGCAGCGAAATGTAGTAACTTTTTACAACGGTAAATTATTGGGTTCGAGTTAACAATTTAGCACTGGTGCCTCAACTGGAAAGAAGAAATCTTCTTGGCTGTTCGTTTTTCTTCACGGGCGACACCATCCTACCCCGCTCCTACCGTATACGACTGGCACTTGGACTGCTGGGACCTCAGTATGCAGCTTTCCTATATTGCCGCTAGGTGTCACATGAATTGCTGGAGTCGCGAATATATACAAGTTCAGGTACACGGCCTCTCAGTGTGCAACGCATGCGGGTGTGATGGCAGATGTGGTATTTACGAGTGACGGGATGGAATGGCGTCATTAACGCAGGGCGTAGAGATTTGGGTGTCACAGTGTGTTTGAAGAGTGGGGGGTCGTACGAGTGGTGACGCGAAGAAGGCGTTCTGTATCGCTGATGGCAGTAAGAGAAAAAGAGTACACGGGTGCACGGCGCAATTTCCTACGGGTCCCGAACGGCTGTGTTATCATGCTCCCGTATTTGTTCGAAGGTGGTCGTATCGCATGCCGCATCGTGGGATGCGATACGATTCACTCCGCCTGCACACTTTGGTGAGCTTTTGCAGCTGCTTGTAGGTAAACGTGAAACTTTGATTGATTGAATTATTGATTGATTGATTGATTGATTGATTGATTGATTGATTGATGTGTACTTCATCAGCTTCATGTAATGCATAATGAAAAAAACGAAGATATATACAGACGGATCTTGCACAGAAAAAGCGTCAGCCTGTGCGGTCTTTACACCCGAAATTCAGAAAAAGAAGATGTACAAATTATCGCACAAATCTTCATCGACGACAGCAGAATTGGTGGCTGTCTTTGAAGCTGTTGAGCTTACGTGCGAGAATCCTGAGCCACGAAAATGGGTGATATGCACTGATAGCAAACCTGCTCTTCAGCTAATCAGAAATGTGAGATCATCTTGCAAAGATGGTGAAATAGCACAATGTATCGCAGAAACTGTGGAATATGCCTCATCGCAGGGTCACAACATCGTGTTCCAATGGATACCCAGCCACATTGGAATAAAGGGAAATGAAGATGCTGATAGCCTCGCGAAGAAAGCATTGAAGGAAGGATGGAATTGCGCAATCCCTGTGTCTGGGGCGGATATTCGTCATTTTATATCGTAAGGAGCTAACCATTGTTCTATGGAGAAGTGGTTTGAGAGCCCTAAATCAAAGGAAACGGTACTTCATAAAGTTGATCCACACAGAAAATTTCCATAGCGACAGACCTCCCACGACACCTAGAGACATTGATCCACCGACTTAGATTGGAAGTAGCATACACAAACAGCTTCCTGCACAAGATTCATCGATCCAACTCACCGGAATACCATTGTGGTCATGCAGAAGAAAATGTTCGCCATATTCTTTTGGATTGCGTTAAATACGCGAATGAAAGAGAAAAATTAAAGAACGAATTCGCAAGTTTGGGCAGACGGCCCCTCACAATAAAGAAACTACTTGGACCATGACCTGAGATGCATCTCCAGAAAAAGGCGATAATCTTCCTGACAGACTTTTTAGTGGAGACCGGACTGGACAAGCGCCTATGACAGACAGCCAGAGATGGGTATTATATGAAATGTGGTCATGTATATACTGACAGTAGATTAGTAAGGTGTGCGTGTAAGTAGTTTATGACTGTGTGAACTGCGCGAAGAAAACTGTGTACTGGCAAGATATTTGAACTGGTTTCAGTGTGCTATTATGTTTTTTTTCTTTTCCGTATTGTTAATTTCTGGGTACCGTTCTGTATTGTTATTTTATTTTTCGCTGCAGAACTTTGAGATATGGAGTAGCCGAGGCAATAGGCACCTCAACCTCTCCACAGCAAAACAGTTAAACAGAACAGAACAGAACAGAAAAGATATGAGGAGTTTAATGTTCCAAAACAACCATATGATTATAAGAGACACCGCAGTGGAGGGCTCCGAAAATTTCGACCACCTGGTTTTTTTTGAACGTGCGCCCAAATCTGAGCACACGGGCCTACAGCGTTTCCGCCTCTATCAGAAATGCAGCCGCCGCAGCCGGGATTTGATCCCGCGACCTGCGGGTCAGCAGCCGAGTACGTTAGCCACTAGACCACCACGGCAGGGCACGTAAAACTTTAATCGCCAGGTTAAGTGCTAAAGGACAAAACTGTCTGCGCTACCCGATAAACATTCCAAACATTTTTCGTTTCTCACTCATTTTTAGCCTTACTGAGAAATGGTAACTTCTTTTAGAGGCAAAGGAAAATTGTAGCGCCTTCGCACTTGAGATCCTGAGCCTCAAAGAAGTGCGGGCTGGGGAGGAGGGTTGCGTTTCTTTGAGTCTCCTTACTTTCTCTCTTCCTCTCTTGTTCCTCTGTCTTTTATCTCTGTTCCTTCTCTTTCTTTTTTAGTCAGTTTAATAAGTACGTAACACTCAGGGGCTCGACATGTACTTCATTATTACAGATTACGCATGATCGTACAAAAGCAAGTGAGGTCGGCACATGACTAAATGAGACTGGTAATCCTGAAAACAATATCGAAATAAACGAACAACGCTAAGGTTTATGATTAGCACAAATAACTAAGAAGTAATCGCAATAGTCTACTTCAAGTTGCTAAACAAACACTTTTGCAAACAACTGTTGTAAATTTTCAACGTGTAGAGCGCCGCATTTCTCCTCTCAATGGCGCTTCTCCGCCGCAACTTGTACAGAGGCAGAACAACCTGACTGAACTTGACACAGGCAGTGCGTTTCTCAACTGCAGTAAAAAGCAGCAGTTATATGAAGCAGACCTCACAAAAATTGTTTCACACCGAGTTTCGAATACCCTAACAATATGCTGTCCAAGAAGCCATACTAGCTTACCTATAACAATAAAGTAATCGGTGGTTTGCTCATAAGAGCAGTGGGAAATATTCGAACTAGCATTGCGGAGTTCCTCTGGTGCGTACTTCTTTAAATCTCACAGTATTGGATCTGCATCTAGGGCAGGATTTATCTCTCTGCTAATCACTACAGAATAAGTACAGTTTTCCTTTCGTTGGGTTTCTGTATCTCGCTGTTTGTATTTACTTTTGACAATGCTTCTCTTCATTTCCTTTCTTTTTGTCTGTCTCTGTTTTTCCTCTTACTTTTCATTCAAACCTTGCTCGCTGCTTCTATGCTTGTTGTTTTTTTAATGATATGCATTTCTCTCGTAACTTGGCTTTTTGTCTTTCTAATTTTCTTTCTATATTTTTTTCGATTTCTCTTAACGCTGTGACACACACACTCTCTCTCTCTCTTCTGCCTTTTCATCTCTCCTTTAATGCCCCCTCCCAAGTTTATTTCGCACCTCTTTTGTATGCTATACGTACTACAGAAGGCTCGAGAAACATATGGTGGTGAACTGATTGGTAAGACATTATGTAATCTCAAACGAATATAGACACGACACAAAAGAATAGGAATAGACAAGACGAACACAGAATAACAACTTATTTTATCGAATTCGACGTAACTTCCCCTCTGAGACTTCCCACAGGAATTTACCTTGTGTTACTGTGCATGCGCGAAAACAGTGTTGACTACGTGGCGAATGTACAACGTACCCCTATCTATAAAAGACAATCTAGCTCTTTTCTAGAATGATACACCGACATATCATTGGCGCACTTATCTAGGCCACCTGCAAAGCTCCCAGGATTTCACATGCCGTTTTGGCCTTATCCCGTCCCAAGACATTCGCGCTATTAAAAATTAGCTTGCATTTCTTCGCAGATGTGTTATAGTGAACAAGCAAGCCCTTCTGATTGTCATCCCCCGGTGAGTTAGAGTCTTCCATTATTTGCTTATTACAGCGGAAGCTCTCATGAGATCACAACGTGGGTCACGTGAGGCGCCGTACTGGTGCACCATCGCTGGTGCCGTAAAGGCTATCGCACAAATTGACAAAATAGCTCAGTAAATTTAAAAAACACCAAAAACGCAGTGGGATTCTTACCTGGGTCCCCTGCGTGCATGCCCAATATACCACTCAGCCATGCCAGCGCTTGGAACTCGTCCGCAAACTTGCCTTAGGCAGGGTTGATGTTTAGAAAGGAATCGCGTTAATACGAGCTGTAAAGCTTTTGCGTAATTCGAATTACGTGGGCAGAGGCTCATCGAATTCTCTAACACAATACAAGGGCTTCTTCTTGATCACCTATTTACTGTGGCGCATACGTAATTCGTGCGTAATTCTTCACCCCTCTCTATGAAAAGTTGGCACAAGTTTCCTTGCAAGTGTGTAGAGGCCATCATGCTTTTGCGAAGAATGATGAAGGTAAGTGTAGTCAATGCCAGCCCGCTACACAGAATTCATGATTATTCTTGGCGTAGCGGGTACACGGCAAGCGTGCTTGTAGCGGTTACCCAAAAAGTATTCAGAAAAGACTTTGCAAAACCGTTCTTCCAGCTTTCGCTGTGACTGTGCTGCGCGTTTCACACAGCCCTGGAGGTACTTTGCTTATGTCCGAAATAGAATCGAAAAGGATGTGCTACGTTGTTTTACGGTGATCCTATTGTTTGCTAGCGTGTTTTGATAGCCGAGTAGTTGCGGCACTGATTTGCACCGTGGAAACGCGACTTCAAATGCCGCATCACGAAGAACTTCAACTTTTTTCCACCTACACGCTCTGTCATTCTCTTTATTTCTGTCATTATTGTTCTGTCGCCAGTCCGGGTTATTTTATCACGGGCAGAACAACTCAGCGCAAGTCGTCTGGGACTTAGACTGAAGATGAAGGGGACGACAGACAAGACAACAACCGAATTCACGTCCTTGGTCTGACTACTAGATGCACAAACTATAACTTGATGATGTTACTTAAGAATGATTGTTGTTATTTTGTTGGTAGTAGTGCGTTCTGTCTGTCATCATCTGCCCCTTTAGCCCCTTCCTTGTTTGCGCAATTCAACACTTGAGGTAATGTTGGTACTTTTCTAGTAACTTTGTATGGCACGACTTTATCTCTAACACCTCTGATGTGAACAAAAATACTCTGCAAACGTCAAGAGTGAGAAGCAATTTATTTTCTGTCACATTTTTTTGTCATTTAGGCTTCCATTGTACTGATACACTATGGCATCTTTGTGGTAAGTTCACCATGTTGTTCACGTGTTTGTTGCCTGAAATGTTCACTGAAGTACAAATAGGTGGAAATTCGACGCTGGTTAACTAATCTATGAAGGCGACAGGCAGCTCCTTCCAGTTCTGGGGCGATTTTATAGAGTTGTCTATCCATTCGGTGAACGCCGAGACGCGAGTGAATCCGCTCGGGTAACGATGAGAACCACATTCAAAAGTGAACGACACAATGCCCACTACTTCCGATAGGCCATTTTCGTTCCAAACTGTGAGTGGTCCACCAGAATCACCCTGAAATTGAGATCGTGCAAGGAAGAGTATGTCACCGACGCATAACAGCTAGATAGCCAAATAAGCAGACGCTCTGAACATGAATGACACTGCAGTTTTTTTATACATTGAAAGTCCAAATAATTTTAAAATTGCATACCACATTAGTTCAAGAGCCCGAATGTGAAACACCACGCGTTACCTATCTCGGTGTTTATAAATAGTATTCCTGTAAATTGATGTCTACCTGAGGCAGCGTGCTACCTGAGATACCCGTAGACTGAAGAGTTTAGAAGGTTTGACAACACTTGCCAGCCTCTGTAAAAAAAAAACGTTCACTCTTGAATTTAGAACCTATGACGGAAAAGGGCGAGTAAGATCTCATTATATAGACATTAACAAATATCTCTAAAATGTAATTGCTATTTGAAGTGAATGCATTTACTGGCAAAGCAAACAGTACCAAACTGAGTAAAAATAAATATAATTCTGCAATTGCATGAACACCACATACTTCGTTTTCTCGACAAGTGATCTGTCTTTTTCGAACGATCGCAATCGATAGTTGTTCCACACCGTATAATTGAGTACTCTGTGTTGACGCTTACGTGGTGTGGCAGCTTATTGCCAGTAACATATGCTAGCTACAACAATGCCATTGTAGCAAATATAAGTGATGGTGGCCGCTTGGTGATGTGGCGCAGTGCACGAAATTATGCGTAGGTATTACATGTTCACGAGAAAAAAGTTACTAAAGGCTGAATATTTACTTTAATCCCAAACATGGTGCGCATGAAATCGCACAGTTTACACCAAAATAAAAACAAAATCAAACGCTCTTTCGTGTCTGTGCAACCTCAACAAACGGAAAACTTGACAAGCAAGCGTCATCGGTTCGAGAACTCGGGTTGCGTTCTTTCATCTTTTATTGTAATTTTTTTTCGTTTTACTTCCTGTCATCTTTCTTAACTTCTACATGGCTCGCTTTCTGTATTGGTCACTCTCCTACTTTTTTCTCCCGAGCTGGTTATCAGCCCCTTTCTCTCACTTTTAGACCTTCTCATACCAATTCTAACTGTACGATATATCGTGCTTGGTGCTGAGTTAGGCTATAGTTTTCCATCTCTCCTTGGTGTTTCTCTCCTATTCAACATTACCGGAGTCGTCCTCACTTTCAGTTTCCTTTTTTACTCCTTTCCTAAATTATATTATACAAAGATTTTTAATTATTTACTCTCCTCTCTCCTTTTTTCTTTGCACATCACCTTCCTAAAACTCATATTCACCCTAGTCTTGTGTTGCCCTCTTCTTTTCCTCCTCTTGACCATCACATCACTGCTACTACCTTCACTTCTCTTTCCCACCTTTCTGAGCGACAGTTTACTATCAACAGCAAAAGTTTGCAGGACGCTGGATCCAAAAAATGCACATTTCTGCCATATCGACGCCTAATGCTTGTAATCAAGCTATTGTGTGTAGTGGTTGAAATGTCAAGCGCAGTGTGGAACATTTATTTCGAAATTACGTTCCCGGACAAAGTGTCAAATATTCTTATCGGACAGTTTGCGTCTCGTAGAACTTTTTTGTTGATAGTAGATGGTTTTATACAGTAACTCCGTGCGTCATCCTCCTTGTCCTGCTTCTCACTCCAAGATCCAGCTTCTTTACCACCACGTTCCTCTCTCACCCTCTTGCTAAACCAAACTATACACGACTAGTTTGTTCTTTACCCTCCTCTGCGCATTTCCTAATACCTCACCCCCACTTTTCTATTCCTTTCCTTGAGTATAAATATCAATGACTATGCTATGCTTGGAGCTGCTGGACACGTTTATCCTCTTTGTAACACAAGCCACCTTTGCTTTCTCTCCTGCGTTTTTCTTCACCACAGTCGCTTCCTTTCGCAGTCGGTAGAATACTATACTATCTTTACAATACTATACCTATTCTATTTAGAGCTGTGCTATCCTATAGGCCACCTGGCATATACTCACTTTCTGCTAACCTCTCTGTCCCCCGTCCTTCTCCACCTTCTATTCCTCCTCCTCCTTCTCACTTTTTATAGCACACACGTGCTTTCTGCTGTTCATGCGAACCGGTGAAATGGGGGCTTAACTAGCTCCCCTCTTATTACAGTTTAATAAAGTTTCGCTTGTTTATCTTACCATGCAGATATCCTTTCCAGGAGTGTGAGTACACAGTAACATTGAGCTGCTGACTTTCCAAGCTTCTGTATCATACAATGCGGACTTGCATTTCTGGTCTGGTAATACCTTCAGCACTACATAAAGCAAGTTTCGCGAAGGGTTGCCTGCTGCAAGAACCGAGGCATCCATTCAATTACAGAACACAGCATATGAAACACTAAAGAGCAAAAAGATAATTTTTTCGTATTAGCGAATTGCAATATTACAATCCAAAAAAACACCACTCTTACTGCTATACGGCACTTATTAAGCGAGAAAATGCGCGAAAAAAGAAAGTGTGGGCAGCCACGCCACCTTGAGATTTCGCACCGCACACCACGACGTGAGGAATTTCGAAAGAATCTACTGAGTCTCACGTAGTTCCCACTCAATACAAAGAAAGTACTTTGTAATTTGTGAGTGCCACAGACTTAGACTACGAAGCTTCACAAAACTTCTTAAAGCCAGCGCCGCGAAAATAACAAAAATACATTTTGAAATTTCTGATGTCACGCACGGAACAGTGGAAGTGCCTCAGACAGGCTGGCCGACGTTTTAATAGGAAGACCTATCCTTCTCAAAAGCACCGTGCCACCCTTGGCGTGTTAGTTTTAAAAGGGTTAGTAGTGATGTCCTCTCCTGGAGGTGGCGCGTGTCCCATTTAGTAATCGCTGCCTGAAAGAAAAAAAAACATATAAATCAGAGGAGTGCAGTCGAGTTTAAATAAAGCGAGAACGGCACTTTTCTGTTTTATTGTTTCTTTTTCTCTTCAGACGGCGATTATTAACAGGGACATGTGCCACCGCTGCAGGAGATGACTTCACTACTAACCCCTTTAAAACTAACACGCCAAGGATGACAGGGTGCTCTTGTGAAATATAGGTCCTCCTATCGAAACGTCGGCCAGCCTGTCTGAGGCACTCTCACTGTTACCCTGATTATCCCACTACGTTGTTTTCAGCGGCCGGCTCTCCCATCTTGATTATCATTTTCCCTCTTTATTGTACCTTCAACGTCCACGAACCAGCATAGGAATATGGCAGATGCTGTAGTGGAGGGCTCCGGAAATTTCGACCTCCGGGGGTTCTTTAACGTGCACGCAAGTGTAAGCCCATGGGCCTCAAATATCTTCTCCTGTATCGGAAATGCAGCCGCCCCAGCCGAGATTCTCGGCTGCTGACTCGCAGGTCAGCAGCCAAGAGCCATAGCCACCAGACCACCGTGATGGGGTAAATTATTAATGGTAGTTCCCAACAATCATCCCAGAGGAAGTTGTATAACAAGTGCATATTACCGGTACTTATCACCCGGAGACAAACTACGACGTCTCAACTCAAGTACGATGCAGCGAGCAATGAAAATGAAAGTGGCAGGCGTAAGGGACATGAAACGATCAGAGTGGACCAGGTAACAGACAGGTGTCAAGTACCATGACTTAGTCGCAATCAAGAAGAAATGGGCGACGGGAAATCTTCACAAGCGATTATATATAGCTCGTAATATAAAAGTACAAGACTGTATTTCAAGAGAAAGCAAATTAGCAAGGAAGGTACAGAAAGTTCAGTGGGCAGAAATAAAGAAGTTTGCGCGTTTAACGAGGTCACAGAATGCACAGGACCGGGTAGATTGGCCCAGTATGAAGCTGACCACTGCCCTGCAATGGGGCCGATTATGATGCGAGCATACTGTAACAACAGTCTGAAAATACACTTCTGTTCTTCTTAGGGCTCTTAGATAATCATGATGAGCCACACTCAAGTAGAATATTCATCAGCTCGCGGTGAAAACTGTGTTGCTTTAGGAAACAGAGACTACTTTTTCAAACGATGCTACAATATTTCTCTATATTTTGTTACCAATTTATGCGGCATTGTTACGCGAAATGGTACGAGAACAGGTTGCGAACTTTGGCTTATGCCACAATTTCTTGTGACCTGAATAGTAAAAACCTATATTGTGATGATTTAGTGCTGGTTATTAGCAAGCAATATACCATTTATAATTTCTAAATTAAGACTCAAACAAGGCATAACTTAGGACACAAATAACATACAGTTTTGGATTAATCATGGTGGTGACATGACAACACTCAAGCGTTTTTATGACGCAAAATGCACTGGAAACACATGCCTGAGATGCAAGAAAAAAGAATCATAGCACGGTTGTCAAAATAAATGTGCAACAGTAAAAGCAAGGACTAAATGAGAAATACGTGTGCATTTTATTAAAAAAAGTAGTGTCTTTAGAGAGGTATTGCACCTGAAAATGCTAACTTTTTTCTATCTGAATACGTTAATGTTGTTTATAACTTTTGTGGTGGTCGTGTATTTGTCACACATGACATATCAGATATAGTGCTCGGAATGCTCTGCATTTTTGTGGGACATACTTAGCCTGATTTTGGTAGTATACTTTATTTGTCTACTATTTATTTCCAGTCTACATCGTTTATTAGAGTACTCGAGATGCACACGGTAAATAATTTACCTGGATTGGTGTATCCCCAGCCTGAAGCCAAAGCAGGCGTTTCATCAAGTGTTCTGGCTTTTTTAGGTAAACAGATAGGCCTTACGTATGCGTCATAACGAAGTGGCTCCACCAACTACGAATAAGAAAAAAAAAAGTCACAGTCTTGCTGCAAGGGCAAAGCAATGAGCTCGACAGCAACATCTTGGGGTGTAAAGTTGAGAAAGTCAAGCAGAACGTAACGTTCAGCGCTCTGCTCACACACGAATGACGCTCGAAAACAACACACACAGGATGAGAGCGAACTAACAACGTGCACAGCTCGATACTTAACGTTCTGTTTAAAAAAAAAACAACGTACGAAACGCAATCACAGGTCCTTTTTGGTAACATTTCGGCACGCACACAGTGAATGGTGAAACGAGAGACACAAAAAGTGACAGCAGCCCATCCATTGCACTAACTGAGAAGAAGTTCACTTTTTTGAGCCATACTTGACTTTCATAATTTTCTGCACTTTTAAATACTACTAATATAAAAATTTGTCTAATGGTGTGTTATTATTCTTCCTTTTGCTTTTATTTTGTTTTGTTTTATGTACATGCACTCTTGAGCTACTCTGGGATATATATTTCGTGTATTTATTTCAATAAACTGAGTTGTGAGTTCATGCTTATTCGTCTCCTCGTCTTTCGCTTTCCCGTTCACTGTGTGCGCGCCGTAATGTCGCTAAGGTTGTCCTCAAACCACATCTCTCAGATTTCCATACTATTATTGGAATCACTGGTAGAAATGAGTGTAAACTAAAGAGTGTCCCAGTTGTTGCTTCGCTGCGTGTGAAAAGCTTGCTCTTTTCGCAAACGGGGCCTGTGTAGCGAGCGAACTGACTTTTGTGCACCCGGCAATTACAACGCATTCGTTCCAGTGCAAGCTGAAATTGCACGAACTGGCTAACCTCTCTGTTCTTCCGCTTATTTCTTTCCTCCCGAAGGCGCATGATTCTCCCCCACTGCAGGATAAGTGCCAGCGCACGAGCGCTTACCCCACCCACCCCGTCGCGGAGTTAAGTACGCGTAGAAGAAGAGTCTGCGCAGGTGAACGAGCTAGGCACCGCTCGCGCTCGTTGTGCCATCTCTCTGGTATTGCAGGAAACATGTCTATAAGTCCCCCGATATCGGCACCACCAGCGGTAAGTGGTAGATACAAATAGCTTGCCATGTGAACTTTGAAGCAGGTACTCCTTCATGCCTGAGTGGCTAAGGCCACGCGCTCAAGAGTGAGAACTTTCCTGGATTGTCTCTTTCCTTGCGTTTATATATATATATATATATATATATATATATATATATATATATATATATATATACAATAAATGCTACTAAGGCGGCGATAGGGGCCACTTGGTAAGTCTTCAAGCTTGTGAATCACTTCAAGTTGTTTGTTGTTCTTGTGGTCGGTGTCATGCTTTGCAGCTCATCGCAAGCATGGAAACTGGATGATTGTGAAGACCAATCTGGTGGACTCTCAAGTTGTTTTTAGAACTTTTCTTGGTGACTGAAATTTTATGTTGCTTCTAGGTTGTCATTATAGAATTTATGCGGACGGGGCTAGGTTATTTCTATGCCGATTCTCAGAGCAGAGGACTATCAAGACACACACAAAAAAAGAGACGGCCACTTTTGCGACGTGTTTCTTCTTACTTCGGAGGCAGACGTACGCGCTGTAAATCAAGCGTTCGTACTACGCGCGTTCACGAGTGAATCGGCTTTTGTGCCGACTGTTCATAACCGGCATCTTCTCACAGCCTCTGTTATTGCCTTTACATTTCAATAGTGTTCTCTCGTTGTACGTAAGAGGGGTTTCCAGCACACCTCAGTTGCTTCACAGACACATGTTGGGCGGACTATTGCCTCGTTCACATTAGTGGATTGGTGTAGAATAGCGGGATGCACACAATTTCTGCGGAACCTACCTGTTGATTATGATCTAGTTTTCGTATGAGTCACACAGTGGCCTCTACGCGTTAAAGCACGACAGTTTTTAGCCATGAACTGACAACAAATCGTTTGCTTAACAGCTTCGGTGCTAAAAGAATGTTAAGACTGTTACTTTTCACGCCCGAATCGTCCTCCAACCAAGTCGCCCCATGCACTGCTGATTACAATTATTCCAGGCCGAGATCGAAGCTATTAACAGTGGTTGGCTACTTTACGAACTCGGCTTGAATAAGCCAATCAAAATTAATTGACTCAATGAAGAACATGCGCGACTTTGACACTGGTATAAGCTAATAAAGTATAGCGACATGACACCGGTTCAAGCTAATAAGAAATGTTCATGCTATAGGCCGGTTTCTTCTATATGTCTCTTCCTCGTTCTTTCCGAACTTTTTTTTGCCTTGAATGCGAATCAACGTGCTCACGTTTACACGGTTCTGATGTTCAGGTAAGGTTCGGTATTGCAAAATATTCAGGAGGATAAGTGACGTGCCGTAAAGCCAATGTTTAGGATATTCTGGAGACCCGCCCAATAATGCAGCTTTTAACATGCTATCTTACCCATATATGGCTGCCCATTTAGTTATTCCTATTCTTCATTCTTGTAACGAATGTATTGATTGTGGCTAAAAAATAAGAAATTGTAAATCTCAAATATTAACATAATTCGACTGTAAGCGGAACTAGAAACTGCAATCTCTTTCCCAGAAATTTAAGTGTAAACCTATAATATTTATGGCACAATCTGTCAAGCTTCTCGTCTTGACCACCATACTTTCTCTGAGTTTAATGCGCAACTTGTAGGATGCTCCTTGTCACTAAACTTCACCTCAGTAAGAGTTTGGACCAGTATCAGTACTGAGCACGCAGACAACATCTTCATCCTTATCTGCCACACATAATCTGCCACACATATATTACCCTGATAAGATTGTTCCACTGCCTTGCATCAATAATATTAGCTGGTGATTAACAATGCTCAACAGCTATACTGCTATGGGTAAATTGAAACTTTACTTTTAGTGCTAATGAAGTGCTGATGGTCCAAGGCATGAAAAATACCCAAGCTTGAATGTCCTGCTTAATGTGTGGTGAAGCTGACCGCCCACTACAAAAAGGCGCACACTTTATGGCACGCACTTCTTTAGGACCACGTGGCACAGGACTACTCGATTGTGACGCACATCATCATTAAAAAAATGCGCACGTACCTCAGGCAACACGCTAAGAATGCTTTCCACCACTTGCCAACTCTCGCTACTGAGAGGCCCCGCACGAAATTTAGTGCAATTGTCTATGCGCATCGTGCATTGTTTACGTCAGGTTTTACGCTTGCGGAGAAATTGGTGTACCCTCCGTGGTGTCTGACACTTTCGCAAGTACGTCTTTTAATTCCAGCAATACAGAAAAACCAAATTTTCCTTCGTCTGTCATAAAACAATGGAGTTTGCACCTCTTGCCCAAATCGCACCATACCCACGTGCACATGCACACCAAAAGTTCAACCACAGTGTCTGGTTCTGGCGGTGCGGTGGCGATTCCTGCTGGAGGAATCACTCTCTGGATCAAGCTGTCATTCGTCACTACGTCTACGTCGGCAGAAATTTCGGCTGTGCGTGGTGCCCTAGAATACATCAAATCCCAGAGACGGAGTAAATGGGCTGCGTTTTCCGACTCGAAACCGGCCATACAGAGTATGCAGTCAGTCCTTCGAGGCTGCCTCGAATAGTTAACACACGAGGTTGTCAAGCTTCTTCACCATGTCACAGAAACCGGTCACGTGGTCAATTTTCAGTAGCTGCCTGGTCATTGTGGGATCAGTGGCAATAAATCCGCAGGCAACGTGGCTCGTACATCGCATCAAGAAGAGCACACTTTCCCGATTCCTTTGTCATGAACAGACGCTGCAAAGCAACTTGGTCACCTGGCACGTAGTCTCTGCCTTGTAGATTGGAACACCCCAAGCATAAGACATACGAGATTCTATCAAATAAACCCTTGTCATAACTTCAACCTTCATCCAGACTTCGTTGGCATGAAGCTTCGTTTTTTACGACGTTAGTCTTTCTGGAGGCCTTCGACGGAAAAATTTTGGTCTGTCTGTCTGTCTGTCTGTCTGTCTGTCTGTCTGTCTGTCTGTCTGTCTGCCTGCCTGCCTGCCTGCCTGCCTGCCTGCCTGCCTGTCTGCCTGCCTGTCTGTCTGTCTGTCTGTCTGTACATTTGTCTGTTTGTCCGCCTTTAACGATATCTTCAACGGCACCTAACACCCAACCCCATCCGCAGCGCCCACCAATATTGCTCAAAAGACAGCGTTCATACTTGTGCGATTGTCAATTAAAAAGCAATTATTCTGCATATCTGAGGCACCATAACAACACGTAGATGTTTTGTATGTGTGCCTTTATACTAGAGAAGTCACACACAAGTAATTCTAAGGACCGCAGCGTTTATCACGCTGCGCTGACAGTGTAACGCGGTGCTCAAAAAGGTAATTGTTTCGAACGTTTTGCTAAGACAACACGGTGGTGACACCTGCTAGTCGCTTTGCGTTCTGCACCTTATCCCTTCTGAGATGGGTGCGCGTCTTTTTCCGTGGGCCGCACGCCTTGCTTCGTTTTCGAAGATAATTGCCAGATGGCACTCGATCGTGTATAACGTGCCTAGATGTGCTCGTTCGACTACGCTACACGCTCAAGGCACTCTAACGCAGAGCCTCCAGAATACCATTCACCTATTTTCCTGCGCAGAACATCAAATAAACGTTTTGTTCCCTCTCTCCAGACGCGAGACAATTGTCTTTCAACGACATTTGCAGTGTAACATGTAGAATAGGGGCCATTTTTTTTTGTTGCCTTTGGGGGGGAGGGGGGGGGGGGGGTTGCCTTCACAAAATCATATGCAACTCTAATTGAATTGACCGACAATATGGACTGCGACATCTGCGGCACCGAAGAAGACATCGACCATCTGCTATGCTGTTGCATCGATTTTTCTCTGAAAGACAGAAGCTTTCTGACGCATTGCGACAATCGAACAATCGGCAACTCTCTATATGCTATTGGACACCGTCCTCGTCTTTCGTCGGCTCAAAAGGCATTCAAAGCCGTTTTGTACTTTTTGAAAACTGCAGGCCTATCTGAACACCTTTAATATTTGTGTAAAGCCACCGCTGCATAAGCGTCAGCCCATTGACTGACAATCCTTTTTTGTCTCTTTCTCTTCTCTTTCCTCTCTCCCTTCCTCATCTTTATGCTCCCCCTTCCCATTCCCCAAGCATAGGGTAGCAAACCGGGCATGCACCTGGTACTTCTCCCTGCCTTCTCTCTTTTTGTTCTTGTTCTCCTCCTCCACGTGGAGGGTGCATAGCAAGTGCGAAATCATTTCTAAGCATAAACGTGGCTGTGTGGTCGAACACTTGCTTTCCACGCAAACGACCTAGGTTATATCCTCAATCGGAGGCGGAAATTTTTATATATTTTACCTGAATCTTTCTCAGTTTCTTGGTCATAAAAACGACAATATTTTTTAGCTCCCAACCAACGACACTATCGCCAAATTTTTGCCAAACGAGTGCTTTAACGCTGTCGCGTTAATACGCAACTCGACGGCAGAAACGCTATTGTTAATACTTACGCTCATCAAAGCGATGTCATAGCCCATGTTTACGTTTTTGTATTGCGGATGAACAATAACCCGATTCACATATGATTTAGGTCCATGTAATGCCTCACTGGTGTTGTAGTACACAATCACTTTAACCAGAATATTGTTCCTGTAGCGGAGAAATAGAGAGAAAGATAACGTCACTTCTTGTGTCCAGTGGTGTAACGAAATCAGTCGATGATTTCACGGTGGCCAGATACTTATCAGCTGGCGGAATCATGAGAATACAACGCTACTACATTCATTGACTCACTTAGATCAAATTTCTCTGGTGAACTTTTGATAATCTGTAGTGGTGCCTTCCGACTCTTGCGTCTCAGCGCGTGCAGTACTCACGCCCATTTACATGATTCAGAAGCCCCAATTCACAATTCTACAGCGAGATCAAGAAGCCTGCGGGGGTGACGGGGGCTAAGCAAGTACAAGAGTGGGTAATGAGGAGAATTATGGTGGGGACACTTTCTCCACACCGGCTGAAGTTGGGCTGCTGCTGATGATGAATGCAGTGAAGCTATGAGTTATGTCTTAGCAATGTAGAAAGCTGGAAGCTCGTGTTCAAAGATGAGGGAAACTCCTGTTTCACTTCTGACTTTACATAAAAGGCACCATGCTTCACGATAATTATCTCTAGAGTAGCATTCTATGATGGTTGTCATTTATTCAGTAGGAGTAAGCAATAACAAATAGCTAGCACTGCATCTTAATCTACATCAAAGCTAGCTTGTACGATTCCGGTCAGATATGTGTGCTACTCACGTGCGTTTCAGACAGTGTGCCGCTGTTAGTATGATGTTGTTTGATAATATGCTTCCGCCGCATTGTAGCATTTCAGTTCTGCCATCCTCGTTTATTGAAATCGAGCTCACCCATACCAGAAGGAAAGAATGAAACACGTCAATAAGGCAAGGAATTTGATAAAAAAAGACACTATTCAAGTTTCACACTCCATGTCTGCCAAAGATATGCATAATTGATGGTTTAGAAGTGAGAGTTGAACCATAACATTAATCTGAGATTATGCAGATTGGAATGCCTCAACTCATTTTCAAATGTTTGCCGCTACAAAAAAATATAAAATGCAGGCACACGATTACTTGCGTTTTACATTTTGTTTTGTAGCAGCAGATTGACATAACGAGTACTGGATGCAAATATTGTCACTATGCATTGCTTGAATTAAACAGTAGACGAATACATTGCATTTCAGTAGAAAAGAGGAGCGTTTCACAAAAGTATGGCAGTGGAGATCTAGCAGAAGTTTCGATTTCAAATTTCACGCGAAATTAGTCAGATCTTGTTGCTCTATAAAAATTGCCAGCTACTGCATTGTGAAATATAATAGTGACAAGCATCTTTGCAATCGACCCCGTCAGATGCATTCACTAATCACAAATTACCTAGTTTTTTTATCCGTCGTGAGCTTACAGCGCAACACCAGAAAAGATACAGGACAGGGAAGGAGTAAAATAGCCGTCTTTTCTTTCTCTTTTGCTCCTTCTCTGTCCCGTAATTTTTCTGGTGTTGCGCGGTAAGTTCACGATTAATCCTCACCAACTGGCCCAACTTACCCGTCTTTCTTTTTTATTCGTCTCGTAATTAGATCTTCCTACTCGTTTTAAAGTGTGTGCCTCTACAAAAAAATCTTTGACAGAGTCGTGAAAACAGCCCATTTTGTTTTTTAAGGATTTTGGGACACGTGAAACATTCTGTATACATTATTACATACATCATAACTCAGTGTGAACGTTAGCAGAGATGCAATATTTCAGAATCGAGACTGCGGCAGCTTCTTTTTATCATAGTTCATCATCCAATGAATTCCTCTTGTAGGAGCGCATGCCAAACAACTTTCGGTATTTCTTTGCAAATGTTCATAACAGGTAACATCTGTGTAGTAGATGACACTATCCATAATTCAGTTTCCTTCACAGGGGCTATGAGCATGCTACTTGACACTGGCTGATGTAAAAACAAAGGTCATCTATGGTGTTTCAAAATCTTGACAGAACCTTATTATGCGTTTACACCATCAAGGTAAATTAAAGGTAGCATAAAACTTGGCTTGACTAGTATACACACTGGTCTCTGTAACAGCTAAGCAAACGTTTAGCATGATCAAAGGTGTTTATCTACAGTTTTACTTCAAATACCCTATATTGATATTGAAGCACACAAATTATGAACCGAATTTCTTTAAGTATTACACGATTGAAGGCCAAATGTTCGAAACCCTTTATCGCGGAAGTTGGGAAAGTGCGCTCACCTATCAAAGTATGCCTAGGCGTTTAAAGCTTAGAGCTGAACAGCTGGTGTAATTCTAATTATTAAAATAAACACACATGGCTGCGGCTGTTCATTCCATGCTCAAGTTCAATACAATGTATTATTGTTTTCTCTGAACAGCACATTGATAAAAAAGAAAAAAAACGTGCTAATAAGTAAGCTCGCAAAGCGCGTGTAGTGTTTCTTACAATCCATGGTATGTGTAACTTGTCGATTTTGTCGCCATTGATGATTCGACCCAATGGTTCCGATCGACCGCATTCTGGAAAAAGAAGTGTCATGCACTGATATTCAGTAGTTTTTCTCTATTACACTCTGTTCAACACTTTCTCACAATCGTCATTTAGCCGAATCACTCACATTCTAGCACGATCCCCTTTTGTTTCAGTATGACTAGAGCTTTTTAGCAAGCTAAGGAAAGACGTTATGGAAACACATAACGCAAATACGACACGGCTCCTTTTCGTATGCGCGTACAGTGTTCGTGCATGCGCACTCGTCAGCCAGTTCCGTGTTGCCACCTTTCTGTAACATGTTTCAGTAGCTTGCCAAAAACCGCTATTGAGTGCCTGGCGCAGACGTCCAAAAAAGTATTCCGGAGTACTCGTATTGAATTACATGCGCTGTAGGTCTAAAATGCAGATACTGAATTGGATATGTTTTTCTTTATAGCATTCTAAGAGTGCGCATTTCTCAGTGGGAGTTCTCGAGGCTTAGGTGAAAAATCACATTAGGTTGAATACTAACTATTACTACCCTGTGGCACTACGCAAATGGTATTAGATATTGAGGCACTCTGAAGTTGAGGCCATTCTGCGTGCTCGTGCTTCACGGGTAGCCTCGCGAGTATGAATGCTTTTTCCCGCATTTCGGGTGATGAGGCAAGTTGTAGTGGTGTACGCTATCAATTAGAGAAGGCGATGTGTCGTTTTAGTTGCGGTGGTTGGTAGTCAAGTCACCACACAATATGACTTAGTCAGGCCTACGCTAAGCAATAGGCGTAAAAGACAACCCAGCTGGAGGCTTCAGTGAGTATACTCATTCTTTATAGAAGCCTATTTGCTTACCCCTTTGTTACTGGCTGTGAAAGAGTCGAGCGGATACTCTGTTGACATAAAACGGTGCTGTAACTGAGTTACTAAAAGTTATTGCATCATTAAAATAGAAAAAAGTTACACAATGTCAAAACATTCTATTACCTAATACATACTAACAACTACGAGTAGGTATTTTAAAAGAAGTCTTGCTTCGCACCTGATCCTGAACGGCTTTCGGATGATCTCGATTGGCCACAGTACACCTGTGAATGCCGAAATATCACGCATTAAATGTTTCAGGGAGGAATACACTTCTGTTGCGTACACTTTATGCGTGAACGAGCGTGTGTTTTCGGTTCTTTGATAAACATCAATACGCCTAAGAGCAGCCTTTTGAATTGAACGACAAAATATATTAGTGAACTAAAAAAAACACATGTTAGTGGTACGAATAAATAAAATTCGTAGGAGTTTATTTTTATGCAGCAAGCAACTTCATGAAACTAAGTCTTCTAGACTTTCCTTAGATAATTTTGTATGTATGGATTGTACAGTTAATTTTCGCCATTAATGTTACGATCTACAAGGTCATACGTCATTTGCAGCAAACGTACCGCAAAATGTGATCTGTCATTTCACCAGAATATCAAAGTATGATGCACTGACGAAATGTAGCTGTACACTTTCCGAGAAATTTTAGTATTACAGCAGCGCATGCCAAACACAAAAACAAAGCCCTGCCCGGCAAAAATTGCTAAATGTGTAAACTATCTAGCGTTATCCTAGCATATTCTGCATTGTAGGTTTGACGACAATGCTATTGATATTACGGCATCCTCTCAGACAAAACGTAAAATATCAGTGCATTTAAAACTTTTTCCTACAAGGAAGTGAGCTTCTAAAAGCTTCCGAAAGCATTGATTTCAAGGAATCAAAGCCTGACAAAACGCGCATTAGGACCCCTCTGCCAGTGCTTGTAAAGTTTACTGATGTGGTTGCAAAACATTCTGCCCTATGAGGACCTCCCGGGTTGTCTACTATAGTGAGGCACAATCACAAACTCTACTGTAACAAGGCATATCAGAAATGACTATAACAAAGAAGCGATAAGGCACTTGCGTGATTAGCGACTAATGCAGCAGTGATCAGAGCGAATGTCACCCATCTTCGCATGACGTCGAGTAAACGTCGCTATCAAGCGCAAAGCGGCGCACACACAGTGAATGGCTTTCAATAAGTCTGATACCGTACTTACACGCATTGGCGAACAAACTTCCGCATTCTACGTTTGTCCAAAGCGTACACGAAAGCGCTAATGATTTCGTGCTGGTTCTTCCCTTCGTCTCTGTTGACATTCATGCCAGTAGAAAGCGCATCGGGCTACTTTTTTGCATAATATGTAGTTTTTGTTTTCACGCTACTATTCAATCTGCATGTACTCCACCTGCTGCCCGAATAAAACACGCACTGAGTCTTTTCGAGCACGTGCAATTTTATGACCCATATATATTCCCAGCGTGTCAAATTCTCGGAGCAGTTTCTGGAGGCGGCTATACTTCGTTTGATGAAGACAGGCCGGATATTTAGTTAGTTGTTGGCGTTTTATTTTTAACTTTCCCATTCGGAATAATTTCTATTACATTTATTACTTCAGACATTCGCTTTGTTATTAATGATGCTGTGAAGTTGCATTTGCTCTTAGCATATATTTTTATAAACTAAATAAATCATGTGGTCTTTATGTGTAATGACGGAAGATTTCAATAAGTGGTAGCAGAAAGCACTAACAAATTAGTAAAATAGAAACCACATTCACGTCCTATACATGACGTCTTTATACCACATAGAAAAGTCAACAGGCTCAATGCATCACATAACAATCAGTATGAAGCAATATTTCTTTATATTTCTCTTTCACTGAACTATGATATGCAAACTAAAGCATGCCATTCTAGGCCGCTTCTATGTACTTTCTGTAATGGAGTAGGCACTCACAATATAGATAGCTATTTCTGAATATAGGCCTTTCACGCGACAGATTTTAGTAGGGAAAATGAAGTGTGTAGCAGTACATGTCAGTGCAGCCAAGAAGCAAAACCAATAAGGAACTTAAAATCTATGCAGTGAGTGGAAAGCTCAAGTTAACGTGGGGCCAAAGATATGTGCCTAAAAATCTATTTGAGTGTGTGGTGAGAGAAAAAGACTAAGAGCACTGCCAGGAAGTTAACCAAAAAGTGAACTAGATACTATTTCTTTTTATAGTTTTGTTTCGTTTTGCACACTTAATGTATTACAACTTTTTGAATTTTTTTCATTTCTACTGTTTAGCATCATTCATGGCCTGATTTCGTTTTAATGCGTATATTATGTTCTAATTTTGTATATTCGTTCATTGTTCTGCAGAAAACGTGTTTTGTCAAATTCAAACTTACGATTACTGCTAATGTTGCTACAAACACTTCCTTTTGCCATAATGTGCCCTTAGCAGGTGGTCCCGATACAGTCTTCTACTTTGGCCCCTTCTTATGGCACCTTCTTCTAAATACATGTAACACATCTGTATTAGTATCAATAACAAATTATTAGTCTGTTTTTGGCTTCGAAGTCGTACGTACTTTCTTCATGTATTTTGTTTCAAGTTTTATGTATTTTGTTGTTACTTACAAATAGATTTGACGAATTCTTATGTAACATGGACTGTTATTCTTAGCCATTCATGAATAAATACCATTTACATGTACCCCCTTTGATAGCTGCAAGACTATACGCACAGCTCTCTCTGTTTTTCTTTATTTTTTATTATTTTCGCACGCAAAATACAATCATGGGCTTCGTTTTTCTGCATTTTTCAAAGCGAAATTTCGCTTTTACATACGTGACACGAATAATATATCTGGCACGACCACTTCAACAGCTGTGGCGAACAAATGTGGCGTATCGAGACACCCATGGCATGAAGAGAAACGTTCGGCGGATTGTGAATGTAGTCCTCATATTTATTTTACCTGTCACGCTGACAGGTTTTATTGAGCAGACAGGAAAATGACCGCGTTAAAATGGTGCGCGAACACGAAGGTCCCATAAATATGCGATGACAAAGGCTGTCACAAATAACAATTGCGCCAACACAAAGAAATATTAGAAGCATGAACCGCTGCTGCTCCATCTGATTGTTCTCAACTTGTGTTCGGTCAAAAGAGTTGCTGTTGTGTGTGAGAGCGCAACTACACACAACACACAGGAAAAAAACAGACGTGCACAATAGCACACTACCAAGTGTTGGTAGTATGCTCATGTCTTCGTCTGCATGCGCTTGCAAGTGTTCTTTTTAATACTGCTTTCTTTGTTTCTACAAAAACAATAATATATAGACACATTGGTTTTAAATCGGCTCTCTGATTTCTAACTGCTGCAGTCACATCATTAGAACATTAGTTTTGTCATGCTGTCGACAGTTGCCATTATGAATATGCTTTCTTTTTCTGGGGTCATTGTAGAGTGTGATCAAAAAGGAGAGCAAAACACTTTTCTTGTAATTCCGGAAATGGGAAAGAAAACTCTAGCGACCTACAGCGCGCATCGCATGCAGCTATTCAATGCCAGCGCTTGATACCAAGACAACACGTGAAGCATTTCTGTCTTTCGCTGAATTAGCCGGTTTTCCAGCGTTTTCCATGAACTGGGTGGTTAGGAAACTGCGTTGAATTCCTGTTTGGCCAACAAACTTCACTACTTACGCAGATTTGAAAGCAAGCGCTACCTTCTGAGGAACAGCCCCAACACCTTTTTGTGTTCCTGCAACGCTAGCCGCTAGATGGCGCAGAATATCTATAGTGGATCACCGGAGAGGTTTTAAACATCACGCCAGTACAGCTGCACTTTCAAACTCAAGGGTTTAGAAGAATTCGATTTAGGTTTTCCTAGGTCCCTTACCCACCATCTTTATGACGTGGTTAAGTGAAAAACTTTAACGAGAGGCCATAACAAGCACGTCATATACGTTGCAATTTGTATGAAGTTATCTTGTTTCACTAACGCCAACCTCAAAACTAGATATAACCAATATAAGTACCACTCAGCATTATTCTTTTTTTCTTCGCTGCAGAACTTATTGATATGGCCGAGGCAATATGAACCTCAATCTCTTCACAGCAAAACAGTTAGAACAGAACAGAACAAACACGACTGATAGAATTACAACTAAAATAAGTGAGAGTCCATACGATGATAATTATAGCATGCGTGACACGTACAGTAAACGAGGATTTACACGTGGTGTCAACTATTTTTGGTGACTGGTATATGCGCAATTCCTCGAGTTAACCATGCTATGTAGCGATAAATTAGGTCTCTAAAAATAATGCGGGTGCTTATCTACGTGTTGGAGCCTGAATCACGCCGGCATGACCCAAACTGAGGACAGTGTGAATGTGTATGCAGTACGTATCCCTCAACTGCCCTGTCTCAATCAATGTGTACTTTACGGGAAACTTAAGACGGCGGGGTCTTGGCACTCTCACAGCCATGTCGTCAACTTCCTATATAACAAAATTTGTATGGCATTAATGTGAGTGATGCGGAAAGATACTAGGTTGTAAGGTTGTAATGGAAGCGTCACTATATCATTCATAATTTAGACGACGTTATCACTGCCTTCTCACTTGCTTCTTTCTGACTTCCTATGTATCGAAACTGGTATGCAATGACACAAGTATGTGACGCAAATAAACAAGGCCGTGGCGGTATGTGTGGCTTTTACGTCAAGATTTGCACGGTACAGTCTTGGTGCATTCGTAGCTATGTGGTTTGCTAGATATGTATCAAAAGTGAAGAGCGAGCATCAAGGAGTGTAATAAAAGTATGAATGACAGATCATATTACGAAAATCAGGGCACAATTTCTCATCGCGTGTTCTTTGTGCTTTCGTGGTCCTTTCGTTAGCATGATATAGCCGAAAGATTAGAATGCACATGTTATGCTGAACGTGATTGTATGGTATGAATGACTTTGTTTGGCTTAAAACGAACTATTATGGTGAAAGCATCTCCGCGCTCAATACTTTGCATTGCACCGATTCCCGCAGCGCAAGTTACTTGCAGGAGTTATCATAAGAGTACGTTACGCAGGTCATGCGGTATAAAATATTTAACCTGTAAAATAAATCTCAGCCGCTGACTCACAAGTCCTTTTCTTTAAAAAAACGTAATATGCTTTGCTCTTCATCTGTTTCATTGAGTGAATAACAAGGCAGAGTGAAATTCGATTAGCTAGTTCAGTTACTCTTTTTTGTCAAGTAAGTTAGGATTTTTTAAGTAAATAGGGCTGTGAAGAAAGCTGACACGACTTGAGGTGATGTGCCATTGGATTCAGCCCTATACAGCGTGAGTGTGAAGAAAAAACAAGCATTTAAGTCGAATCATACTCCTCAGCACTTATCGGCTCCATTCATGTTCGTTTAACTTTTTCTCTTCGTTACGCTTTACATCCACAAATCAACCACGCAGACATAGCTCAAGTGAAATTTCACATTGCCGAAATCGTTCACCTGACAGTTTTTATACTCGAATACGCCCTCACACAGGTTTTCCATACAAGTCTTACGTGATGGGAATCTGAGTGACACCGACATCGGCAGGGTCTTCAGAAGTAAAAGAAGCGTTTTTAGGAAGACGCCAGCTGGACAGGATTTGAACTGAGTTTTCAGAACAGTCCCTCCTCTCTCTCGCTCTTTTTGTGCGAGGGCAGTTCCTTTTTACAAATTGGGTGGCATAGCTCCGCGTGCGTCGAACTCGTTGACGCGCCTGAAATGTCGGCGATAACTGAAAAGAGGGCTGTGGATTTTGTTCTACGAATATTTGTGTTATTCAACATGAGCATGGTGAGCCGGAGCACTATTTTCTTCGTTCTAGTTTTAGCACTTCGCGATAAACGTTTGGTTATTGTTGCTGTTTGACAGCCTTGCTGATATGATGTGCTCGTAGTACACGCGAGCATTTCTGTGCAATGAGCCAATAAAAATAAATAAAATGCCGAAATTTCCGAAGTACCACAGTTTCATAGGACCTGGTGGATGCCCGATTTGGGAGAGATGCAAAAAGAAAAGAAAGTTATGAAATACTAACAGTAAATAATCGTCATGCTTGTTATTTATTTATCGTTTTCTTTTGGACATTGTACACGTCCCATGTTTGTGCAGTATAAAAAGCTGTAACTGGAGGAATGCGAGAACTTTACTTAATTACTAAAATAAAAGAATTAACAGATCATTACATGTTTTTCTGCCCTATACATATGATAAGGTTGTGCTTTAGTTTTGGAGTTTTGCAACAGCGCACAATTTGCTCATTAGGAATTGACGAACTAGGTTGTTTCAAGACACGTTATATATTAAACGAAGGTCATAGCATACAGGCTTTAGATTTTCACAAAGAGGTATGTTGTATGACACATTTTCGCTAAGGTTATGAGAAACCGAATACAGTTTTTGAGTTGTGAGCACCAAAACTCATTTTATTGCAAAAGTAAATAAATGGATACTAAATGGTAAATAAATAGAGTAACGCCAGACCGGGTCCTAGTTCGCTGTTACTCTAACTTGTATAACGTCACCATTTCTCGAATCACATTCATTTGTTCACCAATGCGTGCAAATTGCGACTTTTGCCTGTGCATCTACAGACGTGTGGTTACACTGAATATTCAGCAGGTTGCACCGTAAAACAGTAGACATGAGTGCTTAATGTGTAGCACAGTCTACAACCGATTGCGAATTTTGAAAATTTTAGCCAGCAAGTTTCAGCTAAAACGCAGCAGTATTTGGCAGTTCCCTGATTTCTTTCTGCTAATAAAACCATGTCAACCTCATGTTCGTGATCAGCAGGTATCATGTTAATCGATGCCTTGTACATTCTACGGAACAGTAAAATCTCCTTCCCTGGCATGTAACATGTTCATCGCTTCCTGAATTTTGTTAGCTTACTGCTAACAGTTGATATCGAAGTGTAAAGTATATTGCATAGCTTTGCATTTTTTTTCTATTTGGTACTCTTCCCTCATGCCATGACCCCTCGTGGCTCTACTACATAGCAAGAAACAAACAGAATATATAAACTTATTGTGTAAACCATGACACAAGAAATATAATAACTCACACGTCTCTAAAGCAATCGTCTGTCACTAAACGAAGGCAAGAATAGTCTTCTCCCCCCGCCCTCTCCATAAGCTTAAAACACCTAACATGCTGCTGCACTGATTGCGTGGCCGGCTCACCTCTAAAAAAACAATCATGTCCATCGATAAAGTCACGACGTCAACAAGTGGCGATTATTTTTCGCAGCACTCCTCCTGACCCCGACGGCCAGTTTACGCGTTTGTTGTGCCATCTGAAGTTTTTCGTTAATACTTGAATATATCTAAATAACACGACAAGGCATGTGTAACTAAATCAGAAGCTAACCAAGGCAACGAAAACTATTTCGCCAGTGCAGGGTGTAAGTGAATTTTAATGAACTAAACCAAAATTAGTTTCTTTTTTGTTTCGTGGCAGTGAAAGAAATGAGTTTTTTAAGTGGTTTAGAAAGCCTTTTTGTTAAGTGTTTGAACATAATATTTTTTTCGCAGGCTTTGTGTGAGCGAATCAATAGCGCTGGTAAGTATAAAGACTTGTCATTTAGATTGACAATTTTTTTTGTGGCAACGATAGATACAATAAAATATTCTTTTGGTATCGAGCGGTGTTGGCACCGCAGTGCATTTCTGAACCCGTCAAGCTGCTTTCTACAAGTGTTCTGTTACTTTGCATGAATGCTTCTCTAATTTTTTTTACCTTTACACAATTAAAAGTTCTCTCTTTCCTGCCATACTATGTAATTAAACTGGCAGTATGTACTAAATGAATGAATAAACAAATAAATAAATAAAATGTACTGATGGTCACAGAGATATCATGGCTTGAATTGCATGGAAATTAAATATTATAAAGTACAAGTACTTTCTGGCGAAACCCTAATCAAAAGGTTGTGAAGAGCGGTGTTAATAAACTAATGCATTGAATATTTATTTACGTGAGCACAGATTAGGGTGTTGGAAGGTGAAGTGAGCACAAGGACTTGATCAGGTACCTCGAGGTCTCGTGATGAATCGCAAGTGGCATAACAGAAGTCGCGTATGACAGGCAAACCACGTCATCTACAGAAGATGTTGGATCTAATAAAAAGAAGCGAGTGGACGTGGATGCCATATTAAACCAATAGCGCTTAAAAGTTCTTTACGCAAAAAGTTCAGAGTTGGTGTCGGCGTAAATGGATGTGAACGATAAATCAGCGGCAGGCATGACCAACAAACCAAGAAAGGTGCAAACAAAACAAATAATAAAATCTTCAGTACCAGTAATAATCAAATCTGGCCAACCTTCAGTGGTAAACAGGTGTTCTATCATACAACTACGCTATTTCTTGAAACTCCTCCAGAAAAAAAGAAACTACATGAATATCATGCTCTAGTAAAAGAGTCCATATGTGGCGGAAACCTCAAATCGCGCCTTGCGTCAGAACGAGTAAATCGTGCATCGAGTGGGCGTTTTGAAAGCTCAAACTTTACATTTATTTCAGGGGCATATGGGCTCGGTGACATGAGCAGCACTAAAAGCATAGATAATATGAGCAAATGTGTAGGTTTGCGTGTTGCCCTATGCGGTCGCCTACTGAATCCCCGGCCGATTCAATAAACGGATAATAATGGCGTAGTGGGCAATACAAAGCAGTACTTCCAGTCGGCATTTTAAAACATATAACTTACCATTGTTACGCTCACAGACGTTTGTTTCCGGGTGCCACAGGTGAGGCAAGCGCCATAGAGTTTCCAGATATACACTAGAGAGAACTCTGACGCTAGTGTCTATGGGAGCTGTAACGCACGGCGCTTCAGCGAGCATGGGAATGATGTGTAGTTCACACACTTGTCTAATCTTGGTACTTCTGGGCTGCTTTGGGCTCCGAGTGTGTTCGTGTGGCTTGGAGCTGTTTTCTCACGAAACAAAAATCAGCTAATGTTCAGCGGTTGCACTTCACCGCCATAGTATTCTTTTAGACTTACCTTTACAAACGACGTCACGAAATTCAAAAGGGCTGAATCTTTCTTTCAAAACAAAACCGAAACACAGCAATAAACGAAGCCGCAAGTACTATTCACCGCCCACAAGTACGAAGACTAGGCGAATGTGTGTACTATACATCATTTTCATGGTCGCTGTGCGATCGCGGCGAGAGAGTCCCCTCTAGTTAATTTTAGGATACTCTATGGCGTGCACTGAGAAACGAGGAAGGCTAGCCCTTGACAACACGATGCGCAAGGAGCCCGCTTACGCTACTGCAATCAACTTGAAGAAGAATGTTAAGCGTGTCCTATACGAAACCTTTAATGGCGTGGTCGATCTAGTTTTGCCGTGTATCTCCGCTTTGCCTTAAACTAAAGAACGCATACCACGTGAACATTCGGGTTCGCGACTGGCACTGCTCCGACCACTACTAGGATGGCAAACACTGCTTCGGCAGCTACGTCCGACTGATTCATCACGTCACTCGACGATCTCATGGAAACAATTTCCGGACATGTACACCCAGGGCCATCTCTAGTCGGCGAAAGTGATGACGTGGCGTCACCGAACAGGAAATGCGCGAAAAAAAAAAAAAAAACGTCATATCGCGCAAAAAATACTTATCAGGAACAACTATATACCAGGTATGTTCACCAGAAACTTAAAGAATGTGCGTATTTGACGTGTGTACGACGAGTCTTAGAGTACGCCTGCGCTGTGTGGGATCCGGCGCAGGTATATCTTAGTGATAAGATAGAAAAAATACAGAACAGGGCGGCAAGGTTCGTCCTGGGACGGTATCAATGGCGGGAAAGCTCTACCGCTATGAAACAAGAATTGAATTGGGAGCTGCTTTCATCGCGTAGAAGAAAAATGCGATTAAAACTTTTATATTTAATATTTAATAATAAAACTGGAATCAATAAGGATATGTATTTACAGACGCTGTATTATTTGTCAAATCGAATTGATCATCCTTTTAAACTGAGGGAATACCGTCCCAAGACTGGAATTTTTGCAAATTCTTTTTTTGTCAGAACAATACATGAGTGGAAGGGGCTCACAAGTGTACAAGTGTCTGCTGTAAATGAAAATTCGTTTTTTTCGAATCTGTAACCCCTATGCTATAACGCCTTCGGGCACTGCAGGTATACTTCGAATAAAGAATAAAGAATAAACCAACTGAACTATTCTGGTAACAAAAACAGTGTCACACTTGGCTTCCAAGAGTCTTCAATAATTAACAATGGGCCCCATATATTTCTAAAGGGCTGTTCTGGGTAGTCAGACGCTTTGTGCGGCAATACTACACGTTTGCTTCGAGTCTCAAGTGAATTTCTGCAGCGTATCGCCGGGAATAGTTTCTGATAACTAGACTTTTTCGTGATGTGATTTTTTTCTCCGATTTCTTGTTCAGTCATGGTAGGATGGTGTTGCTGGCGTAAAGAGGTGGCACCCCGTACATATGTCCCCAAAACATGAGAATGCTGAGCCACGTCGCATCAGCAGGTGAATGCTTTTAGCTGAACCCTTGTGTCATAGTCGCGTGGTGCAAAGAGACAGCGAGCATCCTTGTTCATATGTGCTGATTTAGTCGGCGCGATCCCAGCTTCAAAAGCGGCCAACTGCATCAGACAGACCTGTGGTGGTTGCTCAGATTGCTAGCGAGTTAAATTGGAAACATGAGTTCAAGCGATCAGATTGACAGTCCAAAACAAATTATGAATGGCAACTTCGACGAGCTAAACACCGGGAGAAGAAAGCGGAAAGATAACAGCGACAAGCTTATGGTGTGGCTATAGCGCGTTGCTTTTGACTTCGGCGATGGTTTCGGAAATTATTGAGAGGAAGCTACTGTTTGCTTGTTCTTTTAGTCATATCATTTGGTTGGCAAATAGTGCTTCGACTGCAAGGTTAAGCAAGCATAAGGAAGTGTAAGAAACATTAGCTTGCAGAGGAGGTATTAGCTGAGCTAAGCCTCACCCAATTTTCATCATGCATAGATCACGCTCAGTAAGTCAGATATTCAAATTTCTCTCTCCTATTTATAGTGAGCACGTCTATAAAACGTAATTTAAGCGATTTCTGCTGGACTTCATCCGCATGTATCACAATTTGCGAGAAAGCTGCGCAGAACGACAAAAAATTTGTATACCAAGCTTGTATGCGGTAAAAACTTTCATATAAAAAGCTGATGCTTGCGTGTCTGTTTCAGTTTTAGGTGGTATTTTAAACATAACTCATAAGTTTTATTTGCGGTCGTGATTTTTTTCAATGTACTCACTATATGCTTAGTAATTCTTTTTTCTTAGATTAAGCGCCTATTATACTGATAATTGTAGCACCTAGCTCCTTTATATCTTCTCATGGTTTCGATAGGAACACAAAGTGCATGATAAGTTGACAAACTTGTAGATAGTTTCTTTATGTACTGGCTGTTTAGGTATTTCTTAATTATACGAGCTCCCTGACCAGACGTTCTTCACAGGACCTTCTTTCTATGTATTGTTCAACTGAAAATAAACGGTTTATCTGATATAGTCCGAAGTGAAGTTAATTAACGCATTAATAAATCATTCATATTGCCATTGAACATATTGAGAGTTATTACTAGAAGGTTGGGAACGAAATGAATTGGCGTCATGACACCCGTCACCTGAGCTGATATAGAGTGATATGTAGATAGTATCGTAGACCTTTTGGTCAAACGATAAGAAAGTGGCTGCCCATTGCATTATTACGCAGACTGCGGTACATCGGAAGCCACCCTTGGAAGGATTCTTCATGGCAAGAAGGGTTACAAGACTCAAATTCCTTGGATTGTAAGTAGATGTGACGAGGATGTTTCTTAATATCCCAGCATATTTTTCATCTGAACACACCTAAAAAAAAACTTTTGCCAAATTATGCGAAAATTGCCAAATATTTTTCCTCACTTCATCGTGAAATTTTTCATTATTATTGCAGAAGCCTACCTTCGACTATTTTGATTCGATGATTTGATTGATATGTGGGGGTTAACGTCCAAAAACTACCTTATGATTATAGAAGACGCTGTAGTTGAGGGCTTCAGAGATTTCGACCACCAATTTCGACAGAGTACTCTAACGTGCGCCCAAATCTGTTCACGTGGGCTTTCCGCCTCCATCGTAAATGCAGCTGCTGCAGCTGGGATTCAATCCCGTGACTTGCGGGTCAGCAGCCGAGTACCTTAGCCACTAGGCCACCACGGCGAGGCAACTTCGACTATTTCGTCTAACGCAGCAAGTGCTTGTGACAATATTTCAAGTGTGAAAATATTTGAATGGCTTTAATAGAAAATAATAAAATTAATATTCTGTTTCAGAGTTCTCGATGTTTGGCACTTGTTTCTGCAGTTATTGCTAATACTAATTAGTACATAATTTGGATGAATTGTGGCAAATTCTTCGTTTTAGTATAACTTTTATAGCGCTTATGTCACCATTTAAGAGTGTTATCGACGCAGCTATACTTTTAGTGTCCAGTAAGGACGAGTTTATGGGCTCAACGTGTTGGGTGAGAAGAGCAGCGACAAAGGTTGCAATGCAAACACATAAATAAGAATAGGCAACCTGGCTCATGCATAAAAAATTCATGCTAAAGAACAGAAGGAGCAATGATTGGAAAATGCAGGGAGGTTAACGAAGCTTGGCATGGTTGGCTACACAACACGTGAGTTGTGGAAAAAGAGAATAATAAGTAAAATGAAGAAGAAAGAAAGAAAATGAAATGAACAGTTATGGAGAACACGTACAACAAAAACACGCGCTGGTAGTCCATAGACGCTCACGAAGTCAAGTCGTGTTCAGGTAGCTCAGTAGAATTTATGTCGCATTTTGCTGGTTCAAAACCGTGTGCAAATGCCTCAGGACGTCTTTTTCAGACGGCGGTCTCGTGTCAAGACGATCAAGTTCGGCTCCTAGTACACGTCAATGAGTCTGGTAGAATGGTCGGTGCCTTAAAGTGTGTCCAACAGTCTCCTCGCAGCTGTACGAGTTGCATGCGGCACTGTTGGCCATTCTTGTCGGATGACAGTATGCATTTGTGAAGGGCACACCCAACCACATGCGACACAACAAATCTTCACTTTGATGGGAGAGTCTGGATGACAAGCGAAGCCGTAAAATAGTGGAAATAGAAGATGCACGCGAGTTGTAGAAACCCACCCGTATTTTATTGTGGAAGTGAGACAGGACAAGCAAGTGATTGCAGTTGTCACCCCACGTCCGTTCTATAGAGTGGTATAAGAGTGTGTTGGTATTTTCATGAGCTGAACGTGCAGCTTCATTGCAGGCAATTCGACAATGATTTTGCATCCACTAAACCAGTATATCATCGCCATTTTCCGACCTCTATTTTATATTTTTTTTCAATAGGTGCTCGACAGCAGACTGTATTGTTTGTAAGGCTGGCCTTGAGTTGCAAAATATTGCTTGAAACGACGCAGTGCACTTATAGAACTTTTTTTGTGTCAGATTCTCGCGTCATGTATTCCTGTGCAATTATTACAAATGATGTATTACGTTCCTCAATTAAGAATTTGAAAGCACTAAGGACACTTTTGTTAGAGTACCACGTCGCCTACCACGGAAACCACTCCTTGCCATTTTGGGTAGATCTAATGGTAAATAATTCATTGAATCTCCATGTTTCAGGTGCAACTCGAAATTATATACAGGTGGAACGAGACGGCCCTTTTGAGCATTTTATGCGGAGGCAGCATCCTATCACCGAGCTACATTCTGACAGCAGCGCACTGCGTCCATTACTTGTAAGTCGAGGCGGCGCAGAACTTTTTTCTTTATTGAGGTTACGCAGTCCTTCACACTGAAATAGATGACCTAGGGATCACAGTATGGATTAGTTGTTTGATCTGAACTTGTTGCATAACAGTTCTAGCGAGAACAGCTGCGAGGGCGTTGCTAAGGTTTCTCAGGGAAATAAAGGACTCATCGACAAATTGTGGTAATCCACTATGTGGGTTTGTTGGTTTTCTGTAGCTTCCTTATCATGACTGCGCATTATCTTCGCTCGACTTTCTTTCATTTTCTGACTGTTTCACCCCAGGTGATCAGATTTTCTTCAGATCTCATTGCTACTTCAATGAGCCGCCAATGATAAGTAGATTGATCAAAGTAACATTTCCTTACGTCAAGGAACACTCTGCCGTTTCTCGGGCGGGTTTTCTACAACACGACAGAAGTCAATAAGGGACCGAGTGTGTGGATTGAAGATATGATCCATCACCCGGGGTTTCAGTGGACGACGATATTAAATGACATCGCCTTGGTCAAAGTAAGTAGTTGCTTATGCTACTCTTGTAAATTTTACATGCAACACGCGCGGGAACTACCCAACAGAAATCGGGTCCTGGTCAAGGTATTGAGATCTGTTTAGGCCAATTTGCTCGGTGTGCAGTGTTCTCTGTACAGCAAGATAAGAAATTGTCTCTTTTTTTTCGGTAGTGTAATTTGCTATTCCCACATTCATTGCAAACACGCAACGCAGGTACTCTCTCAGGTTAAAACAGAAGTCACAGCTTCAACCATAAGTTGAAGCCATAAACGTGATAACAATAGTATGTCATGAGAATTATGGCTAATAGAAATCTCCTCTATCGTCCGATATGTAGTTACTGACAAAGACGATGACATGCGGAGACGAGGCCACTGTAGCGGTATATACGGCCTTCGTGGTGGGTCACGTTACGACTAAACAGCGCAAATAATGCAACCCTTACATTGTTATCAGCACTCTATCAGAACGTTTCGAGAGAAGCATGCATGATCTCACCCGGCTGACATGTTACGCAACGTGTACATTTCAAGTACAACCCCAAATTACACGACGACATCAAGACATTGACACATTTCGCAAGCATTGGCTCAAAATTGAGCATAGGCGCATCTTGGTTCAAAGGGAGAGAGAATGGGCTGAGTGTTTAGCATGTAAACACTTATCACAATGATGGGTTGTTCCTCAATCTTTTTCATTACAGTATACACCTACATACCACCTGCCGTAAACAGCAAACCAAGAGCACGTGAAACGGTGCAGAATTTTGTATCAGATTTTTTTTTTTCTGAGGGAAGGCTTGACGTGCATTCTGCACATGTTTAATAATTAGGCAACAGGTTCCACGCTTTCTTGGCCTTTGTGGTTAACAGAATTTGTGAGGTTATTTCTATTTCAGTTTATTTCAGTTTATCAGTTTCTAATTTTTACCTGTTGTACTCTCTGTACAGACACTTCAGTAACCAGATGCATTTAGGACGACCTTCTGGGTCTTCTCACTTCTATCTTTCGCACTAGTTTTCACTGCTCTAATAGTCGCTTTGTGTTTCAGCAGGTAAAGGTGATCGAATTGCAATGCGCAGGTTGAAAGTCCACTAGACTTTGACGATCATGTTCGACCGATATGCCTGCCATCTAAGATGCTACACCTTGATGGACAACTAGCGATGGTTGCCGGTTGGGGCCTTACAGAAGAAAGCAAGTAACGCTAACGCTAGCTGCGTCATCTTGTATGCGTAGTGCTTCTCGGACGCTCTACATCCCGAGCACAATGCCATTAGTTGGCTCTTGGCCCTGTTTGTTCTTCAACAACCTAATTACCAAACTGTAGCTTTAATAAGTATTTTAGGTAGTAACTGCTTCCAGTGCAATTTGAAGATAAACATTGAGATACAGATAGTTAAATTCATTTTAACGTTAAACTGGAAGAATGGCACTAAAACGTCGAAAGATGGAGAAAAGTGAGAGGCAGAATCATAGGCAGCTAGTGAACAGAGATGTGGCTGGGCTCAGCCTCTGTGTTCACTCCTCCATGTACGAAACCTCTGTGTTCACCGTGTTCGGTCTACGCAACCCACTAGTGAAACATGTAAAACGATGAGGTCTATAGGTGAAGATCGCTTTTAACAGATGTTCACAGCCACCTGTGTGTTCAACGTTTCTACTTTCGCCCTGAGTTTTGGACGTTTCAGTGGCTTTCTTCGAGCTTAAGTGTGTACCTACTCGGTTTTCAAGCAACACTTCTGAAGTTTAAGGTAACCACCTGAAACAGGCAGCAACATTTACTACTGAACCATTATGAAAAGTTACGCGGCCTCTTAAGCACTTATCTAAGACGACATGAAGGTGACATTCATCTATTTCTTTTACTTCTCAGTCCATTGTACTAATCCCTCACCCTTTCTCCCCCCAGCCTATCCAAGGCCTTCAGCCCTGAACGAGGTTTCGCAGTGTCTATGGCATCGACCTACGTTTGATTAAACGGATGCATGTGATGAAGTAATCATGTGACGCCGCGTTCAATTGACGTCACTATCATGTGCATAATGTTTACTTTACGTTCTTGGATCGCTGGATGCACATGCATTCCATGATTACCTCGTTTATTTGTTGACCGCTGGCCGAGTGCGTCAGTGAGCGACCTCCACATGCTTCTCGGTGTTCTTTATTATCTTCATTGCATTAGTAGTTTGCGTTTTACACTTTAACTAATAATGAATCAGTTCTAGTACATTAGATCGGTGATGGTCTGTGCCAATATTCTTTAATGCAGGCTGACTTGTTTTTACAGATGGCTCCAGATCCAATTGCTTAATGTACGCATTGACAAGAATCATGCCATTTCGCCAGTGCCACATGGGTTTCATACTTCCTGGGCAGAAAGAAGTGCTAAATGAAAACAACACGATGTGCACTTTGACCCCCGGGAAAGGCAGTTGCCAAGTAAGTTGCAACACAATAGATTTAAAAAAAATTATCTAATACTCAATAGTCATGTTAACCTGATATGTATCAGTACGTGTGAATACAACCGGAACGACAATCTTCGTGCCTACTTCGTCATTACAACCCTATTTTTTTAGAGTTCACGGGAATCACTTTCGTATTTAGTCACAAATCATGGACAATTTAAGACAAACCGAGAGCTGTTGTCACTTGCCTTCTTTCTACCTGTCCTTTATAAAGTTTTGTGCTAACTTTCAAGAAGTAAAAACAAACTGAAATTCAGACAGGACACAAGATGAAGAAGACACAACAGCGCTTAACTTCTTGTGTCCTGTCTGGTGCACTGTTCTTGCTTCTTACAAGCATGAATCAATTCACCCAAGTACCCACCCTAAAAGCATTGGGCTACCTTCAATGATTTATTATTACTGAACATTCCCATAAAATTGTCAATCAAGTTACTGATTTCATGTTGTCGTAATTACAACATTCTGTTCAACACCTCAAATAAACAGATTTGGGTGCTGGGTAAGAAACCCCAGGTAGCCGATATTTCCGGAGTCCTCCACTACGGCGTCTCTCATAGTCATGTAGTGGTTTTCAGAGAGATAGAGAACACAAATTCGTTGTGGTAGTTTTGGGACGTCAAACCCTACGTATCAATCAACACCCTAAATAATGTCACGTATGTTTTTTTTTTGTGGTTTAACAACCCATTGGATTCATTTGGTTGCGCCTATCAAAGAAGAAGACACGTCTAGCCCTTGTTTTGCATTTTACACCTGCGGCCTCGCGCCGACTAAGTATATGCTATTAGGCACACTGATGATTGGATGAATTCTTCGTCACCTGCCATATCGCTGATGTGTAAGGTCGCTTGACACCGTTTGGATAGAAAAGCTGTTCCACAACCCCGTCTTGACTCCAGGTGGTGCTGCCTAACACTCCCGCACTTTCGACGCACAGAAGTGCCAATGAAGTGGGCTGTATACGCATGCGCAAGGGTGGAGGGGTTGAGGGGGGAGACAGAGGAAGTGACTGCCTCCCCCCTCCTTAGTCACTGCTTCCCCCTCCTTACTCATATGAGAGGGGGCGCTAAGTCGGCCCCTCACTTTAACTTTATATCGAAAGGAATGACGCTGCGACTTGGGAAGATGAGTGCAAGGTCAGCCCCATACATTGATATACTATAGGAAGAAGGGCACTGGGACGAACGTTCACCCTTCTGTGCGCACGATGAAGTTGACAGTGACTCAATCGTAGCTAAACTGGTGGAGCATCGGAGGCGTAACGCGGAAATTGTGGGCTTGGTTTCCACCGACAGAAAAAGTGATTCTTCATACACATGGTTTTGTTTCAGTTTTTCATGAATAGATTTGAGATTACAGCTGGATGCCTAGCGTCCAGTTGTACTCACGTCATGACACTTCATGATTAGCACTAGGTTCATAGTTTAGAGCTTTTTCGTTTATCACTTCATATATTTCTCTCTCTACATGTATAACATTCATTATTTCAACCAGCGAAACTATTTGAACTATCACTTATACTTATAGTGTGCGAAAATCCAGCGGTTATGCGTAAAAGGAAGCAGGCGTGTATCAAGCAGGTCTTAGCAAAACATAGCCATGCATTGCTTAGTATGACGAAAGAGATGGAATTGAAATTAGGAAGGGAGATGAATGATAGGGCGATAAGGAGAGTGAAGCCAGGAGATCGCTGCTTTGTCGGTATCACATGCACCACTATTGCGTAGTTGCACATTTTTCGTTAAAGATTTACGGATTGACGACATAAAGAACATATTCTTACAGGGCGATTCCGGCGGACCGCTCACAGTACGATCCAGGAATGGCCGATCGATACAAGTCGGCATCGTGTCCTACGGCCGAGGATGTGGCCGGCGCTACGATCCCAGCATGTACACCCGCGTTCACTGCCACGTGCGCTGGATCGAAAACCAGATGAAAAGACCACGACCTCCTCGTTGGAGTGTGCCAAAAGTTTTGGAAAGGATAAACGAATACTTCAGCACGTTCGGCTGACTAGCTTCCGAGCTGAAGCTGTGAAATCGCCGAACCTATGGTCATTTGTCATCGCTGTTTCCGCGTAAGGCTGCACCTGTTAAACATCGCCTCGTGTATTTACGCTTGCTTCGCCTGGATAACTGAGACCTCAGCGTTTGTAAATCAATAATGTTTAGACATGCTGCTTTTACATTACTGCTTCGCCTTTTAAGCGAAACATTTTCTTTTTTCAAAACTGAAGGGACAAGCTTCTATCCGCACAAACTCTTGAATCTTGATACTATACCCTCCCCCCTACTGCACACGCCGCACCGCTGTCGATCCAATGAAGTCCGCGCCGATGTCGCAGTGCCGTCGATGGTAGAAACAACAGCGCACCGCCACCGGCAATTTCGGTCCAAAGGTATATCTGATACGCTCTAAAAAGTGTCTGTAGAACTCTTCTAGCAGAGTGTTGACTTGCCCCAAGTAAAAGTTTTTTTTTTTCAATGAGATACTTTAACTCTCATTTTAGTCGTCCAACTTCGTGAAGAGAGATTGATATAAAAATAATTCACGTGTCTCAATAAAGAAGTGATGTACGTAGCAAGTAAGGACACACAAAAATAGCCCAACGACTCATTTTTTTTTACCATGAAGGTGTTGACTCAATATAACACCAACAAAAATTACAGCAACATCAACTGAAATTAAAAAAGGAAGCTCTTCACGCAAAATATTCAATCACTTTTAATATGCATTGGTATCGACTCATATAAGATTTTTATATCCTATGTACAACTTGTTGAAAGCGTTCCGTCAGTCTATAAGAGATCATTGCAACACTGATTGTGCTTACAGTCGGCTCAATCCGTACCCTACCGGTGAATTCAAACAAAAGGCTTTTGTAGAAATTTCACGGGTCTCTTTATTGAAAAAAAATACAATGTGTGTATGATTCATCTTTTTGGGAGATTTTTTTAATTATTGGCTTGTTATTAGTGGAGCTTCACAATTACGTCAATGGCTATTCCTCTCTCGAGTACGTGCTTGATATGAATTCTGCGTAGATAGTATGGGCGTATTTCCAGCATTTCGACTTCGCTCGAATTGCCCATAAATTTCTATAGTTAGGCTCAAGAGCTTACGCAGCGCACTGAAAGAGGGCTGATTACAAATCCATTAGCTAAGAGTGAGAAAATTGTAGATATAGTGTAATATGACAATTTACTTCTAGAAGGCAATGCATGACTACAGTAACTCTAGTGGCACGGCTTGGATGCGTATCCACGATTCATCATTTTGAATTTTCACGATTTGCACTGGCACAATCGACAATAGCTGAAAAAAAAAACAGATGCAGTAAGATGAGACGTAGAAAGCTTCTGAAGTCTCAGAGAATGGCGGTTTCCCCGCTTTTCTCTGAGACTGAAACACTTTTCAGTCACAGAGATCAGGTGACCAGGGAAGTGATAGAGGCCTTCCGCATCGCAAAATGAAAGATTACTGCATTAGCCAAGCATCGATAACATTGAGCGATTGCGATATGTGCTCTTTAGAAAATATGCTGTAGCCTAGACGTTATTGAAGCACGTGGTACACCGTCTTGTTGTATAATAACCATGTTTTTCGGCGAAATAAACTATACTTGAAAGTGCAGCGGTGTCCCTATTCCTTTTGTGCCTGTCGTCGTGCGCTGCTTCATACGTGATCATGAGCTATTTGCAACTCATCCAACTTTCGACATTACTGAACATTAGCTTCTCCTTGCACAGCGAAGGTGCTAAGGTGCTAAATGCGAGAGCCCAATCCTGGTCTATAGTGGAGAGGATATAGTACCCTAAAGCATTCGCCATTTGTGCTAAATGCATTCCGGATTTCACTTTTACGCAAGTACATCATTTTAATAAAAATGAGGTCGTGATACAGATGACGATCACATAATGCTACGTTGTAAATCATAGCTGGAGCGTTTCAGACCATCTGTATAGATATGTCAGCGTAAATGCTTCGTTTCGTGCGGTTTAAGGATTTTTTTCATAGTTGTTCCTTTTGATGCACGCCGCCGATACTACAATGAAGAAGACACGTATTCAAGAAACGTTTATGCAACGACATCAATTTTTTTCCCTGTAGTAGAAAGGCGCCACATGTGTCAGCTTACCCTTCAACCTTTCAAAGTGAGATTGCCATGTTACTTGCGTACATCCACTTTTCGAGTGCGGCAAACGATAACAAAATTTGTGTGAATGTACTGAGCTGTACAAGGATATGTTTTTAGCAGCAGCTAATACCTTGAAGAATAAAGCTAATATCGCCCCGAGTAGTCCAAGTTGTTCAGATCATCCGCAGATTGTTAGTAGAGAAGGAGCGTTAAGTCACTTTTTTGTTGTGTTCTTGTCACTGACTGTTCGTTTTAGAAAGCTCCGAACCTCCAGAGATCGATACATTTTGGTAACACAGGGTTCTGTGGGAAAAGAAACAACGTCGAGGGAAGCAATGAAGGGGGCAGCACCAATATTGCTTACGTTTTCAACATTTATAATATTTCAAGTAAGCCGTTTCGTTTTCATTTTCACAATGTACAAAATGAATTTTTTTTCTTTAAGTGCAAAACTAGAAAACTTTCCGGATGCTACTGTCTGTCTGAGGCTATGTTTTCGCTTATGGTTAAAAAAATAAACCTTTGCTTCAGGACACATCCAACATTCTACAACAATGTTAATGCTGAATTTTACAAGCAATCTGATTGTTCACAAAAGTAAATTAGACCAAGCGTGGACAACATTATCAGTATTCTTGGAGTGTCTAGATCAAAAGTGCTTATATTATGGTATTTCATACGTCATTGGTTTCTGTTATGTGAAGTTTCGTTCATAATATGAGCAAACTATGCATTGCACATGTGCCGATTATCTTCATGTGAACGATGCTTTCAATAGAGTTTATATTAACACCGTTGAACCAGTAGTATCTTCTTACGCAGAGAGAAAATGCGCAATCGAATTTTGCATGCATACTTTGTGATTTCAGTCACCATCAGTTTGCTCCTATGTTACACTTCCTTGAACGCCACATGATTTTCGTCATCTTATAAATATCATAGCCTGGCCGCTTATTGATCGATGAAAACGCATGATGCCACCTACCATCTCGCGTCCCAGGCAATGAGCGAAGGCGCACGAGTAGAGCTGAAAGTTGTCACCACGTTTCACTGCGAGGGTGCTAGTAGTGGCGTAATGTCCCACTTGACGCGTCGGCCGGAAAGGACAAGTGTTGAAAAGAAGCGGGTAGGTAAAGTAGGTGGATGTTTTTCTCCGCATGTAACTTAATCTCTTACTCACTCAAGACAGTTGGCGCATGTGGGTTGTTTGATGCGTGAAGCAAAAAGCCACGCCGCTGTTGTGTGCATCTGTGTTCGACGAATATTGTATTATAGTGGAAAAAATAGAAGCTGCGAAAAAGTCAGCAGCGCTGAGCTTTGCAATGACAGAGTAGGCATAGCGTGAGCTACGGATGAATGCAGAACGCATGACCATGAATGAATAGACGGACGGATGAACTTCGGTTGGACGTATGGACGTATGAGCGAACGAATCACAGATAGACGGTGGCTGGAATAGCGAGTGGGCGATCTCTTTTGAGTCAGCCGACTATAGACACGTCACTGCAGGAGCTTCCAAGCCTGCGGCACTTCGGCTATCTACCACGTGATGTCACTGCTTTCCACACTTGCGCAAAAGTGCTCACCGTAAACCAAGTGAAACTGCTTAGACTCGGCCAGTGTAGCTTACGCTATGAAGTTGAAACGCCTCGTGTTAGTTCACAGGCTAACACACCTGTTCTCAGACTAAGCGTAGCTTATGGCATGAAAACAAACACGAGAGAAGGACAAGCGTAGTGAACTAACTCACCCAACAAGTCACTCTGCTTTTTCCATTCTGTCTGGAGAACTGATTGCTTTGACAGAGCTGGCAAGTGACCTGGTATTCTGGAGCAGCTGACGTAAAAGCAGCTTCAAGTGTTTATTTCGCTGTTATATACATATTATATAAGAACCGAGAATAGAGCATGCTACAAGCACACTATTCAAAACGTCTTGGGTGTAATATGTCCTAATATGTCCTAATATGTCCTAAGTTTTGAGCGGTCTTTCTGCTCTTTGTTGCTACGCGCTTTTTTGCTATGAACATGTACCAATAGGCTCCAGTTCATGCACTTCTCAAATACTTTTATCATTAGCTGATACTTTTTTTAGTTGTTTCATTTCTTCCATCTGAGTGTTCAGTGATGGTGCTAATGAATCTGTTATATAAAAACGAAGAACAGAGCATGCTATACGCGCACTAATCAAAACGCCTAGGGTGTAATATGTCCTAATGAACTTCGGTACGATATAGATAGGTTGTAAATACTTTTCTCATTAGCTGATACTTTTTTCAGTTGTTTCATTTCTTCCATCTGAGTGTCCAGTGATGGTGTTAATGAATCTGTTATATAAAAACGAAGAACAGAGCATGCTATACGCGCACTAATCAAAACGTCTAGGGTGTAATATGTCCTAATGAACTTCGGTACGATATAGATAGGTTGTCCCTACGCGGAGCACGAAATGGCCTTTACTCAGAAGTACAGCTGTTGAACTGTACCTGTCTGTGTTAATTATGGAATATAGCTGTTTACGAGAAAGTGCTTAGAATCGACGATATGAAAACAGAAGTGAACTCCTTGGACACCATTGCACAATAAATAGCGTTCGGTTTCCTTCGACTTGAATTGAGTACTATGCATTAGATAAACATGCTTATTTATATGAGTGACAACGTAACAAGCAGTCATAATCAGAATGGGTGGCTTAATGGGAAAAGTGTCAAGGAGCAGTGGCTAACAGAGTTTTTCTTTGTTGTTTCTTCGAGTGGCATTTACACTCGTACACTCTGTCTTCGTTACACTATCTTCGACACAAGTCAGAGCTTTGAGTATATTGTCTCTTTGAGTCTCTTTTTCTCCCTCATTCAACTCCCCCCCCCCCGATGTAGGGTAGCAAACTGGACTTAGTTTTATTGAGCTCTCAAACATTTCCGACATTATATACTTCTCTCTCTCTCTTTCAAGATTATATCCGCTTTCCTAGAAAAGAGCTCTGCCACGTAAAGCAAAACGCGTCATGTATCCTGAGTTAGCGCTTGCATTTAGATACCTACAATTCCGTTTACGAGGTCCCACTTGAACCATAGAGTTTGGCGAAAAAAAGCACCTCACAGATACCGGATCCCAAGATCATGCATTCACTAGTTGCTGCAGTTGACTAGGTGAAGATTTGGCATATATCATTGTTTGCTAGTGCACAATTCCAATATTCCTGAAGTCAGTAACCATGATTGTCTCATGACTGCCTTAGGTAAATATTGTCGACGAGAAGATTCCGGTACCAAGCTGCCAATGAATTTTACGTGCCTTGGGCATACTTTTCGCGCTTCAAGCTTCCACCCTAAAGATCTGTCTTTGCGGAACGCATTGTATACTGGATTACTAGGATGAGAAATGGAAACGCACAGAACGCTGCATTAATGAACATGATTGAGTTTCGCCTCCGAGAATGGAATCGCGGACATCGTAATCGAGTACTGTTCGAAGCTTCTTTTTCAACAATCGCCTGCCTTTTCTTTTCTCTGTACACCTAAACCATGCCACAAAGGAACGCCTATAAGCCCATAATTTGGCGCTTTGAACTACCCTCTAAAATTATTACCACCAGTAGAGTTGCGAAGTGTCAGCTGCAACATTATTGTTCCTTTTGAGAGATTCCGAGCTCTCCATATGAATACTTAAGGCAACACACGCATATGCGCGCCTAAACACGTTATTGTTGTTGAAAAGTATAAACAAATATGCATGGGTGATGTGTAATAAATTGGACTTTAAACGACTACTTGTGCGAAACACAGGTTTTTGCCGCCTGGTGCGATTGTACGCATTTGTGATTTAATTAAGATGTGTTAATGACTTGATGAGCGTATATGATATATATATTGTTTTTTAAAGCAATTTCGAGCACACGCTGGCTGTTGTAGGAAAGATGCTGAATCCTAAGAAGTTTTGGAATAAAGCTCAAAAATACTTACTAAAACGTCAAAAAAAGGAAGAAAATTCAGCTGAAGAAGCTCGACTGGCACTCTAGCCAAAGGCTTTACAATATTTTTTTTTATTTGCGTCTTTCTCGAACTTTAGCTCACTTAAAATGCTGATTTTCCGCTCGAAACCAGCGACGCCAACGCAAGTTGGATATGTGGATGGACAAGTACTAATTAAATGAAGGTAGACTTGTGATTATAGGCGTCACATTGACCCATTATGGCAGAACTACAAATTTGTAAGCAGGGAGATACGTCATAATGCTGAGACAGAGATAGCAGTGATTGGAGGCAGCATTTTTAAATGGCGTGGTTGTAAGCTGAATTTGCACATATATCACCAAATAGGTAGGTAAGACTGCTGTATAGGAAAGTGTAGATGTGTGCAACTGAGGCATCAGCCCCCACTGTCGATAAAAAACAAGACCACTTCAACTTGGCCCTGGTTATCGAGGCGAATCCCCTCGATGCCCAAATGAATGAGATCGCCGACTTAAACACGAGTGACACAAAATATATCATGAGTTGAAGTTAGCATGACGTCACAGGTGGACAAAATTTCGTGATTTTGTTATGTGTGCGTAAGGTAGTCATGGTGCCATTATGATGTCCCTTAGCGCGGCTTCATTTGTTACGTCTCATAACGGGGGATCGTAGGACGACGTCATAACCAGACGTGATTTCTTAGTCTGGAGACAGTACTAGAGAAAGTTCGAAGCAACATTCTGCGTAGAAAGTTTTCAGAGAAAGGGGGTGTACGAATGCGATTAACTAAGAAAAAAAGTGGGCCCTAATTTGCATGTTACACTGTAAACGTCGTCGAAAGACGATAGTCTTGCGTCCGGAGAGAGTGAACAAAACGTTCATTTGATGTTCTGCGCAAGAAAATCACTGAATGGTATTTTGCAGGCGCTGCGATAGAGTGCCTCGAGCGTGTAGAGGAGGCGAACGAGCACATCTAGGCACGTTAGACACAAGAGCCATCTGGCAGTTATCTTAGAAAACGAAGGCGTGCAGCCCGCGGAGAAAGATGCCCACCGGTCTCGGAGGAGTTAAGGTGTAGAACACAAAGCGACGGGCAGGTGCCACCACCATGACGTCGTAGCAAAGCGTTGGAAACACCTTTTTGAGCCCCGCGTTGCACTGTCAGAGCAGTATCATTAAACGCTACATTCCTTACAATTAATTGTGTGTGCCTCATCTAGTATAAAGGCATACATAGAAAACATCGAAGCGTTGTTGCGGCGCCTAAGATATGCGGAATAATTGCTTTTTAATTGACAATTGCACAACTATGAACGCAAAACCTTGAGCAATATTGGTGGGCGCTGCGGACGGGGTTGGCCGTTAAGTGCCGTTTGAGGTATCATTAGGGCGGACAAACAGACAAATGTATAGGCAGACAGAAAGACAAACAGACAGACAGACAGACAGACAGACAGACAGACAGACAGACAGACAGACAGACAGACAGACAGACAGACAGACCAAAATTTTTTCGTCAAACGTCCCCAAGAAAGTATATCATCTTTAAAAAAACGAGTGATTGATATATGAGGTTAAACGTCCCAAAACCACCATATGATTATGAGAGACGCTGTAGTGGAGGGCTCAGGAAATGTCGAACACATGGGGTTCTTTAACGCGCGCCCAAATCTGAGCACACGGGCCTACAACATTTCCACCTGCATTTGAAATGCAGCCGCCGCAGCCGGGATTTGATCCTGCGACCTGCGAGTCAGCAGCTGAGTACTTTAGCCACTAGACCACCACGACGGGGCAAAGAAAACAACAAATCAATCTCACTGTTCAGTCGTCTTAGCTCGCTTTGCTGCCATTAGACGTGAGCCGAGTATCTATACAAAAAATTTGCTTATTAATACTTCCACATGAGTCGTTTTCCTTCCTAAGGTCATAGTGTAAAAGAAGTGGCGTCCTCGTTTTTTTATTTTGTTTTTCTCTTTCAAGAACTGCCCTAGACTGTGATCTGAACAGGTGATCCGCCAACCATACCATTTTTGTTACCTAGCTTGAATTCTACTCGTAACACTTTCGACTTTCTTCGCTTGTAAAGTTATCGGGGCTACCTATTGTCGTCTAGAGAAATTCTTATGGGTCAATCTAAAAGAAGGTATTGTTATGACAAGTGCACGGTTTTGGAAAAAAAGGGTCAAGGAACGAACTGCTCTTCAGAGCAGTTTGTTTCCTAACCTGTGGCTTGGTAGTCTCTAAGAGAAGAAAACGGTGTAAGTTTGAGACAGAAAGTTAGGGAGGGCGATTTGGTTAAAATAATTGCAGGTATTCGTGCCAGCCGAAACACAAGAATGGGTTTATCTGCGAAACATGGGAGGGTTCTTCACTTGCGGACGGAGTAGCCAGGCTCATATGGATGAATGATCATTTTACTTTGATTTCAAGTGTTGCTTTGTATTTTCTTTTTGGCATTATAGCTGTTTATTTCAGCACAACTTATCAAAGTATCTGTTGGGTTAGATATCTACTTTGAGGCATCTAATGTTGTAGCAATGTTACAGGTTTCGGGGAAGAGGATGAGCGACCCAGGTAACGTGTTTGTTTGCAATTATTTGTACTCTATAAAGCTGATTAGCTTGTTTTATACTTCTATAGGTTTCTGTAATTGCTTGAATTAAAAAGTTACGGTGTTCTATCATCTGTTATGCTTAATAGTGAATCCGGGCTCGCTGCGGGGCTTCACTGGTCATAACAGTCATTGAGCTTATATGTAGCGCGCTTCACTTCTTAAGGACGAAACACATTAAGGACGAGGTTTGTCTGCACATGGTGTCCCTTGTTACGGCTAATATTGAATTATAAGGCTGTTGTCAAAACATAAGTGATACACAAAAATTGTTATACAATACACTAATACGAATCATAAATGTGACAGATCAGTATAAAACAACAAGATGCATGACCCTTTATATTAGTCAGTAATATCAGCGTAGACATTGTGGACCTTGGGACTTAGCGTCACCATTCATATTAATTTGCTTCATTGCGATGCATGGAATTTTTTTCATGGTGTGACCACGGACCGCATGCGGCCCGCATCATAATGTCATAACTGCCCCCTACCCCTGGTCACTTCCAATTTGATGAATCTGTTTTCCTAATAGTCTTTCTCTCTCTCTCTCTCTCTCTCTCCCATTTCATGGCCTACATGACGGTTTAAATCTCGATGGTGTTATCCACGAACAAAAAAAGATCGGTTATTGTCAGAACTGTACCCCATTTTTCCACTTTGCCTTGATTCGTCTAGTACTTTGCCAGTTTTGTACATTATTGCCATTGTGCCAATTCCTTTCTCTTTCAGTTTCTGGCATCCCTCTTTTCCCATCAATGTTCCATCCAGCCCATTTTGTGTTAGCTTTCTGCACCTAAGCGCTACACCACAATAATTTGTGACGCCAGCTGTAAACCAATCACTAAATGTGGATTCGCAAGCAAATAAACTACGCTTACAGTATTGCCTATTCATGTGATGCTGATACGTTTATACGTTAAGTGGGACATTCATGCGTAGCGTTGTACACTGTGGCCTGCCACTGCAGTACGTTGTCACTTCAGATGCCACAATATAATTGTCGTCAGGTGGTATTAAATAAAAATATACGAAGCTTTACAAATGATTGTGACTCCTAGATGCGCTGTACACCATGTGAGTTTATTGCTTTCATTGCACCAGGTAGTTTTTAATAACTGTTGTAGTCAGAACTGCCAGCTAAGTCCACTGCTGGAGGTCATCATGCAGTTCTAATAGATGGAAACTTTCAAGTTAAACTCATGGCGATTTCGCTAAAGAATCAGAAGTGCATACAACACAGAGAAGAGGCAGTGAGTAGCTTTGATCGGAATAAAAGTGTTTATCAAGCAGATCTAGAAAACCATCACGAAAAGACCTGGACCCGGATGTCATCCTGTATCAAAGCTATTGAAACAACTCTATGAGCCAGCTGCCGTAGCTGTTGCTCATGCCACACGCCTGTTTTTCTTGACTCTGAAATGCCCATCTTCGTAAAAGCGCATTTCTTCATTATTTTAATACTTCATGAGGAAGACACTGTGCCCGAAACTGCTTGCTCAACGTACGAATTTACAATGCGCCAATTTAGAATGATTGATTATATATACTGGACATTTAAATACGAAAACAGTAAAAGCGCGTATGGCATCTTGACTTTAATGTAGGCACATGTTCCCACGACCTTTATTTTAGAATGAAATAGGCTCTCTCGCTAGAGCGTTACTATGGCACAGTTCAATAAATGGATACTTGCATTTTTTGCTTTAGACTGTGGTCGGGCAAAAGGCAGTCCCAGAATAGTTATGGGAAAGCCAATGTCAAGAACCCGTCTGCCCTGGATTGTAAGCACGACTTTTTGTTATTTTTATTCCATTTTTTTGCTTTTTCAAACAAGTAAAAATATTTACGTCTGCACGTTTTTGCAACCTATGGCTTATGACATTGTGCATCGCGTAAGATTAGTCATCAGTATATGTTGTCTTCATTTGCGTTTTCTTGCTTCCCCAGAAAAATATGTGAATAAGTGTTTTTACTATTTTTGTGCGACTTACAGTCACGGTAAAACAGATGCGATAAGGGCACCTCAAGCTATGTTTTTAAGCTTTAATGGTGTTTCACCACGTTTTCTTATTTGTTCACAAGGCAAACAAATATAGAAATAAACTTCAACATATATTCAGTATAGTTAGGAATTGTTCGTCACAAGAGCGGGAGGTGTATAATATATACAAGTACAAATGATTAATTGTATAATAATATAATTTGTATAATAAATACAACTTAAGCAATTGCCCTATGGAGTTAATAAATAAAGCTGTCTCTTAACACTGCAAATTCGAGCTGAAATAGAGAGTTTGAAGTTTTGGTTTCAATTAATTCGTGTGGACATAAACACCAACACGTCAAAACCGATCTCTTTCAGTTGTTCAAGATTGACACGTAACAGGCGCTCGTCCACACTAACAAATACACTTCTCTCTCTAATTGCTTTACATTCATATTTCCAACAAAACATACGAGATTGCAACCGACTGAGTTTTTCTGTTATAATGCTGCAATTTTATTTTTGTTCTTGGAGATGACGAAAGCAAATGTATATGTTGCGCAGTTTTTGTGAACATATTAATTGTTTATTCCTGTTTTTCTGTAGTGTGTATACCCTTGTATTATGTCACATAGCGCGGCTTCATTTGTTTACGTCATATAATGGGGGATCGTATCACGACGTCCTAACCAGACGTCATCTCTTAGTCTGGAGACAGTACTAGGGAAAGTGGGAAACAACATTCGGCGTAGAAAGTTTTCAGAGAAAGGGGGGTACGAATGCGATCAACTGAGAAAAATAACGATTGATTTATATCTGAGGTTTAACGTCCCAAAACCACCATATGATTATGGGAGACGCTGTAGTGGAGGGCTCCAGAAATGTCTACCACGTGGGGTTCCTTAGCGTGCGCCAAAATCAGAGCATATAGGCTTACAACATTTTCGCCTGCATCAGAAATGCAACCGCCGAAGCCGGCATTCGATCCTGTGACCTGCGAGTCAGCAGGTCACAGGATCGAATCCCGTATTCGTATTATGTATGCACCTGTAATATGTATGCCCTCCCTTTATTGGTCTCTCTGTGACATCTGCAGTGTTGCTATAGAATAATAATAATGATAATAATAATAATAATAATAATAATAATAATAATAATAACAATAATAATAATAATATAAATTGATTCTCAAGGCAAAGAAACTTAATACAGTATACGGCGGCTTTCGAGCAATTGTATATGAAGTTATTGCTGTTAACTAAACGGCATTAGCCCCATTATGCCCATACGCACTTTCATCAACTCCTGCCATCACAAGCTATTGTGCCCTACATGTTCTATAATTGATTTTCGTGCGTAATGTTTCTCTCGTTCCCAGATTGAAAAGCATGCATCCGTCTTTGTAGAAACCGTGCATTGTTCACGCGAATTTGTTGATGACATAATAAAGAGACTGACAATATTTATTATCCTCATTTTTGCTCAAGGTTTATTTGGAGAGCGTGCGCTATGAAAACATAACGACCGTCACCAAGCGTCGGTGTGCTGGGAGCTTGATTGCACACAATTATGTCGTAACAGCAGCACACTGTGTTCTCACATCGTGAGTATCTCACCTGCGCAACCTTTGCAATGGCCGCGCACGATGGAAGGTTCATTATTGACTACTGGAAGCCCCCCCCCCCGCCCCTCCACGCGAAGTAAACTCACGGTATATAGTCACTCACACAAATATTTGCATGCCAAATTACCATTGAGCACGATGAATTTGCGCTTACCCAGCTGACATTTGTTCCTTTTGTGGGGCTGGTAACAAGCAACATTCAGGTTTATCGCACTGAACTTTCCCTTCATTTGGCGACGTTCACTTCAGCAGAAAAATTTGCAAAAGTTACCGTCATAAAAAGTGGGTTAGTTAGGAGCTGGACATAACAACACAAAACCAACTTAGACTGAAATCGTATATCGTACATTGAAGAGCGTATGTCGGTGCCAGCCACCCCGTAAACTGCCTGGACAGCACTGCTAAATCATGTAATACTTAAATAAGTATGCAATGAGTGTTATATGCTGTTGCTTGCTGGGAAGTTTGCCGTGATCCAACGGCTTGGATCAGAATTAACGCTATATCATTGGCCGAGCAAAACGTGCTAGCTGTGGCGATCATTGTCGCGAGATTATTATCACTACGTGTTCATCTTAACGACAATGCTTACGAAAAAAAAAAACAGCCGGAAGCAATTGACGTTTTTTTTTTCAACTCATTATTAAGCCTCCTTTCGCTCAGCTTAAAGCAGGGTCAAGCGTTTCTGTTCTATTTGCGACATCACATGCGCAATATTTCGCGTGTTTAGAAGAAGTGGTCAAGTATTTAGAGCATTCGGTGGGCCTCACACTCAATTATTTCATTAGTTTACAAGTTAGCAATAAAGGTAATCGAGCTTCATGCAACTACTTTGCACAAATATAATCATCAAGACAAAGCGCCACATCTACAGTTCCTTTTTTCAGATGGGGAAGACTAAAAATCATTTGTGCCACTTTGTTAGCTAATGCGAGAGCTCTAGAAGTAATCTGTCATTATCTCCCTATTTTTTATGTGGAGAGGCAGGTGCGGAACAAAGGTGGACAGAGTTTACATTTACTACAATTCTACAACAGCTAAGCAAGGCCCCGTAGTTTGCGCATCCGAGATAATCCCGCATCCGAGTTATGATGATGACACCCTTGAGAATGACATTGCCCTTCTTAAGGTAAGTGGTAGGTATTTTTTTTCTTTTTGTCACCTTGACTCTCTTTCGTTTTATTTATGTGTTTTAATGCGACAGCTTTTTACTGGTCCTATTATATTTTGACCAACCTGTGGCAGGAATACGTTTGGATACAGTATCATACCACAGTGCTATGTTAAACAACCTTAGGCATCTAGGAGTTACAAACGAATCACTCAAGATTATGCCTGCTTCATCTGAGCAAGCCCTTCCTCTAACCATTTCACTCCCTCAGCGGTGCTTTTTAAGCAACTTCTGTAGGAAAAGTATGCTTCTTTCTTAGATTGATTATGTCAAACAATTGTCACACACTGGTAGGTTTGCGTGTGCACTTCTACTCTCGACCTTCCTTCTCTCATTCATCTCTTTCGCTTTTTTCTGGCTCCCATTACGCCTTTTTTATTGCAGGGTAGCCAATCGGATATTTATTTTCAGGTTAAGGTCTCTGCATTCTCGCATCACACACCTCCCTCTCTCGCTCTATCTTTGTTTGATCCTATTGAGCCGTGCATCGTCATTCAAGGTCAAAGTGGCACGGCTTAATTTCCCCTGTGGGTTCAGCTTACCAAAAATAAAGAAAGAAATAAAACTATAGAAGCTCTTAAATCTTGAATTTTTTTCAAACATGATGGTAGTGCCAGCTAGAACGTCACCTTAGAGATAATTAGCCTTACGTTTTATTGGTCATTATGACTTGTGCATGCACTGGGTTGCTTGTTTGTAATGTGCATGGCTACTCTCCTTACAAATACTCACCGAAATTTTATACAATTGAAACATGATTTTTCTCGTTTCGCCTTTACTGTTCGTATATGTAAAGCACATGCAGACGTGTATCTTAGCATATTCAGTAACATCCACGTAACAATGCACTGAATGGAAAAAGTATATTTATTGCAGTGTCATAAAACCTGCCCGTACATAAAGAATTCACAACCTTAATGCAGCGCATTTGTTAAAACGTACCATAAGTACACCAGCCTATTGTGTTGTGATATTTACAACTCAAGATTCAACTTATTTCTTTTTATTCCACAGCTGCCAGAATCCCTGTACATAGACGAATTCGTGACACCAGTCTGTTTACCAGAGGAGAAATGGGATCTAGAAGGAAAGTCAGTCATTCTTGCTGGTTGGGGATACACAGCTGAGAGTAAGCTAATGTCGTCGTACAGTTCAAACTGAAAGCCTAATGTGCCTGATGCGACTAAGATTGTGACCGCCCGGTGGTGTCCAGTCTCGCTGACAACACATGTGCTACTAAGTGTATAGAGAGTTAGAAACTACCTAATTGGACAATTTATATTCAGGTACACAGCTTGCACAGCTTTCTCATAAGAATTTTTATTACCGGTGTCACACGGGCACTTTTAATCGTGATTAGTGTCGATTTAAATTAACCATGATCCGGATTATGTGCTGCTTCACGGTCGCTTTTATTCACGATCAGGCGCGATCGGGATCAAGGCTATTGCGATTCACTCATCGCGATCTGGCGGAGAGATCACAACTTTGTGTCGTCTGCACACCCTGGCAAAGCTTGTTCAAAACAAAATAAACAAGAAAATCGAGGATAGTTTATTAGAAACACAATAAAACTGCTGGATGATTATGAAAAAGCAAATTTCAAACTGTTTACACTGAAACTATAACTGAAATATTGCATATGTTAAGATTCGCATCAACCGCATGCAGTTATGCGAGAAGGAGAAGAAAAGCAGGCGAGTTTCATCTTCCGTGCTTAGTTCAAGCGGTTCAACTCTCGCACCGTTGCAGCAGTTGGAGCACCTCGAAGCAAAGTGATTATGAGTGTCCCAAGCCTTCCGACTACATCGCTACGTGCGCGCACTTCGTCGTGAAATTAAGGGACCTTTACAGTAATTGACAGCTGGCAGGAGCGACTGTAAGACTTGAGGAGCAACAGACGTGAAACTCTGGCAAGCACAACGAGATTGACGCTTCGCTGCGACTGGACGGCTACGAGCCTGGGCCATCAAAAATAAAAGGTTATATTAAGAGTCTCACAAAGAAATACAGGCAAGTGCACGCAAAACTCTATGGAATGATGGACTTGTTAAATTGCTCTTGTAGTGGCACGCAAAGTTGCTGAAGTTCAAGCGGTTCTTGCACGAATAAGATTACCAATAAAGCGCTCTATAGAAATACCGTACCTTAACTTTTGACGATAACATGTTTCACGACACGCAATCACCCTCTGGTGCACTAAATCTAACCTAAGCTTGAACCGGATTTCTTGGACCGTATAGCAGCGGTCATAAAGCTGATCGAGATCAAGAAATCTGAACCGGAACAGCCTGATCGCGATCAGAAGTGCCCGTGTGTCACCGGTATCACACAATGTTTCATGCCGGTACCCATAAAGACTTCAATGACACACTTCCGTCACGGAAATGATGTCAAAAGGTTACACGCGATGATATTTTAAAGAAAAAACTATGTCAGCAAGATTCGAACACCTCATTTCAGGGACTGCGATAACACATACCGGGCACACTATCCAGTGGGTCACGATGACATAGTTCGTAAACGTTAAAAATACGCTTTTTATATCTACCAACATCTTCTCACAGCGTTTATGGTAAAGATTACTTATGCATCATGACCGTGACATCCCAAATTAGTTCTTTCAACACGTTGTTTCTAAGCGTCTGTGTCATTCGACGCATTTCCAATAGCAGGCATGCGATTTCATCCACGCCCTAACTAGCGCCTCCTGTATTTCCAAGCAATACGATTCAAGAAGATAAAAAAGAACGTGTTTCTTCGTGAGTCATGGCAAATAAAACAATCGGTGCGGAAGGAATTACATAATTACTCTACCACTAGTGACATTCAGTACCTACTTGAAAAGAATCAGCTATAACGCCCGAAATATGTGCACCTCTTTATTGCATTTTTTGTGCAAAAAATATTTTAACGTTGCCTTTGGGACTCGGCATGTCGACTATCATAGCAAAGTGAATGTCTCCAGCAAAAGGATCCTCTGGAGTAATATGCAGCACCACGAAATCAAGTGATCACTAGTTCCGAATTCAGAAATCCTGCAGAAATGTGCCCACTGACTTTCAGGCCATTTGAAGAAAGAGGCAGGGAATTACGTGCCCTAAATGTTTGCGAACACAATAGCGTGCGCCGTGACTGAAGAGAATAGAGTGCAGCGGCATATTTTCAAAGTGGGGCCATAAATAGCTGGGGACGTCTACCAGTGTGAACTTTACGAACATCAAACGGTGGTCTTTTGTGCGAAAGGCAACCAGCGCAGCAGGTTTCACAGCAGTGGTTCAAGAAACGTTTTATATAGGGTTTTTAACTTACTTTCAGGTCATAAAAACGCCCCTTTCCGCTCACAACCAGCTACGCCGAAACAATTTTCTGTGAAGCGAACTTGTTAGTGGCACCGCGGTAATATTGGTTTCAAGAGAGGCGTACTAGGCTCCTGATACTTCCCGAAATGGAGTACGATGATTAAAACTGTTACCTTAGACAGCACTGTTTAGAATCACACTTAACCGTTCTACCTAATTCAAGTGTTTTACGATGTACCGGAACAAAAAAAAAACGTACCAGGAAGCTACATCAAAGGACTAATATTTAGCGTTGGACTGCTGTACGAAAATGTGACCTAATTTCTCTAGAACAGTCAGCTGAACCGTATGATGATAGTTTCTTTCTAGCAGAATCTGAGGCCAATCTCTAATGTCTGAAAACCATTACTTTTACTTTTTTCTAGATAAAACTGAAGAATCTGACCAGCTTCTTTACATAAAACGCAAGATCCTGCCATACAATAGGTGCAATGAAACCTTTATAGAGGACTGGCAGGCGCCCCTTTTTAACAAGTCTTTGATTGTATGCACTTCATCAACAGGCAAAGACACGTGTCAGGTGAGGCACTGGGTTTTTTCACACTGAAAGAGCACCTCGTATCTTGAAACAATCGGGGGCGAGAAACGCAGGGATTAGTGCCACAAGATTGAGAGAATCGTGAAGGATTCTACTTCCAAACAAATACGCTTAGAGGAAAGAACGATAGGCTCAATGTCAGTTCCTGTGAATTGAACGTCTTTGTTTGCTAGTAGCACGTTTCATGGCGTTCAACAGAACTGACGAGCTCAGATGTCGATGGTGAGTGAATGTGAGACACATTTAGCTTACTTTAAAAGAAAGAAACAGCTATTTCGGAAGATTTCTGAATATGTGCATGCTTTCAAATAATTGTAGAAATGCTCACAAACAGAGACCGTTTAACTACGTTGCCTTTCATTAGACGCACCGCTATACAAGCCTATGTAACATTTTTTTATCTTTGCCAGAAACAAAATTTTGACATGTGAGTTTTTTTTAACAGTTGAGCCATTGGTGTCATATTTCCTAGCACCTTGTGTTGTTTAGGTGAATTTATGCGACTTTTTTACACTCCCTTCTTATGCGTTTATAATGGAAAATTCTAGCGAAAGAATCTTCATTTGGCAACTTTTGACAGCAGTACATGATTTCCTTCAATGGGTAATACTTTCAACCAAATATGTCAAGACCATAATTTCTGATATCCTTTAAAACCACCCTCAGTTAGAAGTTTGATTAACTAGCAGCAAGTAGAAGCTAGTAAACCAGCCATTGATTCCTAATGATTTTTCTGTCGTAGTTACGGGGCGCACAAAGGTCACGGCAATAGTTGCACGCCCTCCATTTGTAAAAGATGTCTAAGAGGACTCAATGATCTGACTGGCGTTTCCAGTATACACATTTTTTCTCATGGATTAAACAATTGGTAACTTGCACAGTCGCATAGTGAGTGTTTGTTTACCCGTACAACCACGCATTTACACACTATGAACCACATAATTAACTGTTAGGTCCAGTGTGAAAGAAAGGACTTGAATGGGAGCCTTGTATGGCTCCACAACTGCCATTTGATGTGGAAAATGGTTGACGCATAGCAATAGCCTGTCAAAACGAGCCACGAACGCTAAATACTTTTGGACGTGAAAATAGACGTTGAAATGGTGTCTCTCACGTGTCCTAATCTATTACTCGACCACTATTGCCATTTGTCAACAGGGTGATTCAGGCGGCCCCGTAACCACGTGGAGGCACGGGCTCGGCTACCAAGTAGGAGTCGTGTCATTCGGTCTGGGCTGTGCTCGACCCCACGGAACTACGTTGCACACGAACCTACAGTTTTACCTGCCATGGATAGCCTCCGAGATAGCATCCCGCAAGAGAGTGCAAATCATCGACTACTGATGCGACCGCACGTCCGGTCGCGCACCTTAGTCCACAGGGCTTGAATCGACACCGCAGCTGCCAATCGAAAAAGAAGAAAAAAAACAACGTGTATCGATGACATTCACGGTCAGACGGAAGAACTATCCCATTCACAAAAAAGATGTTTTGTTCCAAGGCTTTCGGATTGATTAAGCGAAGCCTCAACGCAATGTCTGATAAGGGTGAAGGCATGAGGCATGATTCACTCATTATGCAAGCCGGATCAGGGCTGTCGTTGGGTTGAAGTTCAAAGGCGCAGCACTCTAGCCAAATGTAGATTGAGTAGCCATGTGCTTTAATATTATCACCTAATCGGCAGCCAAATAAAACATGAGTGGTATTATGAACAGAGTTTTTACTAGTGATTAATAAATAAAATCATTTTGAATAAGTCAAACTAGAAGAATAAAGAAGTTATCAAATATACATGGTGCCAACAGAACATTTTAATTGCCTAACGAGTTGAAAAGTAGCTAACTTCGTGCAAAATCGCCACCAATGACCATCTAGAGCAGGAGAAATTCAAGATACATTATAAACACAATACATTGAAAACGTGAACATGTTGCAAGCTATCGTTAATAAATGAAGCTAGCGTAGGAGAACACCCTTTCCAACAACTTCCGTAGCAGCACACATCGTACGTTACAGCGCCTCCTACTCGGAGACGCTCTGACATGCGTCAGTGACAGCCCCATAGCTAGCTTATATTCCAAATAGAGAATACCTGAACATAACAGTGGAGCACATGCGGAATTGAAAACAGTTTAAATCACAGATGTTTTTGGTGATACTATAGGTATTACAATACCTGCAAACTATATAAAAACCTGAACTATACTGGCCGTATGGTATGGTGGGAACAAAAAGGAGACAGAAAAACATTGTGAAGGCCATCTCATGAGGGTGTTCAGCGAATCAGCACAACCTTTCCCCGTTTATTGGGTGCAGATAAAGTTTTACTTCGCGCTTGTTATCTAAACACAGGTTAGTTGATGCTTGTATTGTTCACATAAGCATTTAAAATTCATATAAATTGCTATAGGGGCTGTTGGAAACTTGCCTCGACCAAACAATCAGAACGCAATTGAACTCGCTCAATTAGATACAGTACACTAATGTATAACTGCTTAATAATAGGTGGATTGACGTTACAAATATTTTCAGAGAGTAAAGAAATTTAATAGATATCTAATGACTGTTTTCGTAGTTCATCGCGATGTTTTCTAGGTAATGCGTCTACGGAAGATGCAGTTTATATGGGCGAGACAGCAGAAGGCTTACACTCGTTAAGCTGCCTATCCACGAGGCAGCTTATTTCGCCAAAAGCCATATTTCACCAAAAAGAAAAAACTCGCGAATTGCACTTACAGTCAAACTCTCACCTTTTTAATTGTATGGCTGCGGAACAGCTTATGTCGGATACGATCAGACTAGTAACACAGCTCCGAGTGCCAATAATTGCTAGATCTGGACAATCCCCCCACTTCAAACTGAGCCTGACAATGCTCACGACAAGCACACTCTAAAGGTACCTCATAATAATTCAATTACTCCCGGATAAAACGGGTGTTGACTGAGGTGTCAATAGCAATACTGAAGCTACAGAGGAACTGAAGGAGCATACGGCAATGGGCAATACCTAGGTTTCACTATATAAGCAGGTAAATGGCAATCGTAAACATAGGAGATCGCATCCCAGAAACTGAATGAGAAATGTAACTAAGCAGGTTGTTGCATCGAGCCATTTGGTAATCCCTAATTTAACCCCGGTGGCGATCTCTGGTGGTTGTGGTTCTTGGTGAAACAATACACCTAGTGACACAACTGCCGTGTTGATCAGAAACGAAACCAGTGCACGCGGCAGCTGACAGAAGCTGCAGCAATGGACGGCGGCGATGACGAGTGAGTTAGCACGCCACTCATTCTTTTATCCCCTAGGAAAAAATACGGTTTCTTGATGGCAGCTGCCGAACTTGCGAAGTAACCTTTCCCACTTCTGATTACAATAGTAGAAATTGAACGCTTTTGCCCGTCGTGTCTCTTTGTCTAAAGTGGAAAAAGTCCCGTGCTATAATGCTTGTAATCATGAATTAGAAACGAAGGAGGCGTAGCCTGTGTACACATTGACTTTAAATAAACAACGTTAACCTTGCTTGGGTGAGTGTTTAATAGGAGAACAAGACAAGCAGTGGCCACTGCGAAAAAACGGCTGAAAACTCAGAAATCGGAAACACTGAACGAAAGGTTAGGCGGGGTGGGGAAATTATTTAATACGCTCGTAAAAGATATCTCGAAATCCACTCAAAAAAAGTGGAACATTCCGGTTAGATCGCCTCCCGCCTACAGCGGACAAAATGTAGGCCATGGCGAAACAAAATGATGTAGAAGTGTTTAGAATTTGGCACGTTATAACAGCGAAGGCTGCATAATACTTAGGGCAGCAGAGAAATAAATGTCTTCTCTATTCGCAATATGCTAAGTTTCTATAAAAGGCTCCTGAGCCATCGATACTCGGTCGTCGGTAGCGCTCCTCGGTCCCTGGGTACCCAATTGGGTACCGTTGTTTGAAAGGCTACAGATCATCACCATTTAATATCCGCGTGCCCAAATTGGTCTTGACACAATAAGGAGGAGTTGTTTTCACGAAGCCCCGAGAAGTGGCGCCGTGTGTCTATTCTTAAAACGAGCGAACCAAAATGACGGAGTTCTGCACGACCGCTCGGATGCGCACTTCATGAGCGCTCGGCTTCGTCCTCGTGAAACGTTAAAGCTTTTTTTTTCTTGGTCGTAGCGTGAACGACAACTTTCATAGTACATTTACTTAACTGCGGACGTCCTGTATGTCATATTGAAAGTCATTTCGGTCTGGTATTTGTGTTGCACTCAGTCTTAGAGACTTCGAGAGATCAGGAGTACTAAGCTGGCTACATCACAATTTCAGACAACCATTCAATTTTTCCGATTCATAATTTTTCTACGTTTGTTTTAAAAAAGATGGGGAGTCAAATAACACAATTTTGCAAAAGCTTTTTATTGATGCATTCTTGGGACTGAGGACAATAGATAAACTACTGTAGTGGTCTCACCTTCTAAATTTAGTGTGCAGCTACTTCATAATGATCTGATGTAACAAACAATTATGTTTGTGGCACTTTTTTCTGGGTGGTGGCTTTTTACTGCTGCCACGTGCTTAATATTTTTGTGCAATTAATTCTGGAACTAAATGTAACTATAATGCACTGTGTTGTTTTCTGGGTCATTGGAAAAAACAATTGAGCGCCTAATGTTTGTTCGTGACGCGCAAACTTTATCTCTGAAATAAGCAGCTCTGTCCTAGAAGCGTTAGCTTTATTTGTTTCTGTTCGATTTTCTCTTTCTGTTCTCCTGTCTCTCTCTCTCTCTCTCTCTCTCTCTCTTTGTCTTCTTGTGTTGTTCAGTAATTTTCTGCCTGTGTATATTTCTATTTTTATTCCTTTCAATATGTTCTTTCCTATTTCTCATTTCATCTTTAGATTTTTACATATAGTTTGGGGGGCGGGGGGTGTTTTTGAAGCTATAGTTGTAACACTTACCTTGACATCAATATAAATGTACCATAAAAACAAAAAGAAAAAGGCCTGTCTTTGGCGTGACCATGCGCTCAACATGCTACAGGTGGCTATGCTCTGTGTAATTCCACCTGTGGTAATATCGTCATGGAGACACTCGAAAAAAAAAGCGCCAGGAAGAAGACACGCATTACAATCATCATTAGGATACACTTGAGTATCAAGAGGAAGAGGACTTCTCTGTGATCCGAGCAAGCACTGCTGCAGCTAGAAGCCTATGTGGTTTTGCCTCCGTTACGTCAAGCAACTAATACAGCATACAATAGCATACGGCAGGCTTACCCCCTTTATGGTGGAACCCGTTTATAAAGTGATACCGCTTAGAGCACTAAATGGACTATCAACATCAAATGAAAACCAAACAATGGCAAGCCTCCCCGATGATGCACTCTAAAAAAAGTCACAGCTTTGCCGCAAAGGCGAAGCAATGAATGCGATAGCAACAAATCGGAAGGTCACGTGCAGAATCGCAAGCAGATCGAAACGTGCCCCGCGTTTATCAAGCACAAATTACGCACGCAACATACTCACATGTACAGATAAACGCGAATAAGAGTCTCAGTTGTCTCAGCCTTTTTCGCAAGCGGAGGCTGTGCAACGATTGCAGTGACCTTTGTGCGCCCCGTAACTACAACATAATTGTTCTAGTGCAATCCAAACGTCAGCCAAGACGTCTAATTCTCCCCACCGGGAGATAAGGGTGCGCGAGAGACCGTTCATTCCCTCCTCTCCGCGGGCCAAAATAGGCATGAGAAATGAGAACCACAGCGCTCCCATTGCGTCATCTTGCTTATAATGCTAAAAACACGATATCCCCCCCCCCGAGTTGCCCGCCAACAGCGGTAAGTGATAGATATAAATAGCTTGCCGTTTGAACGTTGAAGGAGGTACCCCTCAGTTGCTCAGTGGTTAACGCTGCATACACACGACGCAGAGGTCGTTTGTTCGATTTCGCGCGTCTTAAAGGACCCCAGGTGATCGAAATTGCCGGAGCCCTCCGTTACGGCATCTCTGAGCTCATAATCATATGGTGGTTTTAGGAAGTTAAGCCCCACCTATCAATCAATCAATCAATTTCGTGCGTCGTAATTTTTTTCTGGATTTTTTTTTCTTTTTCGCATTTTTACACACACACACACACACACACACACACACATATATATATATATATATATATATACATATATATATATATATGTATGTGTGTGTGTGTGTGTGTGTATACTTATATATATATGGTGCATGACACGGACGTCGACGCCAACGCTTGCGTCAAAATCCAGCCGAGAGTGTCCGTACAATTCCTAGTGCAATAAAAAATGCAGTATTCAGGGAGGATTTTAGCCGCACAACAATATTCGACCTTTGACTTGCTCGCGTTTCCTTTCTTGAAAACCCGGCACTGGCCACTTTCCCGTGAGGAGTGCTAGGTCGCACTGATAAAGCGCGCGCCGATCGCAACCACCAACTAGGAAAATAGAAGTGTTAACTCGAGGAATGTACTCGAAGTAAACGACGTATATTGCAGCGTAGCAGCAACACTTCCCAACTGCTCGACTTTTAGTGTGATAGCAATTATATGGACACTCTCGGCTGAATTTTACCACCAACGTCAGCGAGAGCGTCGGCGTCGACGTCGATGTCATGCACCGTATTTGTATACGTATCTATATATATGAAAACGCTAGAAAAAAAATCGCAGAAAAAAAGACTCCAGCCCACGTATTTGAACGTGGGACCTCCGCTCTGTGACTGCGAGGTGTTAACCACTAAGCCACCGAGAGGTTTTTTCTTCTTTTTTTTTGGTTAAACTTCACAAACGGGTTGCTAAGATGAAGTATTACAATACACAACGAACAATGTCAAAATTAAAAATAACTAAGTGCGTCCAGCATTACTATAACACATCACGTCCTGGAATTCCTTCTTGTTCAGTAGGGCTTCTACCCTTTCTACCCATAAGGGTACACATTCGACTGTTCTTACTACTTCAAAAAATCTTGAGATACTTTCTTTATAATACTCTTGCTGGTCTCCTGTCAGGGTCGCAGTGAAATCCAGCCATTCTAGATTGCAATCTACTGTGCAAGGCAGTCATCTGATAAAATAAAAACGTTATCCATCATTGTTCTCTATTGCCAAATACCTGATCCCATGAGGGTCTAACGGGAACTCTTTTTTAATTGTCCTTTGTAATACGTCCCGAAAGTACTCCTTCCCAACAGAGCAGGAAAACATGGTCAATAGTTTCAGGTTTCTTGGTGGCATCCCCAAGGTGACATCCCCAAGGCGTGTGAAACCCACGCTCGTCTAGGAAAATTCTTACAGGAAGTGTTTCGGTGTGTAATTTAATAAAGAACGTTCTTGCACTTGGAGCTGCCGGCATTTTTGTAACTCGTTTCAGTACTTTCCGACCATTGCGAAAGCCACCGTGAGGTACCTCGTTCAATGTTCAAACAGCAAGTTATTCATGTCTACCCCTTACAGCAGTTGGGGGGCCTCACGGGGGGGGGGGGGGGAGGGGGCTATTGTGTTTTTAGCATTATCAGCAAGATGGCGTAGTGAGCCCGCGGCGGCTCTCATCTCTCACGCGTACTTCGGCCCGCGTAGAGAAAAAGAGGATGTACGCGGCCCTTATCTTGCAGTTGGGAGAATCATACGCCTTGGCTGGCCTTTGAGTTCCGTCGGAATGATCCTGTTGTAGTTACCGGGCGCACAAAGGTCAGTGAAATAATTGCACAATCTCCGTTTGCGAAAAGGGCGCGCTTTTCTGTCACAGCGAAGTAACAACTGAGACGCTTATTGGCGTTAATTTGTACTTGTTAGTTTGTTTCGTGCGTCATTTAGGTGTGAGAAACGCGGGGCACGTTTAGATCTGCTTCCCATTCTACGCGCGACCTTCCAATTTGTTGCTATCGCGTTCATGGCTTCGCCTTAGCAGCAAAGCTGTGACGTTTTTTAGACTGTATAGTCTGGTTGTAACGATTAACGGGTGCGCGCATCCTGTTCGTCAGCTCTGCGATTATATGCGTGCGTGTCCACATGGTGATAACTGGGCGGCGCACAGCATGTCATTACGAAAGGTTGCTGGCGTTCGGGTTTCATTTGATGCATATAGTACAACTCGCAAATCTGTCAGCAGAGGCTAAACCTACCATTTTCAATGACGTCGGCCTGTAAATTCTTTGCCACATTGGCTGGCGTAATATTGTTGTTTCCTTTAGTATAGAACACTTTCTTACTTGTGCTTCAATCGGCTTACAATCAGCAAGGACAGCGACTGTTGCCGAGTTGATTCGAACACTTTAGGCTCCGTCTCTCCAGCAGCGTTAGCGCGAATGTGTCCTCATCAATTTATCATAAACCCTGTAAGGGCCTCACAAATGCAGAGGAACGCTTACTCCTCCACCTTTACACCAAAACACTGCTGTGCCAGGCATTTTTCAAATATCTTAATCCTGTCTTTACAAGAAAATGCCCGCACTGCGTGGAGAAGTCCTCTGATATCTTCGACGTAGTGTGGGCATGCTAGTCAACTCATCACCTCACCCCAAAACTAAACCCTACTCCGGAGGACTGAGAGGCCACCTTGCTCAGCTGCCGAGCCAGAAGCCCGGTGAGCCAGAAGGCCCTGGTCAACCATACTCGAGTCGCCTTGGCTGTCAATGGACTTTTGTAACCAGGAGCCCACCTACTGTGTGTGTGAGGGGTGGCCCGCCCTGGTCCATCTCCCTTCTACTTCCATTATATGCATAAACAATAATGTTTTTATCTCCCTCTATCCACATTGCTGCCGTGTTCACTGTAGTAAGTTATGTGAAGTATCTGACAAATAATGAGCGAATATAGGTCCTGATCTTCGCATGTACATAATTGTAATTATGTTGTCACATAAGCATATACGAAACGAAAAAAGATGTTCCCTGAGGCGTACGACGACATATATGAACAAGGCGATTACAGTAGAACTTGCTGTCACTTTACCATCTTTGTTTTGTCGTGTGCAACGACCTGCAAATAGGCACACGTTACGTCTAAGCAGCTGTGATTGCAATGAGCACGTCAGTGATATCATTTCATCTCACGTGCGTTATTAAAGACACAATGAACCAACACACTTCGAGAGCTAGACTGCATGGCATGCGGTAAATCACCGCCAGAAAGCTTTGGACAACCATTTAGCGATACGTAGACGTGAATAACCTTTTGCGCGCGATTCCGAGGACATCTTTTTAATCATAGGACGATTCCATTCGTGTGATCACGAGAAGACGGGCCCCTACAGCATCGATGCTGCCAAAAAATTTTATGCTGTATTCGGGACGAGCAATGTGTGTCGGCACACTTCAACGTGTTCGTCAATGTAAGTCCGGTGGTTATGCAAGTTTTGAATACCAGTCGTTTCCGCGTAGGAGGTATTTGTTAATATTTGGGAGATTACGATGAAGGCGCTCTTGAGTCATCTAAGCCGTTAGATTCAAGCATAGTGTCACATCGGAGTCCCTTCGCGCTCCAGCCTCGTCGTATTTTGCTTCTCATTGTTCACAGTTAGTGTAAGTCGAGACGGATAAGCCCGCTGCCTGCACAAAACCATTTATCGGAGAACAAAGCTTCTGAGGAAGTCATGAAACCACCAGCGTGGATGAGTATTCCCATTTTTTCATTGATTGTACCTCAAGTAAGAACCCCAGTTCCCAGTTGCCCAGTACTAATCCTGTGCATTTTCCTTTTGTAGTTACATAAACAGGATTTTTTGCATGATGATGATGCCCTTCATCATGTGTCTGCCTGTGGAAGAGCTAAAATGAACATATTAACTAGTTTTTAGATATGTGAACTTCTTTCTAGGCACAAGAACGCTTTAATGGGGCATATGTATGCACACATATTGAACCGGGGGGGCCGGCTGCCCCTTAGTAGCATGAAGGGGGGGGGGCGCAAAGTTAGCTGAATAGTGTGACGTATCAGGGTGATGGGTACTGTGACTTGGGGGGGGGGGGAGAGGCGTAAAGTGAGCCAGTAAAATATTGGCTGATTATTCTGTATTGCAACATAGGCTATGTAGCGTCGCATACTGTTTGCTGAGCTCCTCACAGGCACTTTCTTTATCAAGTTTTAGCTTTGTTTAGAGCCAGTTAACCCAATAAATATTCAAAAGTATAGAGTGGGGGCTACTTTTCGCTATAGTTGGCTGAACCAGACAAGAAAACACAGTAATTTTCTATTCCGTAATGAGTCATACCTCTGAATCATTGTATACTTTTGAAGCATGTGGTTTGGAGACATGACTAAAATAAACAAAACTTAAAAGTTTAAGCGTAAATAGATGCAGACTTTTGGGATAACCCCTATCTTGTGCATTTTGTTTCGATTGTTGTAATTTTGACCTATGGGCATATATTATAGAGGTTAACCCTGATGCTGTATCATGTATGCAACTGCATAGAGCTGTTTGCCTCACTTAGTTAATGTTGTCAATAAAAGTAGAATCTTTTTTGTTTCAGGTATTGTTGGAAATAATTAATCAGCCAGGTAACAATCTATACCACTATTTATTTGTACTGTACATGCAACGAAATATTGAGCGTGAGGATGAAATTATAATTAATACAGATAAATCGAAATAAACTTTTACTACAGCGACAAATGAAGAAAAGTTGTTGCATAATATAGAAAGGATGATTTATACGACCTCTCATGAAATAAAGTTTTAGGAGGTCTCCAAAATATATCAAACACCCTAATGAATACTAAATAATCACTCAAGAGAGTCAGGTGGCAAAATAAAGTGTGATGTTTTTTTTTCTTCGTATTTGTTTGCATAAAGCTAAAGGAGGTTCACTGGGCTTCAGCTGAAATTATACTTTGCAAAATTGAATACATAACATCGTAAATCTAACGTTGTTGAAATGAGCACCATTGATAATAATAAGGCCCCCAACGCCATCCGGAATTACACATAAAAAATCATGATTTGTCAAGAACCTGTCACGTTCGTCTCTTTAATGAATAATAAGAGAATATCCTAAGTGATACCTTGCTTTTTCACCTATAATTATAACCTTTCGTAACGTGTGCTTACTTGGAGAGGTTTTTGGCACTTGAAACTTGTGCACAAGCAGCTCTACGTACTAATCACGACTATGTTTTCACAGGTTGTGGCCTCGTAAAAGTTGTTGGCAGGATTATAAACGGAAATAACACCGAACGGACAAAAATGCCATGGATTGTAAGGATCGTTCTATATATTAGCACCTTAACGCAACCTTGTAAACTCTAATAAGTGGCTGCCGTTTCCACGACTACTTAACCTATGGCCTCAGACTGCAGCATTAAAAAAACTCTTTATATTTACTTCAATTTCCTGTCAAACGGACAGCAGAGAGATGCACAAATGAGTGCCGGGGACGGCAGGTGGGAGGTGTGCACCTACTCAAAATCCCATTCGTCAGACCTCTTCTTGTCTCTTTTGGTAATTCGATGCCACGGCAGGTCACACAATTGAGCACTGGACAAAATTTGAAACTTTTTTTTGACTATCTGCTTCCATCATAAGACAACAGTAAGTGTCACAATTGATTGATTGATTGATATGTGGGGTTTAACGTCCCAAAACCACCATATGATTATGAGAGACGCTGTAGTGGTAGGCTCCGGAAATTTTGACCACTTGTGGTTCTTTAACGTGCCCCCAAATCTGAGCACACGGGCCTACAGCATTTCCGCCTCCATCGGAAATGCAGCCGCCGCAGCCGGGATTTGAACCCGCGACCTGTGGGTCCGCAGCCGAGTACCTTAGCCACTAGACCACCGCGGCGGGGCAGTGTCACAATTGAAAGGGCGCTACGTGAAAAGCAGTTTCACTGAGGGGCAAGTTAAATATATCTTGGTATGTTGCACAGGTGTACATGGTCATGGACATCGAGGATAGGCCTGGTCATTTCAAGTCACAAGTATGTGGAGGGAGTATTATATCACCTAGCTTCATAATCACAGCAGCCCACTGCGTAGTTTACAGGCAAGTGATCTGTTTACGCTAATTAAAAGCCAAGATTCTTAAGACGTGCTCTGACAGTTTAGGCACTGGTGTCCTATAAAAAGGACACTAAGAAATTTTGCTTCAGACTGCAGCAAAAATAAATCAGAAATTAAAAGAGGTATCTGAGGCATTCTGAATACATTTGCGAATACATTTTCTTCGGAAATCGGTAAAGCGGAAAGCAAGCTGCTGGAAGGGGAAAAAGAGGACAATCACCTCCACCTGATATTGAATGACGAATAAAAATCAGCTAATATATCAATAGCTATCAAATTATGTTCCTATTCAGTTTAAGATGTTTAGCTTCGTACTTCAAATTTGGTCTCCCCTAACACTAACACCTCGACCGCAAGATTGGACAATCTTTGTGTCTTAAATATAGGACCCCAGGGCTCAGTGGTTTTCAGAACTCCGATTACATTGATGCAAATCCGGAGTTGTAGCTCCTGTGCCAGCTACCGTTTTGCTGTTATTCTAGTCGATGAACCTGTCCCAGATCTGTGAGGTAATATATATGGTGTCTTTAATAAGGAGACTGGCCTCAATTACTTCAGTTCATTTTTTTTTTGCACTACATGAACCGTCTCTTAGGAATCTAGGTGATGACGACGATGAAGTGCAATTCAAACAGCGTGCTCTATCAGACATGAGCGGAAACAACTTTGGCACAACGAGGCAGAATTTGGCAACCTTTCGTCAAGTCGGTAGTTGAAAGCGTTCAAATATTTGATGAGGTTCATCCGAGTGAAATGAGAAACTGTCTATCACGAGCGCAAAAACCTCCCTGTCGGCATTTTATCAAACGTAACTAACGCGTGCTTGCTACGTTGTAGTTTCAGAACAACTACACGGGCTAACTGGGTAAAAATGGACATATGTGCTTAAATTCCGCATATTTCACTTAAGTACCACCAAGCGCTGGTGTCTTGTATATAGGACATGATGCCTTTTTTCTTGTGTGCTGACAGAGCGCTCAAAAAACACTTAAAGCACTTGTGGAACGAGACTTCTCCTTGACGCAAACACTCTTCCTATATGCTACAGCCGTCTGTTCTGATTAGTCGAGTCTGCAATTCGCTAAGTGACAGTGAGGTCTCACTGAAGAATAAGACAGTGTACGACACTTGAAATTCTCCGCATGTGAAATTCTCGCATGCGCACGAAAGCATTTTTTCTTCACAGTGTCGAAAGAAGTCATTACTATAAGTGCATCAAACTCATTTTTGCTTTTAAAACTTTTGTATTCGCGAGTGTGTGTGTCTGAATGTGAAGGCTCGTTGGGCAAACCTACCTTATTTTTTTTTTATCTCCAGCTTGGACCACCTAGACGATGTTCGTGTGAAGTACAATGCAACATGGGCAGAAGAAGGACCGCGTGGTTACGTGAAGAAAATAATTGTGCATCCGGGTTTCAAAATAACGACACTGCAGAATGACGTAGCTCTTTTAAAAGTAAGTCTCTGTGCAATGGTTATTATAAAACGACTATTAAACGAGAACTGAAGAGGAGTATAAAAACATTTACTTTTATATTTTTTGAGTTATCGAACGTTACGTACTCGTTAGTGCCTTCGAAAAGTAGCTAGCTGCCATCGTCAAAGAGCTGTCTTGTGGCCCCAGCTAACGCTCTTCTAGCGTAGAAAAGCCGAAGGTGTACCGTGTTTGAATCCAAGACTCTCATAGATTCTGGGGCCCTGTTTAGCGGCTGTATAACTCTCAGAAATATTCGTATACCGAGACTGATAGGCAGCACTTACATGTAATAAAGTACAGCATCCTGAAAATTATGGGAGGGGTGGGGGTTGGGGGCTGTATATTCATTAGGGGCCGCCAAGTGGGCCCTTTATATCCTGCAGTCAGATTTTTCGTGTCATTTTAATGCGCGTAATGGCGGCATCACATGGTTTTCACAATATTATCGACTGATTGATTGATTGATTGATATGTGGGGTTTAACGTCCCAAAACCACAATATGATTATGAGAGACGCTGTAGTGGAGGGCTCCGGAAATTTAGACCACCAGGGGTTCTTTAACGTGCACCCAAATCTGAGCACACGGGCCTACAACATTTCCGCCTCCATCGGAAATGCAGCCGCCGCAGCCGGGATTCGAATCCGCGCCCTGCGGGTCAGCAGCCGAGTACCTTAGCCACTATACCACCGCGGCGGGGCTATTATCGACTGAAGACCAATGATCTTGCAATAAAGGAACACCGAAGAGAAAATTACAATTTTTCGTGAATGAGTAAAATATTTTGTACAAATCCCGAAAATACCACTGGTACCATTAGACGACAGCTTGAAAGTCAGAAAACGTACGAGAACAATATGGGGGTGAAAATGCACCCCTGAGATCCTCGCAACGTCATAAAATTCGAAGGCGTCTAGTGGGTCCAACGTAGACTCTAATAGACGAAAACGAGGTACATTGTTACCTTTTACTGCCACAGACCTCTCATGTGAAATTTCAAAAATTTGCAGTGAGCCATTGTTGAGGAAATACGAAAAGTACATCTTGAAATTTCGGACGTGACACGTTGGGTTTTCAATGCAAAATTTATTTATGTAAATTTAACCTGAACTTTGAACGATAATTGTGAACATGTAATAGTAAAAGTTTGGCACTACAGTCTTCACACTGCATTTTATCAATGTAGGCTGAGTCATTGTTTCTTATGATGTTTTTGAAGAGCTTCTCTCACTTTTACACTGAAAAAAAAGAGGGTGTGATGTGCAGCCGTTTTGCAATATATATTTTCTATTTTATGCGTGACGGAGATATCTTGTATGTTTAAACAATGGGTGGAAGAGGGCTCACGGGTAACGTGACCCTGAGATCCCCCCCCCCCCCATGACGCAAAATTCAGTGTACGGGTATCGATCGAAGAAACTCGATCTCACAAGATACGAGCCTTAACCTGTAACGAACATGAAGCAGATATAAATTATTGCAAACATCGTAGTTAATAAATCCAGAATCCTATGAAATGCTAAGCGTGGCTGTGTGTGTTTTTTGTCCTTCCGAATCAGTTGACAAAACCACTGGTGTTCGACGAATTCGTCAAGCCTGTTTGTTTGCCCACGACAAATATGTGGCTTGCGAATCATGCGGTACTGGCTGCTGGTTGGGGACACGTAGACGAAGGTACGTAATAGTCCCAACAGACCAGCTTGGAAAGCGTGTCATTCATGCAAAAATGCGCTTTCGAAAGTGAACAGGTGCATTGTTACAAAGAAGGCTTCTGCGCATACACTTATTTTGATTGGATATGAGGCAGACTACACGGCAAAGCAGACATGGTACGTACTGTCTTCATAAATAGCTGCTATAGTATAAGGTTAATTTTAAATACCATTCCACTACTTCAAAGCTTTAATGCCCCTAGAAGGCACCTTCTTATTTCTCTTTCTTCTTGTTCATCTGTCCCTCAATTTCTAGCTTTCAAATATTTCCATAATTTTTTCAGTGTGGCATAGCATACCAGTGTTTCAAACTTTCTTTTTTTTTTCTTCGGATACTTGAAAGCAGAATTTTTCGCCAGCCTCTCTGTCACACAATTAAACGACCCAACCAAAGTATAGACGCCCAGCCATATCGAATTGGTGGCTGCGTGCATACTTCTACTGATAAAAAGGCGAATGTTTTGTATATCTAAGGCACAACATCAATACGTAAGTATTAGGTGCTTTGTTTCTTTGCTAGAAATGATATAGATACGTAACTCTAAAAAGCCCAGTGTTTCTTAGGCTATGCTGAAATTCCAACGCTACGCACAAAAGAAGGCCGGCTGAGGCACGTAGTTACGCGGTCATTTTTTTCTATTTTAAAAACGTCCGGGACACTCTTCTTTCACCGGTTTTCATCCTTCTCTGAGTAGCATGCAATTTCTTTACTGTTGAAACTTGGTCAATTACACCTACCAAGCTCGTTGTTTTGGGCTTATGTTCTAAAGGAACAATCAGTAGTATTCTGGCGTTTGCGTGGAACTTATGCGTCATTTTTACTTGCTTGTGTATTGACTTGGGTATGATCGTATTTTTCTTGCTTCAGCATTACTCGGCAACGGTCAGCGTGGTTTATAGTTATGCCTACTGCGTAATCAAGTCTTTGTTCAACAGTTACGCAATAAGCATAATACTGTGTATCATCATCGAGTCGAATCAGCTTTTTCGTGTCCATACCATATTTTTGTGTGCTTAAAACGTTAGCTTATCGTTTGTCGTTCCACTGTATAGTTCTGAACAGAAGAGGCTAAGCAATCTGCACATCTTTCCAGGCGCCCGAAATAAAAATATAAAAAAAAATTGACCATAGCCTACCCAACAGTCACAAAGCTGAAGACACACCTAGCTTATCGGCATCCAGCTGGTCTTGGCCTTTCGAGAATATGCCAAAGTTTTTATTCATCGATCTGCCTGCAGGTGTCCCATGTCTCGGTAAAGCGTATGAATGTGGCCCTACGCAGAATTTCAGCGTCTTTATTGCCCGCGGTGTCGTCCCTGATTGAGCTAGCTTTAATCAAAGCCAATGTGAACTCCTGCTTCCCGACACTCTCAAAGGAGCCAAGGCAAGCTTGGCTAATCGCATCGTCACGACTGGTGGGGCAGAGTGGTTGCCTACAGATCAAAAGAGCTCCGTTTCTGGACTAACGAGGCAGACACGAAGCTTTGCCTTTGGTTGCTAGGCAACGTTATTAAGCCATTCATGTGCGGAATTTCGTGTTCAGCACGAATGAACCAACGCTTGGCCTAACAGCTCCACTGTAAAAGGCTTACAATGGAGCTTTTTACATAATATTTACATGATATTTAATGATTTTACATAAAATACATAATATTTAATGATGCATGAGCAACTATGCGCATCAAGAAATTTGGTTGAAAAGTAGGTTTACGAGGATGCACTTAAAAAATTCGGAATAGCGCTGCTATGAACTAAAGTACTAAAGGACGCCTTTCTCCTGCTAGGTGAGGGTCGCGCTATGCCTTTAGATTCTAAAGTACACTGGCCGTTCTAAATTTTGAGGCCTAAACATGAACACTAAGATAACTAGAACAAAAGCTAGTTATTTTATTGCATTCCATGAAACGTAAATTGATGGCAATAACTTTAATAGGTCGATAGATGATAGAATAGGTAAAGAAACAGACAGCAGTTTCATATATCCAAGTATACATCAATCGAAAAAAAATGTGAACCCGGGCACACCACGTAAAGCGCAGAAGACGCAACCAGTGAACAGTAAGACAGGTAGGCTGGTTATCAAGGAGAAGTTTTTCTAGTTAGATAAGGCAGACAGTCACATGTAAGGACGAAATTAAGAGCTACTGTGAGGTCAAGTGAAGTCAACTCTCAAAGGGTAAAGTGGAGATCAGTAGGAGAGTCCGTCGCCATATGGTGGATTAGGACAGGCTAAAAATCATGATGAATATTATGAATACTAATAATATATGTGATCATTAGTATAGTGTTAATAATAATAATAACATATGATGCATTCTGTTGCTTCTCCTAGGAAGTTTCTCGCCGGGTACAGTGATTTGTTTCGTCAAATAAGTCCACCGCACCGTTCGTTTTCGTGGTGGCCAATTTAAATGATGGTGTGCTGCTGCACTTATAACATTTTATTTCATGGTCGTGAGAATGGTTATGTTTTCATGCAAACAACAAACAAAAAAGTTTCTGTCTCTTTTAGATTTGTTCTTTCAAAATATGGTATAATTTCGCTCGGAAATTTGATGCTCGTTTATCGAAATTTCGCTAAACTATGAAAGCCCCAAATTTCTATTCTAGGGCAGAACTAATGAATTTTATGAAAAAATGTATCTATATTGCGAGTAAACTACACTGGTAGAAGCGGTCAGCTGCATGATGCTCGTGAAGGGGGAGTATTGCGTTCTATTGTGAATCCTCACAGCGCAGCCACATGTCGGTTCCTTTTGAGCACCACCTGGAACACTGTTGAGGTGATGCCATAAGTAAGAAGACCAAACACACACACGGTACCTTATACATAAACTTAAGATAACTGGAAGACAAAGTACACTTTCTTTTTTACTTCTAACTGATCAGGCCCCACCACAATTCCAAAGCGTTCTGCACCAGTTGTGCTTCAGCATATCCTTCGTGATCAGACCAGCTTGTACCAAGCTAAGATGTACTCTGGCAGCATCATCACGTGACGTCACAATGATGTCTGAGTTTAGTGCCAATTTTAGTGCCAAGGTCATCATTGTGACGTAGTAACGTGACGTAAGCACGTAATGACGAATCGCGAATCACTCCTTCCCCACGCCACGTAATGCTGGCGCCAATAGCCGAAATTATCACGTGATGAATCGCACATATGGCTTTCACCTTAATAAGGTTCACAACGAAGTTATAAAACTAGTGCCACTTCACAAACACTGCTGAGAGAGAATTGTGCACATAGTTTTGGGGCGCAGTGTACCTGCATACTGCCTTACCTCACCTCCCCTTCCGACTGTGACATTAGTATTGCGTAAGAATCTCGCCCGATTTTCCACTTCGTGTATGTTTTCATCAACCTGTGTTGTTGAGATATATGTCCATGCGTTGTGAGCTTAAGGTACCAACATCACGTGCGGTGAGTAAGCGCAAGGCAGAGTAAGCTTTTTGTTACTTCAGAAAAATTTTTTTGTCGAATATTCAGTAATCTATATTGAATCAATACGATCCTTTTGTACCCATATTATTGAGAGACTGTGTAGTTAGGTTACGACACTTTGTGCCACCGTTAGGTTTCTGTGCAATTATTACCTTCGACAAACTTTTTAAAGCATAATATATTTTATTTCAAAACACCTTTTTGATGTGTGGCAACCATCGCACTAGAGGCCTTGGTTAAGCGAAGTGGCAGGTGCCGCAATTGTGATGTAAGCTATTCCAACGATGGCGCCCATAATATAGCGAAGTAACAATTCCTAGCGCTAATTTATACCTACAAAGACATTATATATCGTTGTGGAAACGTTTTGTATTTTCACCTTCAAGAAGTTCATTTTAACTCTACTTTACCTTGCGGCCAGCACATGGAAAGGCAGTCCGGCTTCAATACATCAAGACAAAAGTTCTACCTTACAGACACTGCCCACACCAGTTCAACAACTCGCGCCACACCTTCAACCGTTCTGAAATGATATGCACAGATGCAAATGCCATGGGAACTTGTCTGGTAAGCAGCACGAATTTATAATAAAGTTTTACAAGCGCAACACGTGTAACCTGATACAAATGGCTCCAAAATATGAGAACAGAGTGTTTTAACTTAGCTTGCGTTGAGAAAAATTAATTGATTTTTCCGCAAGAAGCAATGGGCAATCTCGTGACGTGGGATGCAAAGCTCAGTCCAGGAAACATTTTTTTTAATGCGAAAGTGCCGGGGTCCACCATGAATATGTGACATATTTCTGACATGAAAAAGATGTTCTAAAATGTTTATCAACCAAGTGCAAAAAAAAAACGAGAAGGAAATGTTTCGAATTGGGGCGTCGAACCAGCGACCTCGTGCTTCTCAGTGCGCGGCGCTACCACCAAGCCTCCTAGCGACCTTTCTGGAAGATGTTAGCGGCGAGCAATGTATATACACTATGTACCCCTGCTGGTTCTCAGAGCTCAGCCCTTCAGCACGTTCTTGTCATCAGTAGGTGAGATGGCCCGACAAGCGAGCACCAGCGTGCGCGCTCTTAAGGTTGTTGTGCCCCGCCATTCCGCACATCGATGTGCTCGCGTGCCTCCACACTGCGTGATTAAAGTGCGTACAGACGCTATCTCTCATAGTGGCTTCTGGTGCTATCTGGCGTCGTGGAATCTCGGGATTCAAGCGCTCAGTACAATTTGTGCTTCCACGACAAGCTTGCTTTAAAGTTACAGTAGTTAACAAGAGCGTGAACGCCTTTCGCTCACTGACACTGCCGCACTTATAAAAGGGTCGCACTCCTCACACACGAAGAAGTAAGAATTGTGACCCCTTTTCACGCTCACCTAGGTGTATACTTACCCGTTCGTTTTGTACGTTTTTTTCTTGGTTGAGCAGCGTACTTCGGGTATCAAGCTTGACAGGTGTTTCTCCGCGCTCGTTCTGTGTACGCCCCTTTCGTGCTTGCTTTCTTCTTGAGGTATGTGCTACAAGTTTCAACATTCTTGTCGTTCTTCATGTGAAATTGCAATTTGTTATTTCACTATTCATTCCTTAGCCCTTGTGGAGAAACAATGAACGACGAAAGCTGAACCACCTCTGCGAAGACACCTTCCACTTTCTTGTTATACTGACCGATTCTCAAAAAGGAGAATCAATCACGTTTTTTTATTGTTGTTTGGACAAGTTCATTTTCTTCACACAAAGATGTCCAGATGACCTAGTCTAAAAACTTGGCTGGTCTTCTTTGAGTGGCCGGATAACGCCTTTGGCTTTTGTATCAAGGAAACTTGAAGTTGGCCGACAGAAAGGCAAAAAGCTTATTGAAGGCTGGAACGGTAAATTGAATATTGGGTATCAGTAAAACTGTGTCGAAATCGATAGATACTCGTATTTGTATTCAAAGCACCTCGTGTGCCCTATTAGTTGCATTCTTTCCCACTGCTGTCTTTTTCAGGGTGACTCAGGAGGACCGGTTACCGCATGGCAACAAGTCAACAAAGCCACCAGATTCGTCCTAGTTGGCCTGGTGTCTTTCGCGTATGGGTGTAGCGGAAATGGAAGCTTTAACATTCACACCCGTGTGTCGCACTTCGTGAAGTGGATCAACACCACGATTATCAAGGAAACTCAGCAAAAAGCGTATTCAAGGGAAGCAATGTGCATGTAGATATGGTCGGCAGATATGTAGATATGTGCTGATAGGTCGAGTATGAGTGTGAATAAATTTGGTAGATTGAAATGCAACATTGCATTGGTACCACGTGTACCTGTTTGGACTACCTACCTACCTACCTACCTACCTACCTACCTACCTACCTACCTACCTACCTGCCTACCTACCTGCCTACCTACCTACCTACCTACCTACCTACCTACCTACCTACCTACCTACCTACCTACCTACCTACCTACCTACCTACCTACCTACCTACCTACCTACCTACCTACCTACCTACCTACCTACCTACCTACCTACCTACGACCTTCTGCTCTCGCGGTATCATGCAGTCGATTTTATATGCGAAGTACTTTAGAAGAGCCGGCTGTCCTTTTTTGTCAGCGTCGCTTGGGATAACGCAGCTGAAACAATATACACCATAGCAATGTGTTGCCCATGCTACAGAGAATTTCAACGCAGGCGAAACCACACACAGCATCAGAGGAATCTAGAGCACATTATTTACGTGCTCGCACCAGAGAGAAGACATCCTCCTGTTAATCTCAAAGCTCATTGATGTTGATAATAACACAGGGAACAACCATATACGGCTGAGGCATCTGCAGCACAATGAGCGCTCACCCGTGCCCAAAATAACCTGATTCCCCTTCTTCTTCTAGCACCTTAACGATAATATTAGGTGCTTAACATTGTATAAAAAACGCCTGTGAAAGTGGAAAAAAAGAAGGATCAAGTGGGTAAGAAAGAGGGAGAAAAGGAAAAATATGAAGAAACAAATAAATAACTAGATACAAAGACGTAACACTGAAGAAACAAATAAATAACTAGATACGAAGACGTAACACTCTAAAAAGACAGAGAACAGGGAAGAAAAAGAAAGCTGAAGAAAAACAAATAGAGAATTTCACCAAGCCTCGCACTTCCCTAAGAATTGACACTCCTAGAGCAAATTTGCAAGATTGTTATAGCGCGCGAACAAAGGAAAAAGTACAGGGTAGACAGAAAGAGTGCTGAAAAGACAGAAACACAGAGAAACAGAAAAACAGAAAGAGCGCTTCCAGTGCTCTTTCTTTATACCCTGTCTTTTTTTCCTTTGTCCGCGTGCTGAAACAATTTTGCAAATATGACTACGCACCAACTAGTCCAAGCTTCCACTCTTGTAAGTTACATTCCTAGGGCAAAGTTGTCGTCAATGTGTCCTCTTGAGTTCGGACATTTGAGTACGCAGCATACTTTCTTCAAACCTATCTACGTTTGTGTCGGATACCGACGATGCTCCAGTTTTTCTTGTACAAATATTTCACTTGGTTAGATTGTTGTCCTTCCCATAGTGCCTAAGCGAGTTTCGAAAATGAACGCGCTTGATGAAAGCGTGTCCTCTATAATTTGTGCACAATAATTTATTGCCAGAATATAATTTTTAAATCTTCGAATATAGGAAATCTTGGTGTTTTATAATTTTGGTGTTTTAAATGGGTAAAACCATGAAAGCTGCGGAATTCAACTCTTCAACCATTGGACTACGCAGGTGCTGCCCAACCTCTTGTTGTCTTGGAGGAGTACACCTGCACTCATGTTCGAGTTCTGCACACAAATATCCGCGAAATGTTGTCAGGCCTACTGTGAAATCATTCTGCGAGTATTGCATAGAATACGTAAATATATCCTTAAAAGACAGCCAATAGATGCTTCATTCCGAAATGCACTAAAAATGACGTCTTTGATAAGGCGCCTGCTACAGGCACACATGCTCTATTACCAGTAAGCTCAGACACATTTCCATGAATGATCGGACAAAATGTTACCATAAGCTCCCTGTATTCATTATATTACAATGCTCACTATAAATACTTTAAATACGTGTTCATTTCTAGCAAATAATTCGCTTTCTTCGCATGTCGCGTTTTCTACCCTGTCTCCTTGAAATTTTTTGAATGGCAATGCTAAATTCGTTCAGCCCAATAGAAGAAATTGTTAGCGTTCTCTCCCTCGCCAAGCTTCGTATGCTTGCCATAAAAAAACTTCGATACCCTCTCGATCAATATATATTACAGATTCGTGGCATGAAAGCATAAGCAGTTATTTCTGGAGCCGCAAATACGAGTAAAGGAACTCATGTTTTTTCAAAAATACGCTAACGCAAAAAACGGCGGTTTTTAAAGGCAGGATTCCCAATAATAAATTTACAATACTTGACTCTCCTGTCCAAAAGAACACTACAAAAACTTTCCTAGCTCTACATGCAAACACTTCAATATTGCTTAACATGCATACGTCTTCCGAAGTGACATCGTACCTTTCTGTCACGATTGCACCTAATCTTTACCTTTGGTAACAAACGCCGTCTTTTTTACAGGCTGTGCGGCATTTCTATTGAATGCATATTAATCTATTTATTCTCAAGAGGCGTTGTCAAATGAAATATAATGCACTTCAAAGATGTCTTGCGTACATTGAGTTCGGGTTTACCTAAAGTTTTTCACGATTCATACACATGTGCCTGCGTGTGTGCGCGCGCGTGTGTTACAGCGAAGGGACTTTCTATCTTCTGATCGAAAGTCATGTCTTCTAAATGTGTATGTATATGTATCGCGGGAATCTCTAGTTCAACCCATATATATATATATATATATATATATATATATATATATATATAACAAAAAAGCATGTACAAGTACGAGAAAGCAATTCCTTTATGGATTACTCAAGTTTGCTCAAAATATGCTAACGGAATCAATAGCCGCTTTCAAGTGCATAAAGCCCTTCAAGTTTCCCACTGATTATATATATGTGTATAGAGTGTGTGTCTCTGTGTGTGTGTTTTGCGTAGGTTGTTACAGGACATTAGGAAGCTTGCACCACAGTCGCATTCCCGTGTATCCAACTGAAGGTCCCTATTTCCATAACTTAGGAAGTAGTTACTGAGGGTCTTCAGACGAAGGGAAAGGTGTCGCAAAAACACACACTTTCATGACGAGCAATGAGGCTCCTGGTTCTCAGGTAACAATTTCCATTTGATGAAAGGTATGAAATGGAAAGTTTCGGAACAATAATCTTGTTCCCACTTCACCACAAGTACAATATGTGGATATTCCTTATATATATATATACCTATAAAGAATCTGTCTTTTACGCAATGTAATGAGGGGCAGAAGCTAAATGCATAGTCATTTTCTTTCGTACAGCCCAAAATCTGGTGCTAGTTATTTCATGGTCTTAAGTTTCTGAGGATCAGAGGTTTGGAAACTTTCTCTAGAGCAGTGTAGGTGCACTGTTGTCAATGCACTTGTACGCCGCATGACCGTAGCCATGGTTTGTCAGATGCAGGCGACTCAGATGGAAATTAGGTGCTTTAAAAAGCGCTTAATATAGGAAGTTCACCAATTGGTACATTTAGCTACAGAGATCATTCTTCAATATTATAACTGCACGGCATACCATCCTATTCCAAAGGGCGATCTCGAGGAACATAGTTCTTTTCTTTTCTTTTTTTTTGTGAATAGAAAATATCAGTACCGATACTTCCGTTTGAATGTCACTGGCAGGCAAAAAATTGTTTTTTTCTCCTCATATTGCCTTTTATTCCATTCGAGCTAAGTGACCTTTTGCCTTTTCTGTTCTCTTTATTTCCTCTAAGGATATGTGATCTGTAATAGTGCTGCAGTGTTGTAAGTAAAATCATGCCTAAGCACTCTTATATGTACATTCCATACAGAAGTCATTTTGTCACACGATGCAGTTGCACTTATCTAAAATGCTGCTACTAGGATGCAATAAACATCCAAGTTTGATTAAAAAAGCTTCACTCAGAAATCACGAAAGACCGTGGTGAATCAGCCAGAAGTGTCAATTATATAATTTCATTATCAGTATGATGCAGGATGACGCACTATTTCACCTTTGCTTTCACAGAGGTTACGCAAACTGTCGAAGAATTTAGGAAGTAGATACAGGAAATTTCTAGGTCGATGTATAAAGTGCATCTCGCACTCCAGTCGTTTTCACTGATTGCACACCAATTTTAACTATTACAATTAAAAGTGTGTTCATCGGCAATGATCGCAACCACCATTATGAGAGACAGTTTGCCTCATAATGGTGGACGTGGATGGGGATATGGCCGAGACGCCCACTGCGTCATTAGCTAAATGCCCTATTAGTACGGCTTAGGCGGTAATTTTTACCTACCTGAGCAAAAATAAAACATTTCATAATGCGTGTATTATCTAAACTTAGTTGCGCACGGAAATTCGAAATACAAAAGGAAGGCACCTGAACACAGCGCACACAAACAACTGAAACTTCATTCAAGAAAACACACGTATATATGCGGTTACGAGAGCACGTCCGGCGAAAGAAAATGATTAGAACAGACAAATGGTATTATTGAGGTGCTTCCAGAAAAGCTACCTCAGCGGGAAGTGCCTTACAAAAATCTTATATATGGATACGTAACATAGCCGAGGGTTGCGCGACACATGCATCACCAGCTACCAGCTTTGTTGATGAGATGCGCCTCTTCGATTTCCTGCGCTACCTTGTCCCCGAATCTAGCTTAACTACCGTATCACCAGACAAGGCCACGCAGCCTTACTCTCTACAATGCAATATATTAGAGCATGGTTATCCCTTCAGTAAGCTTTGTAATCTATAATTCTATTAGTAATACAACGCCCCATCTGTCCAAAATAGAACTTCCCACACGACAGCGGCGTGCCGTACACCACAGTGATGGTGTATTCAACCTCTTCGGCCCTGTGTCTGTCCTGGCAAGTACCCTTGCTATGCCGCTCACCACGATTCGTCTCGTAACTGCCGCGCAAATGCTGCCTAAACGGTTGCCGGCCGAAAAGACGCTGTGCCGTACACCACAGCGATGGTGCACGCAGTCGCTGTGGTGTATGGCACTCCGCTGTCGTGTGGGAAGATTTATTATGTGTTTCTTCAGCGTTTCGTGAAAAATGAAGGTACTCATCATATAGGCGCGTTTCATTGACTCCAAAATAAAACTACATGGGTTCGACGCATTCCTAGTCAAAACCGAAAATAGGAGCCAGTTGCCTAGCCAGGATTCAGCACACTGAGCACGTGCATCCCTTTTGCCATCGCCCCTCCCCCAAACTTTTTTCCACGGCATACAGGGCACGAAGCAGCACTCGAACACATTTGCTTACCCTGCCCTTTTATTATGAAGGTGGCGCCCGCCTACTCCTCCTCGGGACAAAATTTCTGCCTACGTATCTTATAGACAAGATGAAATATGTACACTAAATTTGAAGGCTCTAAGTGTGGTTACCACGAAAAAGAAAGAGGTTTTTTTTCGTTCATTTTTCACTTCATGTCGCAGTAAAGACAGAGTGTAGCAACATAAACTCCTCAGGTGAAAAAACAAAATAGTGCCCTTTATCGTTTTTTTAATAACTGCCTATTCGATTCATTTCAATTGACTGGGGAGCTCAGGACTGTTGTACTGTGGATTGAAGATGTCAGTGAATTCCTCTGTTCTCTTCTGTAGTGCCTTCTTTCAGTGAAAAGGTTGATGGATATAGCCCCCGGGTACGTGATTTCTGTCTTCTGCAGCTGAGAAAATAACAATGGTTATAAAGCCAAAATAAAAACAAAACTAAGATACCGAACAGTAATAAAGGTAGTGAATAATGTTAATACTTACTGTATTTTAAAACTTTTGTCATTTTTCATATATTATCGTTTTAATATGCACATTTCACAACAAGGTCACATCTTAATGCCTTGTGCATGGCCATAAATTAAAAAAAAAGCGTTGATTATTGCACAGTACCTCTCGTTTGTCAATATAAAAAGCTTATCCAATAAACCTGAACATCAGCAATTTTTTGAAAGCGCTCAAATCATCTATCTCATAATCAGCGGTGCTTCAATTTTACCACATAGCAACGTAGTCAATGAAAAACTAGTAATTTTGAACCCCACTGGCTTATGGCCTATTTTATTAGGTATGTTTGAAGATGTATGTAGTGCAAAGCAATGGTGCATTCACTGCGCAAGCTACCTCAAAGAAATGCGTACGAACAGTAAAAAAATATCTACTAATTCCCAAGTGAGCGAACATCGGTTTAACGAATACTTTCATTTTTGAACAGTGAATTTAAAGAAAACCCACGGTTGTTTTTCCACGCATTTCATGCACAAAATGTTTCAGTTAAACGAATTTGTGAATAGTGAATGTTCGAGTTAAACTTGTTGTGTGGACCCATTCTTATTTTTGAGATTATTTCAATGAAGTTTGATAACAGTCTACAGCCCTGACTTTGCCAATACGCGCCACCCCCAAATCGCTCATCTATCAGCTATGGTGCAACATCACTTGTGCATACAGCGCCACCACGGCAAAGTGGCCGTGTGGTGGACGAAAGCTTGCCACTTTCGCTTCGGTACCTGCGCTGACCAATTGGATTTACAAATTGGTGCTGGTGGTTGCCCGGAACCAAAAAAAAAAAAGGGTGTGACAAGTTTCATTAGCTGAAACACGTTAAGTTATTGAATCACAGCCGAGCACGTAGGATATATTCGAAAGTTTTGAGGTTTAGTGATACAGCAGCGAGCTGTGCCAGAGGCAGGGCATAACATCGTAGACTCTGTGGAGAACTGTATCTTTTGACTCCCCCTCCCCCTCTCCATGTGTAGGGTAGCAAACTGGACGCATAGTCTAGTTAACCTCCCTACCTTTCCTACATTCCTTCTCTCTCTCTCTCTCTGTATCTTTTCTTGTGATCTGCCAATCCAATTGAAAATTTCAGAACATTTTCACAACTAATTGTGTTTCACGCTTCTAACTTGATATTCGCTACGTCTAGTATAGTTCGGAATTTCAGGGAATATTCAGCGTACTGAACTTTCAGTTACGTGAATTTTTTCGCATCTCTTGAGGTTCACTCAAGTGAGAGTTCACTGTAAAAAGTAAAAACAAAAGTTTGACCAAAAGGCGCACCTATGGGTGCACACGTCCTAAGGATTAAGCATTTACAACGTGGGAGTTTGTGTTTACAACGTATGAACCAGCCACGACGGACGCTATACTGCTCGCGAGACGGCTAGCGTTACGCTGCGAGTAAAACAATGTTTCACACACCACTGACAGACCACCGCTGTCCACCTATGCCCCTAACAGACCACCTCTATCAACGCTGCCAGCACCGATAGATTTCAAAGAGCGGCTTTCACGCCGACAGTCTGAAGGACAGGATACACGTTGCTCGCACTTGTGTTAAATCAATGCTACAGTGCTGCGCTAGCGTGAACAGCACATTTGGGAATGCCCCGTGTGCTAAAAGCCAGGAAGCCTACAAAACATAAAAGGCGAATATAATTTAAACGCGCAGCACACCCTCCCCCACCGATATTGCTCTTCAGCACAGCCACGGAAAACGAGCGGTGGCTCGTTACAAAAGGAACAGTCGGCAAGATAAACATATCGATTCCTATGAAACAGAAAACACTTCCATTCCGCGCATGCACTGAAAGCCTCGTTAATGAAGTTTCTCTTGATTCAGTGTCACGTGCAAAACAAAGAGCAAAACTGTTTCAGTCATAAAGACTTTCAAGTGTCGCTAAGAAGAAGGCCGTCAGGGTAATTAGAGAAGGCAGTAGATTAATTCTAAAGTAAGCAGCTGCACCTCGTATATTTTGTAACTAAACCTATCATCACAGACAGCGTCTTCTTCATTCAGCGCGTGGCTCAACCAAATAAAGGTGTTGAGATGAAAGCTGTGCCGCCGTCTTTCATACGGCCGCTCTGGGATCTGGGAGGCTGAAAGGCGAAACAGGTGGTGATCTGAACTAAGACCCCTGAAAATGCGTCAAGTAGGCACAGGGTTATGAAAGCATTCTCCATCGCTATGTAAGACAGCTGAACAGCTGTTACGTCGAGGCCTTTGTTCGCATGAGCTGTGAGCTGGACAAGGCTGACGCTCGTAGTGTTCATACATGCAACAGCTATGGGGAAAGTGTTGAGTGTGAATTGTTTCGCGCACAGTATGATGCGTCACTGAAACACTAACATACTGCGTCAAAATCAAGCGGATAACGGTAACATAGCCTCATTGCGACGAATACCGGATAAGCCTCATGAGGCAGAAAAGTAGGCGTCATAAAATAAGCAAAGGTAGCACAAACAAAAAACTCACCACTGATGCACTCCGTGCAAATTGTTAACCAGCGAAAGCTGAAGCGTTCAGCCCCGGTGTATAGCAGTGGGTTTAACCCAACGTTGCAATGAAGCCTTTCGATAATATTAGTTACAAGTTCGTGCTTCTTAGTGAGGCTAGACACACGTTTGACCGGGGTTTACCACAGTGTTTATTCACGTGATAGCGTTAAGAGCTCGTTTCGCAGAAATTCTATAGTCAGTGAAGGCGTCATTGGTTGTGAGCGAAAACTAGTCATCTTATGCGTAATTGAGAAATCTATAACGATGCAAATAAAATAAACAAAAAAATCGAGGGCAACAGTGGGGCACAGCGTGCGAATAATATGAAAGGTTGTAATGTGTGGTTACAATCTTGTGGTTACAACCTGCGAATAATATGAAAGCCTGTACATGAAGCATTGATAGATTGAACAACTAGCAATGTTAAAAAGTTGGTAACTTCTAACTTAGAAGGGACAAAATTTCTCAGCAAGTCATGGACGTTGTAAACTAAAATTGACTGATTACCCACAGATTACCAAGGCAAGAAAATTAGGAAACAGGCTAAGAGCAGCATGCGTTGTAATGTCTGATCATATGTGTAGCTGTGCAATCAGTTGTGGTGGTCAATAAAGTTTGTAAAAAGCCACAAAGATAGTCTTCCTTTTTAATGAGAAAATTAATGCTTTGGTGAGTGCCTGAAACCATATATGTGTGCAGAAAGCTATTGCAGACAAGAATAAAACAAAGTCAGAGTTCCAACAACTCATTTTATTGGCCGCATTTTATTGGCTGCGTAAGTCTAGAAAGAAGTGGCCACCAACAACAGTAGAAATAAATAAAAAATTGCATAGGAGAATCGGCCAGATGGTGCCGGATTCCCTAGCCTGAAATCTGGTAACAGAACAAAGGTTTGTACAAAAAATATAAAAGGGCAAGCACTAGACAAACGCAAAGATGGGTGTAATCGATCGCTGAGGGCGGTTATCCTGAAAGACTGCTCCAGGACACGTATAGAGCATTTATCACAACTGAACTATTTCACTGAGGTCCGGAAAATTCCGGTTCATAAAAAGGTGAACAGCAGCTGTAAGACCACTTCTTTGTCAGACAAGTGCCGCACACTGGTGCATTCATCCTTCGAAGACGGAACAAACATTTATGCTTTATAATTGCCCTCCTACGACGTTTGGGGTTAAGCAGAACATAAACAAGGAGGAAGAATAAGTTTTATTGAGAACAAGCATTGTCAGTGGCGCGGCCTAGGCGTCTCAGATGGGGTTGTGGAGGCCTTGCCTCTTCAACAACTTGCCGACTTGCTAGGCGGTTCATGGCTGAACGTAAAAATTGGGGCTGAATAGGATGGCGTGCCAACTCGACAATATAGTTTCGGTATTACCATTCTAAATGAGGACTTGACTTTCCGCAACATGTGTGAAAGTGACAATGCATGTGTCCTGTATATGGTTGTCCACCATATGTTGGGATGGGTCTTGCGATATTGACATGGGGAAGGGGCGGGTATTAGTTTCTCGCCGGCATAAAGTAGCCGCACAGGCTCTGCCTATCTTGTTTTTAGGCAAAGAAAAGATACTTCGAAAAAGGGAGAATAATTTCTTCGTAAGCAAGAAAACGGAGAATAATTTCTTGTGGCCGGTGAGATGATCAGGGCCAATGCCTCTAACTAGATGACCTCCGGCATGGTTGATAGTACCTCATGCAGCAGATAGAGTGACCTCCTCAAGATTGGTGAGATGCAAATGGACGTCCCTTATGTGTGCTGGGAACCATATGATAATGACTTGGTTTTCGTGTCTATCGATGGTTACGTGTAGAATGTGCAGTGCTCAAGGAGATACTCTTCTTTTGCCATAGTTGCTGATGCTTGTGTGAGAGTCACTTTCAATGGTATGGCAATTCAGATTGAGCATAGTATATCCTATGGCGACCTCCTCGGCTGTTTCATGATTTGTACAGGTGCAATCAACAGCATGTCGTAGCGCACCGCCAGAGGTACACATTGGCTACAAGCAATGTCCAACCTTGTATTCAGCTGCGTCTACCAAACATATGCCCTTTGTGTGGTCATAAGCTTTTAAATAAATGCCGCCCGTGTTATGCACCACTTCTTCTTATGATAAATTGCATGTTCTTGGGGATCGCGTTGATGTGCCAAAAAAGGCTCGGTAGCTTCTTGGCATGGAGTGTTTCTCAGGGTTTAGTCGATTGTTATTCATGCCCAGTTTAACCAATACGTGCCGGCTACTTTCAGCACGCGCGAGCCTCTCTTGGTGAGAATGACAATCTACCCCAATCAGTACGTCGAGGGCATTGTGCATACTTGATTCGAGTAAAAGGGCTCTGCTTGTATTGGTCAGCAGTCCTATGGCAAGTTTGAAGGCACTGTGGGGGATGACATTAAAGTCTTTTCTTTGCCTTAGAACAATTGTAGAAATAGGCAACCTACGTGATGTGGAAGATCACGAACGAGCGAGCGCGGCGAACGATACTTTCCTGTTTCATCCCCTGCCTCTCGTTTCGCACTTGCTGGAATAGACGTGACGTATTGGCTGTATGGTGAAGAATCTTAATGATTTCCGTTAAGTCTGCACCATTTCACTCGATAGCCGTGCCTAGCATTCTGACCGCTGAGGCCTCTGGTATGGTGCCTCTATCCTGTGCATGGAGGAGGATCTCTTCGTAAGGACGTTTAGTGACGGAGGCCAATGGGGGCGGCCGTGGATTGGAGGGCGAACAGTAGAAGTTCCATTTTATTTGGCGAACACATGAGCCCTGTGTATTATACATAGTTGACTACCGTGTTGAAAGAGTTCTTACAACGCTGCTTAAATATGGCCTTTGCTTCTCTTGATTAACCCGATAGTTCTACCCACATATAAGTTCAATGTCATAAAGTTCTTGTTGTTGTTCGACTAGGCCAATTGAGACTAGGTTCAATATGGTCGAGGATATGACAGATTTTTGTTGAGTGCCACAGCATCGAAGAGTGTGCTCGTCTGATTTGATCACTTCGGCCACACAGTACATAGGTCGGTTTTCTGGCATAGGTGGGTTCCATGAAGTTAGGTTGTCTAATACGCTCTCGTATACAGGAGTCAGCGAATTTGTCGAAAGCGTGTTCAAGGTGGAGTATTTCACGTGGCGGGATTCACCATCGAGCATTTGGTGCTTGCGTTGAAGCGTACGTAGCATCCTGTTTTCACAGGTGTACCCGAAAACCGATGATGGAATAAGGGCTGGCTGCCACATCTTCAAGTTGAGAGTTTTTACCACGAAAGCTGTCATGAGATCAGAACATTGGTCACGTAAGGCAGCGTAGTTGTCCGCTACCAATGTCCGTAAGCTATTTTGCAAGAAATAAGAAGAAAACTCAGTAAATAAGAAACACCAAGGACACGAGGAAATTCGTACCCGGGTCCGCTATGTGCCAGCCCAGTATTCTACCGCTGGGCCACGCCGGTGCTTGCAGTTCGTTTCAAAACGTGCCTTAGGCAGACTTGATGTAAAGCAAATTATCGCGTTAATATGAGTAATTAATCGTTTCAGAACAGCAAGGGAACAACCAGGTGTAAAACAATGCGAATTGTGCAAGGATTGGGTTTTCCTATGCTCCAACTCATTACAAAAGCTTGTTTTTTAATCTCCTATTTAACAGTGGAACATACACACTTCAGGTGTGATTCTTCATCGTTGTCAGTCACTGAATAAAAAAATTTGCACAAAATTTCTTGCGAGTGTGTTGCAGATACCACGCTTCGCCGAAGAATGACGACAGATTGAAGACTGATAGCCCACCTACTACTAAAAAATTATGGCGTAATGAATACCCATCAAGTGTACTTGTAGCGGTTGCCCAAACAGTGTTTAGTACACAGAAAGGCCGCTCTTCCAGCTTTAGCCGCGATTGTGCTGCACCTCCCACGCAGGCCTGCCATTTTTGTTTTCATAAGGAGTGCATGCTACATCACTTTACTAAAGTAAGAGTTCAAGGTAATGGGTCGACTATTTTCAAAACTATACGCCTCGTCCGCCTTGGGGACAAGAGGTATTTCGCGGATTTCATTTCTGGGGAATAGACCCCTGGCGCCAGCAGTGATTCATGTAATCGATGAGCAGTTCTAACGACGACTTGTGAAAAAGCATATCGATTTGCCTTGATATGCTCGCAGGTATGAAATCGGTTCTTCATTCCTTTAGAACTTGCACCCCTATGATTCCAGAAGATTGGATCAACATCGCAAGCTTGGGACGGGTGTATAACATTCGTGGTGAAGTCGCATACTCAGTACATCAGCTCTGCGGCTAATTGTCCACTTCATTTCAGCCATATAGAAGTGCATCGGTTTCCATGAACATACTTTTCGAGTTAAGTTCCCAATTTTCCATGGCTCACGCCGACGCAGTGAGGCTCTGTAGAGTCAATCAAATTCTGAATCGATGACTTGTGTATAGACATGTAATCCAGCAAAAAAAATATAAAGGTTAGGTGCTGAAGAATTCAACAAGTTATACGCGCACGTCTGTAAGATTACCTGACACGTGTTACTATAGACATGGGACGGTTTCATATAATATTGAAGTTTCATCCAAGCATTTCACTTTGGAACATCAAAAACATATTTGAAAAGAAGTAGCGTTTTTACGCGTCAAATTCTTCACAATAAGAGACCTATATTTCCCGTCCCTGTCAGAGCAGTTTATATAACTGCTCTTCATATGCTCCTCTAAGTTTATTCATAAGAAATTGTGCATAAGGCTGGCGTGAATACACCTCGAATACTGTTGGCCACACCTAAAAAGTGGCTTCCCGTGAATGCATTTTTGAAGAAGCTTCAGTGACGACTACGTGTGGAATTTACGTCGCAGGGCTACATTTTGCAATGTCATTTTCTACTGAAGCATAAAAAATTTGCATTAGGCAGTTATAAAATCGCACGAAAATTTTCAGACAAGATTTTTCGGTATTTTCAGAGTATTTTATCCAAAATCGAAGCAACTTGATGTATTCCTAAGAGAATACATTTAGTAACTCGTGAATAAGAAATACTCGTGCCAAAACTATGAAGATATCTGTGCGTAAATTAATTTTACTATGGAGCGTGACGCTCTCACAGGTAAGAATTCGTTAATACGAAGTGATAAAATTTTCTACACCTGTGTTCCATTTCAGCTCTCACATTTTTATCATTTCTTGAATTACTAGGCCTACACTACTTCTGTCTATTATAGTCAATATTGCGCAATGCATATTCAATATTGCGTTTGGGTGACCACTGTTGTCAAATCACATTTGTTAGTTCACCACTTCTTGAGCAGCGACATCTTACGATAAAGGACGGGGGAAATATCAGCGAGGCTTCCACTAAGCCAGGCAAGACTTTAAACCACGAAGCTCGTCCACTTTGAAAAATAGGCTGGTCGTTTCTTTAGGCTATTCCTAATCCTTAGCATGTAGATGCAGGTTGTTTCTAGGTTGCCTCTGTGTCGTTGCTATGCTCTAGCTATGGGATGTTAGGTGCATTCCACGTTGATTTTAAGCATTTAAAAGTTTGACCTAAACCAGGGACAAACTTGGCCTTCCATAGCTTCTGGTCTTCTCACTGTCACCGTTCTCTATGGTCTCTTGTACGAACACTCAGGGACTTCAGGTCACCTCCATCGCTTAGCAAGCATTTTCTGGTATGATGATGATCATTAGACTTTTAACATGGCTCTAATTGATGTCTTCATTTTTACTGAGCCAGTCATAAATAGTGGGATTTCCCCATTTTTGTTGCTCGCACCAAATTTTGACAATGACAGTTTTATTTGAGGCTACACAAATTTCTTTCGCACACACTTGTTTTTTTTTTCTTGCGGCTAACTTTCGCATTCTTCATTCTTAATGGGCCGTTGGTTGGTGGTCTGAATTATCAAATTTCTTTGGTGCATACCGGTTTAGAGAAATAATGTTTTAGTAACAAATGAACAAAAGAATAGTTTGCGAAACAGCCCAAGCTATCAGGAAGTTACGTGATGTCGGTAACAATTTAGGCACGTTGAATTATAGAAACAATATAACGGAAATACAAGTTCAGCCGCTATAAACATCTATTCAAACCTATCTCTATTTCGATCTCACCTAGTAAGAGTCTGTCAACAGCCCCTTTTCTATTCTTAGAGCAAAAAGTGACTTCTTAGGTCTTCGTTTTGCATGTACTCATAATTCTACTGTCGTGACTGTTCATTGAAAGTATAACAATTTTCTTTTCATAGTAATAGTCGCACTGACAAGCTTTTTTGACGAAACATGGCCCCCTGGTGCAGATTCAAAAACTCGTTTTGAGTTTAACCGCCTGGCAATATATGTGCGAAGGTTGTGGTTGTCACTGCACGAACCTCATGCACCCTTCGAAACTTTACCATCTTGCTATGATCACGTGGTATAAAATTGAGGCTTTCTTCCCCATTGGGAATTATTAGTCGTTAGATCAACGTGGCAGTAACCAGCAATATAAAAAAATGGACAACAGAGTCAGCCTCAGTGATAGAGATGACCTTGATAATGTGCCAGACTCGTACCTAGAATCACATGTAAAGCTAACGATCAAAATGTGAAATACTTTTTCTTCATTCACATCATTGCGCGTTCAGAAGGCTGATATTTTGTCGCAAAAAATTTTGACTGATCTACAACAACCATGTACCCAGAAAGTAGGAAGTTCTTTAAGCCAGTAACATAGCTGCGTTTTCCCACCTACAAAATGCTTTTTTTTTTAATCTACCAGCATTACTACTATCCTCAAAACAGTCGTGAATTATTCCAGGAAGTACATTCGCTCATTACATCTGCCCTTAGATTAAACGACAAGATTCGATATGCTATCTATTAACTTATCTTCCATATACTGACTATACCTTTAATTTGTTATTTCATTTACTTGAGTAGCATCCCCATTAGCATTATTTTTTTGAACTGTTAAAATCCCACCTTGCTATAGAAAACCTTTATGAAGTGCTTAATTTAGGCATTTTTTCTGACGTTCTCAATACTCATCATTTTTATTACAGGTGCAAATGGACAGAATCAACAGTCCAGGTAAGAGTGGTGTCATTTCTTGATAAACGTAAGCCTTTTCGTGTTAGGGTGTTTTGTGATATCGCTTTAAACAGCTGATATTGTTATAGGTGGTAAGTAAGGACATCATACAGCTCTCCAAATACTGCAATGTCAGTTGATATAAAATACCATCAATAAACTGGAATAAGCTTGAACCTTGAGGTAGCAAAAAAGAATTCTACAAACAACTGCGCACGTTCATTTTCAATGAATATAATAGCCAGTTTCTTTGAATAAATGAATGCACACAAAATATATATATATCTACATACATATATATAAATATATATCTGACAAAGGCCGTGCCATGGCCGCAACGTAAATCGATAAATGAACTGCGTGCTTTCTCGTACGTGTACAAGCCGCTACTATATATATATTTGTGTGTGTGTGTGTGTGTGTGTGTGTGTGTGTGTGTGTGTGTGTGCGTGTGCGTGTGCGTGTGCGTGTGCGTGTGTGTGTGTGCGTGGGCGTGTGCGTATGTGTGTGTGTGTGTGTGTGCGTGTGCGTGCGTGCGTGTGTGTGTGTGTGTGTGTGCGCACGCGCGCGTGTGCAAGGGCTCATTTACTATATGGCGTTTTTTGTCATCTGTTATGCGAAGTCTCGTGCTGCGTCTGTGCCTTGGCCATTGTTGTTTCCTCATGTCTTCAAGACATACTAAATGTTGCACTGATGGCTGCGTCTCAAGTGGTCCAAGTGCGTAGTTTAGCACGATGCATGTGAGAATCTATCTTTTACAAAAAATAAATGGTACAATTATCTACAATTATTTATTTTCTTTTTTCTGTTTTTTTAGGATGTGGAATTGCCCTGCCACAGGGTCGAATCTACAATGGGAAAAAGATTAACCGACATTTCATGCCTTGGATAGTAAGATTTTTTTTTTTTAGATCATTGAAATCTCCTGTGAGAGTTTGCAACAAGCTTGCACTTGGTGGGTCAATTGCTGAAATCACAAGTAAATCCGAATGTTATGTCCAGCATTATATTACTTATATTAGACTCAAAACATCTCTTACCAGAAAATCTGAACTCAAAGCACTTTACAGAAGATGGATTTATGAACACACCAGAAGTAGGCAAGAGGTTTTTGTGTTCTATGTAGCCTTTTCTAATTAGCACTGCTTATTTGCGATGTAATTGCGGTACCTCGAGTGTTTCAAGCAGACATGCGGATCCAGCTGAACTGAGGTTTGTCTAATATGAGTGTATGTCAAGGGAGACGACTCTACATTGTCTACATCATTGCGTAAGCAGACGGCGCTTGAACAGGCTACTTGGAGAAGACACCACTAGTTCTTCAAACTGCAAAGCAGCTAAGCGAACTTCATAATTTCGAGAAGGGTCCCATTACGCAAAATGCCGACACTCTTAGATAATACGCAAAACGCAGATACTCTTATATAATGTTAGATGCGGATTTTATTCAGTATTGGATGCAATTCACAGTTGTCGATTTCGTGCAGGTGCATCTTTCTTCCGAAATTATCGTAGAGGGCCACGGTAATGTGAAGTTCAGTGGAGCTGGGAGCCTAATAAGCAAGCGCTACGTCTTAACCGCCGCTCAACTCGTTCAAGACAAGTAAGAGACTGTCTCTACAGGCAACAATGCGATCACTATTTCCCTATATTGCAAGCTTTTGCTCATGCTAACAAGCTGCAAAGAAAAAAAATGGTACAAAACAATAATAGTGAAAACAAGGAAGCCCTCCTGCGGTTAAAGAACTACTACGATGCAAACCATTTTTGGGCAAATTTGCAAGTCCACACTGTGACATAGTTTTAAGGGGGTTAAGCTCCTGAAACCGTGGGTCATTGCTTCCTTTATAGTCGTAGTAGTAGTAGTAGTATGTAGCCACCATTAGTTTATTACTTGCACAATTGATGGCGTTGTATGTATATGTCCTTGGGAATAGTATAACATCATGGCGTTCATTGTTTTCACAGCATATTCACAGAGTGAATGATGATGACTGGGGCAAAGCGTCCGTCTGTGCGTCCATCCGTCCGTCCATTCTTCCGTGCTTCTATCTGCACATCCGTGCATCCGTGCTTGTGTCCGTCCGTGCCTCTGTCTGTCTGTCCGTCCATGCGTCTGTCCATGCTTTCGTGCTTCATTTCATCCTTGCGTCCATTCATCAGTCCTTGCGTGCGTCCGTCTGTCTGTTAGTTCATGCTTTCATTCGTTTATCGGTCATTCCATCCGTCCGTGGGTTCGTACTTCCGTCTCTCTGTCCGGCATCTGTGCATCTGTCCGTCTCTCCGTCCATCTGTCTGCCTTTCTGTCCACCCGTCTGTCCTTGCTTCCGTCCATCCGTGCGTCCATCCATCCGTCCATGCGCACGTGCTTCTGTCCGACCATTCATCCGTGCGTGCATCCATCTGTCCATCTGTCCGTCCATCTGTCTTTCCGTCCGTGTTTTCGCCCACCCGTGCATTTGTCTGTGCTTCCGTCAATAGACACTTTTAGCTTACCGTTAGCGTGATAGCGGAAGTTAAGAGAATGACGTTACAGTGTAGCAAATGTTCGTTGCGGACAGCGTCATATAAGTTAGCTGGATAGCGTTCATGTGGTTTACGTGTCCCAGCTCGAATAGTGGCGCCACCTATTTTGAATGCTTGAGAAGTAAGAGCAGTGAAAAGAAAAAGAAAACGAGAATGTCCGCCTGTGTCAACACGCGAAGCATTGTTACAAGTTTATTTCAGTAATAATATAAATGAAGAAATATGAATGGCGCCCCAAAAGCGAAAAACTTTACTTTGATGAGTTGTTTACACAGATCTTCCAGTTAGGCCTAGATAGATTCAAAATGGGAAGCCATCTAAAAAAACTACGTCAACTTATCCGTAATACTCGGTCGTCGAAGCTAACTGAAGGCAAGCGAAGCCACTTTAAACAGTCGTTTGCTGAGAACAAGTTGAATATTTCAATAACGACAAAATCATTTCGAAGCAGGCGTCCGAGAGCACCGCCATTTTTTGCGTACACTACGTACACCTACGCTACCACGGTAACTTTAAAGCTCAGAAATACCGCGCGTACGGTAAGAGGCACGGGTAACATACGTATATGCGCATGCGCACTTCGATTCCGGTATCACGGTACGCCCGGTATCTTGGTGAGCCCGGTATAGTAGAACTGTTTATTGATTCCATCTGCCATTCATCCGTTCATGAGTGGGTCTGTGTGTGCCTCCGTCTGTCCGTCTGTCCTTCCGTCTGCCCATGAATCCGTCCATGCGTACGTCAGTTGGTCCGTGCTTTTGTACGACTATTGTTTCATGCGTGCGTCCGTGCCTCTGTCCATCCGTCTGTCCGTCTGGATGCATGGACGGATAGACACATGTACGGGCGCTTCGCCCCAGTCATGACACGTCATTCCGTGTATATGCTGCTATTTGTTTCATACCTGGTGTTTTCGCGCTACATTCTTTATTGTATAGTTCTAGTAGGCTTAAAAATGTTAACAGTACTATAAGCAGAAACAAAAGCATACTGCCTTAAATTACCTGTAGTGGTAACGAAGATTCAAAAATTGAGAACAGAGCAGAAGCAAACAAGATTTTATAGCCTACTGAAAGGAGTTCAACAATAGTTTGATTTCATGTACAGCGTTGTGATAGAAAATACAGGCTACTCTTTTGCAGCGGCTCTTATCTTATCAAGAGCACAGCCACGACCAAGTCTGTGAAGAGCATGCCAGCAGCCGATTTTGGCTCTGTGGGACAAAACCTTGAGACAACGTCGGGCTTTGACGCGTTAAGCCTGACAGCTAAGCCGCGTATGCCCCAGATAATCCACGTCAGAGCGTGATACTGCCTCAAGCTTTAATCCCGCAGAGCGAAAACTGGCTGATTGCCCGGTCTGCACAAATGTGGCCGTGGCTTTACATCTGGCCACTCAAGTTCACGCCTTAGGAATTGCAATAACACAGACATGCTCGAAATTGCGTGGCGAAATTGACAAAATACAAATATATTGTGAAAGGTTGGACGGTGCAGAACGAACCATTTCCCTCCAAAATTGTCCAAGAAAAACATATACACGCAAGAACGTGACAATAATAACAAACGCTAAAGAGGCATTTCCCAATTCCAAAGCCACCAACTAGCGACGGCTGTCGAGGTGAGATTCAACGCAACCCACGTCGAGGACCCACGTTCAGTTATTGCGAAGGAGATATTTCCACATCCTCACTACAACGAAACCACCGCTCAGAACGACATCGCCCTCGTGAAGGTAGGTAATGTTCTGAAATGCCGATATTGGCGACCCCTCTAACCTAGTGAGTGGATGTAATAATGCAACTATATTTTTCAGGGCGTTGACTCAGTGTGCTTGGTTTTTACACGTTAACACCTAATATCTGCCGAAACACATTTACCTTGTTTCAGAACATGAAGTATTGACACATAGCTCTGGTTCCTCCAAGTCGTTTTTACGGAATTTCAATGCCATCTATTCTTGAACCTTATGCCGTGGGACAAGTGCAAACTATTCTTACTTGTCGCGTTTATTTAACACTGTCACGCTATAATGTTACAGAAACCTTTATTTAACTCGAGGTCAGCAGATTGCTAGCCGAGTTCGATCACTAGCACAACGATCTTATTGTCGTCTCTTTTGTTTTGCCGACAAGAAGATCTTGGCTCATGTCCACAAGAAGGAGTGGCCACACTGCAACTTTTAACGGAAGCTTTAATATGATGCTTGGGAAAAGAGATGCTAGCCCTCGTCGTTTTTTTTACGGCACATAGAATTTCGGCAGCATAGATACCGCGTAATACAAGTCTCTATATGCTCGTGGCATTACCTTTTCCTCCAGAGAGCAACGTCTCGATGTGGGTGCATGGTTACGGAAGAAAACTCTCACAGAAGCTGTTGGTGACCTAGTGCTTAAGGTCACGCATAGGTTTAATGAATGGTCAACGTTGGAGGAAAGGTTTCATTCTGAAACTTGGACGATGTCTGGCTGGTGTGAACGACGGGATCAACCAGTTGTATCTTGGTGAAAAATTTTATAGTTCATTCCACTGAGGTGGTGGTGGTGGTAGAAACATTTTATTACAAAAAAAATGTATTAGAGTTGCAGCATATTGCATGATTGAGTGGCAAGACCCTATTTCGGGATGTCATTGGTGCCGACTGATTGATTGACTGATTTATTGATCAATATGTGGGGTTTTAACGTCCCAAAACTACTTTATGATCATGAGAGACACTGTAGTGGAGGGCTCAAGAAATTTTGATTACCTGGGTTTGTATAACGTGCACCCAAATATGAGAACACGGCCCTACAGCATTTCCCTCCATAGAAAATGCAGCTGCTGCAGCCAGCAATCGATCCCGCAACCTGCGGGCCAGCAGCTGAGTATCTTAGTCACTAGACCACCGCGGTGAGGCACCCTGAGGTGCCCGAGAGCTCTATAGGAACCAAAGTAGCAGTGCGATAACGATTCCGAGCAGCCACGTTGGTGAAGGGGGGTCCAAAGCCAGACTGTATCACCGGGTTCGTTAATAACCTCGCGATCACGATCATTGTACCGCTGAGAGTTGAGGCATTGCTGGTTACAGATTCACTCGAGTGCGAGTTTGCAAGCTGCTTCCACGAATTGGATGAATGTTGACATTCGTATTGGCAGTAACGCCGCACCTGTCGGGTAGCAGCATGATATTCAGCATAGTGGTCGCCTTCATGCCGTGAAGCAACCGGAACGGTGTGCACCCGGTATTTCTTGACCAGCAGTGTTGATTGATGAATTATCTGTGGGTCTTAACGTCTCAAAACGACCATATTATTATAAGAACCGCCATAGTGGAGGGCTGCGGATATTTCGACCACCTGGGGTTCTTTACGTGCACCCATATCTGAGGACACGGGCCAACCGCACGTTCACCTCCATCGAAAATGCAGCTGCCGCAGCAGGGATTCAGTCCCGTGACCTTCAGGTCAGCAGCCGAGTACCTTAGCGACTAGACCACCACGGCGGGGCTTAACAGCAGTGTTGTCAGCGAACGTGATGTAGCCAAAATGTCATCTCGCTTTTTGTGGTCTCGATAAACAAACATGGAAAGCGTGTCGGTGATCGTCTTGTGCAGTCTCTCAATGCGGCGACGAGTTCAGCGCTTATAGCAGAGTAGACGGTGACAGTGTCCGCCAGAGCAATGACCAGATGATTGTCGATGAGAACAGAATCGTCGGCAGAAACGACTTTGTCGTCTGTGGAGGATGTAAGAGAAGTGCAGTTCCAAGGTTGGCGAACCGGTCGGGAGACGTTTTTATAATTATCGCTCAGCAGCAGCCCCACCCCCGGAAGTCTCTGTTCCTACTATCCCTGGCTTGGGCTCAGAGACCTAAGCGATCGTTCATGATGATAAGGGGCGCGAAAAAAACGACACACAACAGAGAAGAAGTACACGGGACGACGCGCTACTAGCAACTGGAATATTTTATTCAGGAAACACCATTTATACCGCAGTGACATCAAATTTAACCCAACGAATCGACCAAAAACTAAAAATACGTGCTCAGCATGCCTATAAGTAACGTTGCAGATAGGCTATCTCCCCTTCCTGCAGACTGATAGAGGGGTGGCTGATGCAATCAGGCCCCTCCCTCTGGATAAAAAGGGCTTCTATAATCTCCCTCTCCACTGAGCCCCTGTGCCTGTAGATTACAGTTGTCTGCTCAAATACCGGCTTACAGTTACCCTGATCGCATCCTCTGCAATGCATCGCCAGATGCGTGAACGGCCTTCCTATTAAAGAGCTGCTGTGCTCTCGCAACCGCACGTTGAGGCATCTACCAGTTTGCCCTATGTATGCCTTGCCGCACGACAGTGGTATTCTATATACAACACCACGTGCACAAGGAACGAACTGTCTTACGTGCTTAATGGCACATCCTCTTTTTTCACACTGCTTTGGCCTACCTGTCTTCTTACCAACCGCTGAGCAGATGCGGCCCACCTTGTTTTCTGCGGAGAACACGAGATCCACCCCATACCTCGAAGCCACTCTCTTAAGGCCGTGCGAAAGCCAGTGGATATACGGGATTTTTGACACTCTTTTTCTTCCCTGCGGGACATTCGTGTCTAGGCCTGTCCCAGGCCGTTGCTTAATGGACTTTTTTATTTTTTCGCAAGCAGCAGCTAAGACACTATCAGGAAACGCCGCGTCTCTTAGTCTTTCCACCTGCGCGAAAAAACTTGTCTCCATAAGATGTGGGCATGATCTGTCCAACGCCGTTTTTAGGCACGTCATGGCAATGCCATTTTTTACTAGGCGAGAGTGCCCAGAGCTGTAATCAAGAAGCGGCTTCGCGGTCCTAGGGGAAAACATCCAACACACGTGTTTTTGTTGGAATGACAGCTGCAAATCCAGAAAACGCAGCATTCCATTCTTCGGCACTTCGCGCGTGAATGTCAAGCCCCGCCCCTTATTACCAAACACACTGAGCACTTCATCAACTCTGCTATCAAAGTTGTCTGAATTAATCAACAGCAAATAGTCGTCCACATATCTGTACACTTTTTGGACCAAACCATCAAGGCCAGTTACAAGATCGTTGTCAACTCTGGCTAAAAAAAATGTTGCTCAGTACTGGAGCCACTTTGGATCCAATACAGATCCCTGATCTCTGCACAAAGTTCTCACTCTTCCAGCCGACGTACGTGTGTTTTATGTAAAAGAACAATAATTCTAAAAAACTTTGAACAGAGATGCCGCACTTGGTCACAAACTTCATTTCATCATTGTTGCCAATGCACTCTTTCACACTAGTCATCAGTTCATCATGAGGCAGTGAATAATATAAGTCTTCTATGTCGATGCTAAATCCCGAAGTGTTGTCATGGACATTTCCTTTAAGGAAATCCACTACCGTAGACGAGTTCGGAATGATGAACGGGTCCTCCACTTTCAGTGAGCTCAACTGCGACTGAAGATAGGTAGACACCGCAAGACACCAAGTGCCTCTCTCCGACACGATCGCACGGAAAGGAAAGTCTGGTTTGTGTGTTTTCACTGAAAAGAATGTCTCCATAGTTGAGCCTTTCATCTTTTTCACTTCACTGCACACTTTTTCCAAGTTTAACCGAAGTAGGAGCTCGCGCACTTTTTTTACTACCTCCCGCGGCTTCTCCGACACTTCGCGAAAGTTTTTACACACCGCCGCACCTGCTTTTTCACTGAACATACCTTCAGGCATAACTACAAAGGATCCTTCTTTGTCCGACAGAAGAACACGCAGGCCATTAGTGGTAAAAAAATCAATAGCGGGATCGAGACTAACACCCCGTTTTTTCCTACCTTCTGACCGCGGTAGAAGTTCCACGCACTCTGTGATACACCTAGATTTGTCTTCTTCCTTGACCTTGTTGGACACCGACCTTGCCAAGGCGACCTTATCGATGGCCCGTAGGTGTGGCTCCAAACAAAACTTTGGGCCCAGCAGAAGCACTCTCCTGTGTTCCTCAGGAATGTGGACGTCATCCATGACGACTACCGGCCGTTCAGGGAGGCGCTTTTTCTTTCTTGTCGGCAGTGTGGGACGAACGCTGTTCCAGAGGAGCTCCGTGACTTGGTCAGCAATTTTTGTCCAACTCCCGAAAGCGCGCATTCCACCTTGCCGTTCACACGAGACTACAAGGCAATCCCTGAAGAAACGCACCTGATGCTGCCACTCAGCGCTGAGAATCCTGCACATACGCCGGCAATGGCCTTCCGAAGGTTGCATCCATCCACACATCTGTTGCAATTCAGGGGGGCACAAGGATTCTCTTGCATACCAAGAAGCTGTTCTTGCCTTGCATTTGTAGATTCCGATGAGGGCCGTCATCACCGAAGGGTTGAACAAGACTGCGTTAGAACACTCAAAAGAGCCCTTTGTACAAGAAATTATACTCAGTAAAGTAAAAAGTTGGGCGAGTTGGTGCTGGTTCATGATGATAAGGGGCGCGAAAAAAACGACACACAACAGAGAAGAAGTACACGGGACGACGCGCTACTAGCAACTGGAATATTTTATTCAGGAAACACCATTTATACCGCAGTGACATCAAATTTAACCCAACGAATCGACCAAAAACTAAAAATACGTGCTCAGCATGCCTATAAGTAACGTTGCAGATAGGCTATCTCCCCTTCCTGCAGACTGATAGAGGGGTGGCTGATGCAATCAGGCCCCTCCCTCTGGATAAAAAGGGCTTCTATAATCTCCCTCTCCGCTGAGCCCCTGTGCCTGTAGATTACAGTTGTCTGCTCAAATACCGGCTTACAGTTACCCTGATCGCATCCTCTGCAATGCATCGCCAGATGCGTGAACGGCCTTCCTATTAAAGAGCTGCTGTGCTCTCGCAACCGCACGTTGAGGCATCTACCAGTTTGCCCTATGTATGCCTTGCCGCACGACAGTGGTATTCTACAACACCACGTGTGCAAGGAACGAACTGTCTTACGTGCTTAATGGCACATCCTCTTTTTTCACACTGCTTTGGCCTACCTGTCTTCTTACCAACCGCTGAGCAGATGCGGCCCACCTTGTTTTCTGCGGAGAACACGAGATCCACCCCATACCTCGAAGCCACTCTCTTAAGGCCGTGCGAAAGCCAGTGGATATACGGGATTTTTGACACTCTTTTTCTTCCCTGCGGGACATTCGTGTCTAGGCCTGTCCCAGGCCGTTGCTTAATGGACTTTTTTATTTTTTCGCAAGCAGCAGCTAAGACACTATCAGGAAACGCCGCGTCTCTTAGTCTTTCCACCTGCGCGAAAAAACTTGTCTCCATAAGATGTGGGCATGATCTGTCCAACGCCGTTTTTAGGCACGTCATGGCAATGCCATTTTTTACTAGGCGAGAGTGCCCAGAGCTGTAATCAAGAAGCGGCTTCGCGGTCCTAGGGGAAAACATCCAACACACGTGTTTTTGTTGGAATGACAGCTGCAAATCCAGAAAACGCAGCATTCCATTCTTCGGCACTTCGCGCGTGAATGTCAAGCCCCGCTCCTTATTACCAAACACACTGAGCACTTCATCAACTCTGCTATCAAAGTTGTCTGAATTAATCAACAGCAAATAGTCGTCCACATATCTGTACACTTTTTGGACCAAACCATCAAGGCCAGTTACAAGATCGTTGTCAACTCTGGCTAAAAAAATGTTGCTCAGTACTGGAGCCACTTTGGATCCAATACAGATCTCTGATCTCTGCACAAAGTTCTTACCCTTCCAGCCGACGTACGTGTGTTTTATGTAAAAGAACAATAATTCTAAAAAACTTTGAACAGAGATGCCGCACTTGGTCACAAACTTCATTTCATCATTGTTGCCAATGCACTCTTTCACACTAGTCATCAGTTCATCATGAGGCAGTGAATAATGAGTTCATCATGAGGCAGTGAATAAGTGAAAGTGTGCAGTGAAGTGAAAAAGATGAAAGGCTCAACTATGGAGACATTCTTTTCAGTGAAAACACACAAACCAGACTTTCCTTTCCGTGCGATCGTGTCGGAGAGAGGCACTTGGTGTCTTGCGGTGTCTACCTATCTTCAGTCGCAGTTGAGCTCACTGAAAGTGGAGGACCCGTTCATCATTCCGAACTCGTCTACGGTAGTGGATTTCCTTAAAGGAAATGTCCATGAGAACACTTCGGGATTTAGCATCGACATAGAAGACTTATATTATTCACTGCCTCATGATGAACTGATGACTAGTGTGAAAGAGTGCATTGGCAACAATGATGAAATGAAGTTTGTGACCAAGTGCGGCATCTCTGTTCAAAGTTTTTTAGAATTATTGTTCTTTTACATAAAACACACGTACGTCGGCTGGAAGGGTAAGAACTTTGTGCAGAGATCAGGGATCTGTATTGGATCCAAAGTGGCTCCAGTACTGAGAACATTTTTTTTTAGCCAGAGTTGACAACGATCTTGTAACTGGCCTTGATGGTTTGGTCCAAAAAGTGTACAGATATGTGGACGACTATTTGCTGTTGATTAATTCAGACAACTTTGATAGCAGAGTTGATGAAGTGCTCAGTGTGTTTGGTAATAAGGGGCGGGGCTTGACATTCACGCGCGAAGTGCCGAAGAATGGAATGCTGCGTTTTCTGGATTTGCAGCTGTCATTCCAACAAAAACACGTGTGTTGGATGTTTTCCCCTAGGACCGCGAAGCCGCTTCTTGATTACAGCTCTGGGCACCCTCGCCTAGTAAAAAATGGCATTGCCATGACGTGCCTAAAAACGGCGTTGGACAGATCATGCCCACATCTTATGGAGACAAGTTTTTTCGCGCAGGTGGAAAGACTAAGAGACGCGGCGTTTCCTGATAGTGTCTTAGCTGCTGCTTGCGAAAAAATAAAAAAGTCCATTAAGCAACGGCCTGGGACAGGCCTAGACACGAATGTCCCGCAGGGAAGAAAAAGAGTGTCAAAAATCCCGTATATCCACTGGCTTTCGCACGGCCTTAAGAGAGTGGCTTCGAGGTATGGGGTGGATCTCGTGTTCTCCGCAGAAAACAAGGTGGGCCGCATCTGCTCAGCGGTTGGTAAGAAGACAGGTAGGCCAAAGCAGTGTGAAAAAAGAGGATGTGCCATTAAGCACGTAAGACAGTTCGTTCCTTGCGCACGTGGTGTTGTATATAGAATACCACTGTCGTGCGGCAAGGCATACATAGGGCAAACTGGTAGATGCCTCAACGTGCGGTTGCGAGAGCACAGCAGCTCTTTAATAGGAAGGCCGTTCACGCATCTGGCGATGCATTGCAGAGGATGCGATCAGGGTAACTGTAAGCCGGTATTTGAGCAGACAACTGTAATCTACAGGCACAGGGGCTCAGCGGAGAGAGAGATTATAGAAGCCCTTTTTATCCAGAGGGAGGGGCCTGATTGCATCAGCCACCCCTCTATCAGTCTGCAGGAAGGGGAGATAGCCTATCTGCAACGTTACTTATAGGCATGCTGAGCACGTATTTTTAGTTTTTGGTCGATTCGTTGGGTTAAATTTGATGTCACTGCGGTATAAATGGTGTTTCCTGAATAAAATATTCCAGTTGCTAGTAGCGCGTCGTCCCGTGTACTTCTTCTCTGTTGTGTGTCGTTTTTTTCGCGCCCCTTATCATCATGAACCAGCACCAACTCGCCCAACTTTTTACTTTACTGAGTATAATTTCTTGTACAAAGGGCTCTTTTGAGTGTTCTAACGCAGTCTTGTTCAACCCTTCGGTGATGACGGCCCTCATCGGAATCTACAAATGCAAGGCAAGAACAGCTTCTTGGTATGCAAGAGAATCCTTGTGCCCCCCTGAATTGCAACAGATGTGTGGATGGATGCAACCTTCGGAAGGCCATTGCCGGCGTATGTGCAGGATTCTCAGCGCTGAGTGGCAGCATCAGGTGCGTTTCTTCAGGGATTGCCTTGTAGTCTCGTGTGAACGGCAAGGTGGAATGCGCGCTTTCGGGAGTTGGACAAAAATTGCTGACCAAGTCACGGAGCTCCTCTGGAACAGCGTTCGTCCCACACTGCCGACAAGAAAGAAAAAGCGCCTCCCTGAACGGCCGGTAGTCGTCATGGATGACGTCCACATTCCTGAGGAACACAGGAGAGTGCTTCAGCTGGGCCCAAAGTTTTGTTTGGAGCCACACCTACGGGCCATCGATAAGGTCGCCTTGGCAAGGTCGGTGTCCAACAAGGTCAAGGAAGAAGACAAATCTAGGTGTATCACAGAGTGCGTGGAACTTCTACCGCGGCCAGAAGGTAGGAAAAAACGGGGTGTTAGTCTCGATCCCGCTATTGATTTTTTTACCACTAATGGCCTGCGTGTTCTTCTGTCGGACAAAGAAGGATCCTTTGTAGTTATGCCTGAAGGTATGTTCAGTGAAAAAGCAGGTGCGGCGGTGTGTAAAAACTTTCGCGAAGTGTCGGAGAAGCCGCGGGAGGTAGTAAAAAAAGTGCGCGAGCTCCTACTTCGGTTAAACTTGGAAAAAGTGTGCAGTGAAGTGAAAAAGATGAAAGGCTCAACTATGGAGACATTCTTTTCAGTGAAAACACACAAACCAGACTTTCCTTTCCGTGCGATCGTGTCGGAGAGAGGCACTTGGTGTCTTGCGGTGTCTACCTATCTTCAGTCGCAGTTGAGCTCACTGAAAGTGGAGGACCCGTTCATCATTCCGAACTCGTCTACGGTAGTGGATTTCCTTAAAGGAAATGTCCATGAGAACACTTCGGGATTTAGCATCGACATAGAAGACTTATATTATTCACTGCCTCATGATGAACTGATGACTAGTGTGAAAGAGTGCATTGGCAACAATGATGAAATGAAGTTTGTGACCAAGTGCGGCATCTCTGTTCAAAGTTTTTTAGAATTATTGTTCTTTTACATAAAACACACGTACGTCGGCTGGAAGAGTGAGAACTTTGTGCAGAGATCAGGGATCTGTATTGGATCCAAAGTGGCTCCAGTACTGAGCAACATTTTTTTTAGCCAGAGTTGACAACGATCTTGTAACTGGCCTTGATGGTTTGGTCCAAAAAGTGTACAGATATGTGGACGACTATTTGCTGTTGATTAATTCAGACAACTTTGATAGCAGAGTTGATGAAGTGCTCAGTGTGTTTGGTAATAAGGGGCGGGGCTTGACATTCACGCGCGAAGTGCCGAAGAATGGAATGCTGCGTTTTCTGGATTTGCAGCTGTCATTCCAACAAAAACACGTGTGTTGGATGTTTTCCCCTAGGACCGCGAAGCCGCTTCTTGATTACAGCTCTGGGCACTCTCGCCTAGTAAAAAATGGCATTGCCATGACGTGCCTAAAAACGGCGTTGGACAGATCATGCCCACATCTTATGGAGACAAGTTTTTTCGCGCAGGTGGAAAGACTAAGAGACGCGGCGTTTCCTGATAGTGTCTTAGCTGCTGCTTGCGAAAAAATAAAAAAGTCCATTAAGCAACGGCCTGGGACAGGCCTAGACACGAATGTCCCGCAGGGAAGAAAAAGAGTGTCAAAAATCCCGTATATCCACTGGCTTTCGCACGGCCTTAAGAGAGTGGCTTCGAGGTATGGGGTGGATCTCGTGTTCTCCGCAGAAAACAAGGTGGGCCGCATCTGCTCAGCGGTTGGTAAGAAGACAGGTAGGCCAAAGCAGTGTGAAAAAAGAGGATGTGCCATTAAGCACGTAAGACAGTTCGTTCCTTGCGCACGTGGTGTTGTATATAGAATACCACTGTCGTGCGGCAAGGCATACATAGGGCAAACTGGTAGATGCCTCAACGTGCGGTTGCGAGAGCACAGCAGCTCTTTAATAGGAAGGCCGTTCACGCATCTGGCGATGCATTGCAGAGGATGCGATCAGGGTAACTGTAAGCCGGTATTTGAGCAGACAACTGTAATCTACAGGCACAGGGGCTCAGCGGAGAGGGAGATTATAGAAGCCCTTTTTATCCAGAGGGAGGGGCCTGATTGCATCAGCCACCCCTCTATCAGTCTGCAGGAAGGGGAGATAGCCTATCTGCAACGTTACTTATAGGCATGCTGAGCACGTATTTTTAGTTTTTGGTCGATTCGTTGGGTTAAATTTGATGTCACTGCGGTATAAATGGTGTTTCCTGAATAAAATATTCCAGTTGCTAGTAGCGCGTCGTCCCGTGTACTTCTTCTCTGTTGTGTGTCGTTTTTTTCGCGCCCCTTATCATCATGAACCAGCACCAACTCGCCCAACTTTTTACTTTACTGAGTATAATTTCTTGTACAAAGGGCTCTTTTGAGTGTTCTAACGCAGTCTTGTTCAACCCTTCGGTGATGACGGCCCTCATCGGAATCTACAAATGCAAGGCAAGAACAGCTTCTTGGTATGCAAGAGAATCCTTGTGCCCCCCTGAATTGCAACAGATGTGTGGATGGATGCAACCTTCGGAAGGCCATTGCCGGCGTATGTGCAGGATTCTCAGCGCTGAGTGGCAGCATCAGGTGCGTTTCTTCAGGGATTGCCTTGTAGTCTCGTGTGAACGGCAAGGTGGAATGCGCGCTTTCGGGAGTTGGACAAAAATTGCTGACCAAGTCACGGAGCTCCTCTGGAACAGCGTTCGTCCCACACTGCCGACAAGAAAGAAAAAGCGCCTCCCTGAACGGCCGGTAGTCGTCATGGATGACGTCCACATTCCTGAGGAACACAGGAGAGTGCTTCAGCTGGGCCCAAAGTTTTGTTTGGAGCCACACCTACGGGCCATCGATAAGGTCGCCTTGGCAAGGTCGGTGTCCAACAAGGTCAAGGAAGAAGACAAATCTAGGTGTATCACAGAGTGCGTGGAACTTCTACCGCGGCCAGAAGGTAGGAAAAAACGGGGTGTTAGTCTCGATCCCGCTATTGATTTTTTTACCACTAATGGCCTGCGTGTTCTTCTGTCGGACAAAGAAGGATCCTTTGTAGTTATGCCTGAAGGTATGTTCAGTGAAAAAGCAGGTGCGGCGGTGTGTAAAAACTTTCGCGAAGTGTCGGAGAAGCCGCGGGAGGTAGTAAAAAAAGTGCGCGAGCTCCTACTTCGGTTAAACTTGGAAAAAGTGTGCAGTGAAGTGAAAAAGATGAAAGGCTCAACTATGGAGACATTCTTTTCAGTGAAAACACACAAACCAGACTTTCCTTTCCGTGCGATCGTGTCGGAGAGAGGCACTTGGTGTCTTGCGGTGTCTACCTATCTTCAGTCGCAGTTGAGCTCACTGAAAGTGGAGGACCCGTTCATCATTCCGAACTCGTCTACGGTAGTGGATTTCCTTAAAGGAAATGTCCATGAGAACACTTCGGGATTTAGCATCGACATAGAAGACTTATATTATTCACTGCCTCATGATGAACTGATGACTAGTGTGAAAGAGTGCATTGGCAACAATGATGAAATGAAGTTTGTGACCAAGTGCGGCATCTCTGTTCAAAGTTTTTTAGAATTATTGTTCTTTTACATAAAACACACGTACGTCGGCTGGAAGAGTGAGAACTTTGTGCAGAGATCAGGGATCTGTATTGGATCCAAAGTGGCTCCAGTACTGAGCAACATTTTTTTTAGCCAGAGTTGACAACGATCTTGTAACTGGCCTTGATGGTTTGGTCCAAAAAGTGTACAGATATGTGGACGACTATTTGCTGTTGATTAATTCAGACAACTTTGATAGCAGAGTTGATGAAGTGCTCAGTGTGTTTGGTAATAAGGGGCGGGGCTTGACATTCACGCGCGAAGTGCCGAAGAATGGAATGCTGCGTTTTCTGGATTTGCAGCTGTCATTCCAACAAAAACACGTGTGTTGGATGTTTTCCCCTAGGACCGCGAAGCCGCTTCTTGATTACAGCTCTGGGCACTCTCGCCTAGTAAAAAATGGCATTGCCATGACGTGCCTAAAAACGGCGTTGGACAGATCATGCCCACATCTTATGGAGACAAGTTTTTTCGCGCAGGTGGAAAGACTAAGAGACGCGGCGTTTCCTGATAGTGTCTTAGCTGCTGCTTGCGAAAAAATAAAAAAGTCCATTAAGCAACGGCCTGGGACAGGCCTAGACACGAATGTCCCGCAGGGAAGAAAAAGAGTGTCAAAAATCCCGTATATCCACTGGCTTTCGCACGGCCTTAAGAGAGTGGCTTCGAGGTATGGGGTGGATCTCGTGTTCTCCGCAGAAAACAAGGTGGGCCGCATCTGCTCAGCGGTTGGTAAGAAGACAGGTAGGCCAAAGCAGTGTGAAAAAAGAGGATGTGCCATTAAGCACGTAAGACAGTTCGTTCCTTGCGCACGTGGAGTTGTATATAGAATACCACTGTCGTGCGGCAAGGCATACATAGGGCAAACTGGTAGATGCCTCAACGTGCGGTTGCGAGAGCACAGCAGCTCTTTAATAGGAAGGCCGTTCACGCATCTGGCGATGCATTGCAGAGGATGCGATCAGGGTAACTGTAAGCCGGTATTTGAGCAGACAACTGTAATCTACAGGCACAGGGGCTCAGCGGAGAGGGAGATTATAGAAGCCCTTTTTATCCAGAGGGAGGGGCCTGATTGCATCAGCCACCCCTCTATCAGTCTGCAGGAAGGGGAGATAGCCTATCTGCAACGTTACTTATAGGCATGCTGAGCACGTATTTTTAGTTTTTGGTCGATTCGTTGGGTTAAATTTGATGTCACTGCGGTATAAATGGTGTTTCCTGAATAAAATATTCCAGTTGCTAGTAGCGCGTCGTCCCGTGTACTTCTTCTCTGTTGTGTGTCGTTTTTTTCGCGCCCCTTATCATCATGAACCAGCACCAACTCGCCCAACTTTTTACTTTACTGAGTATAATTTCTTGTACAAAGTGCTCTTTTGAGTGTTCTAACGCAGTCTTGTTCAACCCTTCGGTGATGACGGCCCTCATCGGAATCTACAAATGCAAGGCAAGAACAGCTTCTTGGTATGCAAGAGAATCCTTGTGCCCCCCTGAATTGCAACAGATGTGTGGATGGATGCAACCTTCGGAAGGCCATTGCCGGCGTATGTGCAGGATTCTCAGCGCTGAGTGGCAGCATCAGGTGCGTTTCTTCAGGGATTGCCTTGTAGTCTCGTGTGAACGGCAAGGTGGAATGCGCGCTTTCGGGAGTTGGACAAAAATTGCTGACCAAGTCACGGAGCTCCTCTGGAACAGCGTTCGTCCCACACTGCCGACAAGAAAGAAAAAGCGCCTCCCTGAACGGCCGGTAGTCGTCATGGATGACGTCCACATTCCTGAGGAACACAGGAGAGTGCTTCAGCTGGGCCCAAAGTTTTGTTTGGAGCCACACCTACGGGCCATCGATAAGGTCGCCTTGGCAAGGTCGGTGTCCAACAAGGTCAAGGAAGAAGACAAATCTAGGTGTATCACAGAGTGCGTGGAACTTCTACCGCGGCCAGAAGGTAGGAAAAAACGGGGTGTTAGTCTCGATCCCGCTATTGATTTTTTTACCACTAATGGCCTGCGTGTTCTTCTGTCGGACAAAGAAGGATCCTTTGTAGTTATGCCTGAAGGTATGTTCAGTGAAAAAGCAGGTGCGGCGGTGTGTAAAAACTTTCGCGAAGTGTCGGAGAAGCCGCGGGAGGTAGTAAAAAAAGTGCGCGAGCTCCTACTTCGGTTAAACTTGGAAAAAGTGTGCAGTGAAGTGAAAAAGATGAAAGGCTCAACTATGGAGACATTCTTTTCAGTGAAAACACACAAACCAGACTTTCCTTTCCGTGCGATCGTGTCGGAGAGAGGCACTTGGTGTCTTGCGGTGTCTACCTATCTTCAGTCGCAGTTGAGCTCACTGAAAGTGGAGGACCCGTTCATCATTCCGAACTCGTCTACGGTAGTGGATTTCCTTAAAGGAAATGTCCATGAGAACACTTCGGGATTTAGCATCGACATAGAAGACTTATATTATTCACTGCCTCATGATGAACTGATGACTAGTGTGAAAGAGTGCATTGGCAACAATGATGAAATGAAGTTTGTGACCAAGTGCGGCATCTCTGTTCAAAGTTTTTTAGAATTATTGTTCTTTTACATAAAACACACGTACGTCGGCTGGAAGGGTAAGAACTTTGTGCAGAGATCAGGGATCTGTATTGGATCCAAAGTGGCTCCAGTACTGAGAACATTTTTTTTAGCCAGAGTTGACAACGATCTTGTAACTGGCCTTGATGGTTTGGTCCAAAAAGTGTACAGATATGTGGACGACTATTTGCTGTTGATTAATTCAGACAACTTTGATAGCAGAGTTGATGAAGTGCTCAGTATGTTTGGTAATAAGGGGCGGGGCTTGACATTCACGCGCGAAGTGCCGAAGAATGGAATGCTGCGTTTTCTGGATTTGCAGCTGTCATTCCAACAAAAACACGTGTGTTGGATGTTTTCCCCTAGGACCGCGAAGCCGCTTCTTGATTACAGCTCTGGGCACTCTCGCCTAGTAAAAAATGGCATTGCCATGACGTGCCTAAAAACGGCGTTGGACAGATCATGCCCACATCTTATGGAGACAAGTTTTTTCGCGCAGGTGGAAAGACTAAGAGACGCGGCGTTTCCTGATAGTGTCTTAGCTGCTGCTTGCGAAAAAATAAAAAAGTCCATTAAGCAACGGCCTGGGACAGGCCTAGACACGAATGTCCCGCAGGGAAGAAAAAGAGTGTCAAAAATCCCGTATATCCACTGGCTTTCGCACGGCCTTAAGAGAGTGGCTTCGAGGTATGGGGTGGATCTCGTGTTCTCCGCAGAAAACAAGGTGGGCCGCATCTGCTCAGCGGTTGGTAAGAAGACAGGTAGGCCAAAGCAGTGTGAAAAAAGAGGATGTGCCATTAAGCACGTAAGACAGTTCGTTCCTTGCGCACGTGGTGTTGTATATAGAATACCACTGTCGTGCGGCAAGGCATACATAGGGCAAACTGGTAGATGCCTCAACGTGCGGTTGCGAGAGCACAGCAGCTCTTTAATAGGAAGGCCGTTCACGCATCTGGCGATGCATTGCAGAGGATGCGATCAGGGTAACTGTAAGCCGGTATTTGAGCAGACAACTGTAATCTACAGGCACAGGGGCTCAGCGGAGAGGGAGATTATAGAAGCCCTTTTTATCCAGAGGGAGGGGCCTGATTGCATCAGCCACCCCTCTATCAGTCTGCAGGAAGGGGAGATAGCCTATCTGCAACGTTACTTATAGGCATGCTGAGCACGTATTTTTAGTTTTTGGTCGATTCGTTGGGTTATATTTGATGTCACTGCGGTATAAATGGTGTTTCCTGAATAAAATATTCCAGTTGCTAGTAGCGCGTCGTCCCGTGTACTTTTTCTCTGTTGTGTGTCGTTTTTTTCGCGCCCCTTATCATCATGAACCAGCACCAACTCGCCCAACTTTTTACTTTACTAAGCGATCGTACCTCAACGACATCGGTGATGGTTGAAGGTTGACCCAGTGATCTGGAACGTCGAGAAGATGGTGAGCGTCACTGGTGTCGCTGAAGGTTTGAGGACCGAATACCTTCAAGATACTTTGCACTAGCGCGGATTTATTCACCGTCACGAGGTCGAAGGGCATTGAAGTATATCGCCACGTGGGATGTCGATGAATGCAACAGTCCTCGTGTCAAGTTCAGACTGCAGCAATATACACTTGCACTGATAGGTGTGAAGAAAGCATCAGCCCTTGATAATCTGATCCGTGTCAAGGCACATTGGCGTTTATACATACGGCGTCGAACATTTCAGGAATACCACTAGTGGCCGTGTTTGTTCCCGAATCAACGTAGCTGTTGCATTTGTGCTCTGAAGCCTAAATAATGATCACACGATAATCTCGAATACTCTCAGGTATTCTGGCGTGATTTGCTCAAGATACTATCAACACACGCAATGGGCTGGCTACATGGAACACGAAAAAAAAGAGCATATGTGTGGTTATATTCAACAAATTCTGCGATTGATAGATGCCAGTGTCATCAGCATACAACAAAATTTTAGAAAGGAGAAAACCATTATTATGGCCATTCAGAAACGGCGTCGTACTGGAGCAAAAATATTGCACTGGAGAAATTATGCAATTGATTTAACAGAAAATAACAGGCCACAAGTGTACCCTCCTAAGTCAATGTTCCGTTCATAAAAACTTATTAAAGCCAGCTAGTATATCGAAAGACTGGAGCTAATGGAAAAGTGAAGTGAACCAGAGGAAAAAATGGTCAGTTTAGAATAATAAACTGGGCTTTTAAACAAGGTCCTTGTAAACAAACTGTCTAGCACTGTCACTAAAACAAGTAATTCTAAGTTGCTTTATAGATCATAACTGAATTGAAACTGATGAAGAAATAACCTTAAAACAACCTATGACATGGCCACACAACAATTTACCTCCTTCGAAAAAAATATGATATAGGTGTCTCATTGTACCTTCACATGAACGAAAGCTGCGCAGTAAAAGAATGCTTTGGTGCGAAACAAGACGCAGAAGTCGCTAGCTGCAAACCCGCTCACCATCGGCAAACACCATTTCGTCATGATGCGTGTGTCGTTACGTGATGCATCGCAGAGACAATTTAACATTCTGTCGAATATTCTAGCCTTTCCAAACCGTTTTGTTTCAATGCCAAGCTGTATAAAGGGGAAATGGCTAGATTGCAGGTGCAGCTAAGCCTGTATTGAAGTCTCTCGCCGGAAGGCAGACATTAACACAGCAATGAGTGCGTTACGCCTAAGCTCTCGAGTGCAACATTCTGGACCGAGTATCGTACCCCTCGATCGTTCATCAAAATATTCAAATATAAATCAGGTGCTCAATCGAATGCGTTACAATTTCAGTGCGCACATCAACGCAGAATCATGAAACCATTAAAAACAGATTATGTAGAAATTTGGTGCCCCGGCACCTTTAATTTTGATGAAATAGTGCGTGAGACAACCGTAAGCAAGATTTTCATCTCCGTTATCAATAATTAAAAAAATGGAAGTAGAGCATTAGTCGCAAGTGATGTCCGGAAAACTATTCTCAAATTACACAGACAATTTTTTGTCTCGTTGTTTATGTGACTCATAAATTATTGTTTACAAATTTGGGAAGCTTATCCCCAAAAGTAGGCTCCGCTACCACCAGGTTTAGGAACGTTAGATACAACACAGGGCAGCTCCTGAAAGTTTGAAGGGAAGAAATTACTTTTAAGAACATCAAGAAGAAACTGGGCTACGCAAAACTTGTGAAGGCTACTTAGTAGATGCCGCAAGACACAACACAATGCCTTAGTCTTGAAGTCATGACACAGAGCATTGATCTGTCGCTTTCATTAAGGCCTTTTATGCTCTTTTTTTGTACATTGTTTTAAAACCGATGTAAGAATGTATCATTCTAAACATTTATTTATTATATGCGCAAACAAACGTCACATTACTTTTATTGCTTTTTTTCATATTACCACTTATGTTTTTGCCCACGTGAATAGATATTGCTATAACTTCTAGATTTAGTTAGTAAAGTTAAATTGAAGGACTGCCTTATGAATTAAGGGGGTCCGAAAAGTGAAAAGGCAGCCCTTCAATTGTGCGTAGCTGTTCGCTTTTCGGCAAATGGACTGTTTTCCGCATCGGAGAATGAAACAAAAAGTATATGAATTAGGTAGACAACATGATTTTCAAATGTTTCACTCCTCAGAACAATTCTATGTGCTCTATGATTAAAGAGTATATTGATATTCATTATATTTTTTTCTTATAGCTCCCACAATCAGTTCTACTTGACCAATTCATAAAACCTGTCTGCTTACCTTCGCGTCACCCTCATCTGAAAAACAGGAAAGCATTCACTGCGGGCTGGGGAATGAGTTCAGATGGTAAGTTTGCCAATAAACGGGTTATTCAACTTTGCAGCTTGCCATTTAGAGCACGTCGCACGACGCTGCATTCAATTGAAAAAAAATGGCATAGTTATTAACCTAAGTAAACCAATCGCACTGACAGCAGGAGGCTTTTTCAGTCACGGCAAAAAGAACACTGTAAGCATGCGAAACAATCCCTAAATAGGGCTGGTGTAGCTCCAGCTGATATTTCGCCAAGCACCAGCCTTGAAAAAATCGTCAACACGTATATGTTGGCTCGACTGGACAACCACTCTCTACGATTTTTTTTTATCACAAGCTTCCATCTTACCATTCCTGCACATTTTCAATTGGGTCACGTGATGACGAGACCACGGGCGCGGCCAAAGAGGGGTTTCTTTCATCTCTTGGGTTCATTATTAGGGGCGCTTCTTTCCATTCACCGGTGTCATCCAGCGGGATCTCAAGAGAGAACTATTTTATTTAAAATAAAATGAATCCCGGTCCGGGTCTACTTAAAAAAAAAAGCCTATTCATCAGACAGGCCTAGAAGTTACAAACGCTTGAGGAGTGTCTTCTTGATGTCCGGGGAGGAGTCCGCCAGCCACTCCTCCAGGGTCTTAGGTCTTAGGTTTAAAGGTACGTGCTTGAGGCTCTCGCCCAAGGCTGCGCGACCACCCGGACTATCCCACAGAACGTGATCATTATTCGGGAAGCAACCACATGTCATGCAAGCAAGAGGCCCGTGTTTTCTTTGTATGTAGTGTTGAACGTGTGGTGTAGCGTGATCTTTAATTAAATACTGTAACAAAAGATGCTTAAAGTAGGGCTATATATTGCGTTAATTGCTTAGGAATCAACTAAACAATAATATAAACATAATATTGAACAAAGACAGCCAAGAGTTATTCGAAATACAGATGTTGCACGCGCAGGGGATCTTTGTATTACTTCAGTTTCTTTTCTTGCACTCTATTAAAAGCATACTTACAATAATGCAGATTTTACTGGATAGCTTATGTTCGTGTTTACCTTGCATGCCTTCCTCGCTGCAGCAACTGAAGAAACTGAACCGCTCTCTATGATGACACTGAAGATTTTGCCATTCCGGTGGTGTCCACGGAAAATTGATGCTTCAATCCAGGAAAACTACTTCACTAAAGCGGACATACTGTGTGCAAGATCAAACAGCAAAAACACGTGCAGGGTGAGTAATACGCGGATGGAATGCCGCACTCTACTTTGCAGAGATGTCTTAAGCACGCTTGGGTACTTTGTACCTCGTCTATGAATATGGGCAAACCCTATAACCTAAAACGTCTGTGTGAATCGCTATTATGAAGAATGGCTATGACTGTGGGTGGAGCCTGTATCTTATAGGTTTTGAACGTCTATAGAGATGAAAAAGTTCGCTTCGACTGGCAAGGTGGCGCCTGCTGGTGCTGTTGTTGCATGTATAAAACTCTAGCCTATCATGCTTTTAGAGTAATGCCATGGTACCGTTAGTGTATCCAGGCCTTGAAATACAAAACTACAAGCACGAGATGAGGTCTACGGCAAATCACCGTCCTTGTGGAAACTCGCCGCGCGTTTCATCACTTCTGACAACAATAATCAAACTGCTATTTCTTTGGATAACACGGTAAGCTCTTGAACAAGCTTCCGTGCACGGGAGACCTTGAAGCAGTTGTTTTATGCCTTCGGGAGTAAGACGTACTAATGGCTGCACCATGCGGTTCAGATCAGGGCTAATTCACAGTGTAGCATGTAGTTGGGAAACATATAGAGGATAGCACACACTGCTGTACGAGAATAGGTCTTCGATTGCTTGGGCTTCCACATTCACTGTCAAAATGCGAGCCTCCAAGTTGCCTTAATTTGCAAAAAAAAAAACGCACAGAATAAGTGTGGGTGCCGTATCGTTACATAAAACCAGGGAGATTTTTAAATCATCACGCCACATTACAGCGAGGAACCATGGGTAAAAAGAGAGAGAGGTAAAAAAGAGCACACTGTTCTACATTCAGCGCTCTTTTTCTACTGTGTGCCTCTATTCTGCTATGTTTACCCACCGTGATGTACGCCGTATTCATGAACCAAACCCAACTGTAGCCCCTCTTTCCGACCTGTATTTTCGCTGTATTGAGAATATCTTTTTTCTGTGATTCTTGGAGTTTGTTTCAAAACATAGCGCTTGAAAATGCCTCTACGGCATTTTTTTTTCATTGTCGTAAGCTTCTGAAATTACGCCCAACTGCGTTTGATGAGTATCTTGCCTGCTGAGAGACAAAGTTTTGACGTCATTCAAATCAACACCTTACTTTTTTGCACAATGAATGGTTATTTTTGTCAAGTCACGCAAAATGAAAGAAGATTTCTGAAATAGAAAACGAGAATGTGAAATATAAAACCTCTCTATTTAAAGCATCGAGGAAGTTTGTACACACCACACCTAAATTGAAGAAACATACCTTGCAAGCGGTTTATCAAAAGAAACCTAAATTTCATATTATGAGTAGAGCCTCTTGTTTCTTTGCTAGCCGATGAGAATGTAATGTTTTTGTTTTTACTATTTTTTGTACATCATCCTTCACAAGGGCGATGCTGGTGCTCCTTTGGTCGTATGGAACAAACATAAACACAGATTCCTGGAAGTCGGCATTCTAGCCTTTGGCCTCTCCGACAGATGCGAGAAAGCAACGGGACCTGATGTTTTCACACGAGTATCCACGTTTGTCCCCTGGATCCAAAAGGTGATCGGAGGACACAGGGGTCATCAGAACGATGGAGCGCTAATTACTGATGAAATCGAAGATTCAATGGAATATTAAAATGATTTAGCCCGTGATTTGCCATGCCTGAAAAATAAAAGAAAGTGTTGTACGAGTGCATTTATTGACAGCTCAAACGATCTGTGCTGAGCGAGTTTTTAAAAATGGGCGATAAATTAAGGTATTGGTAAATTGCTAATCTTAGAAGTTTCAAGAGAAAATGCACTCTTGCCTCCAGGGCAAGGCGACAGGTACAACATGTACAATTTGGAACGCTACCTAAACGAGCTGTAATTAAGACACGTATTGTGTTTGACAAGGAATATTGAAATGAGATATTAGTAGGTTATTCATTATTTGATTTGAGTTGTACTAAAAAGGAACACTTACAGCAGGGCTAAACAATGAATTTGATACGAACAAATAGCAATTTAGTACAAGGGGAAGTTTAGTAGCAAGCTTTTTTTAAAATGCCGCGTGGGGCAACAATACATAACTCTGTCGTACGAGAACGAGCCACCGCAGCGACAAAAGTCTAATTCGCGCTACTGCTGCAACAGAGCATTGGCGTTGAGACCACAGCCCGTACAGATACAAGAAATATCTGTATATTCAGGTAAAAAAAGCGTCACCCCCCCCCCCTTACCCCTAGTCTCTTCGCATAGACCTCTATGACGACATAATGAAGCGGGGGCCTACTTTCTCCAGTTTAGCCGGGTTCGGCGGCTGCTATCGCTCCCGTTGGCTCGCGTGGAAAACAATAAATGCGGCTGCACGTTACTGCTCTTGGCTTTATAATGTACCTCGCTCTGACAACGATGGCGACATTAAAGAATGCGGCGGCATTGCCCGAACAGCTGTTCCCTCGTTACACAAGCAGCCTAAACCACCGTTAATGAACCGCTGTTCACCTATAATATATATGACACGTGAATAGACAACTGGAGGAAACCGAGCTTGGCAACTTCGGTTTGGCGGTTAACCGATGGCATGGCGACGTTCGTGGTGATGGTGTCAGGCGCTTTCAACAACAATGTTTTTGTGCTGTGTTACATCAGCGAAACGGGATCGATGCTAACCACGGCTTGACATGGCTGGCCATAGTTATCCGTAACCAAGGTTAGCTAGCCTGTGGTGCAAACGTAATGCTATCACCCTAATATGGTATTGAAATTATCTAGGTTGTTACGTTCGAAAACGGTGATATGCTAAGACACTTCTGGAGGGCTAGGAGAGTTTCGACCACTTGGGTTAATGTAGCACACACCTATTTCTGAGTACACGGGGCTCAAGCATTTTGGCCTCCATGAATTCAATCGAAGGATGTCATTCCAGCCTCCTACTTATTTCCTATTAAAAATTGTGCGGCATGTAAATATACTCTTTTTATATAACTACGTACTTAACGTGCATATCGTTAGCGGAATTATCGACAGATGGACAATTTGAACAATGTTTCAAGTTTTCTATTTTCTCCGATTCCGAACTTATCACTCACGGGATGACTGCTTTGTGGTCATTGTGATATAGACTGATAAAGGTTGTCGTCATCGTCGTCGTCGTCATCATCATCATCATCATCATCGTCATCGTCATAATCAGCATCACCATCATCATCATCCCTATTCCAATCATCAGCACTCTCAGGTGGTTTCAGTTATAAAGGAAGGATTATGCCCTCACCTAGTGGTATCCAGTTTATCCTATCCAATGCCAGCTGCCTTCATTTTGTCCCCGCGAACTTCTTGATTTGTCACTACGTTTACTATCTACCTATCTCAACTGCGTACCATTCCTTGGTAGCCACTACATTACTCCATGACTACCGTCTATTTGTCTGTTCTATAATATACGTGCAAACCCAGGTCTATTTTTTTTCCGCTTGATGTCAACTATAGGGTATCTGCTACTTCTGCTGCTTCTCTGGCCCATTCTGCTGTCCTACGAGCTCTTATGTTGCTCCTACGAATTAGTTTCATTGCTCACTGCATGATCCTAAACTTTACCTCTAGTTGCTTTGTTATGCTTCATGTTTCGGCCCCGTTTGTTGGAACTGGTAGTTGCAGTGATTATAGATTATCTCTTCATAGACTGTGGCAGATTTTCTGATATTTAGGTTCATTTTCCGAATGTGCTCCAGCCCATGCCTATTCAGTGAATTTGGTTTTCGTGCATCTTTCTTTTCCCCTTTCCCTTCCCCCAGTGTAGAGTAGCAGGCTAGAGCAAACTATCGCTCAGGCCAACCTCTCTGCCTTTCTCTAAATAAACATACTTCCTTCCTTGTTTTCGTGCGTAGGCACTTTTCTGAGTAGTTGTCTTAGGTATATATATTTTTGTAAACGTTCCGACGTACGGTTTCCGATTGGAAAGGGCTCCTTCTTGGCCTGGCTGTTCAAGCCTTCTCTTCGTTTTCATGAAACCATACTTCAAGCTGATTTGAGCACTTTCTTGGTTTACTTTTCCAATCAATTTTTCGCACGTTGTTGCTATTGTAATAGAAGAGTTGGTATTGAGACGTTCTCAGTTAAACTTGATTCTTGTATTTTCCCAGTCTAGCTGTTTAAATAATTTATTTAAGGTTGAAGTGATCAGCATGGGTGATGTTGTATCTTCTTGTCTGCCTTCTTTTTAAAAGCGAAGCATTCTTAGCGAACTTCGGTGGCTTTGAGCGCATCTATCTATCTAGCAGCCTACGACTTTTAGCTCTCCTGGCCGTTTCGATGATGGTATCGATACCAAGCCAGGTATGGCATAACATGACTGTGTGAAAAACATATTTGACTAGTCATAACATAAAAATCGTGATACGTATGTCACGAATGGCATGATTTACATTTCATGGTCCTGCAGCTCTTGCGGTGGTTTTGTTCACACAGCTTGTTGCAAAACTGAAATGGTATGGCATGATTGCCTGGCTAACACAAGCGACAGATCATAACAAGAAAATCATGAAATGCGTGTCATGTAATAACATGGCTACAAGCCACGATTATGATGCGCTCGCGGCCGTAGCGTCACATATACCAAATTTGTTATACAGTACGTGAATGGATGACGAATGTATGTGACTGGTGCAAATATGATATTCATGAGATGCGAGTCATGTAACAACATGACTACATGCCACTCTCATGATGCGCTGGCAGCCGTTTCACTAGCATCACTTATACCAAATTTGGTATTGCGGGACGTGAACGGATGACGAAGGTATGACACTGGTGCAAACATGATACACATGAGATGCATGTCATGCAACAACATGACTTCACGCTACGCTCATGATGCGCTCGCGGCCGTTTCGCTAGCTTCTCATGTACCAAACTCGGTATTACACGACGCGAAAGGACGACATAGGTAATTGACACATCGAAACATGATAATTACGACATGCGTGTCATGTAACAACATGACTATATGGCACACTGAGGATGCGCTCGCAGCCATTTCGCCAACTTGACCATGTACCAAACTCGGCATTACGCGACGCCAATGGATGACGAAGGTATGTGACTAGCGCAAACATGATAATCATGAGATAGGTGTCATGTGATTTTAGACAACATGTGATGTGAGAACCTGACTACGCCAACACAATTCGATGAGACGCGGTGTGCGTGCTCGCCGGCGTTCACCTAATCGCTTCATGCCGGCGTTGTAACGCCAGGTGCAGGTACTGCCATATACTCGCAGGCGCCACCACGCAGCGTTGCTTTGACGCATGCGCATTTCAGGACATCCGGCGTCCCTCCGTTATGAAAAGAGGCACACGCAGTTCTGTCTGGGTAACGCAGCGGCTTGAAATGCAGCATGTCGCATTTCGCGCCGGTTGTCGTCGGGCTGTGCCGACGGACGATGGTCGCCCCGGTCGCGCCTGGCGTCCGTCGCTGTGCCTAGCGTGCGCGCGCGTCAACGTTACGTTGGAGTACATTGAGCCCTTCATGACGCGCTTGAAGCCGTTTCGCTAGCTCCACATGTACAAAATTTAGTGTTACGTGATGTCAATGGATGAGGCAGGTATATGAGTGGTGCAAACAAGATAATTTTGACACGCATGTCAAGTAAAACTATGACAACACACCCGCTCATAGCGTGCTCACGGCCGTTTCGCTAACTTCACATATACTAAATTTGGTATCACGTATCGTGAATAGATGACGAAGGTAAACGACACATCCAAACATGATAATCATGACACGAAAGTCGTGTACAGCATACCATACCGCGTAATTGTAACGTTCTGCTGATTTTAAAGTGACATATCAACATTTCTCATTCGTGCTTCGCATATCATCGACTCCCACTGTACATGGTATCTGCCAGTTTTTATTGCTATTTTATCACCTTCACTGTGGAGACGTTTCGTGCCTGTAGTTTTTTTGTGTAAATGTGTGCTAAGGTATTCACATAGGCTCTAGAGGCTTCGTGTCAACTTAAGTGCTTGTAGGAGGCTGTTGCTGCTTCTACTGAGTCGAATACCTCGTCACAGTGTATCGAAGTTATATAAAGTGGTTCCTTGTATGCAGCAGTTGTCTCCAATACTTGATTTATTACGTGCATACCATCCAGTGTAGAGTAAGCAGCCTATCTTGAAGGCGGCTTTCCTTTAGGTTGGGGATGGCAAGCGTTTCTATGATGTTTTTTTTTCTGAAAATTTTAAGTTGTATGTTGTCCAGTTTTACTTTTCATTAAACTCTTCGTCAGAGTCATATTTCCACATATACTTGTAAAATTTGGCAGGAAAAAAACAGACATGATGACTAGGGCACAGTTCATCTTGGGTAGCCGTCATGTTCGCCGACTTTGACAATTACGCATCGTTTCCATATTTTATACTACCACCCGCCTCTCTACCGCTTTGTAGACACATTCAAGACCACTGACGCTTATCGCTTTGTGGGCTATCAGTAGCTCGCCACCTGCTTTGACGCCATGGCCGCGATGGTCCGGGTGTTTTATCTCGCTACTGACTTCTCTGAACCGAAGCCGTATGCGTGCTTGCGGTATGCGTTTGCTTTTCTTGCTAGCTCTTTCACTATCATGCCTTGAGAACGAGCTCTCACCCCCATATTCACAAACGCTCCTTCACTCAAGAGCTCTCCTCGACTTGAAAACGTCGATGGGAGCGCCCTTTCTTGGCAGACCAAGTCACTGCATATTGGCAATATTCTGCAGCGATCATTGAGAAGCGCAGCGTCAATTTCAGTCGAGCAGCGGCGCAGTGCTCATCTCAGTCAAGTGAAGGATGGAGTTAAAGTCGAGGAGCGTTTCTGAATACGGGCGTAAGAATTTTCATTGTAAAAAAAAAGGGGGGGGGGGCATCGCAACAGCGCCAGCTTTGAAGGTCAACGGAAAAGGGGTGTGCCTGATTTTTTGTATTTGTGTTGCTTCTGTGTTGAAATTACAGTAAAATCTCGTTAACTAGTTACCTGTTAATTTGAAAAAGAAGAGATTTTAGACGCGAACTCTTGACTTGATTCGCAAATTCATTGCTCAAGACCGTCAAACTTTCGTTAATTCACTCATAGTGCACGCTCCAATCTGGTTAATCAGTACGACCTTCAGGGCACGCCATGCTTAATCGCTGAAAATATGCGAGGCAAGAGAGTGACAACAGCGTCCACGGAAAAACGAACGAAGGCGGCACTGCACGTATCGACATCGTTATCAGCGTGAAGCGAGCGATAATGACGGTAACGACGTATTGAGCAAGCACGTTTCGGGTTAAATAAAACAATGGTGAAAACATTTGTGGCTCTATTAGGAACAGTTTCAAGGGTGGCGAAAATCGCGGCTTTGACAGCACTGTTAAAGAAAATAGGTACAAGATTCACGTATTCATTAAAAAAATGAGAGCTTATCAGTCTAGACGACTTTTGTTTATCGTTTTTTCAAAACAGTTTATAATTAAGAATTCAATTATTTTGGACATTTTCTCGAGTCTCATGAAAGCCTTTAGTGTGGATTACTCTGGGCTAACCAATTATGCCCAACCCCTGTTCTTGCGAAAAAGAACATTGCTGAAATATTAGAGAATTAGTAATATAAGCAAACATTAGACACTATTTAGCATCACTTACTTAGCACTGTCTAACTGTTAGGAACAGTCGCTTAAAGAGACGCACGGCAATAAAGAGAAGCTTCAATGAAACTTCGTTTGGGTCTAGTTAGCGCATATTCCTGTGGTCGATTCCTATAGTACATATTGCTGAGGTTATTTCCTAGTACATATTCTTAAGCCTGGAGCAGCGCATGTGCCATTTTGATTCTTCTTCGGGCGGCGTCTTGTGTGTGCAACTTTTCTTTTTTGCTACAGTACAAGAAGACAGATTTTGTTGCGAGATTGTTAGCAAAATGACCGATGATGACTTAATTTAACAATTACTGGCAACAGTTACGTAAGAAGATTTAAGTACGAACACTACATATACCACACACCGCAGCTTCGTGAGGTTGCTCTAATCAGCCCCACTCTCACCGACTAAAGCACCAGATGATCATGAGGGCTGTGAACTAAGTGAACGGCTAATGTTGGCTACTAATGATAAACCCGAAGTCGAAGTCCGAAGTCAAGACTACGCGAAAAACTCTGATCATTTTTCTTTTCTGTCTATCTGCTTTCCATATACCGTATCCGGGATCAGCCGCTCCGCAATCGAGCTGAGTTTCGCTAAGTTAGGTGACTAGAAACGTACCAATAGTTGAGAAGGATGAACCTCACCTGTGCGAAGCAATTCTTGGCACCTGTTGTAAAGGATGATGCTTGTCACGCCAGTCAATTGAACGCCTCGTTCCAGCTCGGCAACCCGAATATCGCTGACAGAAATAGGATCTCGTAGATGCCACAAACAATCCCACACACAGTAATGAGGCCTAGTCGCTGTAACACCACGCTGCAGCGCATCTACCGGCAAATAAAAATACGCAGAACAGTGAAAAATGATGTAGATGCAAAGAACCCATTTGCGCATGCGCAGGCATGGGGCGCCGCGAGTTAATACTACACACGTGCGATCTAAGTGATAGACAAATGTTGGGAAATATCAACTTGCCTTTAGGTGGGTGTCACTGATAGCCCAGAGCGGCTCGTAGTAACACGCTTACCCTAAGGGTACACACGAAATGCAACTACACAGTTCCATGCAAGAGACATACAAGAACAGTAATCCATCTCTATTGTAATCTGTCTCTTTGCACAATTATTCACTACAGCAGGCCACCAATCACTCTCGCACAAACTAATTCACCCACACCATCTGACAACTGCTAGCGTATTCGAACTCAAGCGAGCAGCACAAGCGTGCGGTGCCACATCAGGTTGGCTGATATGGTGCTTCACTTTAACGCATTAATTGATTTATATAAGGAGCTACAATAGGGCACCTTTTGAAAGCCAGCATAAAGATTGTTTTTGCTAATTTGTCGCCATCAGGTTGAGACAAAAATAGGAGATTTCAGTTCATTCATCTCTTCCCCCCCCCCCCCCCCTTTTTTTTTGCTGATACCAGCACACGCTATGCCACACAATCTACATAAAAAAAGAAAATGGTATTATGACATTCTTCTCGTAACAACCTGCAAAAGTAACTTTGCTTTTTGGGAGTAAACATAAAAAGTACACAGTTCTTGAAATCTAACTTGTGGGATTTTCGGCTGTGATTTTACTCCACAGTCAGCGTGGCTGTAACACTGCTCTTTAAACAATGGCTAGATAAGTCCGACTGTGTAACGGAATAATGGCGCCAGAAGGAAGCAGCCCCCCCCCCCCTTCCCACTGTTGTTTAAATAAGAAGGCGGAGGTCACCTCCCTCACCCCCCCCCCTTAGGTGCACGTATATGTTCGCCGAGTCCTTCCATGCACTTTTTATACTTTTGTGGGGCAGAAAGTGTGAAGAGTTGGCAAACCTAACTAGTTTATTGGCTTCAAAACAGACTAAGCTTTTGTTTTCTAGCAAGGCCTGGCAAAAATGTTAATTGTGGCTAGTGCTGAATAAACGACTACCGATGCTGCATTATTCCAGCTAGCTTAAACAAATCTTCCCTTCCCACTGTTTTAACAGCTAGTGTTTATTCAAATCCTATATTTTATTTGAATTTGCTGCACAAATTTTATGACTAAGTGTTTTATACGTGCATGCATATACATAACAGGAGACATATGTAGTTTAGTCGAAGCAGCCACTTGCGTGGAAATTTATTCAATATAGTCTAAATGCCTAATAAAACTTCTCGTCAAGCTTTTTATTGTTCTTTATTGCAAAAGAATATGTTAGTTTAATGGTGCTTTCTTGACAACGTAATGAAGTTGTGAAGTTTTTTTTTTTCAGATCCACGATCTGATCCACATCATATTTCGGATCCAAGGCACAAAATGCGACACTCTGGTGTGCACATTAGGATGGTAGTACTTAGTACAGCCCACTGAGAAAGAAATGACGCCAACTTGAAAGAATTGGCGAAGACTCTTTCTCCAAATCACCACTGGGCCTCCAGAGTCACCCTGCATGGACGCCAAATATGAGAAAGACAACAATCAACCGTGCGAGTGAGGAATGATTACGTGGTTCCAGCTGTGGAGCTGACTGCAAAATGAAAGAGCATATTGCTAGGCAGCTCCGAAGATGGGAACTGCTAGTTTTGGAATAAAAGTGGATTTTGCGCTTAGGTTTATCAGAATCTTATAAAAGGTGTTACAGTGCCAGCCTGCTGACAAATCGGGTGGTACTTGTCAAACCATCCGAACATTGACGTATAATGGCAAACTCAAGACTTCCTTGCTACATAAAAATTACCATTATTTGAAGCGCAGTGGGCACCTCGCAAATGTACTGGCATTAGTTGCCAAAGGATAATGTTAACTTATGTAATATGGCCTAGCTTGCGGGTGAGTAAAATAGCGAATATGTGTGACACAGAGCAGATTTTGTAACAAGTAGGTAGAGTAAAGCTCCCAATCGATTGCGAACAACTCAGTCAGAATACTTCATCGTCAGCTAGCGCATCAACAATGTGTTCCTAACGCCTTGCAAATTTGTAGCGAGTATGTTGCTTCTACAAAGAACAACTAACAATGATATTTTTGCACTTGTCCTGATCAACAAAAGTATGAATATTTATCACGTAGTGGGTGTGATGCAAGTGCAGTAGTCAGCTGAAGACTGTTTAGATACTGTTTTAGAGAGGTTTCTTCCAGCTTTCGCCGTCGTGAGACTGTGTTTCTCATAGCTTGCTGGCCCTGCGCTTTTTTTAAAGACGATTGTCTTTCTTGGGTACCTTCAACGCGAGAATTTCGGTCTGACCTTAACGGTACCCTAAACGGCACCAAAGTGGCCAAACCATACTCCAAACGGCCGAACCCAACCGTAACACCCGCCAATGTTGCTCAAGATTAAGTGATCAAACTTGTGGGATTGTCAATTAAAAGGCAATTATTGCGCATATCTGAGGCACCATAACAACTCGTAAGGATTCTGTATGTGTGTCTCTTACTAGAAAAGGCATACATAAGAATTTATAAGGACCATAGCGTTTGTCACGTAGCGCTGACCATGCAACGTTTGCATTAAAAGGCAAGCATTCGCAACGTTTGCTAAGACGACACGGTGGTGACATCTACCCGTCGTCATGCGCTCTACACCTTATCACCTCAGAGGCGGACGCGCACGTCACGGGCTTCGTTTTCCAGGATAACTGCCAGATAGCTCTCACGTCTCACGTGTGACGTGACTTGATGCGCTCGTTCGCCTCCGCTGCACGCTCTAGGCACTCTAACGCAGCGCCTCCAGAATACCATTCACCGATTTTCTTGCGCAGAACATCAAATAAACGTTTAGTTCACTCTCTCCAGACCCAAGACTATCGTCTTTCGATGACACTGGCAGTGTATCATGCGGATATGGGGCCAATGTTTTTTTTTCTTTTCAATCTACTCCCTCTACATCCTATGTTAAACTATGGTCAGCTTTCTGTGAAGGCTGCGACGAAGTTTAAACTTACCCTAACCAAAGAAAAACAATGAAGCAACTTGAAAATTACACTTGATGATTATAAAAAGTTAATATGGTAAATTTTGCTCCTAAATCTTTTCTCGAGCATTCGCTATAAAACTAACGCCTCGAAAACAAATTTAACCATATTTGGAAGAAGTAGGGCTTGCCTGACAGACTCCCTTGCCGTTCGTTTCTGTGCATAAGACTTGGGCACCGGTGAAATACTGCTGCACCCACGGGTGGAAGGCTGGCGAGCACCTCCGAAAAGGCAGGAATTTCGTCTCGAGGTAGCGAAGTCTATCCGTACTCTTACCACCTGAGTTACACCAAAACACTCTGTAAGCTTGCATCGTTCACAAATTCCTTGGGCATTCATAAAGAATTAAGAGCACCATTAAGGGCTCGTCTCTCATACTTAGACATGACACAAGTAACCATGAAGGCTAGTAGCCTTGTAATCCAGGCTACTAGCGGCGCTTAATAGGTCAACGAGGATTAAACGCGCATATACCAATTCAAGTTCGTAGGCTCAATATTGCCGCTCTACCTCAGTTGGTAGAGCATCGGACGCGTTATTTTAAGGTCGCAGATTCGGTTCTTGCCAGCGACAAGCTGTGTTTATATGTGAACAGGTGAAAATATGTGAGCAGTTCAGTGCACCATAACGAAACGACATAGACAACGGAGGTCCGTGTGAACCCGCGTGCAGTTAGAAGGAATGCGACGAACCTTTCAGGCTTTAAAGCTTGTGCGTTTTGCGATGTCACGGATCCCTGGTTCATAATGTGAGTGAAGTTGAAATAAGTATTTATATTCCACACCTCTTTTATGGATGGATGGGCAAACGTTTATTAGAGTGACAATGAAATAAGTGTTAGAAACATGTGGGTGGGGTCTCTAGTCCAGGGCTACACTGGCCTCAGCAGCCCACTTCAGCTGGTCCAGGGGCGCCATTTGGGCCTCTTTTTCCTCGCTGGCGAGCAAGGTCTCCCACTGCTCCATCGTAATTTTTTTTCGCTATAATATAAGGCGTAGTAATTTTAGGTGGACATAACTTACATTGCCATATAATGTGAGCAAGTGTTGGCTGTCTTCCACACACATACATAAGAACCCACGTATGTGGCTGGGTGCCTCGCATGTTTTAAACGCAGGTGGTGATATGTATTTGTCTGCAGGCGGCGTCACTCATGTGCTTCTTTTACACTCAGCCGAGAATGAGGCGGTGAGTATCACCGTCGTTGTCGACGCTGGTGTTCTAAGATATCTCGAGGGCTGTGGGGAGCCTGGAGTAGCCAAGGGGTATTTGGACGGGGGACGGTTGCTCGGTGAGTAATAGCTCGAGCTGCCCTGTCTGCTCTATCGTTACCCGTTTCTGCTACACGTCCAGGGCACCATCTGATGCAATGTTCCAAACCTATTTTATAATTCAGCAGCAGATGTAGTTGAACAGAGTGAAACTAGAGAAAGGGGCAGAGAAACGAAAAGGAAATGCACCACCATGGCCTGGCACTTGTAAGGGCACCAGTGTGAACGTTACCACGAACCCACCACTTTAGGGTGGCGGGTTTGTGGTAAGCCTATGGTTTCTCAAAGAACGCAATCGTCGATCTCCGCACAGGTCCCCAGCCATTTTCATCGCTAAACAGCCTGACACAAGTAAAGTACCCAAAGATTGCAAAAATATACCATCGCTATTCGCATCAACACAAATGATGCAAAAGTGACGCGATCACAGTATACGTTTTGGTGACGGATGCAGAAGTCACTCGTTCACAGTGTACGTCTTGGTGACGTCACGCAAGACGTATTTATGACGCCATATGTTTCCAAACTTGTTTCGACGGAAGCAGGTCATTGTGAGGTCAGACGTCAATGCGTCGAACGGTAATTTCATGACAAAACATCGTCGTCCGCTTCGGTTTGATTGATTGATTTGTGGGGTTTAACGTCCCAAAACCACCATATGATTATGAGAGACGCCGTAGTGGAGGGCTCCGGAAATTTTGACCACCTGGGGTTCTTTAACGTGCACCCAAATCTGAGTACACGGGACTACAACATTTACGCCTCCATCGGAAATGCAGCCACCACAACCGGGATTCGAAACCGTGACCTGCGGGTCAGCAGCCGAGTACCTTAGCCACTAGACCACCGTGGCGGGGCCGTCCGCTTCGGTGAAACAGTCTCTACGGTGCCCGGCTGCTGACCGAAAGGCCACGGGTTCGATTCCTGTCGTGGCAGTCTCATTTTGACGAAGGTGAAATGGTAGAGGGTACTGTGCGATGTTAGTGCATGCTAGAGAAAACTAAATGGTCCAAATTTCCGGAGCCCTTCATTACGGCATCTCCTAAACATATCGTTGTTTTGGGACGCAAAAGCACCTGTATTATTAACACGACATCATCACTACACCAGAGCAGAGCCTATTCAGTAGGCAATGAAACACCATCTTACGGGAGACAAAGATCGACAGGCTTGCCTAACAAAACAAAGCTGATGGCTTTCGCTTTCTAATAGCCTCAGGCAAGTGCGTCACGAACCATGCGATTGTTTATCTTCAGTATCATCTGTTAACTGAGTATATTATCAGATTTTTGGGGCTTAACTGTGCACCTAAATTAAGCAATTCAATGCGCAACCTTTTCTCTCGAATGATACCGTATGCTCTCGATGAAACCAAGCAAAGGGGTTGCACGGGGCCTCGCCACGAAGCAACGCGCGATGAAATTAAAGGTCCTTGGGAGTTAGAAATCTGTTGACATTGTGTATATTGGTAATGGCCGCTTTAGAGATTCCTCGTAATATAGTAGATACGCCGTGAAATAGGACTCTGGATACTCATTTTAAACAGCAATCACGGTAGGAAGTTTAGTTCAATAGAGAAAAATTGCAAAACAGATACCTTCACTGGTCTTTCCCCACCCAGAAGCGAAGGCTTTCTTGTTGACGAGTTGCAGTCTCCGCGTAGGTATACAGATTGGTATGACAAAGTTGTCAAACTGTAGTGGCTCAATCAACTGCCAAACATTGTGAACTACACTCTTAGAAAAAAACTAATCAGTTAGTAAATGCATGTGCTTACTAGTTTCCGGAGTTTTTTAGTACCTTCACGGCATACTTTTACTAGCCACCAGCTAGTACAGCTAGTAACTTTAGTCGTTACTAACCGGAGAACCTCTCTTAGTGTTCTTAATTAAGGAACTACAAAGCCATCTACGTTGCGAGATCTTTCGTAGATTCTGCAGCCCATTTTGTCGTAATGGTGACATCGTAAACAATATTTAGGGAAGCTCTAATTTTATTGACTACCTTGGATAAGAAGTTTCTGGCTACGTAATGGCACACACATAAGTAAATAGAAGAGAACATGATGATGCCTAAACTCTGGGACTGCTAACCAGTGCGTAGTGTGTGGTCCCAAAGCAGTTGTATATAAAGTCATCTAACTGCTGCTACAGAAGAATTCTGCTATGTCCAAGTCTTGAACATATACTTGTGCATGTGTTCTCGTGATCTGCTCATATGAGTTCTCGTACTCATATGAGCATATAATAATGTGAGTATTAAAATCATATGCTCATAAGGACTTATATGAGCATAGCTTATGAGTCCATATGAGCATACGAGATTCACATATGATCAAATGATCATACACATTTGAATCTGATTTCATCATATGATCAAGTCGTCAGTTCTCTATAAGTATGCTGCTGTGATGCGCACTTACCCCAGTATAGTTACCTGACGTAATTAAAAGCCATTAATGATTCACGAGGGCCATTACAATTCGTTTTATCTTATACTCTTGTAACAGAATCATATTGATATAGCCACGTACACGAACATTTAACAAATTAGGCGTAAACCACAATTTGCAGGTGTTACTAACAATTTAGTAGTGAACTAATCACTCAAGTAAGCACTATTCACTCACTAAGTAGTAATTTTAACTACCCAAGAAAGTAGTGCTTTTAACCAGCATGGTAGTATTCGGGCTAGTGTTTCTTATGAGCCCAACGAGGTAGTGCATATCACTAGGGTTAATTTTACTAGCTGCATTTACTAGATGGTTAGTGGATTCTGTGACAAGTAATGGGCTAGTACTTTGTGAATATACCAATATTTTTTCTAAGAGTGTACGGCTCGTTTGAAAGGCCTTCTATAAACAGTGAGCGTAGTTACAGGATAATTTATTCAATGCGTTTCTTTCAATCTAGTTGAATATTAGGAGTGATAACAGTGATAAATTCCCTAAATTTTCGTGCATGCATCAAGAAGTGCTGCAGTATATGTAGCAGGGACACTTGAGCAACAGTGAAATTTCCTAATATTCAAGGATATCTACTAAAGAGAAGCTATGTGCTTTCCTATTCACTTGGCTATGATTGCAGCTAAGGACAAATATACTTCGCTACCGGTTGTATTTGTCGTCTCTTAGAGCTTAATATTATTGATATATCACGGGTTTTACGCCCAAAAGCTACCACATTAGTATGAAAGACGCTGTAGTAGAGGGCTCCGGAATTTAGAACACCCGGTGTTATTTACCATGCACTAATAACGCACAGTACACGGGCCTGTATATCATTTGCCTTCATCGAAATGCGACCTCCACGACGGGAATCGCACACACGACCTTGGTGACAGCAGCCGAGAACCCTAACCAATGTTCCACCCAGGTGGACGGTTTAGAGCTTGCAGATTTTACAGGATAGTTCTGCTTTCAGGAAAGAGCCTTTTTTTAAAGACGATGGTCTCTTTGGGGATCTTCGAGATTAAAATTTGGGTCAGTTTGTATTTCTGTCTGTCTGTGCATTTGTCTGCTTGTCCGCGGTAACAAAACTTCTAGTAGCACCAAAAGGTACCTCAAATGGCCAACCCCGTCCACAGCGCCCACCAATTTTGCTCAAGTTTCAGCGTTAATACTTCTGCTATCGTCACTTGAAGAGCAATTATTGCACATATCTGAGGCACCACAACAACACTTCGATGTTTTGTATGTGTGCTTTTATATTAGAGAAAGCACACACAAGTAATTCTAGGGACCGTAGCGTTTATCACGCCGCGCTGACAGTGCAAGGCGATGCTCAAAAAGGCAAGTGTTTCCAATGGTTTGATAAGACCACGTGGTGGTGGCACCTGCCCTTTGCTTTGCCTTCAACTCCTTATCGCCTCCGAGACAGGCACGCATCTTTCTCCGCGGGCACGCACGCCTTCCTTCGTTTTCGAAGATAACTGCCAGGTGGCGCTCGCGTCTAACGTGCCTCGATGTGCTCGTACGCCTTCGGTGCACGGATCGTGACTCTCTAACGCAGCGCTTCCAGAACACAATGCCAAAATTTCCTCGCGCAGAAGATCAAATCAACGTTTTATTCGCTCTATCGTCTTTCGACAACATTTGCAGTGAAACATGCAGGTACGGTTCCAATTTTTTTAGGGTACAGGGAGTGTTCCAAACAATCAGGCAAGCCAGCTGGTACTGATGAACTCTTATGAGTTAAAAGGGTTGAGTGGATAAGGCTGGTGGTGTATGCTTTATTGTGAACGATTCGTTGGGGCACTGTTACGATCATGGTGCTCCGATGCTGACCCAGAGGTTGAGGGCTCGTTTCCAGCAGTAGTGGTCGCCTTTCGAAGGCGGCGCTATGATAGAGATACACTGTTATGAATTTTCTCTGTCGCGATGGTAGCGGTGGCGAAGAGCGGTGAGCAGTCGAGCGGGCTTCGCTGAAGCCTTAGCCCGAAGGTGAAACAGGGAGGCAATCCGTTTGGAAAACAGCAATAAAAGGAGCGTTTACTGTAGCAGGTTGTCGTTTGTACAGGGCCGGTCAGCACGACAACGTCGGCTGGGGCAAAATCTCTTAACATGGGGCCGGCTCGGCCTTAAATAGCGTCTTTGGTCCATTCTCTCAGACCAGTTCTCGGGCTCGGAGGGGGAGACGTAGCCATACCCGGAACTGCAAAGTGGTTCGGCGGAGGAAGCGACGTTATCCCCGGAACATCACGGTTCTTCTGCACGGAAGGCGGCGCTGGGATGGGGGAGACAGTTCGTCGAAACAGGGCTCGATCTTGTGAGACGTGCTCCCGAACGAGGAACATGTCTGTGGCACAACAGCACCCCCGCCGCCAGACAATGCATCCGGAGTTTTGAGCCGTCAGCGCGGCTCGGAAGGAGGGATGCTGGTTGACCGTCGGTAGACGTTTCGCTCTCTCCGCCCATTGAGACTTCCATAGGCCTGCAGAGGTTCACTGGAACGACGGAGTCGAACACAAAGCCGAACCACTTTGACCAAAGCAAGCACCCTCCAAATGCTGATCAAGTCGCCAGACCAGTAGAAACCAAATGTTTCCTCGAGATTACGCTGGGCTATCAAATAGCATCACGAGCAACGAATCTCGGGAGGAATACATAATGCGGACACACCTTTAGCTAAGTGTCAGTGCATGACACCGCTAAACCAAACAGAATTTTTTTTCAAGCGATTCTCAATTGTGATTTAGGCAGATTCTGGACGATTGAAGCTTCTGAGGATTGCTCAATTTAGCACCGAAACTACAATTTAGTACGCCGAGCAATTATGAATCACGCACATTGGCGCCGCTTGCAAGCGTCAGACTGTTAAACATAACAAAGTTCGTCATCCTACAAGCTCTCACTGCAATGAACTCCACCAATGATCATCAAAACAAGAGAATGCACGCTTGAAAAGGTAAGCAAGTAACACTAAAATTTAAACTTGTGCGCGTTACACAAAACAAAGTGAAAAGTTGACCTACATTTACGTACATACTAACACGTAATGCAAAAAACACAGAAGGTACTTTAAACAGGTGTTTTTATAAATTAATTATAAATAAAACACACTGACCGTTACCTTTTTAAATTTTATGAAAACAAAATAATGAAACAAACATAGCAATGTCTGCTTCTCCAATCGGAAGGAAAGGAAAACTTACGAAAATTCAGATGCATTCCTAGCTCATAGGAGTGCGACAAAATTAGAAAAGGCTGTTCTCAAAATTAAATACCAAAAATACACTCTTCGTATTAGCGAGGCCGCACTCTCTCAAGCGAACTCTGGGGAGTCGCGCATTCCACAGCTTCTGAGGGTTGCGGTCTGGACAAAAGGACGACGAATCAACCTGTTCGTCGAACTCAGTAGCAGCGACTTTTGACCCGCAGCCGCTGAACTCGAAGAAAGGGGCATCTGCACTGCATCGTTTACGCCACCCGTTCGACCAGTGACCCTTTCGCCACGGTGGGGGACAACCGCTTGTGTTACAGCTCAAGCGCTCGCAACGTTTCCCCACTTGCTTGCATCTACGTGGCAGAGAAAAGGGTGAGACCAGGCGGTGATTTCGGCTTTCCAATTTCCTTGAAATTTGGTCTTTGTTGATGCGCTTCCCGCCTAATTTCGATCTCAGTGATGGTATGAGCCTCAAACATTTCCTATAGGGTCCTTTCGCGATCCTACGCGTAGCCCTGAACCTGACGTCTCGAATGAAGACGTCACGGCACTTAACTGCTTTAACATGTTTGACGCTTCTCGTCTCTTCCACGCTACGCTTTTGCCGAGGCCTTTTCCTTTTCGAATGGCTAGGAACGCTGGAAGCCCCGACACACTTATTAACAAGTGCGCTGCCCTCGACAGGTTCTGCCAAAACTCTATGCGCCTGGACCAACTTATCTTTGTGGTCATTGTTAGTTGTCTGCTCTGGAGATGAGAGGAAACGGAGATTTTGGCTTCGGAATTTTATTGAAGTTCCTTTCTTCGCGAGGCGCTTCTCGTTGGATCTAGATCTGAGCAGCGGCCTGAACTTCAACTTTCTTTTATTGAGCTTTGTCCCGACCTCAGCCCTGACATTGAGCATGGCACCTCGAGAGCCATGGCGTTTAGCCACTTTCACACGTTTGGCGTTCTTCAACTTTGCTTTATGTTCTCGCCGGCTACTCTTCTCAACAGAACTGATCGCCGCGCTCACAGCACTGGCATTCTTATTCGCAAGTGCGCTGCGTTCAGTTTGTGGAGTCAAAGCTCCAGATAGGTTTGCTAGCTTTTCCTCGGGCCCGTTGCTAGCTTTCTCTGCTTGCGACAGAACGGGATTTCCGACGCCTTTAAAGCCAATCAACTCGCCTGAATGTGTCTCTCTTGTTTGTAAGGGTTCTCTCTCTCTTTCCAGGATAACCCGTGTTCGCAGGCCTTTGTAGTCGGCCTCCTGCTCTCTTTGACGCGATTCATCTTCTCGCTCTCTTCGGCAAGCGTCTACTTCTGGCGCCTTACGGCGTGCTTCGGCGCTGTCTTTATCACTCCGACTTTCAGCAGGATTTGAAAGAAAAAAATATCTTATCAAATTGTATCTAGCCTGGCTAAAATCTTCTGCTTCCTGGTAGGGTAAACAATTCAAAACATGCGCGATCTTGCGCGGCAACAGCCTGGCGAGCTTCTCCACCCAAAGGTCGCGGCTAACACCCACATTACTGCAAACAACTTCAAACTCATCAAGAAAATGGGCGATGTTCTCGCCTGCCTGAAAGTTGTGGAGCTGGTGTTTCGCTCGCTCCCACTTAAGGGCTTGAATTTTAAGGTCAACCTCTCTCATTTTGAGAGCATGCTCTGTCCTTCTTCTGCTCTCCTCAGCTTGCCACTTTTCGTGCCTGTGAGCTTCGAGCTCTTCGCGGCTTTGCTCGGCCTTCTGCTTTTGCTCACAAACGAGCTCCCAAAACTCGTCAGCTTCCTCGGCCGTCACATTCTCTGCCCGCATCACCTCGAGAATCGCTTCCCTTGTTTTAGCGGACCCGGTGGAATTCCCCATGGCTCCACAAATTTCAAGGAGGTCCTGCACCAGGTACTGCTCCATCGCGATCTCGTCCCTCGTGATGCTCTACTACTGATATTCACCGTACTTTAAAACTAATCTCGTGGTTTAAAGTAGGTGAATATTTAAATTACAACTAAAAAAACACAAAACGCTCTCCTAACATCTGCCTGTGCTAGAGAGCTCTGGCGAAACGAACAATAAACGTTGGGCACTCACCCAACCAAAGTAGCCGACGATGGTCCAACTCGTGACTGCCGTCGAACAGTATCAGGCCTTCAGGGATCCGGTCCAACTTGCCAATGTTGAGATCCGGGGTTGCTTGTCCCAGCTTGCCGAAAGATGAGAACAGGGTAGCGTATCGCAGCGTAGCCAAACGCTATCACGGCGGTCATCTTCGTGCTCGGAGATCCGATCCAACTTTTTAGCCGTTGAGATCGGGGTAGCGAGTCCCAGAGCAGCAAAACGTTGAGGACAGGGGTCTGGTCCGGCGTGCCAAACGTAGGATATCGTATCCCGAAGCTGCCAACCACTGTTATGAATTTTCTCTGGCGCAATGGTAGCGGTGGCGAAGAGCGGTGAGCAGTCGAGCGGGCTTCGCTGAAGCCTTAGCCCGAAGGTGAAACAGGGAGGCAATCCGTTTGAAAAACAGCAACAAAAGGAGCGTTTACTGTAGCAGGTTGTCATTTGTACAGGGCCGGCCAGCACGACAACGTCGGCTGGGGCAAAATCTCCTAACATGGGGCTGGCTCGGCCTTAAATAGCGTCTTTGGTCCATTCTCTCAGACCAGTTCTCGGGCTCGGAGGGGGAGACGTAGCCATACCCGGAACTGCAAAGTGGTTCGGCGGAGGAAGCGACGTTATCCCCGGAACATCACGGTTCTTCTGCACGGAAGGCGGCGCTGGGAGGGGGGAGACAGTTCGTCGAAACAGGGCTCGATCTTGTGAGACGTGCTCCCGAACGAGGAACATGTCTGTGGCACAACAGCGTGTACTGTGTGGTGTCCGTGCACGGTACAGTACCCCTGACGCTCGAAATTCCCGTAACCCTCCCCTATCGCGTCTCTCATAATATTATTGTGCTTTTGAAATACTTAACCTCAGTTATTGTTTTTATTATTTGAGCTTGTCATCCCATTGCTTGTAATTTATGTGTGAATCAGTGTACACTCTTGTGGCCACTGCGAGGAAATAAGGAAAGCATTTCGCTAATCTATCAGCCTTCTTTACTTTATAGGGATCATTTTTGTATCATATATTTTCCTTCCTTTTGAGTTATGTTTTATTGCAAATAAATAAATAAATAGGTAAACGAATAGATACGTAACTAAAGCGATCGATTGTATAATATGACTTGAAATCGTTGTTAAGGAGCCTGAGTAATATTTGCCATATGGAGTAAACAACACGTGCATGCCTACCTTCACAAGGGCGATGTCGTTAGCAATAGTGGTCATGCTAAAGCGAGGATGCCGTATGACATCCCTGGCCAAAGCAGTTGGACCTTCCTCCAAGTACGTGCTGTTGTACTTCACGTGAATGGACAAAGGAAGTCGGTATCTTTGAAACAGAAACAACATGCACGGTGCTCAAGAGTGCACAAAACCTGCGTGCTTGCATTGACGTTGATTGCTTGTAGAAATGAAAGAAGTGATTTCCGAGAAAAACCCCTTCGAAAATATCCATTTCAGCGAATGCTCATTAACTGTTTTTCAGAAAGCATGGTGAATTGTTGGCTCCCGACATTTATTTCAATCTACAATTATTGTGCAATGTGCACCGTCACCGAAATTGATTGTTTCAGAAGACGGTACCAAGGCAACTGCATCGTTACGATGGTTTGCATCAAAAGAAAAAAAGTATATTCTCCTCGTCACTTGGTTCGTAAAGGACCAATAAGGCCAAGAGTCACGTCAAACTGACAAACTTGCTGACCATCAGCATAAGATGATAAATGAGTAAATCAAATTTCAGAAACATGACCAAAAAGGAAACAGTGTCACCATTATACAAGAAAAACAATATAGGTAAGAATGTCTTGTTGCGTTCACACGTACGTCGTCGCAATGAAATTGAGCCCTATAACGGTTTCAGCAGAGTCTAGAGATATTTTTGCTGCATTTGTGAACTCAATGTTTGTCATATTTTTGTCTAAGAGAAATCATACTGACAAGCTACTTGCCAGCTCTTGCAGGAATATTATGTATTGCAGATGCAAACAATTATTTGGGGAATATTGTAAAGAGCCTAATAAACCATTTTTCGTTTTGTATGCCAGGTTTCTCAGCCGGTGACACTTAGGGTGACAAAAATTAAAAAGAATATATCGTTATATTGGGAAGGACACATTTTTTGAACGCCGATGCTATTGAGGAACTTACCCGAAATTCGCGCAGTGCGCTGCGGTCAGTACGAACTTGCGTGACAGAATACTACCAGCACATGCAAGCATCCTGTATTTATGTTTAATCTTGTAATATGTGAGCATATGTACCTGCGCAGAAAATCAAGAACAATCGTTCTTGATTCTATATAGTGTTATCAAAATGTATATAGTAAAAAAAAGCAAAACAGTTTTTTCGCGCGAAGTACAAGTGATAGCAATGACGGTCTTACCACCAATGGCATACGAGTGCGTCCAATCGTCTCGCCATTGACGATTCTTCCTAGCACGCTTGCAACGCCACAGCCTGCGCACATAAAATCGTTTTGTATTCACGATGGAAGCGGTTCACTTCCAACCATACGTCGGCAAGACCTGTGAAACTCACTCAGACTCGTTGAAAAAAAATCTACCTTGCGCTTGCTCTGGACTCACTCTAACTGAGTCTCATCAAAGTTTTCCTGAGCCCCACTCACTTGGATTCACACTCACAACAATTTTGTTCAATCAAACTCACTCGGAATCGGCTTCACCAAAATATTACTCGTACTGACTCAGACAAAGAGGCTTCATCTCAGCCTGAGTGAGTCTAAGGGAGTAAACTTATGAGTGAATTTGCCTAGTTGTGCATTCAACTACTGTTTTGTAGACCTAAGACCTGCATAAACGCCTATGACGTTGCTAAACATTTAATACAAGAGTCTATATAAGCACTCGAAATAGAAACTTTGCCTAGTACATATAAATGTATATTCACACGTATGTGCACATATGTGTGGCCGTATTCTAATTGAATGAAATATTTAAATGGGTGTCGCAGCACATCATATAATAAAACTTACGTGCATTGAAAATCAAACATTGACATGAATGCGTTTCAAACCTCCCGCTTCTAAGTAGACGTATTCGTCCGAGCAAGAACTATTTATGAAGCTTGCATTTTTGCCCCATTCAACGCAGACACAGACCTTAATGTTTTTCACCAAAAGAATGTGAGAAGTGTGCAAAGTGGTGGAATCAATTTGCATGTGGTGAGATACATAATATATATAGATATAGTTTTCACCACACTCCACCTACATTGATCGCCTTCAACGTTATATCTAATAGCTGATAAACATGACCTGGGTTTCATCATACGTTCCCTTTGAGATTATTTACCAGCAAAACACATACTACCCCACTTTATTATACGCTGGCCTACGTAACGCGAAGTACGCATGACGGCACGAAAAATAGTTCTTTTGAATCACAAGGCTACACCATAGCGACCGGGTTATGTTCTTGTGACGCGCAGCTTATTGGTGCCTAGAGCAGCGGAGTTTTTGCTTGTATACTAATGATATAGAGTTGTGCATGCTGTTTACAAAGTAGTTCGTACATAATGGAAAATCACCAGTATTATGTACAATTATAAAGGCCTTTGAGACTCGCTACCGTTGAGACCAATGAAATGAGTTATGAAGGATGGGAACAAAATGCAGTCAACAAACACGGGCTGGTAAAGAGATGACAAACTCTGCGACGTCGCACTGTCTTTGTCACTTCTTAGCCCATTCGTATGAACGTGAATTGTCACATACCCATCACACGTTCAGTTTTACTGCAGTAAACTTATGTATTACCAATGAAAAAGCACCCGTTTTAACAGCACTATTTCTGAAATGAGCACGAACTTCGACGGAATTCTTAAGAAAGGCCTTTCGAAATTTTCGGAAAGTGGCTTCGACTCCTGAAGAATGCTTGAGGTTACCTGGGGGATTAATGCTGTCCAAAACCACCTGCCGAAAAAAATAGGTAAGATCACTATCGAAATCAATTGCAGCAGAATTTGATGAATATTCTTTGCTGCCCAAGGGCACGTTGCACAAGAAGAGCTTATTATTCTTCTCAACTGAGCATTAGGTGACCAGTAATAGCTTGACAAAAATTTTTCACTGCGAATGACATGAGACGTGAAAATTAAAAGTAAAAAGAGTGTTTGACTTATATAAAATACCGAATAACATACTTCCTAGAAAGAATAATTTCAACAGTTACGGACATGTACAAAAATTTACGAGTTTCCAGAGTTCAAATAAGAACAAAAGGAAATGTTGGTCAGCAGTGTATGCTGGTTACAACTAGTTTTACGTCATTGGGATCGCTTTATCTCTGTGTTGAACAAATATCTCGGAACGGCTTAAGATATTTTTATTTCTAATCGTGGTATCACACTCCAAAGATGTAAAAGGTAATTACTAACATTACAATAAAGTGTCACAGGAAGGTCTGTTCCTTCAGTGAAGACAACTATTAATTCTGAGAACTTTACAATGTACTAAAAGCGTAGAACAAGAAATATATGTTATAATAGGCGTATAATAAGGCGGAAGCCCGCGCTTAAATTACGAGCGACACAATTTACGGCACAAGTCCAGCGACCTTGCCAAATACTGTACATGTCTTACCGACAACACAACGAATGGTCAAGCTGCAGACGTGAAAATATTTTTGGATTTTTGGATTTTGTCAAGAATTAATTTTTATTTTCTAAAATTCATTCATGACCAGCCAGGTGTATTTCAAAGTCTATAATAACAAATGAAAAAGTTACGAAGAGATGAACATGAATTATGTACACGAATTACGGAACTGTTTTGATTTATCTATAGATGACAACAGTACGAAGAAAGACACGTTTTTCGAAAAGTTTATGTCAATCAAAGTCTTTCAGATTGAATAAAAAAAGACAAACACTCGGAAGTTGTCCTCTGAGGATTGTTATGTCTATGCTGCATTTTATTTTTCTGATTTCTTAATCTAGTAAGCAATGAAAACGGCCTAAGCTTTATGTAAATTAAAAACATTTCTAAATTGTACTGCACAAAAGATGGAACACTTTTCCTCCAGAACGTTTGGTGGAAATGTTTCTTACCTGGGATGTGACAATGCTTGAGATGATAACCAATACCGACACGGACGCCATAATTACTTTGGCAAGCTAAAAAAACTCATTCAACGCTCAGCTTCATAACAAAACAAATGGTTTCAAATGGTGCATTTCTCGATCTGAGCATCCGATGCAGAATCCAACATCGACAAGTCCACGCACGTTTCGTTGTAAAGAAGCACGGAATATTGCACCACACATTCGTGTTCATTTTACCGTGACGGGAACACCGAAGTTTTAAAACGTTGACGTGGTTGAGAAAAATTTATTGCACTCCAAGCATCGAAATACGGTTCAGTACTCTTTCGAGCTACGTTGACGCATATTTTAACCTCAGATCATCGAGAACATTCCTTCTCTAAGTCTTCAGTGACTGCGCAAGATTCAAAGACGGAGAAAAGAAGACAACACTTTTTTTATATCAATGGTCTGTGTAGTTTTCAGTCGTTCCTTAAACTGGAAAGACAGCCTACAAAAAAAAATAAAATGAAATAAAAACCGCTTAGGAACAAGATTTGGCAGGTCTGTCACGAAAATTTTAAAAATAGTGACTCTGACAGCTGTCCTCACCTATGAAGTCAATTAGGCATCGCTTCAACTTGGCACAGAAGGCTTATACTATTGCAGGAACGCTATGTTGAAGGGAACCATTTTGTGCCTTCGAAAATTGCACTCGTTACACCCTTTATACCGTATGCACACACTATTTAGTGAGCCGTCAGAACTGTGCAGAATATGTTATTCCTTACTGCATGTCGACCATAATGATCATTTTTTGCTCAATTACCGCTGCCTAACCTTACAGTAAGAGTCGAGCCATATGACAGTAGCTATGAGACGTCAGTTACTGTCTGTACACTCTACCTGCTTTTAAGCGGATTGGAACATTACGCCATAAGCAGTTAGAAAATGGTGCGTTGAACGAAGAATGATGGTATTAAGTGAGCAGTGGAATAGTGAATATGCAAGAAAGAGAGCAGAGCCATTTCTTAGAAATATATAAAAAATAAAGTATAAATTTTAAACCCCGCAAATACGTGCCAAGCAATCATTTGTCTTTCTAGCTGCAAAAATGAATAATAAGACGCCTTAATGATATCAGAGGTTTTAAATAATGAAAAACTCATGCCATAAAATAAATGAAAAACATGTGCAGTTCATACATAAATTATTTTAGTGGCTTCTACTGTACCTGGTTTTAGGTAAGAAAATACACAAATTAAGAAGCGTCTTCAATACGCCATTCCGTAATTTATTTGCATGACTGATAAAAAGCTCCTAAAACTAATTTGCCTGTTGAATGCCTAAATGTCTTTGACGCCGCGATGATTTGTGCTTCTCACCTCGCCACCGGCTCTGGTGAACCGTGGTCGGACAGAAGTTGCGACAGCAGTTTGCTTTCTTTGTTGGCATTTCACATCACACTTTAAGGGAGAGTTTTCCTACTCGTGACGCTGTCACAGCTTTGCTCTCAAAGAAAGGACACTGCAGTCACACTAACTTTGACAGCTAGCGGAAGTGTTGTATGCCAGTATTTTTTTCCTTAGACTGCTTGTGTGCTTAAAATACATTTTTCAGGATAAACGACAAGGCATTGTGGAACACTACACTTCTGGGGTACATGAGAATTGCCAAACTTACCGAAAATCAGATGATACTATACTCAACACTTATAAAGTTCTAGCGACACTTAAAAAGAAGGACGCACTGCACTATAAAGAAATGCCCATAAATGTTCACTTAGGCCTATAATCGACGAGAACTTTCTGTGGCAGCACAGCCAAGGCTACGGAGCCCAAGCACGCCCTGTTTCACAACGCTTCTGCGTGTAGTCCACGAACGCTACCTTTCGTGTACTTCGTAGCTTAATGGAAATTATAAAAAAAAGATGTAAATATTATGTTCAACATTGTTCGCATTATTATTAGGAAGCATCACCATTGTAGGTTTTTCGTTCCTTGCTGTTTCTAAATTTCTGGTTTTCTGGTGCCATTTCACCTTTTCACCTCTCCAGTAAACAATGATGGCATCGCTCGGTTGCAACAAGTTCACATCGAAGCTTGTGAGTGAAAGTGAGCGCGTGTTCATCAGGTTATTTGCATTCATCGAGCAGGGAGAAGGGAAGACAGCCGTGCGTCGTGATCTATTTTGTTTTTCGCACATGCAATCATCCAGAATTTGTGTGCGAGTGACATCGCCAGCGAAACAGGAACTCTAGTCGCTATAGCTTCCTTGAAACTGACACCAGCGACCTGTCAGTCTTCCGAAACACCAGTTGCTTGGAAGAAAAAGTGCGATTGGAAACTGTATGCAAAAGCAATGACCATTTTCCTAAATTGCGTTGCGTACGTGGTGGGTGTTTCGGCTGCCTAATATTGTTGATACGATAACGCTCAAAATCACGTGCCATAACACCACCCTCGTTGGCGTCTACGGAGGGAGTCGTTTCTTGCGCTCTGCTTGAGTAACAGACGCGTTTATGTATATTACCCTGTTGGCTGTGCAAAGCAACGTTTTTGGCCAAGTAAAGATTGCCTTTCACGCACTTCGATTTGCGAACGTCAGACGCCCCATCGTTACCAATCAGTGCCAAGATTTCTGCTTCCCATTTTTGCCTTCGCGTCCCCTAAAAAATTGCGTGAGCATCTCCGGAAAGTTCTTGCGTCTCTTAAAGAATGAAAACAATGATGCCGACCAAGTATGCACTCAGATTTAGGAAATAGTTTCTTGGCTTTGCGTTGTTCCGATCGCCCAGTAGCTGCTCTGCCGTACCTTTTTTCTGAAATAAATCTCAACGCTTCAAAGGAGCTTTGTGTCTCTTTTATTGAAAATGAACATTTTATTCATTTCCTTCCAAATACGTGTAAAATTTATTGCGTGGTGGTCGTGCGAAAAAGCACATGTTGGATGCACTTCCGAAACCGAAACAAGAGTAGCACGAAAATGAACTACTTTTGTATTAACGCATGTGCAGAAGCTTTGCCCACGTAGCATGGGCTGTGTTGTCACAAAAAAATTACGGCATATTCACGGGGTGAATGATGATGAATGGGTGAAGCTCCGGAGGGATTCATCGGTAAACTGTGAATCTTCCGTGTAAGTCGCCCAGTCGATCATCATGTAAAGACGTGAGAAACGTTGTGTGTGTATATACACAAATCAACTTTTATTTGTTCTTAGACGATGGATGGCTTGCGATGTCCCTTGCCTCGCGCGCTCGCATATCGGGATTCTGTCTGCGAGCGCGCAATGCTGCCGCCTTGCGCTCTCTCCGCTGTGCAGCCTTATCCATCCGGCGACTCCGAGCGCGCGCCAACAGCGAACGGATTTTATTACAACGCTCCCCCTAGCGTACGTCGCCGCACTAAATCGAACGATTGCCTTCATCTATTGACACGCGCCATATGTGACATCATTCCAATTTTATAAGATCTCGCGTCTTTCATCAACTACAAGTATCGCTTTCTAGTTTATAACATCTTGCATCTTTTCATCATCAGCTACAAGTACCACCATCTAGTAAACACTACAAGAACTAAACGAGAGGTGGCTACATACAGGAGACGGTACCGCCATCTCGTGAACACTGCAAGAACTAAACTAGAGGTGGCTACATACAGGCTACAGGGGACGCACAGCCCACGCCCTAAGGAGCTTCGCCCCTAAAAGCTGTCGCCGTATATAGTGATTACGTACATCTGAACTTCATTCCTAGCCCATCTTGCTACGCCTGACGCTTAAGGCTTGTGTTGGTTTATGTTTTCTGCGTGGGGCGTCTTGTGTTCTCGAGCTGCAATATCAACCCTTTCGCCGCAATTCACGAATGCAGTCATTATTATATCTTGTAGCAATATGTCAGATGATGAGGGCTCTTGTCATCAACAAAAATTGATGCCGCACGGAAGCCATGCAAACTAAGCTCGCTGTATGTTTCTTTTTTTATATCACGTGCTAAAAAAGGACAATGTAACGGCGATTTATTTGCATGACTTGTACAACAGTCTTCTTCCAATGTTCTTCAACCAACGTTTCACTATTTTATGTGCCATTGAGGATGAATAGTCGCCGACCTCAGCTAGCTAAATTACTCTACGAATGGCTGATGTTCACGTGCACGGCTTAGGTGTCTGTGGGTAATTATGACTACTACCTACCTAATCTCAGCTGATCTTGCCTTGTATTGGCAACTGTAAACTTCTACTTCACATTTTGGTTTTCTACCGAAATTTTACTAGTGAGTGCTCTATACACAAGGGCATCGAAAGACCATGAGAGAGCTGCAGTGTAGTCAAAGCGTTTACTTGTGTTTTTGCCCTTCAATAAATGTTTTTTTGAAATCTTCAATAGGACTCAATTCCAGGTTTTCTACTTTTTTCTGGTTAAATGAGAAAAAAAACCATTACTCTATTGGTTATTTCTTCGCAACGTAGTGAAGTAATCAAGCTTTTCAGATCCACCATCTGATCCACATCATGTTTCGGATCCAAGGTACGAAGTAGGACACCCTGGTGTGCACATTAGGATGGCCGTCTTCACTGCAGCCCACTGAGAAAGAGATGATCCCCACTTGAAAGAACTTGCGAAGACCCTTTCTCCAGATAAACACTGGGCCTCCAGAGTCACCCTGCATGAGTGTGAGATGGGAGGAGGAGACAAGAGGGAATTACGTGTGGGTGAGGGGTATGAATATTACACTGTGTTTGAATGCTGAATAACTTATAGCATCTTGCCAGGCAAGCATGTTTGAAACTGATACAGGCTGTGTTGTTCTCAACTTAAACTGTGGACGACGCACATAGCGATGGAAAACAAAATGATACATGTAACTTTAGGTGGCAGGAAAAGAGCACAGTGGGCCAAGAAACAGAAGAGCGTTTACGGTATCACAGTTGAAATAAAGATGAAATGAACATAGGCCGAGAACGTAGCCCATAGGAACGATAATCAGCCTTCATTGAAGATAACTGATTGCACTACCAAGAAGTCAAACGCACAGCAGAGAAAAAGAAAATTAGGTGGGCAGAAGAGATTTATATTCCAGGTATAACGTGGCAGTGTTGTGAATCCAGGGTCTTCCCGACGCGTCCCCGCTGACGTGGGTTGCCGAGATGTCATGGTTACGTCAGACCCGGACTCCTGCTGGAGCATGAAGTGCCTTTGGATGGAGGATACAATACTGACACGTTTATAAAACAAAAACAGATTTACTGGTCCTACGCAGAGCTATTCACGCCATAAAAGGTTAGAATTCCGCAAATCACCAGCGTGCGGAATGAACCATAAAGTAACATCCATGGTGTCTTCCTGCGCTCTGCAACGTCGTTTTAAGTTCTGTCGGGCTCCTCCTTCTTGACTGAAAAACCAAACACACATGTGAGCTCACCCACCTGGCATCAACCAATAACACACGGCCACTGAACAGTCATTGCACTTGCTGATGCAATGTTCCTCCTGTCAATTTCACTGAAGAGAATGTGGAAGTGGGTTTCATAACGAAGCAAGTGGTGGGCGAGTAAGCTACTGCCATCTCTCTTTGACGTAGCTTGTGGCACCAAAAAAAAAAACAGAACAGGAGAACAAGCGCTTTTCGTCAAGAATGAACCGACTCGCCCAACAAGTCACTCTGCTGCTGTCTCTCATTACATGACAGCAAAGGAATAATTGACCTATTGGGATTTTTTTCGACCTACGAGCTCGGTTGGCCACGTGGCCTCCCCAAACAAGCACTTCTAGAGGAAATTCCCGAAGCGACGTTCGCTCATACTTCGTAAACGTTGCCACAGTCTTATCCCTTAGCTTCTTCTCGCTGCTCGACGCTCGTTCCGTATGAAAAGCGCTGGGGTTTTAGGTCACGGGAACGCATCCCGGCTATGTTTCTCATTGATAGCTTTGCGCCCACGAACGAGAGTCACAACAGCAGCAAAAAGCACAGGGCCGGGTGATTTGCTAAACATGGTGAAGGCCTTTGCCATGAAGTGAACATAATCAGGCCAGGGATAATGAAGATGATGACGATCATCATCATTCGACGATAGGTCCAAATGTATGTTTCTTTACCTGGAGCCTAATGAATGAGGAGTTTGTGCCAACCTTTCGATAGTTGGGGTGGTACTTTTCAATGTCATGTTGAATATGTCTCAATGGTCCACGCTTTGGTTACCGTTACGGTGATCTCTTCTAAAAAAAGTGAGTATTACTCAGAGCGTCCATGTTCCCGATCTGAATACGGTTGTTGAATTTTTGTTCAAATATAATGTGGGAGTTTGTTGGATTGGTGAGGTTGGCCTGAATATCTGGACTGCAATTCTAAAGTAACTCAATTTTGTTCTTAACGTTTAGCTGATATCAGATTTCGAGCATTCGGCCTTGCCGAAAAATGCACACTTGCTGACTGACAGCGTAAATCAGTGATATGCTAACGAGTAAAAATGAATTGAATAGCAAGCATCTTGAAATTACCAAGAGATTTTATAGGACACAAAAACTTCGCGCAAAAATAAGCAAAGTTGCCGTGAAGGTTGACAAGACATGTACACTAATTTATTTTGTCATGTTCTATATACGAACGACCAAAAATGAATCAAGAAAGGTTTTTTTTTGTTACAATCTGCTAAATTATGTCCAAGCTTAGAGTTTATAGTTTACGCAGTTGCATCCTTCACCAAAACAGTGCGTTCTAGTGAAATCACGAGGGTGTGTTTCAAGTACAATTAGAGTTTGTCACCATCTGGAGCGGTGGCATGAAAGGCGCATTCCACAACCAGTAAGACGTATGTTTTCTTTCAAATTTTCAAGATGTCTATATATTTATCAATGACTGCCATCCTTCGTCTATAAATTAGCATCCTGTCTTCCAAAGACATTGCATTCAGATATGTTGCAAAGTGAACGAAGTGTTCGTAGAACGTCTAGTTCTTATGTATCTTTCAGTGAGGCTCCAACGCAATTATGTGGTTCCTTATATTAACATTCTTATATACAAGTTTATAGCCTAGTACTACTTGAAGAACAAATGATGTAGGCTAGTTGTTTAGACACAAGTTCACGGAGCCTAAAGCTAAAAGCAAAAGAGACTTTCGCAAAAGCAAGTTTTTTTACTAAAATGTACGAAAACGTGCTTTTCTTAGCTCATTTCTGTACGACAGTTAATTTTTCCTGTGGCCAAGGGCGCAGCTTTTCGCGGAGCGGACAATGAGATCTTGCCCGTTTAAAAATCCGAGCACAGTCGCAGACACTTAAATACGTTAGCGTTTTTCATTTGGTTCCATCTAAAAACACCAATGGAGATGAATAAAGAAATCGATAGCACGGTACACGCTACAGATTCAAATACTGCTCTTATAGTTTGTCCTTGAACATTTATTAGTCCCTTACATTAGTAAGCTCGACAAAGAGTCGATTTCGCTTGCAAACAGTTCAGCGAAGATGTATTACGACATAGACCTTCTAGATGAAATATTTACTAGTAATTGTCGTGCGGTACCTCTTGAACGCCCACACTTTCTGCTTTTGATTGAAACCCCTGACTGCACATATTTTATATTCCAATTCATCGTGCAGTGTGCTATTGTAAATCTGTTTCATTCTTTAGAATTACATCATGGATCGGTGTTACCTTTTGGCTGCTGAGTTAAACATTAATAACAGCAGTTCTTTATGAATGAATCTTGTTACTTCTTCTATGAAAAAGAGTGACGGGTTGATCGAAGTGACACGTTGCGGACTTAAATTCCTTCTCAATACTGTGAGCCTAAGTGACCTTGTACAACATTAATACCAAAGCCAAAAGTTATTGAAATAAATCCGCCATATATTGCCAGTAACACAATATTTTTACCCTCACTTTATTTAAGTTCTCCCCGATGCGATGTGAGCTTTCTGGGCAGACTGAGAAAAAGTTGACATTTATTAAAATATGAAAAACAGTAAAGAAACATGGAGATGTTACTTACTAATTACATGAATTAGCAGAAATACTTCATTATATTCAGGCCTTTATATAGAAAGTCACTCCTGCACAATGCAAATGCCACCATAAAAACTTATTTGTTCACATTTTTGTGAGGTATTGCTTGCCTGACAAACGCCCTTGCCGTTCGTTTCCGTGCACAAGACTTGGGTGCCAGTGAACACATCCTGCTGCACCAATGGGTTGAAGGACGGATTGCACTTTCGAAAAGGCAAGAATTTCGTCTCGAGGTAGCGAAGCCTATCCGTGCTTTTGCCACCTGCAACGAGAGAAACACTATTTAGACTTGCAGATGTTCCAAGTTACTTGCGCGAAATTAGAGGCGCGAACAACGAGCGACTCTCTTGTTTCTCCAGAATTCTTCAAACATGCGAGTCGAAGAACTCGCCGTAGGCCCCATGTCTCAAAAGATGAACCCACTATAGGCGGAAATCGCGGGAGTCTGCAGACTGCCGTGCCATGTGCTGAGATGCAAACTAAAGTAATAAACGGTTGCAAAACTTGGATGCTGCGTGCTTGTTAATATTGCGAAATCTTTCATGCGCCTCATCTATCAGAGTTCGGACATGTCCTTGGCCGAAATCATGATGGTCTGCAGATCGTCGCACCATCTGTTGAGAAAAAAACTAATAAACGCTCATGGCGGCTTCATTGCTACGTGCGCAGGGTTCACCAGCTTACGAGGAGAGCACACAGATGTGGCGCCGCGGCAATATATCGTTTCATATTCTTGCATGAAGATGGCGCACTAATCAGCATATCACCTAGAGAATAAGTCATGCGAGTCTCCGGGTTTGAAAACGTGGTTTCGCAACTGGCATGATTGAACAACCCTGTTCTTTCTCCTGCTTAGCCCTTTACGTGGTTAGCCCCTTTCAAGCACTTGTTGCCTTGTGAAATTATAGAAGCACAGATGATTACAGTGTCAAGAGATGAAGGTGTGAGCACTTCGTATGTGTTGTTCTCAAACAAGGAAGTCGACAAACTTTCTGAAGATAAATCTTGTTAAACAAGATTGTCCGGCACTCGAGGCATGTGGCATTGATGTCTTACATCGATATCATTGAGCGTAGATTGCACCGATATCTTTCCTTCCTTTTTTTTTCTTTTCGTGCTACTGTCAAGAACTAATACCTTCATATGTATTTACATTATTCGCTGCAAGGCTTCGCGGAGTCCTGGGTAACCCAACACCCAGCGCAGCTGACGCATCTGAAGAGAAGTGCTAGTCAAATATGCGTAACGATGCCTGGCACGAATAAAAATAAAAAAAGGTAGTAGGGTGTTCTGTATACTTTGGCATCCAGTATAAGTGTGCCAGTAGCTTTAGAGCTGTTGTATTCTTCGTAAGCGCCCCGAAGCATGCGGCGCTGAGTATTCATTCAAAACAATAAGAACAATTAGATGTTTAGTATACTAAAAAGAAATTAAGGCACAAATACCTTCTGTGACTTTTCCCCAACCGGAAGCGAATGCTTTCTTGTTGACGAGTTGCAGTCGTCGCATAGGTAAACAGATTGGTTTGACGAACTTGTCAAAGAGCAGTGGCTGAGCCAACTGAAGGAGACGAAGGGAATAACAGATATGAACAGCTTCGTGTATACACTCAGAGTAGTAAGATATATATCAATAACATCAGAGAATAGATCAGGTATAGGTCATTATTTTACTCAAACAACTGTGGGTTTTATAAGCTGTTCACCAGTATATTTGGCTTGAATGCTTAAAAACCTCTAAAAGTTCTCATTACTAAAGAAAACGCAGTGCCCAGTTGGTATGTGTTCTCCTATGCACACGGCTACATATGTTACAGGACACAAATGTACCTAACTATGCGTTACACTGGCTGTTCATTTAGCGCTTACTGAGCTCACAGCAGAGTACTGTTTTCTCTGAAGTGCCGTTTCGTTTTCTTGGGTATAATGAATGCAGAAAACAGAAAAGTGAGCTAGTTGCTGCTGATTCGTCCTCATAAATTACAAGAGTTAAAACTAGATAGAAAAAAATGAGCTCGTGTTGGGCCGTTTTTTCTTCGTGTTGTCTTAGGGCTTGTAATTTGACTGAAATAGCGCGCAAACTTTTCGGAGCGAGGACATAAAAAAGTGTATCGCTCCGCCGCCAGCCCTCCTTTTTCCGAAAGAGCTATAACGCATATAATATGCCACGACATCGACGCTTATAAGCATGGGTAATATTTGCAGATTAGAGATGCATATGCGTACTTACCTTCACAAGGGCGATGTCATTCGCAATTGTGGTCATGCTAAAGCGGGGATGCCGTATGACATCTTTGGCCGAAGCAATTGGTCCTTCCTCTAAGTACGTGCTGTTGTACCTCACGTCAATGGACCAAGGGCGTTGATATCTTTGAAAAATCAAGAACATACATCCTACTTCAAGGCGCAGGTACTCTCCGTACCTAAACTGTCATCAAACAACACTATGATCGTTACTTACTTTATAAAAGTACCAAGTGCACAAACGAGTGCTTTTGAAAATATCACGTTAAGTGGGTTCCACACTGGGTGGTTGTAGTAAGCCGAGGGAATTCTTCTTTCAGTTCTTGAATACGCGAGGTGCTACGCCACAAAAAGGTACACTGTCGTTAAAAGGTACTGTCTCAGAACACGACCCCAAGCGGCTGTATGAGCTACATTGAGTTACGTCGCGAATTAAACTGTAGTTTGTCAACGTCACTTACTGTGTAAGACTTGACTCAAACTCAAGGTAAACGTGACGTGAAGCTAACATTTTTGGAGTAAAATAAATTTGCGTAAGCATGCTAACTTGTGTCGTCATTATATGTGGGAACAGAATATGATTTAAAGTATCTTTTTTGTTGACATAAGCTATGTTGTAAATGAATAGAACCCGATAATACTTTTTAATAGCATGTGCAAACGATCTGGGTGTATTTCTAAACTGTATTTTCGTCATATTTCCCATGTAAAAGGAAACTCACAAGCTACATGCCGGCTCTAGGAGGAAGACTATATAATTCAGTGTGTGGCAAGTAATTGGAGATTGTTTTGAAAAGCGTGATAAACATTGTCTCATGATCCAGTGAGCTGAATGACCCGTCATGTCTGCACATACTAAAATGAAATCTCGTTGATGCCTCCGTCCTATAGGCGTCGGTATAACATGAAACGAAAATTCGTCGTTACAGAAGTTGTTGAATGTTTGCTGCACAGTGTTACAAGACAGCTTTCAAAATGATGATTGTTGTTTGGCAGCTGCAGCACCGTTTAACGTAGGAACTGTCACACTGAGCTGGCTGCAACATCTCTATTTCGTCGACTAACGTTCATATATAACTATGAGGCAACATCGTGCATTCACTGTAGCTGCAGACAGTCAGAGCGTAATCAGAGAAAGCAATGTGAGAGCCAGAAAAGCATAACTGGTCGTACGGAGAACTTCGGCTAAGGTCTTCATTTCGCCACGTGTTAAAGGCCAACTTTAGCAATTTTTCGAAGTCAGTGAATTTCCGTGAAACTCTGAGTGCGTTCCTTTGCACATTCCTGTCATTTATTCAAAATTACAGGCTTCGGAGATGCGCTGATTGTTTGCGAATCAATTTTAAATACTGCCTCGAAATGCTAACCTGCCTTGCCAGAATTATTGGCAACACTGTCTCTGCGATGTCATGTTTGGCATGTCAACAGAAGTGACGCAGCCGATGGCAGAGCTACTTCAGCCGCTACTTCATTTATTGTGCTGGCGACAAGGCGACGGAGCCGGTGTATGGCACGGAAACGCTTCCTTCCGTCCCCTGTGGTGTTCGGCCGGCGCTCCGCTTGTCTGGCTTTCAGTTTTCAGACTCTGCGCAGGCGGGACCGGTATACGACTTGCGGTTGTTACCAAGTATTCTGTCATACGTAGACAGTGCGCTAGGTGGCGTTTCAGTTTTGGTATTGCACCTTTTTGCTTATTTAAAACTATTTTCAAATTTTTTGAGAATTTCAGATATTGGGCTCGTGACAAGAGTGCCTCAGGAACATAGAAACGCCATTTCCTTGACATGGTCAATGACATAGTCAACGCAATGCAAGTCAGGCCTCCCCGTAGCCAGTGTGTCATATTCTCGGGGAGCTGAAGCGTGAAACATGGCGTACCAGCCACGAAAGGTAGGTGGTGGTGGTGGTGTTGTAGCAGGCGGGGTTAGTCCATGGCCTGCACGGCCGGCAATTACTCCGCCTGAGCATCTCCTGAATTTCGAAAATGTCACCACGTGTCAGACAGCCCAGTGTCTCTCAGGAAGACCAACAAAGTTCGTTGCACGTTCCTCCTAGTTGCCGCGGGTCCTTCAGGAAAGATGATGTCATCAACTGTCCGGTGCCTATGACAGCCTTTTCGCAAGGTGCGGATCATCGCTGCTCTTTGCGCATCAAACTGTGGGCAAAGCCAAATGAAATGTTCAATATCCACGATGCCACCACAGAAGGCACAGAACGGGGAAGCGTATCTCCCAGTCTTGAATGACCAGGCCGGGGTGTATGCGGAGCTGGTTCTAATGCGGTACAACAGCGTCGCTTCTTCACGAGAAAGTCCATGAATTACACATGCTTGGTGTGGAAACTTGTAGAACGCCTTGAAATGATTGCGTATCACATCTTCGTTGTTCTGGTAAGTCTTGGGAGTTCTTACTTTTAGAAACGATGTACGTGCTTCGCATGCAAGGGCATCAGCCTTTTCATTGCCCTCAATGCCAACGTGGGATGGGATCCACTGGAACCTTATATTAAAACTCTTGCCATTTAGCTGTTTGATTAGTGCCAGAGATTGCCTGGTGAGCTTTTCTTGAGGTAGGCCACGATGCAGTCTTTGTAGCGCCGATTTGGAGTCCATCAGCACTACAACATCTCGTGCAGAAAAGGATCGCAGTTATCGCGAAGCCGCCGTAATTGCAGCGCTTTCTACCGTTGTGGACGAAACCACGCGATCCAGGCGGTCCGACAATGACACGCCCAGGCTGGGTATCCAGAAAGCCGCTGCGCAGCTATCCGTTTGTCTGCACACTGATCCGTCGGTGTACACTTGTAGGTGGCCGCGGTACATGGTGCTCAAGTGGTCCAGCGCAAGAAATTTTGCTTCCGCGGCTTGAATGGTGCGCTTCGCTGGTAGATTGGGTACGCTGAAGTTGCACGCAACATCCACAAAAGACCATGGCGGGTCCATAGGGCGCCGTTTGGGCAGTTTCAAGCCTAAATATTGAAATGTGTTTAGTGCCGCGTTGAAATGTGAGCCAGTTCTTGCTCTTAGCCGCCGGAAAAGCGCCGTGCCGGCGAAGGAGTCGCCCAGTCTTGACAGCTGCGTCAATAAGGCCTGAGACGCCAAAAGGCGGAGCGGAAGAGACTCGGCTTCATTGGTGACCTTCGTGTTTGAAGCCGCCTGAGGGACTCCCATTGCCAAGCGAAGACCCTTTCTGTGCACTGCCTCTAGGCGTTCGAACTGGCTTGGTGATGGTGATATCAGGGGCAGCTGATAAAGAATGCGGCTTGTTATAAGCGCATCATTCAATTTAAGCATGGACATAGGATTGTTGCCCCAACGGACCCCTGCCATGCGACGAAGAGCGTTGATCCTTTGCACTGATGCAGTGACTATACCATCAACCGCACGTCGTCATAATAGCTTGTTGTCGATGGTAATGCCCAGGAAACGAGCACTTGTTGCACAACGAATTGAGTGGCCTCGAATATTCAGAGACAGACGTGTTGACTTCCGTCGCGCTCCCGGGAAGAGCATGAAGGCCGACTTTTCTGCTGATAAAGATAGGCCAAGTGTCAACAATTGACGCTCAATGATTGAAATAGCGCTCTGTGCTATCCGGGCCAAACGTTTGTGCTGCTACCCTGAGATCCAAATGCAGATGTCATCGGCGTAGATGGATATTTTAACTGCTTTCAGAGCTGCGTGCAGAGTGTCGCGAAGCCTGGCCATGGCAGCGTTAAAAAGCGAAGGAGATAGAGCACTTCCTTGTGGGACGCCGAGGGAAACGCGTCTCTCTTCGCTCGTTACATTTCCAAGCTTAACACGGACACAGCGGTCTCTGAGAAATTCATGTACGAACCGAAGAGCATTTCCCGACACACCCATGGCTTGGAGCCCGTTCACGATGCCTGCCTGAAGCACACAATCATATGCCTTGGCAACGTCCATGAAGATGGCGAATGTCGAGAGTCCGCTGACGCGGTGGTGTTCGATGTGGCTTATTAGGTCCAAAACACTGTCCTGGGCACTCAGTCGTGGGCGAAATCCGGTCATACACGGTGGCCATCGTCTTCCTTGTTCAAGGTACCAAGTTAATCTTGTACATATTAATCTTTCCATCAACTTAGGTACGCATGATGTAAGAGATACCGGTCGATATGACGCGAGGCTCGCTGGATCCTTTCCAGACTTTACGACTGGCTCCACCCATGCTGTCTTCCAAATAAATGGGATCTCTCCCGTGCTCCAGACATGATTAAATATGTCCAAAAGGGCCCTTTTGCGCTCATATGGTAGATTTGTCAGCATTTGATTGCTCATCAAATTGGGACCCACGGCACAGCGTCTTCTTAATTTGCTAAGTGCCATATCCAGCTCTCGGAACGTGAATGGCGTATCCATCGTGTGAAAAAACTGGGGTGACAGAGGAATCGCCGCTCCTGCTGATCTACCAGGTATGTACACGTCTGCGAAATCCTCTGCAAGGGTTTGCAAATCTATCCCTTGTTTCAAAGCGAGTGCTTCGAATGGCCTGTGTGTTCGGATCTTCCCAGAAAGACTATTTTTCACTGCCCATATCTTTGTCAAGGGCGTAAACGTTGATAAACTCTCACAGAAAGCGGCCCATTGATTTCGTCTTAATTTTTTTGTATGGCGACGAATCGCAGCGTTTATCCTGTTATATTCGGTTTTCGCAGACAGATTTCCTTTTGTTCTCATTAATTTCTGCTCCGCTCGTCTACGTGCTGCGCAGAGGTTCTTCAATTTGAAGTCAGGAGCAGGAAAATGATCGGGCAGTTTCAGCAATGAAGTTGCTGATCGCTTGCTTTGCAACATATCTGCGAACAGCTCACAAGTGGATTTGTCCAACACTTCTCTGTAGGCGTCCCCGCGTGGTACATTGCAGAATTGTCGACCAGCAGTTCGAAATCCCAGGATATTGGTGAAGATGGGGAAATGGTCGCTGCCCATCTTGTCTGGAGCCGTGGTCGATGATACCAGAAGGTCCGTGGAGTGAAGTACAAGGTCTATTGCACTCCATGATTCTGGTGGCCTGAAAAATGTAGGTTTACCATCGTTCCCCACGGATAAGTCGGCAGCATCTGCAGCTGCTAGAAGTTCCTTGCCTCGAAAATCTACACTCTTATCTCCCCAGAGTGGATGGTGCGCGTTAAAATCACCATAGATTATTCGAGGAGCGGGACATCGAGTGCAGAGGTCCTTTAGGAAAGTCTCCATAGAGACCTGTTTTCGTGCCGATATCACACTCAGTTTTCGGTTTCCCAGACACACTTGCACAGCAGCGACTTCCAGTGAGTTGGAACAGAGGCCTTGCACTGGTAAGGTGACGTGAGATATTTCCCGCCTTTTGTATATCATTGCGCTTCCATTTGCAAACGACGTTATTCTCGGGTTGCCGTGTCGGGTGTACCCTGGGAGCGTCCTTGCATTCGGTAGACCGGCTTCGGAGAGGGCTAGAATCGGTATTGGAATGTCGCGCAAGAAAAGGTTGAGTTCGCACAGGCGTTTTAGAAGACCGGCGCAGTTTCATTGCATAATTAAGGGCACTTTTGAAGGACGAAATAGACCAGGTGGGCGAGACAGTGCCATTATTCTACTGTGTGTTTGTGGAAGCAGAGCAAAGTAACACTGACTCTAGAGCCAGGACTGCTTCCAACATATCCTTCGCTGAACTCGCAGGCATCTTAGCGATGTGTGAACGTAGTGCTGTGAACAGAGCGCGAATAACGTGCTCGAGGTTTTCTTGCTGTTGGCTTCCAGATGGTACTTGAGATGGGCTCAGTGCATCAGCTTAGGTGCGCTTGGCGGACTCTTTCGTGATACATTTCTCACCAGCGTTGAGCACTTGTGTTGACTCAGTACCAGCTCTTGTCGGATTACGGCGCGGAAAATTTCCTGCGTACTCGTTATCCGAACCGCCATGTTGTGGCGCGCCGGACGTCTTCATTGTGAGCGATCGTTCGTTCACAGCCTTCGGGCCGAGGACAAACGTCTTATTTCTTCGCTGCACAGCTGTTCGTGCTGGACATCGGCCGTAGCTAGCTGGGTGGTCGCCGCCACAGTTTGCACACGCAAGTTTTTCTTTACTTGTACACGTCTTAAAGTCATGAGGCCCTCCACAGCGCTTACACCTTTGTTCCCCATGACAGTGCTTAGCAACATGTCCAAAACGCTGACATTTAAAACAGCGTGGTGGCGCCTCCACGTAGTCTACCAGCTCGTGTCTGGTGAAACCAAGGTTGATCTTCTCTGGACGTTCCGAATCGGGAGCGAATGTGAGAACTACAGAGTCAGTGCGCCTTGATTCCCATTCGGTGGATGAGGTTTGGACTCGTCGTATGATTCTTCTTGCGTGGTATACTCCCTGAGGTCTCAGGTAGGTTAACAGCTGTTCGTCCGAGTACCATCTTGGGACCCCTTTTATAATGCAGGTATTTTTCATGTAGCTGTGTGGTACACGGGCAGATATGGCAATGCCGCAGATAGTGTTGGTCTCTAGAAGCATATTAGCTTGATGTTTTGTCTCTATATCCAAGAGCAGGGCTCCCTGTGCTGTAAAACGGCTCTTAACTGGGGCTCCACCGAGAATCGTTTCAATTTCCGAGTATAGGTCAATAGGATTCACTTGCCTCAAGTTAGCTCCTTCGGACGTTGGAGCAATTAACACAGAAGTGCCCACCGTCCTCTCTTTGCGATGTCGTACAAGGCAGAAATCACCCCCGTTCATGTCTTGATCTGTGAGGTTCGCCCCGTTGTGGTCCCCGACGGCAGTTGATTCGTCCTCTGATTCAACGCTGTGTTGTCGCTTGCAGTCAGGTATGCTTGCGCAGACCAGTTGGTGCTTCTGACCTGGTGTCACACCTTGGGAGGTAATGGCGGCGCTGTCCCTGATGCTTGTCTCGTTTCTTCTAGCACCTTTCGACGCGGTGGGCTGCGCAGCACCCGTCGGTCGCCGACACGGCAGGTACCTTTTCGAGTCGTCCGACGTCTTGAGCAGTGCTGAGCCGTAATATAAACAAAAATAAACAATAAAAGCAGACAGAGCTACTTAGCCAAGCAGCAACAGCTTCGTCGTCTTCTTCTTCTAGCCCACGAAAAGTAAACTCAAGTGTCGCAAAGCTGTTTTCGGTATGCATCAATGCTACGACAGAGGGCGACGTTAGGCCTAAGGTTGTCACCTCATGCTGTGTTATTATAACGGGAGATTGCATTTATGTATTTTGAAACGCGTATATTTATACAGGCCCTTAGCAATGACGTGTTGTAGGAGCTGGTCACGGAGGCCATGGCAATGTAGCATAACTTCTTACCGCTCTCAAAGGGCGACACTATTTCACTTTCTAAGACCACTGTGGAAGAAAGTTTGAACTATAAACGATGCACTTTTCCCGCCTTCAGAGTATGTGACCTTGGCGTAGTGGATAGATAGTGCGCCCGCCTGTTGTCGCGGGGGTAGTGGGGATAGGTTCAGTGACGGCAATTTTTTGTCTTTTGTATTGGGTCATACGTATTTTGTGACGTCATTTCTATGATGAAAATACGTCACTGAAGTGTTGGCGGACCCTGGCGTCAAACACTTCCTTCTTATAAATTTGATGTCTCTGCAAGCGATCGGGAAAAGGAGAACTTTTCCATGCTGATGATTTCGACAAACTCACCCAAAGCTTACGCAGTGTGCGGCGGTCAGTATGAAATTGCGCGACAATATTGTTCCACCACATGCAAGTTGCACGTATGTTTGTTGAATCTTGTATTTCGTGACCGTATGTACCTGCGAAGAGGAATGGAACAGCCATTTTGATAATTTAAGTAGGTGCAAGTGGTAGCGAGGCTAGTCTTACCATCCATGGCATGCGAACGCGTTCAGTCGTCTCGCCATTGACAATTTTGCCGAGCGCTTTTGCGACGCCACAGCCTGCATATATGAAAATGTTATGTATTCGTAGTGAAAAGAATTCACTCCCAATCATTCTTTGGTACAAACGCGCACTGTCAAACACGATTACGGTGTTGTAACATGTTAATAGAGCGGTCTAGAAAAACATTGTTCTAAGAAGCACAGCCTCCTATCCATCAACGAATACCAACATGAACGTGTACACGTGGGTTGATCTATTGTACGTGAAAAAACTATATACATGTGTCTCAGAGGACTTCTTACTTTAAAAAAAAATATGTATATTAAAAACAACAGTGAGGTATACACCTGCACGCGTATAAACACTGCTGCTTTGAAGTAAACGTATTCATCCGTTGAAAGGAGATTATCCAATAAACAATTGTATCGGGCCAGTTGGTATGAATCCATCTTGGTAGGAAGCGCAGAAACTATTACACGGAATACACAACACAAGCGCTTGTGTTGTGTGTTCCGTGAAATAGTTGCTGCGCTTCCTACCAAGAGAGCAGATTATACAGCCTGCACTTTTCTCGGGCTGAACGCACATCTAAACCTCCGATTTCGGTTCCTGAAAGACTGCACAACTGTTACAGTTTTTATTCTTCAGCTGAGCTGCTTTGCATCGGACAATATAGATTACATGCAGTTATCTAGGCAGAAGTTCTGAATTGATTGCTTTAGATATTATGTTTGTATAGTTTATAAACATAGCTGGAAGGGCGTCGCATTCCTCAACGGCTAAAAAACAAACTGAGTCGCAATAAAGTGCACTTGAAATCTGGGTAATGAAATTCACACATGAATTCTTGCAAGATTCATAATATTTTACTCCTATGACTGCTCAATAGCGAATTTTTCATGTTTTTGAGACCCACTGCTGCTAATTGGTACTCATTGCAGTGCGTGGCATTCATTTGTATAGTTACCGAGTGAGACACCTTTTCGTCAAAGTGGTTCATTCATGATTGACTACTCACCAGAGTCACAGACAGTTTCAAATACCTTTGAAAAACGTAACTTTTGGGACTAGTCAAATAGAGCCTGATGCATGGGAACAATGTGAAGACGACGAACACGATATCTAGAGCGAATGTCAAATGTCGTGCAGCCTCGCCAAGTCAAGGTCTCCCTTCAGCGACTTCTGCATGAACATGCGCAGTCACCCATCCATCCAACTTTTAGACTTATATAGATTTCATTCCCGCTTTCACTACGTGTGCTTCTGGTGATTATCTATGTCAAATTGAAACAATTTCAAATCAAATTGGCCAGAAAAAGCACTCTAAAAGGACTAGATACAAATTTTAGAAAGTTGGTTTTAATTTGTAACGAATGCTTGAGGTTACCTGGGGGATTGATGCTGTCCAAGACCACCTAAAAAGATAAGACTGATTAGTATAAAAATGAACTGTCCGAGCATTTTCCGAGTATCACTACGATAGCAAGTATATGAGCGAATATATCTCAGTTTTTTTTTCAGAGTGGACGTCATGTCCCATATACGCACACACAGACTCACAATATATATATATATATATATATACAGTAATGCCAAGGAATGTACAGGGGAAGTTATTAGAACCAATGGAATGTAAATACGAAGAAAGAAAAGTGAATGAAAAAATAACCAGCCATGAGCAGAAATCGAACCTACGACCTTCGAATAACGCGTTCGATAACGCGTTCGATGTGCGTTATTCGAAGGTCGTAGGTTCGATTCCTGCTCACGGCTGGTTATTTTTTCATTCACATTTCTTTCTTCTTATTTACATTCCATTGGTTCTAATAACTTCCCCTGTACATTCCTTGGCATTACTGTCTGTTAGATCTCATTAATACTGTGTAAAAACATGGAAAACGAGCCCTTAAGTATACACTTCTTTCCCATATATATATATATATATATATATATATATATATATATATATATATATATATATATATATATATATATATATGGGGAGGGGTTTAGGGGTGTTATGACAAAAAATTGTAACACAAAGAACGTCAAATCTTTCAACCCCCTCTTCAAAACTTTTCAATTTGGCTCACGTATATATGCACACAGATACAAACGCACGCATGAACATACATAACGGATGGTTGAAGTCCCTTTCCTATCCCGAAAAAATTCTGACTGCACCCATGGTTGCTCGAACCTTCATACAAGCCTCGCGTTCGATTTCGTTGTTTCTGGGAGATATGTTTCATTCTTCAAATAGTAAAGCACTTCTGTCAATCAGTCTTGTGCCCTAAAGCAACACTATTTAATTATTTTTCAGCGTGCTCTTGAGCTACCCGCTATAGGTAGTCCATTTCTCGACCATTCCGAATGATTATAACTTGGTAACATCTTATTCTTTCTCTTCTCAATGAGCCTAATACCTACACTATTGATTTCAGGGTCTCCTATCAATGGTAGATGTAGAACATGAAAAGAACACTGCACTGAAACAATGAATGAAACAGTGAATAAATGGCCACAGGCTTTCGAAGAGCCTGCAACGTAAATTGCAAACTCAACCCGCTGTCGCTCGTTTTTTTTTTTTTTACGGCTTACTAACTGCGAGCAGTTAGTACGCCCTATTACCGCTGGCGCTACGCAGGTTTCAGGGCCGCTTAGGCGGACTCACTACCACCCGCAAGATGGCCGGAAGGGCGCGCTTTATAGCAACGCTATTTCAATATTTCATCAGCGTGCTCTTGAGATACCCATTTTTGTTCCCATTCATGATGTTAAAAGCAGGGAAAGAAATGCTTCAGCGGAGGGGTTCAAGAAGGAGTCACTGGCAAAGCGGTCACTTTAAAGGGGCTGATTAAGCACAATGTAGCAGCAAGTGTGACAGCGGTTAGTTTGCGTTTGTTCTGTAGTTACCTGTGCGTTTTAGGGGTGAAGCGCCTTACGCGGTGGCATGTGCGTCCCCCATTGTCGTAGTGCATAGCCTGTGGAAAATGCCCGCATACCAGTGGCACATACCAGCCCTTGGGCACATATACGCACGTCCACATGTTAGGAAAAACGTTTTACGGCGTCATTGTCACGCTCTCGGTGTTAACAAAGCGTTGACAGCAGAAATGTGGTACCTCGCCTCGTTTAGTTCTTGGATTGTCCGCTGGATGGCGGTATTGTATACGATAAAAGTATAATAAAAAGAAGCGAGATGGGAGTACTTGAAGTGTCCACTAGATTGATGGACGCACGAATACGGACACAAGCAGACGCAGAAACAGACAGACACACAGATAGACGAACGAACGGACGCACAGACTCACGTATGGATGGACTGACGCACGGACGGGCGCACGTACGGACGGAAGTACGGATGGATTGACGAACGCTTCGCCCCACTCATCATCATTCATTCTGTCGATATGCTGTGGTTTTTTTTTTAGCGTCATTCTTTGTGTTTGAGCAGCGTGGTGCAAGTGGCTATCTGTGAGAGTTTGTCACTTAAGTTCATCCAGTGTGTGTGTTGTTTTCATGCGTTCATTCCGCTTGAGTGGCGCGCTTCAAATGTCGATTTGCATCCAGTTCATCGTGTGATATTCTGATTTATTACTACTGCAATCAGTGCTTCGGTGTTATGGTGAAACCGAGATTGTTTTCTTTTCCTTCGCAAAGGCACACTGCTCAGACAGCGCGACTTGTATCTGTTACCGAAGTAAACCTTATGTGGAATGTATATTTAATGTAACGAGAAAAGCCCCTTTTTTGCTCCAATCACAATAAAGGGGACACTTGTATATATAAGTGAAAATTATTTGCGTAGAACATCCTTCACTGATATAAAATGATAATTCGTGTACTGCATTACCAAATTATTTGACCACTTAGGCACGAGACGTTGCCTTACTTTGTTCGTAGCTGAAGGGCAACGTACGAGAAGTGTAGTTCACACCAAATTTGAATAACTCTAGAGACAAACGTCAGCAAAGTATCAGATGGTCACAATTAGTTTTAGGCTGTAGAGACAGGCCTACAGTCTGTACCTTAACGCCTATTTCTGATGACGTTTTTCAAAAAGCAGAAAATCTTTCCTCTACATGCTCAATTTCACACTTGGCACTTACTGGTGCCATCATAAATTAAATCCTTCTCAAAACATTATGGTCCATTCGTTCGGTCAGGGCCTTCTTTTTTTATTATTAGCAGCAACATTGTTGCAGGAAACACCAGTAGAGAATGTATAATTCGCCACTCACCATTTTTTTATGTTTCCTACTTTATTATTCATGAGTTGGTTGTCTCTAAAGTTCAGTGACATACGAAAAACAATTATGAAGTCAAGAACATGACTAATGTACACGAAGTACAAAAAGGTATTGATTGACCAAGTTAGTAAACATTACGATGAAAGATACGTTCCTTTGTAACTAGAGCATGAACGTAAAAAATAATACCAGAAACATCCAGAAAAAATGCTAATACTATTTGATTAGCTAAGGCTTATAACTGGGTGATAGTTAACCTCCAAAGCTCAATAGGCAATAAAAGCGGCATGCATTTGACGCCATAAAATTTCTTCAAACACTCGGTAATTCCACTGCGAAAGTCTTCAAACTCTTCCGCAGAATGTTTAGTGGGAAAAGAACTTACCTTTGAAGTGAAAAGGCTTGAAATGATAACTAGAGCTTCAAAAGATATCATGATCATAGGGAAAAGGTTTAGAATGTTCAATCAATGCTCAGCTTCATACCGAAATCGAATTGTACAGAACAGCGCGACTGCTCGTCTGATCATCCAATTCAGGACTCCCCTTCAGCAAGCCTACGGTTATTTTCTGGGTATAAAAGCACGAATCTTACTCAACAAATACATGGTAACACATTCGTGACGAATAGCTTGGATTTCAAACATGCCGACGCGACTAGAGAATATTTATGGCATTTGAAGCGTAAAAATCCCCGGGATTTCCAATACTCTTTTTAACTACTTCGAGAATGGGCATAATTTCCACCTTCACAGAGTGTGCATGATTGAAAGAGAAAATCAAGGGGACGCGTGCTTTCGAAGATCTATGGTGTGTGTCTTCTTGGTGGGTTTCTCAAGGCGATAAATACAGGCTACACGAAATAAAATGAAATAGGAACTGATTGGGAATAAAGTTGGACAGGTCTGTCACGAAAATCTATAAGATATTGATGAATATGACAACTGACCGCCACTACGAATTCAATTAAGCATCGTTTCAGCTAGCTGTGTAAGACTCCCATTACGGGAGACTTGCTGTGTTTAGGTAGATCATTCAACGATTTCAAAAGTTGCATATGTTACACTATTCATATATGTCATATAGCGGGATCGTGACGTCGACGAAGACGAAAACCTGTCCAAAATGAAACTCTCAATTCTGAAGTATTGTATAGGAAACTTCGCCGAGTTTCCCCGTATCTATCTATCTATCTATCTATCTATCTATCTATCTATCTATCTATCTATCTATCTATCTATCTATCTATCTATCTATCTATCTATCTATCTATCTATCTATCTATCTATCTATCTATCTATGCATATATCAATCTATATATTTATCCATCTATCTATCTATCTAGACGCCTACAACGTCCAGCTCTCCTGGTTGTTTGAATAATGGGGTTTATGCCAAAGTTGGTATGGCATGACATGGTTGTAAGAGGACCATAAGTTTGAGCACTATAGGTATGAGGACCATACACTTTGGTATTACGTGACGTCAATGTATAGCGAAGGTATGTGACAGGTGCAAACATGATCATCATGACATGCGTGTCATGCAAAACATAACTATTCGCCACGCTTATGATGTGCTCGCGGTCGTTTCGTTAGGTTGACATATAACCAATCTTGTATTACGTGACGTGATTGGATGAAAAAGGTATGTGAATGGTGCAACCATGATAACCATGACATGCGTGTCATGTAAGAACATGACTACATGCCACGCTCATAATGCGCTCGTGGCAGTTTCGATAGGATCACATATACCAAATCAGGTATTACGTGATGCGAATGGACGAAGAAGGTAAATTACACGTCTAAAAATGATAATCATGAGACGCGGGTCACGTAACAACATGACTACATGCTACGCTTATAGTGCTCTCGCGGCCATTTCGCTAGCTTCACACATACCAAATTTAGTTTTACGAAACGTGAATCGATGACGAAGGTATATGACTGGTGCAAAGATGGTAATCTTGTTATGCATGTCATGTAAGAACATGACTACGTACCCCTTTCATGATGCGCTCGAGCCGTTCCGCTAGCTTCACGTTTACCAAATTTGGCCTTCATGACGTGAATAGACGACGAGCACAAATGCCAGGCACAAACATGTTAATCATAACATGGAAGTCCTACCTCCTACTTTACGTCCGATATGTAAGGTTTTGCTGATTTTAAAGTGACAAATCAACCTTCCCCATTCGTGCTTCTCATATTATCGACTGCCACATGATCGATAGCAATCTAACTTGAGGTGGGTAAACTGAAAGTCGGCGTACAGTGATACAGACTACCGCATATAGGGGTGGGGGGTGGGGGAAGGGCATCAACCACCGATAAACTGACGCGCGCTGACGCGCGCTGTCATTTATACATGTGCCATAAAATTTTCGAGCGTTACCAGCTAGCGCTCACATGAGATCCCGAATAATTCGTAGCGTTTGCGTTTAGCGCGTAATCTTAAAAAATGATCTACGAAAGTCCTGAACCTTCTCTGACAGTGCAGGCGCAGCTTGCGCTGAGCAGTACAGTGTAACGACGTGGTATCAAAACTTGACGGAAGAATGTGACAATATCCACACTGTTGAGTTTGCCACCAGAACCGTGGGAAATAGATTCTGCCTCATGACGTGATAGCCATAGTAATATTTTTCTCTTTATTGTCACTTACACTTACAATCATAAAACAGAGTGCCGCGACATGAGCTGAGAAACGTTCGTCCCACGTCGGTATTCTGCCCTGCGGTGATAGAAACATTACACAGTAAGCAGTTCGACAATAATACGTCAAACAAAGAATCATGGTGTTATGAACCTGAGAAGAGTGACTACGCAAGAAATACGACAGAAGCGCTCGGATAAATCAAAGGGATAGATAAAAATCGTAAAGCACGCAAATATGTGGCCATCAAACATCATTTTTGTCCCGTACGAGAGTGCGTTAATGCCCCAGCAGTCGGACTTAATTCGTGAAGTTAAAGAATAAGGCGAAACTTTTAATATGCCGTGCTAGATTTGAAGCAGCAAAACGGAACCAGTCTGGAGACTAATTTGCCTGCTTCGAAGTTGTTACATGCCTCAGCTCGGTGCTGAAATTTTTCTTTGGGTTGCTTCTAGGGAGTAGCTGGGATTTAGCTAGGTGAGGCTAGGCTGTCTCTACGTCGTTGATTCGCAGCGCAGAGAAATTCGCGTCAAACCACAGGCAGTCACATCCGCGACACGCATGTCCTAACTCTAAATAAATAATCTCGTATGGATACCAAGTGTTACCCCTTCTTATACATTTACAGACATGTCATCGTTGGCATTAGCTTTTAAATGCGAAGCTTTTCTTAGCGAACTTCGACGACCTTGAGCGTATCTATCTACAATTACCTATCTACGGCGTTTCTGTCTACAATTGTAATGTGTGTCGTGTGTTAATTCATATACACTCATTCGCAAGCATGATGCTGCGCAATTATTCATTGTGTTACTTTGCTTAAGAAGCATTTGCTCTAATTCTTTTCACTTTCAATTGCTGTAACTATTGCATAATGCTTGTAACTATTGCTTATATGCCCTTTTGTTTCTAATCTTATATGCACGTTGTTTTTTGTCCAATCATCCCTCTTATACTATAAGATACAATCTTGTAACGCGTCTGGTTTGTTTTGCTGTCTGCCAGGCTCTGCCACTCAAGCCACCAATTGGCTTTGGCAGGCCTAGTCACATGTGCTGTTTTATTTGAAGAAATAAAAGGTATTCTATTATTATTAATATTATTATCATTATTATTATTATTATTATTATCTAGCCACCTATGACATTTAGCCGTACTGGTTGTTTCGATAATGGTACCAATACCAAACTTGGTATGGCATAACGTGACTGTTTGAAAAACATATTGGACAAGTCATAACAAGAAAATCATGATATATATGTCATCAATGTCATGATTTACATTTCATGGTCCTGCAGCTCTTGCGGTGGTTTCGTTCACATGGCATGTTGAAAAACTGGTACATTATGGCATGATTGCATGGCGAACACAAGCGAGACGCTAACATGAAAATCATGACATGCATGTCATGTAGCAACATGGCTACATGCAACGCTCATGATGCGCTCGCAGCCGTTTCGCTAGCGTCACTTATACCAAAATTACGGTACGTGAATGGATGACAAAGGTAAGTGACTGGTGCAAACATGATAATTATGAGATGCAATTTATGTGAGAACATCTATCACTACATGCCACAGTCAATGCGCCAATATATTTTGACGTCACGTGGCGCGCGTACTCGCCGGCGTTCATTTCGTCGCGTCACGCCGGCATTGCCACGCCAGGTGCCGGTCCTGCCATATACTCGCAGGCGCGCGTAGCGCTGCGTTGATTTGAAGCATGTGCGTTTGAGCGCGTCCGGCGTCCTTCCGTCACGAAAAGAGGGAAACGCAGTGTTGTCTGGGTAATTCATCGGCACGAAATGCAGTATGTCGCATTTTGCGCCGATTGCCGGCGGGCCGCACCGACGGACGCTGGTCGCGCCTGGCCTCAGACTATAGAGTGCTCGCGTTTTGCTAACGTAGCGTCGCATGCGCCCTGCGTGCGCGCGCGTCAACGCTACATTGAAGTATATTGGGCCCGTCACGATGCGCTCGCGGCCGTTTTGTTAGTTTCACATATCCCAAATTTGGTGTTATGTGACGTCAATGGATCACGAAATATATAACTGGCGTTAACATTATAATCCTGACACGCGTGTCATATACGAACTTGATAACATACCATGCTCATAGTGTGCTCGTGGCCGTTTCACTAGCTCCACATATACCAAGTTTGGTATCACGTGACGTGAATAGATGACGAAGGTAAACGACACATTCAAACTTAAAGATCAGGACACGGAAGTAACGTACGGCATCATTCACCTCCACCTCATAACGTTGTGCTAATTTTAAAGTGACATATCAACATTTCTCATTCGCGCTTCGCATATCATCAATTCCCACTGTATACATAAGATCTGACAATTTTTAAATGGCTTCGGCATCTTCTCGCAGCCGTTATTACCTCTCGCATTCTTTAAAATTCGATCGTTGCACGTACTCAGTGTCTTCGGCTCAACGTCGTCTCTTTCCAGTCATTCGGCGGACCAAGAGTTTTCTTCGTTCGTTTAGTGGAAGCTGTGCGTAATCGAATTTATTCAATTGCTTATACATATAGCCTACCGTTTAGGGTGGGGATAGTTTTGTGATAGAGCACACAGTGGCGCATATCCGTTGCTTGCTTGCTTGCTTGGCTTGCTTGTACCTATGTTGCGGCTTGTACCCACTACGGGGAAATGACCTTTTTGATGGATGATGATAATGATGATGTTGTTGTTGATGATGATGACGATGATGACTACGACGACGCCTTAACTATAGCTCAAAGCCACTCAGGGGGAACGGCCAAGAACATGTTACAGCAGTTATGGTTGATGCACACCCGTGACTAGCAGCGGTCGCGCGACCATTTGCGACTGGCCACCAAAAAACGACTGATGTTAACACCTGCAGAGGCTGCATGCGAGCGACCGGAAGTAACGGAACCAGAGAGTCACGTCCGGGTCTCGTTATGAGCGAGAACTCTGGAGACCGTCCCCGATCAGCTGATCGCCGCCAACTGAGTGAGCGGAGGAAACCAAGCGCGCCAAGTTGATTATTTTCGTCCATTCTCACACAGCGCTCCCAGCAGCGTCAACGAGTTCGATTCAAGCGAGGCACAAGAGATTCATGACGCTGGTGCGCTATGTTGGCTAAGTCATGGTATTATGTCAGCACTGGAAGCACAGAAGTCTTCCTCCATCCACCCCCTCCCCAAAAAAGTGTTGGGTGTGACCGTCCCTTTTAGGGTGCCCAAAGTCTTTTTCAAGGACTTCAATAAGAGTGCCTCGATGTGCGCACCCCCACGCAGAGGAGCGAGTATCGAGGTACTCTAGTCCATTCAATCTTGTTAGTTGGCCGGCCATGCAAGCCGCCTACCTCCCAAGCTGCGCTGAGATGACGAGAAGTATTTCCGAGAGATGTACGTATTCAGAAACGCTCCTTGAATTCAACTCAACTCGCCACAACCTCCAAAGCAGCACAAACGCATCTCGAATGTGTCTTTGGTCGGTGCTGAGCACGGTGGTGCCGAGGCACGAAGCACAAACGCGTTCCAAACGCGCTACATTACACCACAGTGCATAATGAAGAAGGCTTGCCAGACTTTCGATAAAGTATGAATTTATTGCTATACCATTCATTGTATTGAACTTGGAGAAAAAACTAATATTTTCAATAAATTTTGTAGAAATAGTAATGTTTCAGCTGCTCACCAATATTTCATTTAATTTTATTCGTATAACTTGCAAAGTGTGGAGGCGACAGCTTCCCCAGAAACGTACTTAACGCAGCTTGAAACGTTCATTTTATGTTCGAGTAAGTACACCGTATCGTATAGAACTTTTCAGTTTATTTCTCGTGAAAATCATATCAGTGCCAGAAGCATTTTTTTATTACTGCACCTTTCCACTCTTTTCACTTGACGCTTTACCATCGTTCATATGTCTCCTGTTCGAGTACCGCTCTGATCCAGGGCACAAATGTGGATACACGTGTGTATACGCCGGGTTCCATTGAATTAATGCAGACTTTTGTATTGGTGAAAGATAGAATGCCGACTGCCACGAACCTTTTAGAGCGATTGTCCTGGACAACCAAGGCACTTCCGGAATCACCCTTGAATAAACATAAACTATAATCAGTAGAAGTAAGCATATTTACGGGAAAAAAAGCACTTAATTGTGTGCTGATTGTTTTTCTTTTATGTTTAGGTAGGTCTTTTCTTGAAAAATGGCTTCGGTGGAGGCGAAAGTGCGTAAAGTCTATGTACTTAGATTTGAATGCACGTTAATGAACACCAGAATGTCGGAATTTCTAGAGGCTTCAGCTACGGCATCTCTCATTATTATAGGGCGTTTTTAGGATGCTAAATCCCAACATTTACGAATCAATGAAAAACCGTTAGCTGCATTATTCAGTGCCGTGAACAAAGAAGCTTTACCTTTTGTAAATTTTGCTAACGAAACATTGATTAGATTTTTCTTTCTCTTTTGACAACATTTAGTGCGCATTGCGGGATTTTACAGGTTTGTTAACGCATGACAAGCTACTGAGTGTAACAATTTACCATTCCATATTAGATTTGAAAAACCCCGGAAGATTGCAAGTAGGTTATAAAAGGAAAAATGCAATGCAGAAGTATTTTACTGTGAATATTGAAGAAAAGCTACATTCTTAAAAAAAAAAAGAGCCTTCCGGATAGGTCTGGGATTCAAAACCAGAAGCACAGCTTTATCAGCGTGGTCGCACTTCCGGGTCAACTGAATAAAAGCTAGTCCACTGACGGGAATGCTAAAAATATTCTAACATGAAATACCAATCTTACTCAAGCTATCACAATCCAATTTGTATTTTACATACACTCTGCTGCCCCATCTGTTTTACTGTACTACGCAATGATATTTTGCTGAGTGCTGCTCGACCAGATTTTGCGAACTTAATAAATTTCTCCTCAGCCTCAGGATTCGTTTTATTCTGAGTGGGCGGTTTATTCACCCCGGCAAGAACACACTGATTTGTAGACGCTGCGCCGGTGTCAGCCTCAGCTGCAAACACGTGTTTGTTAATATAGTGATGATGATGAACAACAAGAGAGAAGGCAGTGAATATAGTGAGGTTTCCTAAAGACCTTCTACTATCGGTTATATCCTAAAACCACGTGGTGTCCTGTATTTCCCACTACAAATCGTAAGTGAGTCGCCTTGTACGTCTCCGAGAAACACGTATGTAAAGCAATATTCATGCGAAAACGAACTTGAAACCTGTACCACGGCTTCTGGAGTAAGCCGTCAACTTCGTGAAACTTTTTCTCGTGGTAAATATTGTCACAGCTCCCTCCTTGTAGGCAATGATCAAGCTAGAAACATTGTCCATTTACTAGAGCGGCTTGCTTATGTTATTACACACTGGTTCTTCCCAGCCGCCCCTGCCTGCAGCCTTTCTCGGCAGCATTCATACTCAAACTTTTCACTGTATTACCACAAACAAATGAAATACTCTGTTTCATTAGAAAGGACCCAGTGTGAAGCTTCATGTGACTGTCTTGAGCGGAGCTATCAGAGGCTACCCTAACATTTTGTTACATTGTATAGCTTCAGGTCATCGCCTTTCAAGTCAACCCATAGTAAACTTCAACGAAACAATATTATCCGGCTTTCTGCCGTTTCCGAATGTTGTTTATGATGAACCGTACAACCTATTTATCAAAGAGTCTGAATGAGCTGGAAGAGCTCTATAGCGAAGGTTGCAGACCGTAGAATTGTTGTTCTTCCCTGCAATTCGCATGTATTAGGTTGTAACAGGCTCAAGTGTCTCTAGGGTGGCATGTAGCACAATAGAGCCGAAAAAGTGATTTCACATGCCCCGCGGTGGTGATCTGGTGGATAAAGTACTCGGCTGCTGATCTCTGCAGGTCGCAGGACAGGATTGAATCTCGGCTGCGGCGGCTGCATTTTTGATGGAGGCGAAAATGCTGTAGGCCCGTGTGCTCAGATTTCGGTGCGTGTTAAATAAGCCCGGGTGGTAAAAATTTTCGGTGCCCTCCACTAAGCCATCTTTTATAATCAAATGGTGATTTTGGGACGTCAAACCACACATATCAATCAATCACTTTTTCTCAGTTGATCGCGGTCGTACACCCCCTTTCCCTGAAAACTTTCTAGCTGAATGTAGCTTCGCACTTCTTCCCATAGGTCTCCAGATTAAGAGGTGACGTCTGGTTATAACATCGTCATACGATCCCCCATTGGGTTACGTAAAGAAATGAAGCCACGCTATGTGACATCATAATCACGCCATGACGACCTTACACACACATCACAAAATCACGAAACTTTGTCCACCTGTGAAGTCATGCTAACTTCAACCCACGATACTTCAACGTATGATATGCTTACTTCGATTCATGAGCTGATAAATAAATGCAAGAAGTAACGTTGCATCCTCTAGACAGTGAATTATACATAGTGTCTACACTTTCTCACTTGTTCATAGTACCATCATTTCGCGTGATGGTAGCGCACTTTTGAAGCCCGTGCGAAACAAATATTCATTGAATTTATCTCTGCGAGCGGTGTAGGTCCCTTGACCAATCAATTAAAAAATTTTATGCCCAATTGCTCACCCCACAGGGGTTTTTTCCGAGTGATTCCGTGCACAGTATATCGTGTTTCGTGAAGTAGTCCCTGTAGACCGAGTCGTCGTTGTATCGTGGACAAAATCGAAAAGGTAAAATCTTGAACTTGACGAAATGCAGCCATACACTTCCATTGGGCACTGCGGTGGTGAAAGTATCCAAGTTAAACAACGACAAAAACAATCAAGTGAGGCGTGTGTCTACGACACTTTAATTGTCTTTTCTTTCAACGTTTTTCCTAAGTAAAAGTCTAGCCACATAACAGCCTCTAAACAACACTGGAGAGTGCGGCGACCTTGTTCAAGTACAACACAGTGCCAAACCAAATGACTGGAAGCATGTTCCTACAGTAAATAAGCCCTGAAAAGCCACAGAAGCCCTCATGTAGTATTTAAAGGAAACAGCAGTTTGCGACTGCCTGTAGAACCACGTATTATGTGGGCTGAGTGCAATTTTTGCACTTCACACACAGAATGCATTACCATCACTTCTCTATTTCCCTCCCGAGCATACGGTAGCACACTGGACGTACCTTAGTTGTCCTCTCTACTTTTTTCATATTCCTTGTCTCTCACTTGTTATTTCAAGGCTGAACCATAGCCCCGAATACAGGGGTGTGCATAAAGAACCCCTTTTTTGGGAGGGGCAAAGTTTAAGTGGAGTGCCCTTTACTCCCCCGCCCCCGTTGCTGGTCGAGATTGAAATAAAATTAAGCTACGTAATGGACGCTCAAACGACAACGAAGCGACGTTGAGGTTTTTCTGAAAAACTGCATTCATTGGTCTCTGCTTTTTCTCGCCGTAAATATGGAAATAAAGGAGTTTCCTGAATACAAAATGAAGGGTACTCTTATACCACTATAAAATAAAAATGGCCGCGTACTGTATGCTTGGCTGCAAATGTCGCCGAAAAACGATAGTCTTCTCTCGTACTTTTTTCGTGCATAGCGTCAAATTCCAGCGCAGACTAAAAAACGCTGCTATATTTGGAATTGCGTAACTTTGTATTTTCTCGCTAAGAGACACACCACCTTGTACATACGTATAGAAAGTGCACATGAGACAAGCATAGCATTTTACTTTCAATTTACAATGTTCACAAGTTGGAGCGCCACTACCAGTTCAACCCCTGCCACTGTGGTCTAGTGGCTAAGGTACTCGGCTGCTGACCCGCAGGTTGCGGGATCAAATCCCGACTCTGGCGGCTGCATTTCCGATGGAGGCGGAAAGGTTGTAGGCCCGTGTACTCAGATTCGGGTGCACGTTAAAGAACCCCAGGTGATCGAAATTTCCGGAGCCCTCCTCTAAGGGGTCTCTCATATTCATATGGTGGTTTTAGTACGTTTAACCCCACATATCAATCAATCAACTACCAGTTCAAGATAATTGAGCATTCTGCAAGTGCTTAAAGTTTGTCGGATGGCTGAATTACGTGACAAACGGGGAGATAGATAAAAGGATAGACAGACAGGCAGACCGAAATTTCTGAATCAAGCAACCCATGAAAGACTATCGTCTTTAAAAACATGCGTCGTGGCATAATCCTCCGCAATAGAGCATATATAATCGAAGTTTTTGCATGTTGGTGAATTATCAAAGCGGGAAAGAATCCTGGACATAAAAAGTCGATGAACGCACAGCGAACAAAAATAACCACGAAAATGACAAATAATTTCCTGGACGATGGCTGTGCCTCTTTAATTGCAGAAAATTAGGTACTCGCTAAAATATTTCAAAGTCGACAAGTGATATCATTGAGCAAGACTTCATCGGAAAGTTCATAAAGTTAGATCGTACGTGCGTCATTGCTCATTTCACCTTCGGGAAGATAGTGTAAATTGTCGCTGTGTTCCCACCGACATTAGAGCAATGACGAGAAATGCCCGTGACGTGAACACCACCTAAAATGTCTAGGTGGCGACCTCGCCTCCCTCTTTCGTGTGCAAGCCCATGAGCATGACGTCTTTATGAAGAATGCTGTTGTCAGTAACCAAGCAAAAAAGAAACAAGGTGCATTATCTCTACATTACTTTCACCAGCATGGCATTTTCGTCAATCAAAAAAAAAAGAAACAAGAACCATTGTTTGCTTGATATGAAGTGCACAACAAAATGGCTTTCTCTTAGTCTGAGCTCTTTACACATAAGGTATCTCGAGGTGTTCCCTTTTTACAATTAGGGAACTATTGCCCCGCATGCGGGAATGTAGCCAGGCTTGCACAAATGCCTTGTAGTAAGCGCAAGCAACTACTTTGGCCAGGATGGAGGGAGCACTGCGTAGTTCCACTCCTGGCTGACCGAATCTGGGACTTCTAGCAGGCCCGCGGAGAAGCCGCCACACATTATCTGGTAGTCCCAACAGGTCAAGGCGGAAGTATTGTTTCATTCCTTACGATGTTAAAAAATGAAATTCTTGCTAACTTACAATTGTTTGTGGCTCCCCAACCAGCAATAAATGCCTCCCTGTTAGTCAGACGAAGCGGTTGCGTCGGTAAGCAGATTGGGTTCATGAATTTGCTAATTCGAATAGGTACTTGAAGCTGCAAGCGAACAAAAAATTTCATGTAAGGAAACGACTCCTTGTTTACGTGTCGTACACAACTTTACGAAAGCCCGCCAAATGCACGAAGCAAGCTTCTAGTATATTCTAGCTAGCTAACATTTTGCGAAATGAGTGTTTAAGGGCAATTTAACGCAGTTTTCGTGTATATGGAGCAATTATTTCGTGATACATAAACAGTTTAGAGAGTTTCCTTAACTTTACTCACTCACTATGTTTTAAGTGCACCCAAAAATAATTTGGATGAAGTTGTTTCTTATACTTAGGCGTCCAACTAAATCTGAAGGCATAGTAATGCGTTCTAGGAGTGCAAATATACCGCAGTGCGTAGTAATGCAAATTAAGTCTTGTATATTAAAGGAATGTTTATTGAGGACTCCTAGGCGAAGATATGGGCGCTACAGATACATAGTCAGACTTTTGTGGAAGGTTATGCTGTTCGTAATGACTTTTCCAAGTCGATGATTTGGCCTTGGCGGAAACGCCTTTAGTTGCTCGAAAGAGTTACGTAAAAGACCTGAAACAGGTCACGCTAGAAAAACGTATTTTCTCCAACTGTCTCACCAAACAGCACCGGTACCAGTGAGCCCATCTTCGAATTTGCGATCACTTTCCTTCGTATAACACGATCTACGCCTTTGCCCAAACGTTGCATATATACTTTCCTCATGGAGCAATGTTGACTGAGGGCCACGCGATGCAATGTTCGTCTCCGTATTACGATGATTATAGCTTATCGTTACCGGCTTTTTGTGCGTATGATTTCACACCCGTTCCAGGTAGCTCCTCCACCCATGCGCTGATGTCCTTTCACTACATGCCAAACTATTACAAACCTACGGCGCAGATTTTATCCGCCCCGTACGAGTGGTTGATCAACGCGCAGAAATAGCCTAAACAAATAGTGCACGAGAGGTTTCCCCAAGTCATACGTGTTGAGCAAAATATACCTGGAGGAGATTACGCCAGAATGAATGAGACGCCTCGCCGTGCATCATATTGCTATATTATGTGGGACTAGCACCGTGCTGCCACACGAGGGTTTCATGAGCAATCCTTCCCTTGATCAAGGGGAGGCCACCTAGGCTAACTGCCACCCAGTCTTCCTCACATGATTCATAGAGTGGGTCAACCAGGTTGCCCCACTCTATATTACACGCGGTCATCCACACCTTTTTGATGAACACTGCTGTTTCTATTTTTTTTTTCATGCGTTCATTCGAGCAATAAGTCTCGGTACTCAAGAATGATGTTAGCATTCATAAACATTGGGGACATTAAATTCTGCTTTTAAGGTTGCCTACATCTAGCCGGACACTGCTTTATATGCGAAGGAGCTCTTCGACTAGCTTGTGTAACGTTGTCCTTCCATACAAACGCGCCGTGCGCCGGAGCTGTTGGCACGGTGCCAAGCAGGTCATGCCGCTGCTGCGCGTTAACGTCACGCTCCTCTTGCAGTCCAAGCTGACGTCACTCTCTCCCTCGGCTGCCATACGCTTGCCACAGTACCCGCAGCACAGGCCGTGACCGCCCTTCACTACATGGACGAATCATCGGTTCACGTGCAATAAACCTGAATCGCGCCCAACGTACGCGTTGAAATATGCATGTACGTGTCACCTAAAACCTATGATAGCCATCGTTGCAAACAAATCTTCCAGTGATCAGCGCAGCATCACGTTAGCTCTGTTCAACCCATGACACCACTCGTGCAATGCCCCGCCACGGTAGTCTAGTGGCTAAGGTACTCGGCTGCTGACCCGCAGGTCGTGGGATCGAATTCCGGATGTGGCGGCTCCGTTTCCAATGGAGGCGGAAATGCTGTAGGCCCGTGTGCTCAGATTTGTGTGCACTTTAAAAGCCCCAGGCGGTCGAAATTTCCGGAGCCCTCCACTACGGCGTCTCTCATAATCAAATGGTGGTTTTGGGACGTTAAACCCCACAAATCAATCAATCAAATCAATCAGCCATTCGTGCAAAACGTTGCTGCTTCGCATCCCATCAGGGTTCTCTTCGGGGAAATGGTCCAAATTTTATTAAATCTTGATTAATTATTCTTTGCAGACAGGCAACTTCTTCTTGTCTGACTAAGCAAAAATTAAGCTTTAAACATAGGCAGTTTTTTTGTTTGTTTGTTATGTTTGTTATTGTGTGTGTTTTTTAGCTCTTAAACGAGTACACCCGGAAAGGCAGCGAAGTTTTATGGAGACGTACCGCTTTAACTAAGTTCCAATATTATTTGGAAGCCCTCAAGAATATTTCCCAAAACTTCCGCATTCTACGCTATCTGAAAATTGACATAATTGCGCCGCGAGTGCTCTGTCCTAGACGTTGCAACGCAAAATATTTTTTAGTAGTAGGGACGCAGACGATGTTTCAGGTAAATAGTTCAAGATATTGCATTTTCAAGGAACACATTATGACATAATTTTGGGGTTGTGTGCCATAACACCAGGAATTATGTGGTATACTTAGTATAATGTTCCGCATACCCTTTACTCATTTGGTGTGCTTGAAAGTGTGCATTTTTCAAGCTGTAGGAGTGTTTAGGCACTTCTTTATTATCAGTCGGCGTCAGGAATGACCATTAAAGTACCTTCGACTAATTACTGTATGGCACAGCCTAGGTAGTCCAACACGGCAGTGTTTACATGTACCTATGGCTGGTATATAACAGCTGCATCTAGCCAGTACTCAGCTACGGAGGAGAATTCTGTAGACTTACAAAGAGGGTTCAGCTTAAATTGAGGACGACGCAGCGAGCAATGGAAAGGAAAATGGTAGGTGTAACCTTAAGAGACAATAAGAGAGCACAGTGGATTAGGGAACAAAGTGGGGTTAAGGATATCATAGTTTAATTCAAGGAGAGGAAATGGACATGGTCCGGGCATGTAACACGTAGACAGGATAACCGCTGTTCATCAAGGGTAACTAACTGGATTCTTAGAGAAGGCAAGCGGGCTGGGGGGAGACAAAATGTTAGGTGGGCAGACGAGATCAAGAAGTTTGTGGGTATAAATTGGCCGCAGCAAGCACAGGACCGAATTGACCGGTGGAACATCGGAGAGGCTTTTGTCCTGCAGTGGACGATGTCAGGATGATAATGATTATGATTATGATGATGATGATGATTGTGGCAGCGTAAAAACAGGCTACTCTAAAAGAACAAGGTTTGAGCGATAGTTATAAGCACTCCTAAAGGAAGTTATCTTCACTAAATTATTTTTTTTTGCGGTATTCCTCCCCGTAAACTATACCGCTCAAGCACTTTCTGCCCCGCTGCGTAGAAGCAACGGTACTTTTATCTAAACGTGAATTTACAACAGCTCCCACTTTTTTTATCGATTGAATTCTCAAGAAGGAATATAAATAGATGGCTGAGTGACTCGTGTCAAAAAAAATCCAATGCGCAAAAGAAACGCCGCAGCACATGGAATACATGTTTCTGCAAGCTCACCATGATAGTGATAGCAAACAAGAGCGTACTGACTTTGTCGATGCCCTGTAACAGGTATTTCTTAATGTATGAACCAGCATTACTGGATAAACAGCGTTTCGGATTTACGAATGCTTCAACGTTACGTACCCTTATGAGCGCAATGTCATTCTCGGTGGTCGCATTGTTGTAGCAAGGATTCGGAATTAGTTTATCCGCTTCAACAGCAGTTACCTTCCAGATGTAGGTTGCGTTTGGTCTCAAGAGAACATACGGCGCTAGACTGATGCTTCCGATGTGAGATATATATGTGTATTAGTACATTGCGTTAGTGTTTCGCGCAAGTCTTAGTGAGACGTAGGCCAACCTACGTGCTAGCGTGCACATTCTAGAGTGATAGCTAGCGTGCACATGCTAGACTGATAGCGCGAGCACTCTAGCATGTGCACGCGCTAGCATGCTCATGCTAACGCGTGGCCTACGGCACTATCAGCGCCACGCAACACCCATCGCCGGAAACACTACACATGTCACGCACGTGCCCTGTGATACACTTATTCTACCGCACGCATCCCATAATGGATAGGCGGCGGCTGCATTTCCGATGGAGGCGGAAATGTTGTAGGCCCGTGTGCTCAGATTTGGGTGCACGTTAAAGAACCCCAGGTGGTCAAAATTTCCGGAGCCCTCCACTACGGCGTTTCTCATAATCATATGGTGGTTTTGGGACGTTAAACCCCACAAATCAATCAATCAATCAATCAATCATAATGGATAGGCTTGTTCGTAGTCTGCTAGCAACATTTTTGTCGTCTAAGCTAATGCATTCTGCACTCTAAGTATATCTCGATTAAAAATCAGGTTGGTGTGCGAAAATGAGTGTGACACAGTTTACAATCAAACTATTAATGACAGAAAACTGGAACGAAGAAAATAGCTTGAAACATGAGGTGCATCGGCTTCGCAGGTGATATTGCGGCTAGCAGAAGACAAAGAATTGTCACCACGGCGTGGCGTGTGCGGTGGAGAAAGGAGCATGGCATGAAACACGCTGCGCATGTGCCGTGTTTCCGACGACAGCTGTTGTGCGGCGCTGATAAAACCATGAGCCACGTGCTCAATGGTTCACGCTATCAGTGTTCACCGCTGTACAAGTATTGAGACAATTTTCACGGTAGACAGCTTTATTTCTGACTGTAAACTAGCTTCATAACACGGAATTTTATTTTTGTCACCGTAGTGCTGAGCTCATGCACACTACTTGGCTTCCTCGAGACCTAATCGCGAGCACCCCTCCCTCTAGCGCCACTTCACAGCACTCACACCTGAGTACTAAAGTATCACTTCATATTTTTGCCTAACGAGAATGGTGATTACGCCTGTCTTAAGTAATTTCTACTGGAAGCTATGCAGTCAGCCTTGAACATTGGACAGTGAAACTACACTTGCACACTTAGGACTGAATGATGAAATTCGTTAGAATTTTCTGAACTGAAACAGTTCTGTTACAAGTTGTTATGAAGAGCTGAGGACAACAGTGGTCACTGAATTTAAATTCAGATGCTTTCCTCCAAAATGCTGTAAGCCTGAAGTTGTAATTCAGGTAACTTAGTACGTTTTGAAAAAAAAAGGTAGTAAATTTTATTTACACTTGCACCTTTTTTGCTGAACTGGAAAATAGGTCAGCGTGTCTGACCTCTTATAAACCATCCGCGTCTCAACACTCTCGTTAACAGCGAAGAAGCCTTTGTGTTCTGTACATGCTGCAAATAAATGTTTTCTAAACAGAACTTCAATTTTTAAATGTATATCAGTGCTTCCATGGCTTAAATTAATGGTGCAAGGGTTTTTATTTTTTCCCCTTCTCTATCTTCTTCTCGAGATACGGCTGATGCCCTTATTTATTTTGAACACAAAGTGGCCCATGTCTCAAAGCGATAGTCACAGCTGACATAGCCCTCAAAACACAAAGCGCTGTCTGCGCCCCGTCTCTCAGACAATTTCTGATCAATACAACGCGTGAGGCATCGGAAGTTTGACAAATTGTGTTCGTAAAACGGAAACGCATTTCTAACTACTTTTTGAAACTGAAATTATTAGCATTGGGTCCACTGGCACTTCGGTGAGCTTCAAAAAAATTGCCGAAATGGGTTTTTTTAAGGTCGCGTTCCTTCAAGTGGTATTTTAGTGTATACGTACTGATATGACTCAGCAAACAATAGTGTATGTTCGCGCAACAGAGTGCTATTTACGCTACATATGGATAACGGTAACGCGTGTTCTATTTTTTTATTTATTATGGTAATGCTGGTCTGGATTTCATATCTTAGGCTGGAGTGGGTTACAGGTCACTAAAAGCCAGTAAAAAAAAAAAACCTGGCTTGTGACGAATGCGCAGCCCTGTCACTGGGAAAGCTGGAAGAGCATCTTTCAGAGCATTTTTAACATATATCTTTGTTATGCCGGGGTCCACCACAGCTCCTGACGTATTCTCATTATGCATATGACGTTGTAAATCCTTTACTAACAGACTCCGCAGAGAAATAGAGAAGGATAAGTTCAGAGTTTAGAGTTAAAGTTTAGTTTATTTTACCGCGTATACAGTTGTACAGTAAGTGACTGAGACAGAGGAAGAAAGCTGTACAAAACAGCTTGACAAAGCCCCATATCCCCATGGTAACTGTAGCAACAAAACGGCAAAAGCAAAGTAAACACAAGACAGTTTAAACCAGCAATGCATATGTTCTGCATGGGAAGAAAAAGTTATACAAACTTCAGCAGTGGGGCGTCGAACCAGCGTCCTTCTGAACTGGCAATTTGCAATTATTTTACTTTTCCCATTGAATGGAGCAGCAGACGTAAATCGGTTATGTATGCATGCTGTTTGCGTTAAAGGCCACCCTTGTGCGCCGGTGACTTTTTTTGTAAGAAGGAAGCGGCCCTGCTAATAATTTTTCCTTTTGTAGACACATCTGTACAAACTCCAAGGTGTTGTCGCACACCATCATTGTTTTTTTATAATCGGCATATTGATATATATCTTGATTATTTTTGTCTTCAAAACATTCATCATTAGCTATATCTTTACACCTTCTAAATTAAGATCTTGATTTGTTCTTTTTTTGTTTTTAGCAGTTTATCGCCACTCTCGCTGAGTCTCAGAAGCTCATTTGCAAACCATGTGTTCTTAAAACACCATGTTTTATTCTTTTGTGTGTTCCTATTTCTTTGGAAACCATCCCTATAAATAGTTCTAGTCATGCCAAGAAAGAAATACTCTGCATCAAATATCCACCTATTTCGTCTGTCTGCTTCGATCACCTACTGGATAATTTATTCTGAACTGACATACTTGTAGCGGCTGCAGGTTTTTTAAAACAATCTTATTTCAACGCAATTTTCGGCAATTTATTCAAAGTAAATCAGTCTAAATGTACATTACATGTTGACGTCAGCGCTCAATTACCACATCGCTCTTCTAGATTGTGATTTGTTCCTAACTTATTACTCTCGAGTTTGTGCGCTTGTTCTATCACAGATTTTCAGCAGGTAATATTTGTGGTATACTGCAACAGTGTATTAGCACAAGGGTAAATGGAAACTTAGTCACTCACTTGTCCATAATGACGTGTGCGGCGGTCAGCACGAAAGTATCACTTATTATACTCCCGCCTCCAGCTGTTCTAGGCCGTACATGACCAACTCCAAAGTTGGACTCTATGTGCACCTGCAGAAAAAAAAAGCCGGGTGTATTCTGCCAAATAACATTTCGTTATTACATGCAAAGCAGCTTATGGTGGGGTCTTTGTCCCTCCCTCCATCCCGCGGAACCCCCCCCCCTCTACCTGCACGTCTTCTCCCCTTCGCTTTCTACTGCGCTCCCTCCTTCCAGCAGCATTCAAACCCTTGCGCATGCGCGTTCACTCACCCTCTGTTCTCTTCTACACCCCCCTCTCTGCTCTTAGAATCCTATACTCTGCGGTGCGGTACGCATACCAGGTGGTGCGACACCTCTATCCCCCGCCGAGGGCGCCCTAGTAGCTCAGCGGTATAAAATGACAAAGCGCAAGTGCCTTAATCGCCCATGCGCACCTCGATGAACGCCAGCGTCAAAGCCGCCACCAATCTGAGCGTTAGCGTTTTAAAGTGTCCCCTCGAGCAAACCATCTCTCTACCGCTTCGCATCTACACTTGGTCTGTTCAGTGGGCGATAGTGTATTTTTCGTTTTATATCAGCTTATATGTGAACTGCGGTAAAAATGTGTTTCTCATTTTGCCTTACACGATTGACAGGGAGAAAGTTGCCTTTTGCTAGCTTCCTGGGACAGCGTTCGCAAAAAAATGTGAGTCTAGGCTACCTTAAATAAACCTTGATTCGGTCAATTTAACGGGTATATCGCTGTTTAACTGTTACAGCTCATGACAATCATCACACGTCAAATAAAACTTTTGCGAACTTTGCCCTTACTTAGCTCAACTGGGTTACAATCGATGAAAAAAGTGTTTCCCTTGGTTTCGACGCCATAACAATTACCGATTTTTTTACGACGGCGAATTATAAAAAATTCGCTTCGATTTCCTCATACCTGCGAGAAAAAAAGAATGGCTCTCGTGCAAAATAGCCAGCGTTTTATTTGAAATAAGTTTTGCACAAAGCTATTAAAGCGCCCCGCCACGGTGGTCTGGTGGCTAAGGTACTCGGCTGCTGACTCGCAGGTCGCGGGATCAAATCCCGGCTGTGGCGGCTGCATTTCTAACGGAGGCGTAAATGTTGTAGGCCCGTGTACTCAGATTTGGGTGCACGTTAAAGAACCCCAGGTGGTCTAAATTTCCGGCACCCTCCACTACGGCGTCTCTCATAATCATGTGGTGGTTTTGGGACGTTAAACCCCACGAATCAATCATCAATCAACCTATTAAGGCCTCGGTATAAATACCACAACCATGTTTTTAACTATATCATTAACGAAAATATTTCCCACAACGCGTTGTCAACAGTTATTTATTTATTTATTTCCAATACTGCTAACCCCAATGATAGGGGCTCTAGCAGGGTGGTACAAAACATATAACAAGGTTTCATAACAAATACAACAAATTCAGACAATACAAAATTCAACTGACAATTCAGACAAGCCTTTCGTAATACGAAATACATCTGGGTTACAATTGAAGGAGAGCCTGAAATGTATCACAGTCAACTACCGTTACTACGTCTTTATCGAGTTCATTCCATTCTGTTACAGTTCGGGGAAAAAAGAATATTTAAAAACATTGTTCTTGCATTTAAATGGCACTAATGAGTATGGATGTCGTAGCCTTGTAGAATAACCGCTGGAAAAAGAAATGTAGTAACACGTTCGGCTCTGTAACTTACCCTTGACAATTTTACACATGAAGTTAAGGCGAGCGATTTTATTTCTAACTGTAATGCTTTTTAAGTCTGCTTGGCGAAGTAACTGAGTAATAGATGATGGACCGTAACTGTTAAAAATAAATCGTACAGCTTTACTCTGAACTCTATCCAACTTACGTGTCTTCGTCTGTGTAAACGGGTCCCAAATAATATTTGCATATTCTAAAATTGGCAGAATAAATGCTTTGAAAGTGGCGAGCTTACAGATGGTAGATGCCCTCTTGAGAGACCTTAAAAAATGAAGTTTAGACAATGCTTTATTAGAAATAGCTGTGATATGACTATCCCAGTGAATGTTATCAGTTATAATAAGACCTAGATATTTGAACTCATTGACACGATTTAATGATTTACGATCAACTGTATATGTATATAAAAGAGGATTTTTCTTGTTACTTATGGTCATTACAGCGCATTTGTCGTAATTCACAGCCGTCTGCCACGTCCTGCACCAACGCATCACTTTATCTAATTAAAATTCAGTGCATTTTGACCTGAAGTTGAATTTATCTCACTATACAAAACACGATCGTCGGCATATAGTCTTATTTTAACGCCACAGTCATCGACCATGTAATTTATAAAAAGAAAGAACAATGATGGTCCTAAAACTGATCCCTGGGGAACACCCAAATCTACAGGCAGCTTTTGTGAGAAATCTTCATTAAAAGAGGGACGACGACGAAGTGTCTCTTCATAGAACGCTTCTGCTTTCGGCTCCGAGCATTGTTATCAAGTTTTTCGCTTTCTACGGGAGACGCTGCTCCCTGCCCCAAGGCGACGGACGCGGAGTCATCCACTGGTCCGCCCAGCCAGAGGTCTGCTATGGCGCGCGAGCTCCTCGGTAAATCAGCGCGCCTGGCCCAGAACCAGTGAGGCCAACGGTGATAGTCACTGCATCATGGCTGTGGACGTGGAGCCTTCTGCGGCTATGTCCGATTATAGACCACCTTTGGCAAGCTCGTCGCGGAAACGAAGCACCTGTTCGAGCACCAGCGAGGACACGGAACTGTACTCGGCCACTGGCGACGACTCGTCGGATGACGACTTCGAGACCGTGAGAAGCAGGAAGGCCAAAAGAAGAAGTATCAAGTCGTCTTCACCAGCAGGGACATTAACGTCTCAGTCAAAAGGAGAATGCTGGCCGCACACCATCCTCTTCATGCCCGAGGACTCCACCATCAACCTTCGAGCAGTAAACAGGCAAGCTCTCTCTATGTACTTTGAGGGGGTAGCGCCAAACGACATTAAGGATATCCGGGTGAACACGCGGAAGAATATTCTAGCTGTGGACACAATGACTGCCAGCGCCATAGACAAGCTTCGCAGAGTATCAGATTTGGGAGGCATCAAAGTACGACCGGTTATTCCAATGGACGGTGCCTGCACGGCGGGAGTAATCTACGACATTGATTTGGCCATAGCAAACTCGGACCTCCCAACTCTCATAAAACCTGCGAACGAAGGAGTTCTCATCGCGAATGTACTTCGCCTCGGAAACACCCGATGTGTAAAGATAATGTTCAAAGGAGATTCCATTCCGTCGCATGTCAAAGTGGGACACTTCCGACATCCTGTTCGACCATTTGTCCCTAAACCACTCCAGTGCCATAACTGCATGAAAATTGGTCACATCAAGAGTGTATGTACAAACACCACAGTATGCCCCCGATGCGCTGAGCCGCACACTGCAGACGCATGTCGGGCAACAAGTCTGAAGTGCAGAAACTGTGATGGTCCACATGATGCTGCATCCAAGGAATGCCCTCGGATTAAGAAGGAAATCGCCATTATCAAACAAATGGTTAGGGACAATTCAACCCACAGAGAGGCTGCTGAAAGGGTACGGCGGCGACGTAGTCGCCGACGGAGGCGTGTAGGACAGAGTGTTGCGCATAACCCATTTCCTCCGAGCACGAGTGAAGTAGTAAGCACGAAGCGAAAAGAAGTGGAGAAGCTCACAGCTGCGGATGAGTGGCCTACGCTTCCGCGTACACAGCCTGCAAAGGAGCCTCCTGCGAGGCCTCGCCGCCCTACACCTTCCACCGAGTCTACTTCCGTTGAGGATGTGTCAAGGGTCGATCGACAGATCATCCCGATGTTACGATCCCTCGTCGCTGTCATGGCAGACATACTAAGAAGCCTGGGAACTCCAACCGCTCGAAGCGGGTTACAGGTGTTGGACGCGCTGAGCCCAGTCCTCGCCTCCCTCGCGTAGAGTCATGGCAGGAGATCAACAATCGTTCCGCAAAGACGTCAGAGAAGCATCAGTCATCCAGTGGAACGCAAGAGGACTTAGATCACGGATTTCCGATTTTCGTCAGTACGTGTCTTCTAACCTTTTCCCAATCATCGTAATATGTGAACCGAAATTATCAAACCCGATCAGGCTATCTGGCTACGAATCAATCCCGTCCAAAACCCGAAACGAAAGCAGCAAGGTCATTGTGTATATTCGTCGGGAGCTTACCTACATCATTCAACCTGTGTCGCTTCATGATGAGAACCAATATGTTTGCCTGACTGTGAAGCAGAAAACCCTCACCTTCACATTAATAGGTGTCTACTTATCTCCCTCAGCCCGTTTTGATTGCCAAAGACTGGATGACATTCTTTCGAGCGTCCCGGATCCGTGGATAATTATAGGGGACTTCAACGCCCACCACCCAATCTGGGGAAGTTCAAAAGTCAATACCACGGGCCGGAGGCTGGCTTCATTTGTATCGACTCATGAACTGTCTCTACTTAATGATGGGAGCCCTACATTTCTGCGAGGATCAACGTACAGCAGCTGTTTGGACTTGACGCTCGTGTCACGTCGCTTCGCCACAAGCGTTAAGTGGTTTTTAGATATCGAGACACATGGTAGCGATCACATCCCCAGTTATCTCACCATCGAAGGCTTTGCTAGCGACCACCCGCCGAAAACCGTACGGAGGATCGATCTTTCAGCATTCACAACCAACATTGAACACGCTTGTGAAAAAGGCTTAACCTCTGGCATTGAGCAAGCGATCAAACAAGCAGCGCAGAGTGCGATGCGCACGCTGGCATATTCTTCAAGGCCCTCAGAAACGGACATGGAGTTAGAGCGACTCCGTGCGACTCGTCGGCGTGCGGAGCGTAGATATCGACGCACAAAATCCATTCAAGATCTACGGATGGCCAGGCGCATGCAAAAGAAGATCCAGCGTCGTATAGACAAACTGGAGTTTCAACGGTGGGCGAAATTTTGCGCGAGTCTAGACCCTCGCAAACCGCTTTCTCAAATATGGCGAACCGTGCGAGGCCTACGCACATTTCCCCAACAACGTTTTCCGTTTAAAGCCTTGGCCCTTTTCCAAAATAGAAGGGATATCGAGGTAGCGGAAGATTTTTGTAGGAAGATTGCGGGCCCACCAAATTGCACAGAAGCCCTTACTGCTGATTACACGCCACATTCACTTGACCCGCACCTGGACCTGCCTTTTTCAATGGAAGAACTGAATGTGGCTCTTGCTTCATGCAATCGATCGTCATCGCCTGGGCCGGATGGCATATCATACCGCCTATTATGCAATCTCGGTGATCGAGCACGAAATGCTTTGCTGGAAGTATTCAATGAGTCTTGGAGAGATGGAACGGTCCCCAGAGAGTGGAAAACAAGCCGGTTGGTTGCACTTCTCAAACCTGGAAAATCGCCTCTAGAGCTGACATCATACCGCCCAATAGCGCTGGCTAGTTGCGTAGGGAAGCTGATGGAGCGAATGATCCTTGCCAGACTCGAGTGGTTCCTAGAACGCCATAGAATATATCCAGACGCCATGGCCGGTTTTCGTCGTCTTCGGAGCTCCATTGACAATGTCATTGACCTGGTGACCTACGTACAACACCAGAAAATGAGCAGACGGTTATCTGTCGCACTATTTTTAGATGTCAAAGGAGCATATGACAATGTTTCTCACGAAGCCATACTTGACGCCCTCGAGTCAGTTGGTTTGGGTGGGCGAGTGTACCGCTGGATCCAATGCTACCTACATATGAGATCATTGTTTATGCAAACTGATGATGGGCCGACTTCTGAACATTATACACACCGTGGTGTTCCTCAAGGTGGTGTATTGAGCCCCACACTGCTCAACCTGGTTCTGATCGGTCTCGTTGAACGCATACCAGATTCCGTGCAGATATCTCTCTATGCAGATGATATTTGTGCCTGGACATCAGGTGTAACACGTCCTCAGGTACGTGCGAGACTCCAGAAAGCAGCGAATTCAATATCGGCGTACCTTAGAGAACAAGGCCTCGAGATTTCTCCTGAGAAATCGGCGCTGGTCGCGTTCACGCGGAAGGCAATGACGTCATATCCCATCGCCATCAATGGACACAGTGTCTGCTACGCCAGGACCCACAGGTTTTTGGGGGTCACGATCGATCGAAATCTCTGCTGGAGTCCCCATGTGGCCACTCTAAAGAAGCGCCTAACGGCCATCGCACAACTTTTCAAATTCCTCGGAGGCAAAACGTGGGGCACATCAGTGCACGCGATGTTGCATTTGTACAAAACGCTGTTTCTGGGGTACCTGCGGTATAGCTTGCCGGTTCTGACGAACGCTTGCAAAAGCAGTATACGCACAATAGAAAACGCCCAGGGCCAGGCACTCAGAGTTTGTCTTGGATTACCACGCTGTACATCAACAGCGGAAACCATCGCAATCGCCAAAGATCATCCGGCCACTGTGCACATTACTTTGGAGGTGCTTAGAGCTCATATTAGACACCTTGCTCGCGCCCCTGCCCACCACCTGGCTTCGCTTCCAGAAGATCGAACGAGTGCCTCCTTCTGTAAGAGAGTATTGACTTTCCGTGAGTGCCTTCCAACAGTCTACACACCTCCGGAACGGATACTAACACCTCCTTGGTGCTTGGACCGACCAAAACTGCGCTTGACAGTGCCGGGGATTCGCAAGAAGGCGGAGCTCTCGGCGCCAGCTTTAAAGCAGATGATTCTACTCATGCTACACGAAGAATACAAAGATCATGTCAAACTTTACACGGATGGCTCGACAACTGTTGGAGGATCTGCAGGAGCTGTTATCTTCCCAGCAAGAGCCGAAACCATCCAGTTCAGAACGTCACACAAGACGACATCGACAGCCGTGGAGCTCGCGGCACTCCGCAGCGCACTCCGCAGGATTGACCAAGAGACACCACAAAAATGGAGCATTTTTACTGATTCGAAACCAGCTCTCCAATGTCTACACAATACTCTACGTCGTGGACCTCAAGATCAATTGGCGCTCGAAATACGACAACTGTACCATCACCTAATAGACGAAGGACATGACATATCTTTTCAGTGGTTACCAGGCCATTGCGGCATCATCGGTAACGAGCATGCCGACAATGCAGCTAAGAATGCTCACGAAAATGGAGTGATGGAACCTATTCCACTATCAAGAAGCGACGCAGCAGCAAAGATTAATACGCTTGCGCAGGATGTCGCAAGGTCTATGCGGAATACGCCCGGTTTTCTCCACACCCGTCTTCACCGCCTGGACCCATGCCTACGACTTACTATTCCATCTGGCCTACCCCGATCCGAGACGACCCTTCTCTGCCGTATGTGGCTTGGGGTGTCTTTCACGAACGCTTTTGCCTGCCGCATCGGAATGAGAGACAGCGCTACATGCGATCATTGCGACAATGACGAAACAATTGAACATATTTTATGTCAGTGCCCCCAGTACAGCTCTCAGCGACAGTCCCTCTCAGCAGTGTTTGCTCGCCTCGACGACCAGCCATTTTCTGAGCAGTCAATCTTGGAATGTCGGAAAGATCGAGCTTCACGCCAGAAAGCAACGAAGGCGCTGATGAAGTTTCTGCGAGCGACTCGCCTCGTTGAACGATTGTGACACTACTGTGTGCGAGTGTGTGTATGTGTGTTTGTGCTTCTCTTCCTCCCTTTCCCCTTACCCTTTCCCCAGTGCAGGGTAGCAAACCGGATATGTTTTCTGGTTAACCTCCCTGCCTTTCCGCAATAAATTTTCTCTCTCTCTCTCTCTTCATTAAAAACAACATACTGTTTTCGAGATCCCACGTATGCTTGTATCCATTGACAAAGCTGTGGGTTTTTTATTACTGCCCAAAGTTTCATAAGTAGTCTGGATTGAGAGATTTTGTCGAAGGCCTTCGCGAAGTCTAAAAAAACAGCATCTATCTGTGACTGGTTATTTATGGCTAGTGCGAAGTCATGGAGAATTTCAACCAATTGTGTTACCGTGGAAAACTCACGCCTAAAACCATGCTGAGCTGGTGAAAGTACTGAGTGCGACTCCAAAAAGCAGGAAATGTGTTTATGTATTATGTGTTCTAATAACTTGCAACATGTGCAAGTCAAAGCTATTGGGCGATAATTCCAAACCAACTGTTTATCTCCATGTTTGAATAAAGGCTCAATTTTAGAGAATTTCCAATCCTCAGGCAGGACACCTCTGGATAACGATTCAGTAAAAATAATTGTCAAAAATTTTGAAGACCATTCAGCATATCTCTTTAAAAAGGCATTTGGTAAGTCATCTGGGCCACAAGATTTTCTTACATTCAAATTCAGTAATAATTCAAATAAGCCAGCTTCTGTGACTTCCAGATTTTCAATGGGAGGCAGGTCTTTAAACTTGCTAAAAGTGGGGGTGGTTTTGTCATCACAAGTAAAAACAGATGCGAAGTGTTCGTTAAATACATTGGCTATTTCTGTTTCATCTGATGTGCAAACGTTATTTATAACAAACGTGTCTCTATTGGATGACTTTGGCCTTATAAAATGCCAAAAATGAGACGGTGATTCCTTTATCATTTGAGTAAACTTTACATCGTAAAAACTGCGTTGTTCGATGTTCATATTATCTTTTAGTTGTCGAGACAGATCGCGGATCAGAGAACGTGTTGTGATACTCGTGTGCTTTTTTTAGTGATTTCCGAAGACGATTAATGTTTTTTTAATGTGAATTATATCTCGTGTAATCCAGGGTTTCGGCATATGTACCTTCTTTTTCTTGAAAGGAACAAAAAGCTGTATGCACGCATGCGCAGTGTTCTTATACTTTAACCACAGAGCGTTAACATCACTCAAACCCAAATTAACACTTTCGCAAAGTTCGTCGTAGGCTATCTCCAGTGTGTCTATAATGGATGCATCGTCGGAAGAATGAAATACTGGCACACGTGTGTATTTGCCATCATTTTTGTACTTCAGTGAGTGAAGCTCAACCAAGACTGTCATGTGATCTGAAATACCTGTAACCACTTCGCAGTCAATTTTTCCGGAAATATTACCATTCACAAAGACAAGATCAAAAATAGATTTACTGTTATCTTGCACACGAGTGCAATCACTATCTAGTTGCGATAAATCAAAACGGAAGGCAATGTCAATAAGCGCTTCATCGTTAATGGGATCAGAACTTCCTGCGCTAAACGAAGACCAGTTGATGCCTGGAAGGTTGAAGTCTCCACATAAAATAAGCTTGGTAGTTTGATTTGTTTTAGACAAAATATACAGCTGTAATTGTTCTAAAACCTCAGGGATTGAGGCAGGGGACCTATACACAACTCCAATAACAAGGCTTTCTTTTCTATCGATAAGCTTACAAAATAAAGCCTCAACGCCAGGGGCATCAGGCATGCGTGCTATCCTGTAAATATTTTTAACCAGCAACGCAACTCCGCCTCCTCTGGAACCACGATCCCTTCTGTACACGTATGACAGTGAGTGTAGGTCGATCTTGCGCAATCTATAAAAAATGGTTGCGGAAGCTGAACGAAACCAACATCTTACCGTCCATGGCGCGAAACGTCGATCAATTCGTTTGCCATTGTAAATTCGACCTTGGTGTGGTGCGATTCCACAGTCTACGTGAAATGAACATATTCTTTTGCAGCATTATTCACTTGTGATTAGGAAACGTAGCATCCTAGTATCTATCTATCTATCTATCTATCTATCTATCTATCTATCTATCTATCTATCTATCTATCTATCTATCTATCTATCTATCTATCTATCTATCTATCTATCTATCTATCTATCTATCTATCTATCTATCTATCTATCTAATCTATCTATCTATCTATCTATCTATCTATCTCTCTATCTATCTATATGTCTATCCAACACAATTAGAATACAGCTGTACATTGTTTCTTCTCTTTCGCACTGCTTCCCTCTATTGTGTTGAACCAACATTTCAAAGCAACTACATTAGTTTGTAATGGCAGACCTGCTTGATTTTGCACCGTGTTTTGGTCCCTTTTTTCACAATACCAGATATTTTTGATATCAAACTCTTTTTCTAGCAGAAGAAAAACATTATTACAGTCGAATAAACACTATGCTTCTCTCCTACCCAACAAAATAGATTGCATTCTGCTTTTTTTTCGATGCCAATACAAAAAAATCTCATTGTAAGCAAGATATGTAAAAATTTGAGTGCTTATTGCACCGCTGTAACAGAAGTGTCTGCCTCATGCTGCTTCAGCTATATAAATTGACTTACCGTCTTGAAGGTTTTTCTGCTTATTCAAACATTTATCTGGATGACTAAATTTGTCCAAGCGCACCTGAAACGAAGCCAGCAGGAGAAAAAAAATGTCAAGAAAGAGCTTTTAAAATAAAAACTTAAAAAACTGGTGTACGGTAGCTAGGCAATTGCTACACTCTAAAAATATTGAGTAAAAAGGGTGTGTTTTTGTCCCACAACAATAATCGTCATCAGGCTTGCATGCACTTCCTTGCTTGAAAACTCGGTGCTGGCCACTTTTTAATCGAGAATGCAATGTAACCCTGACAATGGGCATGTCGATCGTGACCGGAATGTGCCGGGCGCAGGGCGATAGCGCAAGGATAGAACGCAATATAGATGAGAGTTATTATTGTGGGACAAAAAGACACCCTTTTTACTCGCTCTTTTTTTAGAGTGTAGTGCTGCAGCTCTACGATCCTAAATTGGGCAAGAAATATAGAGTCATGCTACTACCTACAAAATGTTTTATTGCGAAGAAGAGCTAAGGCTGATGTTTTATCTGTGCAAAGACGATTATGATGATTATGCTCCTTGGAACACACGGCACTTGAAAAAATTGCAAACAAGTCATGCAAAAGTCTGCGTTCCCAGAAATATTGATAAATGGTTCAAGAAAATTTGTCCACTTGTACGAGAGAACTGTTTCAGAATGACTGTCTCCCAGCAATCAGGTGACATTATTAACAGTGTAATATTATTCTCGTAAGCTTGAAATCTAACTTTCATTGGGTACTTGGCAGGTTTTCAAAATTGCCCGTTTTCTTTTGGCGTAACGGCTGTCCGTCTAACTCCGATATTGCTGACAGCTACCATAACGACGATACAACGACTTGTGATGGTGAGAAAATTACAAAATCTACTACAGGTAACAGCGGTAGCGGGATGAAGCCCTTAGGAGTACACAAGGTATGAGCAGAAACTGTTGTTGCAGCTTATCAAGGGCTTCTGCTATGTTCATTGGCCTGGGTTTTAATTCTTGCTGTGGCTGACAAACATTTGGGGGGGGGGGGGGGGCAATGGAAGCATTGCTGCGCGCATGGCCGGTAGATTGCAAATAACCTCACTACTACTAATCATTCCCGAAACCTCTCCCCTATTCCAAGTGGCATAATTATACCGTGTGTTTAGGTGTGAAGCATTTTTTTTCTTGTACAGCAAGCACTTTTGGCATCTATCTCTGTTTCTGTCTAGGAGGAGGAGGAGGAGGAAGGAAGGAACGAAGTGAAAGGCAGGGAGGTCAACCAGACGCACGTCCGGTTTGCTACCCTGCACTGTGGAAGGGGTGAGGGGATTAAAGGAGAAAAGAGAGAGAAGTGAAGGGCAACGTGTGTGTAGATGTGACCTTGTGCATTGCACGCTTATAAGCGGTCGCGTAGTGTGGTCGTCTTAAGAAAACTTAGCAATGCCCGCGTCGCTTTGCTGGCTTGCGACGCGTAGAGCCATGAACCAAGGATCTTCTCTTCGGAAAAAGGTCTACCGTCTAGTGTCTCTAACGTTTCGCGTAGCAAGTTACGTTCGCTCGCAAAACGTTGACATGAACACAGTAGATGTTCCATTGTCTCGTCCGTGTCGCACGATTCACATCGGGAGCTATCCGCCATCTGTCTAGCTATTCATGTATCTATTTATGTCGCCGCTCACGTCGGGGTGCTCTCGTGATCAACCCTTTAACTTGGCGTGAGCAAAAATTACTATGGGAGGGTAAGATGGTTCGACAAACATGACGCGCTGGTCAAGACATGAATAATATCACAATCCCGTCGCGTATATTGTCAAGCACTTCCCGCCACACAGTGGCACATACCCGCGGGCAAGTATGTGCCACTGGTGTGCGGCTATGTGCTACAAGTGAATGTTTGTTTGTTTGTTGGTCCCTTTTTATCCTGGCGAATGAGAGTACTCAGCAACGTCGAGAACACATATCAGTAGTGAGCTGTAAGCAAAAACTGACATCGGTGGTGTTGACCCAACAAACCCAAATAATCGATGTGAAAGTCACTGCAGGAATCAAATCCCAACGTCATGCGTGACAATCAAGTATTCTACCACAGGTCCACGCCGGTTCTCGGAACTCCCTTTCAAAGAAACCCCAATGGTCGTGAAGTGTAGGTTGAGGTTGCAGTGCTGACTATCCAATTCTATACACCCTACATATGTAATGTGACACAGCCGTCACGTCGGGTTGACGTCTGTTATAGCTGGTAACAATGCGCTGAAGTTGAATTATGTAGCAGTGTCCAGGGCTACCATACTCACGAGCGCGAGCGCTTCAAATCAGCTTTTCGCTTCTAGTGTTGCTCATACTCATGCTCCTTTTGGCATCCTTGCGCAAGTCCAAAAAACTGGTTATATAAACATCTCCAACTCTCAAATATCTGTGCGTGCAACATTAGTGTATATAATTAGCGTTGTTTGATAACATGTCACTCATAACAAAATTTACAACACGGCGAGCTTCCCCCCCCCCCCCCCCCATGGTTCGAATGCGTTGATTCCCAAGGTATGTGTGATCTACTGATTTTTTAAGCGCATAAGTTAAATGCCTATGTGGCACTTACATAGAAGAGTTTGGCACCCGTGTCCTAGTCAGAAGGCCTGATTATATTTTGGGGGTGAAAACCCTTCGTACTTAAAGAAAATGCTTGTATTTAGGTTCACGCAGAATTAAAAACCATGCACAAACGTGCACAAAATCCTCCGTTTTAACTTCCACCTGACGCCACCCAGATATTACGGCAACTCTTCAGCTTTTTGCGCAAGATCTGAGAAACTGTTGTAATGATTGTAGTGATCAATTTGAACCGGGTACAAAATTTTGAATTTCGACTTCTCAACAAAGCACGAACTTACAAGCTGCTAAATTTCTACCGGTTTTAATTTCAGCGGAAGGTGACCAAACGATGCGTTATTTTAACGATCTTTATAGCTAACGCGTTTTATAGTTAGCAGGCACCCAGATGATCTAATATGGCAGAAAAATTTTTAGAAATGTCTATTAGGTATTCACAAAATTACAAAACCATAACAGCTACATTGCGATTCAAAATATTGAGTTCATTCAAGTCGATCGAAAAGAAGTTCTCACCTGTGAGGTTATTGCACTCCAAGTTATAAAACAAATGTGCACTAATATACGCATATTCTTCGCGGCAATATTTTTTTCATTAATTCTTCAACACACCGTACAAGCTAGAGTGTCAGCCTCCACAGTTGATCGCTCAGAAACAAGGGTGTCAGTGTGTGTAGTGCAGTTATGCAACCATTATATAACTCGTATACTTCATCTTTTTCAATACATGCCACCATGTATATTTCATAATATATATTTACTGCCACGTGGGGCAAATACAGCTTCGTATTACTTTCACTCGCCGAGTACAGCGTTTACAAAAAGAAAAAGAATCTCATATGAAGTCTACGACCACCAAGTTGTGATCACGTCCATGCAAATTCAAACCGATTGGGTCATCTATAAATTTAAATGTTCACGTGTACCAGCTATTTAAGCTGCAGATAAAGGGATGTGAGGTATAGCAGTTTAATGCGGCAATCTGATGTTTAAGAGTGGCGCAGCATTTCAAATATACCTGGAAGGTTTCCCTGTCCAACAGCTGGACGAACATTTCAATACATAATGTGATATTTGAAGACTGAAAAAAAATGTGCGGTGACTGAGCTTAGAGACATTTTTCACATTCACAACATCTCCGCTTATTCCAAATCGTGAAAACTGCCAAAGAAGCTGTCCAATTCCTTAGAATACCGGATTGCGATGGGACTAGCATGTCTTTATGAGAACTAACCCTGAATTGAAAGGCGCAAGCGGGCATGCCATGGAAAGAGTAAGTACTTCACAAAACTGGGCAAACACCATTCATTGAGCAAATCAAATTCACGAGGGCGTTTAGTTGCTCATGTCACATTTTGAGCTAAGCCCTACGAGGCGTATCTGTGTGTTCTTTAATAATGTCAGTTACCAAAGGAGCTCAAGGGTCATTTAGTTCATAGAAAGCATGAAGGAATTGATTGATTCATTTGACAGTACTATAGTATTTAGGATGCAAGTTGAAATGAATGAAAGTGCATACAAAATTGCTCTTTCCGTTGGTGGGATTCGTACTCCCAGCTGTCGTATTACGTGTCCTATGCTATACCTTATGTCACGACAGAAGGTGCTTTGCCATCCATTTCTTTTTGAGTACACTCGACTGCTAACGCTAAAAGCCGTGGGTTCGGATCGCAGCGGTAGTGGCTGCACATATATTTTCGATATAGGCGAAATGGTTTGAGGCCCGCGTACACAGATTTAGGTGCACGTAAAAAAACACCAGTTGCTTCAAATTTCCAGAGCCCTTCAATAGGGCGTCTCTCATATTCTTATCGTGATTTGGAGACGTTATACCACAGATGGTATTATTATTACTCTGATGAGTATTTATGCACGTGTGAATCCTGGTGTGTCACCCAGCGCCACTCACAGACAAAGCGGCGTGTGTGAACACTGTGTTCACCAACACCAAAGAAGTGGCAAGTGGCACGCGGTCTTTGCACGAGGCCGATCCTAGCCATCAATTCCTCGCGTGCTAACCTTACATCTGTGTGCAGTTTTACTCACGTGAACACTTATATGACGCTTTTAAAGAAAACTGAAAAAATTCTCATAATTTTGAGCATATTGTACTATGCAGACCGCCAACCCGTAAGATGTGGCGATGGTTAAAAAACAGTCTATTTCTTAAAATTTTCTGGTTCCTTCATGGGGCGCCCTACATTGTTTGTCCTTGTATCGTGCGTGACCACAAATACTATAGATAATGCTTATAGAGCATGAAAAAGTAATGGGTATTGTGTTATGATTGAGTGAAAATATAAGCACACATGAAGAAATGACCACATTTACACTAATTTCAATCATGGCGTGTGGCGAAGCACTATAGGTATCATGCCGATATCTCACCGCACGTCACCCGCGCCTTCACACACACACACACACACACACACACACACACACACACACACACACACACACACACACACACACACACACACACACACACACACATATATATATATATATATATATATATATATATATATATATATATATATATATATATATATATATATATATATATATATATATATATAGTTGCGATTTCATGCTCTTCTCTTGTTATGGATCGCATATCGTTAATAAGGTCGGAATTTCGTTTTTTATTCGTTATTACCGCTTTTTTCGTACGTGAAATGCACAGACAATTGTTCTTCCACTGCATCTAATCCGAAGTTGACAATGAGAAGGTTCATGCATGTATCTCGGGTGGTTCGTTGTTTTCATTCACAAAAAATGCATCATACAGCGTTTCTCACCCACACCCCACTACGCACATCCTTAAAAATTGTGACGTTCAGATAGGCTCATTTGCATTCCAGAAACTTTCTTTGAGCTTTTTTTTCGAACTTATGACGAAATGATGTTCGAACAGATGGTATGTGGGCTATTGAAAACGTAGAATGAAGTACTCCACTACGTTGACGCTGCAACTGGACAAGCATAGCATCATCGGACTGCGCTAACACGGTGAGATTCAATTTCTTGCCACAGAGTAAGGAGTAATGAAGGAAGGAAGTGTATACTTAAGGGCTCGTCTTTTTTTTTCTTTTTAGACGCAATTATAATGAGATCTAACAGACAATCTGTCCAAGGAAAGTATAGGGGAAGTCATGAGAAGTAATTGTAGTGTAAATGTTTGCAATGCAAATTACATTAAAATTGTTTCTAATACCTTTCTCTATAATTTCAATGACATGATTGTCGGTTAGATGTCATTATTGTAGAATAAGAAGGGAAAAATTCTCATTACAGACTAATGAATGGTAGATACCGAACTTTGTCGATAGTCCTGAGGAGCAGGACTCAATGCGCAACGGGCCACTCCCCGTTGTGATCCTAAGCCCTTTGGACAGCCGATATTTGATTCTCGGCAGCGGAGCTCTTGATAGCTGATAACAACTCTCTGCACAACCGTTCTCTGGCGAACCTGTATATACAGGCAAAGTATCGTGGTCTCAAACGCTGTACCAGTGGAAGATATCGTGACCAAGATCACAGGCAAGCCTGTCTAACGAGTGCGGCTAACTTCTTCCCCAGTAAAATGATTCTTCCGAGTCTGCTATAGCCTTCAAGACCACAAACATGCCCACCTGAGGAGTGCTGCCATCTTTTCCCACTGTAAAAACGTTTTTTTTCGTGTGTGTGCGCCGAGGCCTCCAAGACAACTAGCACCAAACTGCTGGCAGATCAGCGATTGCGCCGTTTTTTAAGATAGCGCTTCTCCTTTCCCTTTCGAACGAGCCGGCCTAAGGAGTGCTATCATCTTTTGGCAGAGCAGAACAGTTCTTGCGAATTTTGTATGGCCTCCACGACCACACACAAGCCCGCCTGAGGAATGCTGCCATTTTTTCACATTGTAAAAAAGATTTTCCGAGTGCACTAAGGCCTCCAAGACAGCTAGCAGCCAACTGCTGGCAGATCAGCGATTCCGCCGTTTTTGAGATAACGTTTTTGAGATACGGGCCTGCCTGGTGTGTGCTGCTATCTTTTGGCACAGCAGAACAGTTCTTCCGAGTTTTGTATGGCCGCCAAGACCACAAGAAGGCCCGCCTAAGAAGTGCTGCTATCTCCTGGCACTGTAAAAAAGTTTTTTTTTCGAGTTAGCAGAGGCCTCCGAGACAGCTACCACCCTACTGACGGCTGATCAGCGAGCACGCCGTTTTCGAGATAACTCTGCTTCTTTCCTTTTCAAACGAGCCTGTCTGAGGTGTGCTGCCATCTCTAGACACAGCAAAACAGTTCTTCAAAGTTTGTTATGGCCGCCAAGACCACAAACAAGCGTGCCTGAGGAGTGCTTCTACCTTCTCGAAATAAAAAAGGATTCTTCCAAGTCTGCTATGGCCTTGAAGACCACAATCAAGCCCGCTTGAGGAGTGCTACTATGTTCTTGCGCAGTAAAACGATTCATCTGAGTCTGTTACGGTCTCCAAGACCACAAAAGCACATCACAGGAGTGCTGTCATGTTTTTACACTGTAAAGAAGTTTTTTTTTTGGGGGGGGGGTGTTCGCTGAGGCCTCCAAAACAACTATCACCCAACTGCCTGAAAATCAGCGAGTGTACTGTTTACAAAATAACGCTGCTTTTTTCCCTTTCAGACGAACCATCCTGAGAAATGCTGCCATCTTTTGGTACAGCAGAACAGGTTTTCTGAATGTATCATGGCCTCCAAGGGCACAGACAAGCCCGCCTGACCAGTGCTGCTATCTTTTCGCACTGCAAAAAAACTTTTTTTTCGTGTTCATTGAGGCCTCTAAGACAACTAACAACCAACTGCTGGCATATCAGCAAGTGCGCTGTTTTCAAAATAACGCGGCTCCTTTTTATTTAAGTGAGCTTGCCTGAGGAGTGCTGTCATCTTGTGGGACAGCAGTACTTTTCTTCCGAGTTTATTATGGCCTCCAAGACCACAAGCAAGCCCGCAAGCTAGGAAAAGAAAGATGGTTGTTATTGAGACAGATGGCGAGACACCGTATATCGCATTGCGAGGCCGCCACAACCGCCCGAAAGCGGTCTCAAGAAACTAATGCTGCATCCGCAGCGCCTTTCGACGCCCTGATACCCCCCCCCCCCTTTTTCTCCCGCCGTGTACTCGACTGGTACGAGGAAGAATGCGATTTAAAGCATGGTTTCTGCGTGTTCCACTTGGCCTACATTACTAAAGTCGCAGCCACATAGATCAGTGAGTGTCGGTACAAAAAGAGAACAGCATGGACACAACTGATGCAGCTGGCGTCCGTTGCCAAAGTCACAGTGACACGTATCTTCACGGGGCACCTCTCAAAGAGTGAACCCTAAGTTCCACTGACCGTTTGCCAGAAGCATACAATTAAATCCTGATACTTCATCAATCACTTTTAGAGGCACTTCGAATGTTCGTCGGCAGCTGAAGTCACCACACGCTGAGGACGTATAAGTGTACTCGATGTTTTACGTCCAGTGCTTGCAAACCTTCAGTGGGCACCATGAACCACCGATCTGCAGTGGAAAGTGATATGCCGGAAGTTCTGAATCAACTACAATTAAACACACATGTCTAGTTGAAGTTCAGAAGTACTTTTTTATGTTCCCTTCCCTCTATATCTCTTTTTTTTTCATTCCTTACTCCTTTACCTCAGTGTAGGATGCGAAAACGGACACGCGTCGCTTGACCTTCCTGCTTTTCGTTTCTCCTCCTCCAACTTCTTCATACATCTCAAAACCAGTGGCACAAGCATAAGGTAGGTGTTTCATGAAATGTGTCCAAAATATGCAAAAATCGGGTAAACGTGTTAATTGCTCGATGCCTTCATTATGACTTTCTGTAGCGGCAGGAGTATAAGATAGTTGAAGATAACGTCTGAGGCAGTAGTTAAGAACAATAATGTCAAGTTTTAGTTAGAGGAGTTAGGTGGTCGTGCAAAATAGAGTCCTTGTAGGGTCCTTCCATGACGGAACTCAGTTTGCCGTTGCTGGGATACCATGGTGTCTCGTAAAGGACAAAATCACCGACTTGGAACTCAATCGCAAGAAATTTTCTATCATAAATGACTTTGTTCTTATTGTGGTAGGCGATAGAATTGGTAACTGCAGTTTTTCGCGCTTTTTCGACAGTTTCTTCTCGTTGTTCCAGTACAGTAGGAAACGATGGAATTCCTTACATCAGGAAGGAAGGTGCGTAGCCGGTCACTTCGTGGGGCGTTCTGTTGTATTCGTCAATTACCTCCGGAAGCAGCTTAGTCCAAGACTTCTGTGGTTCGTCATTGATCTTACATTTAAGTCTCGTTACGATAGTCTGGTTTGTCCGCTCGTTCATGCCGTTGCATTTCGGATGATGAGATGAGGTGAATAGTTGGTGTATACGATTATGTTTTAAAAACTGCTTGAATTTTTCTGCGGTAAGTCCAGTTCCACGATCTAAAAGGAGCTTCCGTGGTTTTCCAGAAGAAAAAAAAATTGTTCTTAAGCATGAAATGTAGGCGTCGCTGTTCTCACTTTGATGAGCAAACGCCCATACGTAGCGAGTCGCATGATCAATAACCAAGTGTATAAACCTTTTTGACGAGCCATATCCAGAAAATCCCCCAATGGTGTCTATTGCAAAGAGGTCGAAGGAATCTTCAGCTGGAGGCAGTGATTCAAGCGTCCTAAACTTTTTTGTTTTCGTCTTCTTGAATCTCTGGGATGTATCACAATGCCGAATGTAAGTGGAAACATCGGTTACCATATGCGGCCAATAATATTGCGGAGACAGGAGTGATCGCGTTTTCTTCATTCCGACATGCCCAAAATGTTGATGTGCATTCTTCAGAATGGTTAGGCGTAGTTCATGGGGCACGTATATTTTCCCTAGTCCTTTTCTTTTAGCGATGATGATGTTATTTTTCAATAAGTGCGTTCCTTTTGGACGCTCATTGTTGCATCGCTGAAGGTCGTCGTGTGATAGAAGATTAACTATTGGGGCTCTGGAGAGCGCATCTGCTTCGACATTACTTGCACCCTTTTGATATTTGATGTTCACATCATACATTGACAGTTTCAAAGACCACCGGAAGAGACGACCTTGAGGATTTTTAACATTCTTCAGCCACTGGAGTGCAGAGTGATCTGTTACAACAGTGAATGACTTTCCATGAAGGTAGCCATGCCATTTATCAATGGCATCTACAATGGCAAGACATTCTCTTTCTGTAATAGCATAGTTCACCTCGTGCTTAAGTAGTTCGCGGGAATAGTAAGCAACAGGATGTTCTTTGCCTTTATCATCAGGTTGTTTCAGCACTGCGCCGATGCCTTCGCCAGATGCGTCACAGTACACAGTACATGGTCACGAAGGGTCGTATATGCGAAGCACCGGTTCTTCAGTTATCCGCTCCTTCAGTTCACGAAAGGCTTGCTCTCATGCTTCTGTCCACACCCACTTGCTGCCTTTGTGGAGTAGTTTTGTGAGTGGAAGCGCGATATCGCTGAAGTGGGGGATGTACTGACGGTAGGTGTTTACAGTGCCCAGAAAATGCTGGAGATCTTTTTCTCGTTTTGGTGTGGTATATTTGAGTATGGCAGCCACATTTCTTTACTTAGGTGTCACTGTTCCTTGTGAAATTTGGTGGCCCAGGTATTCAACGCTGCAGCGTGCAAATTGGCACTTTTTTCGTTTGAGTTTTATGTTCTCGGTTTTGAGAGCTTTCAATAGCGCCTCAAGGTGTCGTATATGATCATTAAATGTCTCTGAGTATACGACAAAATCGTCAAAGTAATTAATAACATTGGTGAGCTGATGTTTCGCTAATATTGATTTCATGGCTCTTTCAAATGTAGCTGGAGCATTCTTCAACCCAAACAGAATACCAACCACTCAAAATGACCATCGGGCGTGACAAATGCAGTTTTCGGAACATCGTCAGGATGCATTTGGACATGCCAATATCCCGACGTTACGTCCAACGTAGTGAAAAACTCCGCCTTTCCCAAGTGGTCAAGAATATCATCTATACGTAGAATTGGTTGAAAGTCGGGTACCGTTATGGCATTGAGTTTCCGGTAGTCAATACATAGACGAGTGCGTCCTTCACCTTTATTTTCTGCTAAAATGACAGGTGCGGCGTAGGGCGATAATGAAGGCCTCACAACACCTTGCTTGAGGAGAGCGTTAACTTATTTGTTGGTCTCCCCTTTGTCTGCCTGTGAACATCGGTATGGTGCTCGACGAATAGGGACAGCATTGGTAAGTGCGATCCTATGTTTCTCAGTAGTGATGCACCCAATATCTGTCTGAGATTTCGAAAATATCTCGTCATACTTGCTTAAAAGAGAGTCGAGCGCCACAGACTCATGCTCTGATAAGTTTTCTAATGTCAGCGTTCGCATCAGCGGGGCTTGAATGGTTTTCTTTTCATTGTGATCCGGAAGGTTCACATTCTCACGTGCTTGTGTCACTGACTTGCTTTCCAGATTTACAGAAAGATTGGAGTATGAAGCGCTGTCTAGGCCAAGAAATAATTGCGTTCTTATGCCTCGCAGCCCATGTGCATAAACTTTCTTTATGACGTTCCCAATTTGTAACTGAATGTTTACGCGACCCAGAGTTCGAATGCTTGATGCAACTTGCTGGACCATGATGCCGGAGTCTCTCATCAACTAAAGTTTTAGCTGTTTGTACACATCCTCGCTGATACAAGTAATTGTTGCTGCTGTATTGAGAATTGCATTTACTGGCTTTCCGTTGATGAGAGCACTGAAGTGTATTAATGAAACTCTGGGTCGCCCTCCTCCTTTCCCCGTTCAGTATCAATAGCGGACACATTGCCGCGGCGCGGACATTCGTTGTGCCAGTGAAACTGTCGTGGGAAACCAGCAGCTGAGCAGTATCTACATTCGTTTTGCGGGGCACGCGGTTGAGGAGTTATTGTAGGTTGCTGCGGTCTGCTGAAGAGACGTGGAGCTCTTGATGCGGTACTAGCGTTGCGAGTAAAGGAAACTTCTCTCACTCGTTTTAAAGATGTCTCGACCCATTGAGCAGCGGTGAACGACTCTAATGACGTGTTGAAAGACAGTCCGGCGAACGCCAGTGCCACATCAGGAGGAACGCCATCAGTCAGTCCAGAAATGATGTGGCACTCTTTCAGGTCAGCCAAGGAACCCAGTCGCTTTTCTCGTCGTAGTAGTCCTTGATGGTCTGCCCTCCTTTCAGTCGGTAGTGAATGAAGAGACGGAAGGCATCTTAGTCAGTCGTAGCAAAGTTGGCTTGCATGTCACGCTTGATATCGTCCCACGTTGTCTCGCCGTTGCTGAAAATCTCTGTCAGGTACCACTTGAACGCTTCCCTTTCAATGTATTCGCTGAAGTAACTGACCCAATCGCGGTGAGTCCACGACGCCTCGGCTGCCTTCATGTCGAAAAGAAGAAGCCACTTGTCGATGGGGACGTCTTCTGGTGTTCCCTTGAACTTCTGTATGTTGAGCGGAGGCTTTGGCTTAGCCATGGCACGTTGATGAGGTCGATCTTGTCGGCTTGTGTGACGCTACAAAATGGAGACACGTCGTGGTCCAGATGCTTGCTCTTCTCTTGTTATTGTTCTCATATCGTTCATAAGTTCGGAATTTCGTTTTTTCTTCGTTATTACCTCATTTTTGGTATGTGAAATGCACAGACATTTGTTCTTCCATTGCATCTAATCCGAAGTTTACAACGAGAAGGTTCATGCATGTTCCTCGGGTGGTTCGTTGTTTTCATTCACTAAAGATACATTGTAGAGCGTTTATCACCCACAGCCCACTGCGCACATCCTTAAAAATTGTAACGTACAGATAGGCTCATTTTCATTCCAGAAACTTTCTTTGCGCTTTTTTTTCGAACTTGTGATGAAATCATGTTCGAACAGATGGTATGTGGGCTAATGAAAGCGTGGAATGAAGTACTCCACTACGTTGACGCTGCTACTGGACAAGCGTTGCATCATCGGACTGCGCTAACACGGTGAGATTCAATTTCTTGCCACAGAGTAACAAGGAATGAAGGAAGGGAGTGTATACTTAAGGGCTCGCCTTTTTTTTAGACGCAATTTTAATGATATATAACAGACAATCTGTCCAAGGAAGTATAGGGGAAGTCATTAGAAGTAATTGTTGTGTAAATGTTTACAATGCAATTTACAAATAAAATAATTTCTAATACCTTTTTCTATAATTTCATTGACATGATTGTCGGTTAGATGTCATTATTGTAGAATAAGAAGGGAAACATTCGCATTACAGACTAATGAATGGTAGATACCAAACTTTGTCGTTAGTCCTGAGGAGCAGGACTCAATGCACAGCGGCTCACTCCCCGTTGAGATAGCCTGGCCAAGCCCAAGCACCGCATCCTAAGCCCCTTTGGACAGCCGACATTTGATCCTCGACAGCGGAGCTCTTAATAGCTGATAACAACTCTCTGCACAACCGTCCTCTGGGGCCCCGCCGCGGTGGTCTAGTGGCTAAGGTACTCGGCTGCTGACCCGCAGGGCACGGGTTCGAATCCCGGCTGCGGCGGCTGCATTTCCGATGGAGGCGGAAATGGTGTGGGCCCGTGTGCTCAGATTTGGGTGCACGTTAAAGAACCCCAGGTGGTCTAAATTACCGGAGCCCTCCACTACGGCGTCTCTCATAATCATGTAGTGGTTTTGGGACGTTAAACCCCACATATCTATCTATCTATCTATCGTTCTCTGGCGAACCCGTATATACAGGCAGAGGATCGGGGTCTCAAAGATTGTACCAGTGGAAGATATCGTGACTTGTAATCATTCCAATAAAATCTTTCTATAATAGCGTGATGTCGGGTTCTCTGACCTAAGGGATTAATTTATTTCTTTTTTGAAAGTATTTTTCTCAAAATAGTAATCTTACGTTCCTGCTTTGACTTTTTTGGAGACTCGCTTACTTTGCTCCACGGCATGTTACAACTTCGTGAGAGTGGGGTGCATTAGCTGCAGTGACCACCACTTCTATGTCCCCACTCTGCTATGACCTTCAAGACCCAGTTTGAAAAAGCAATGAAAACTGTAAAAAAAAAGCCTATGTAATAATGGCGCAAAGTAAGTTGCTTTTTCAGCCCGGCCACAGGAGTAGTAAATTGATTAAAATATTACGTGGTACTAAAATTTTTGTTCATTACAATATTCATATTATCTAATTACTGCATTACAGCCGATGAAGTTTTTTTTTCAAAACTGATGTTAAAGCTCACAAAGGTAGCAAAGAACAGCTGCTATTTGGCCTAAGTGAAAGAAAGCAAAATAGAGCCCATACCTTTATGTGTCATTGTAACATTAGTGATCGTCGACAAGCGCACAATCTTCACAATTTTTTTCAGATGAAGAATACATTGGACTCCTTTTCCTCTTCCTAACACTCCCCAGAAACCATCCACTTAGTTCTCCACACGTTCTTTGTTTATCGAAAATGTGATGAAAGAATTTCAGGTGAGCCTTATGTTGCTTGCTGCCACGCAAAATGATGGTGAAGTCTGCAACTGCTGTCAATAGGTGAGCAGTGGTACGATGAATTAAGCCGGTGTCCTCAGAAGCTCGTCGGATGTTGCCTGCCAGCCATTTACAATGGTAGGCTGTGGCTGCAGAGGTATTCCAGATAGTCAACTAAATCGGTTCATTAACTGGTGGTACTCTCATATTTCCGTAAGATCATCAAAAGCCCCTTGTCAGTCAGAATTATCGCACAGGCATAATGTTACTTGGTGCCTATTGGTACGCTGTTCGAGTATCTCTCGCCTTTTATTGCGCAATAACACGTGCACCTCATTAAATCGACAGCTGCGTTCATCGGCGATCAACAAGGACCAGTTAGAATATATGCCAGGTCCGGTAGCATCCGTGGCGCCCACGTACAGGCAGTGCACAGGCTTTAACTACGACGGCGAGGACACTAATATCTCCTCACTGAAAGGTGAGGGGCCATCTGACGACGACTCCCAACTTATGACGAGTCAAGAGACAAAGACACGTGACACCAGGACCTGTTCACCCCGAAGCACATCGAATGAATGAGCGCCAAGAAGGGCTGAGGCCAACAGCATCATTCTCATTCCATGCTGAGCTCATCGGGAACGCGAAGGGCCTCAACAGGCAATTCGTTTCAGTGCTGCTCGAGAAGTTGGTGCCAGATGAAATCATCGACGTCAGAAACGACCTGCGTAAGAATGTCTCGGTGATTGATTTTTCGCATGTTGCCGCACTAAACCTAATACGCAATGTCACAGAGATGAATGGAGTCAACGCCCGTTCCTACATCTCGATGTGCTCCAACGTCGTCACTAACACCATCAACAAAGTTGATGTTGCAATTTATGGGTCCGACTTTAGTGGTCTGTTCAAGCCAGCTAATGAAGCTAGCGTTGTCGCCAAAGTTGCTCGTTTCGGTACCTCTCACTTCGTGAAAAAAGATTGTAGAGGCAACTCTCTGCCTTCGCACGTAAAGGCGAGCCACTTCCGACACCCCGTAACACGTTTTGTGGCGAAGCCAATGAGTGTCACAACTGTATGAAGCTAGGTCATGTAGGAAGCATATGCGAAGGCAAGCAAGTATGACCTGGTTGCGCTGAATACCATTTTGTGCACAGTTGCCAGGCCAAAGTGCTCAAGTGTTCAATTGCAAGGACCCTATGAACCTCACTAAAAACAGTTCCACCGAGTTTTTATGGCCTCGAAGACCACAGGCAAGCCCGTCTAACGAGTGTGGCTAACTTCTTTTCCAGTAAAATGATTCTTCAGAGTTTGTTATGGCCTTCAAGAGCACAAACATGCACACCTGAGGAGTGCTGCCATCTTTTCACACTGTAAAAACGTTTTTTTCGAGTGCGCCGAGGCCTGCAAGACACCTAGCACCCAACTGCCGGCAGATCAGCGATTGGGCCGTTTTTGAGATAGCGCTGCTCCCTTCCCTTTCGAACGAGCCTGCCTAAGGAGTGCTACCATCTTTTGGCAGAGCAGAACAGTTCTTCCGAATTTCGTGTGGCCTCCAAGACCACACACAAGCCCACCTGAGGAATGCTACCATCTTTTCACGCTGTAAAAAGTTTTTTTCCAAGAGCGCTGAGGCCTCCAAGACAGCTAGCACCCACCTGCTGGTAGATCAGCGATTGCGCTGTTTTTGAGATAACGTTACTCTTTTTTCTTTCAAACGGGCCTGCCTGGTGTGTGCTGCTATCTTTTGGCACAGCAGAACAGTTCTCCCGAGTTTTGTATGGCCTCCAAGAACACAAACAGGCCCGCCTAAAAAGTGCTGTCATCATCTGGCACTGTAAAGTTTTTTTTTTCAAGTTAGCAGAGGCCTCAGAGACAGCTACCACCCTACTGCTGGCTGATCAGTGAGCGCGCCGTTTCCGAGATAACTCTGCTTCTTTCCTCTTCAAACGAGCTGACCTGAGGTGTTCTGCCATTATTTGACACAGCAAAAAAGTTCTCCCAAATTGGTTATGGCCTTCAAGACCACTAACAAGCGTGCCTGAGGAATTGTGCCGCCTTTTCGAAAAGAAAAAAGATTCTTCCAAGTCTGCTATGGCCTCTAAGACCACAATCAAGCCCGCTTGAGGAGCGCTACCAGGTTCGTGCGCAGTAAAACGATTCATCTGTGTCTGTTACGGTCTCCAAGACTACAAAAGCACACCTTAAGAGCGCTGTCATGTTTTTGCACTGTAAACAAGTTTTTATTTTTTCGAGGTCGCTGAGGCCTCTAAAACAACTATCACCCAACTGCCGGAAAATCAGCGAGTGCGCTGTTTTCAAAATAACGCTGCTCTTTTCCCTTTCAAACGAACCAGCCTGAGAAACGCTGCCATTTTTTGGTACAGCAGAACAGGTTTTCCGAGTGTATCATGGGCTACAAGGGCACAAACAAGCCCGCCTGACCAGTGCTGCCATCTTTTCGCACTGTGAAAAAGTTTTTTTTTTTCGTGTTCGTTGAGGCCTTCAAGACATCTAACATCCAACTGCTGGCATATCAGCAAGTGCGCCCTTTTCAAAATAACGCTGCTCCTCTTTATTTAAGGGAGCTTGCCTGAGGAGTGCTGTCATCTTTTGGGACAGCAGTACATTTCTTCCGAGTTTATTATGGCCTCCAAGACCAGAAGCAAGCCCGCAAGCAACGAAAAGAAAAATTGTCTTTATTGAGACAGATGGCGAGACACCGTATATCGCATTGCGAGGCCACTACATTCGCCCGAAAACGGTGCCAAGAAACTAATGCTGCATCCGCAGCGCCTTTCGACGCCCTGCTACACCCCCCCCCCCCTCTTTTCTCCCGCAGTGTACTCGGCTGGTACGAATAAGAATGCGATGTAAAGCATGGTTTCTGCGTGTTCCACTTGGCCTACATTACTAAAGCCGCAGCCACATAGATCAGTGAGTGTCGGTACAAAAAGAGAACCGCATGGACACAACTGATGCAGCTTGGCGTCCGTTGCCGAAGTCGCAGTGACACGTGGATTCACGGGGCGCCTCTCAAAGAGTGAACCCTGAGTCTTCCACTGACCATTTGCCAGAAGAATACAATTAAATTGTGATACTTCATCAATCACTTTTAGAGGTACTTCGAGTGTTCGTCGGCAGCTAAAGTCACCACACGCTGAGGCCGTATAAGGGTACTCGATGTTTTACGTCCAGTGCTTGCAAGCCTTCAGTGGGCACCATGAACCACCGATCTGCAGGGGAAAGTGATATGCCTGAAGTCCTGAATCAACTACTATTAAACACACATGTCTTGTTGAAGTTCACAAGTACTTTTTTTTCATGTTTCCTCCCTTATATATCTCTTTTTTTTTCATTCCTTACTCCTTTACCCCAGTGTAAGATACGAAAACGGACACGCGTCGCTTGACCTTCCTGCTTTTTGTTCCTCTTCCTCCAACTTCTTCATACATCTCAAAACCAGTGGCACAGGCATAAGGTAGGTGTTTCATGAAATGTGTCCAAAATTATCAAAAATCAGGTAAACGTGTTAATTGTTCGATGCCTTCAAGATGACCTTCTGTAGCGGCAGGAGTATAAGATAGTTGAAGATAACGTCTGAGGCAGTAGTTAAGAACATTAATGTAAGGTTTTAGTTAGAGGAGTTAGGTGGTCGTGCAAAATAGAAGTCCTTTTTGCAAAGAAACCACTGCAGCTTTGAAATTTGGGAAAATACAAAGTGCAATAGTAGCTCTGATGTAATGAACAATAGCTGCGAAGTAAGCTCAGCGGTGTATCTGGAACCGGAACGCTTAAGAGCACATCTGCCCTATTCTTTAGAGGCGTCCAGACTGAGTAAACATTGTTGCATGAAGCGTTCGTTAACGGACTTGGTTGTGTGGGTGGGTGGCCTACGACTGCAATTATAGCACAGATGAAGCACATACGGTAATGAATGCGAAAGAGCTACACCTTTGATACTACTGCCTTGAACAGTAACATCAATCTGGTCGTCTGCTTGTTGCGGTCATCGGTGCTTCGGTTACAGTTTCCCCGTTGAATATGCTTGAAATTTATTACGCCACAGTAACGGCTTGTAGCGACGAGAGAAGAGAGGGGACGACGGCCAACATCGTCGTGTCGTTGTCTCACCACTTTTTTATGACAGGCGATTGCCGAAGCGGAGCGGCGGCGGCTGCAGCGTTCAAACTGCCAGGCCCGTGAGCCCGATCTCCCCCTGCAGCTCGTGCCTCGAGCTGTGGCGTGAGCTGCACGAGAGGTGCAGCGTGGTGGCTAAAAAAATGGCAGCATGTCCACGAGCTGAATGATGGAGAGTGGGGTGAAGCATCCGTCCGTCCATTCGTTCTTGCTTCTGTCCATCCATGCGTCCGTCTGTGTGACCGTCCGTGCTTCCACACTTTCGTCCGTGCGTCTGTCTCTGCGTTCGTCCATGCATCCGCCCCTGCGTCCGTTCATGCGTTCATCCGTCCGTGCAGCCATCCATGCGTTCATCCATGCATCTGTCTGTGTGTCCGTTCGTCCATCTACTCAACACTCCAAGTACCGCCGTCTCGCATCTTTTCTTCATATAGCACGCATATAGAAGCACCGCCATCCAGCGGACATTACAAGGGCTAAACGAGAAGTGGCACACGCACACTTTCTTACGGCTTGCGTTTCGTGTCTACTTCCCACCATTAACCACCTCGAATTCATGGTATGTACTAGTTCACTGTATTCATGGCACTGTGGCCCAACGCTTGCTAAACCTTTCTAAAACCAAGGAGGTTACGCCCAGCGAGTATAACGTAGCAACCCTTTCTTGTCAGATAGTGCTCAATGTACATGCCAATGGCTGCTAATGGGTAATGAGAGACAGGGGAATTCGGCTTTTAGTTAACGCGCAAGCTGTGACTTTTTGATTGTTCAACAACGCACAGGAGAAATCTCCCACCGGCACCATCTTGCAGGTCAAAGCGTAAGACATGTTACGTACTACGACGAGGGACGAATGGGCACCGCTTTAAGCAGCTGCGCGCCTAAAATGATGTCGCTTCTTATCAATTTGAAGGCTGTGATGGGTTCTTCGCATGAATAACTTCAATTCAGTTCTCTGATTTACCATACCTGCCTGATCCAGCAACGAAAAGTTTAATACTTAGTTTACTTTTCGGAATTTCGGTCCCAAATGATGTATTTAGCTTAAGATACTTGCTGCCACAGGAGTAGTAGTTACGAAGGCTCCACCAAGTGCCTGATTTCTTTGATTTTTGAAAATTGGAAAAAAAGTTTTTCAAGTACCTGGTTCATAGGGTTTGCCCTGTCGTTCTTATTTCTATGAACTCTAAAGTTGAGGCTTACTCCACATTGCTACACTGAGAAAAGCGGTAGTTATTTTGACAATCGTGTCGGTTGAGGCTGAAGTACCTCGCCGGAGACATCAGTGCTGTTTAACCTGGGCCCCATCACACGAAACGCACATAGCTTCGACTGTCGCTAGCAACTGCATAACTTCTCTGAACCCTCCGATACGACACATACTAGAAGAGGCTTCATTATGCAGCAGCGAGCATTCAATAGCACCACGTGGCAGCTATGTGCATTCCAACATCCGCGATGAACGATGACAACAAGACGCTGCTTTGAATCACGCACCAATCTATAGTTTGCCGTAGTTCAAGCGATGTACCATTACTTTTGCCCGGCGCATTGAAATACTGAACACATGCGTGCAGAGGTACTGCGTCGAATATTCCCTTCAACGCTCTAAGGCAGCAGATGAGTTACGTTGCACAAACCTGTTACTGCAGTGCATCGTGGAGAGAGACAACATGAATAAACACGCAAGTTCAAACGTTGAAAGTGCCACTGCACTTATTGCATATGGGATAAAGCAGGCGAAAGCGACTGCAACAAGTCTCCGTGGTGAGTCAACACAGCCTTACCCGACGCATAATAGCTCAGATGTGTGTGTAAAAGTAATCAGTGGTCAGTTGTCTACTTGTATTCTTCGCTTTTGTAGGTTGTGCAATCCACAAAGCCACATGACTGAAAGTGAAAGGTGCAGTCGGCTTTACAATGATTACGTCCTATGCCATCCGTTTGCATCTTTTGTTCACACATTACTTGTGTCGAGTCATGGGAATTATCAATTTCAGGACTCGTAAAGGAAAGCAAGTTTAGTACTGTGTCCAATTTATTTATTATTTAAGTACAAACACTACCGGCCCTATTTGGGCCCAAGCATAAGTGGTAACATCTTTATAATTAAACAATGCCAACATTTGTCATTACAACAGTCGCTACTTTAATGGTAGAGCAAACATAAATTACAACAAAAACACTAAGAAAAATTAGTAAGTATGATTTGGGATTCCAAACAGACAATATTATAACAGTGATAAAACATGCGCATACATCAATTCAACACATCTGAAAAAACAGGATTTTGATGCCTTTTAAGATTACTAAACGGCTGCTTAACTGTTTTGTTCCGGTTTGTACAACCAGACCACGTTGGGGCCGCAGTTTAGTAGCTTTCACGTGGTATTCCTATATTGACCGTGGTAGCCTCTATATAATAATTTCATACGTGATATAGTTCTGCGATGAGCTAGCTTTTCTCAATTTAGGCCTGTCGCGATGAAGGGACGCATTTTAAAAACGTGCTATGCAGTGTATATAAATCTCAAAGCCAAACATGGCACTCTTTCTGATTTCCCGATGAAGTACCTTGGTTGTGGCCTCCAGATCAGATCCGCATATTCCACGTTGGTCTGACGTGAGCTTTGTATGAAGTTAATTTTGCTGTCGATGACGCACGCCACAATTTTTATTTCAAAAATGCGACCTTTTTTTTTGAAAAAGCGCGATGCTGCAGACACACTTTATATGTGTCCCAGGTTAAGCTGCTTGTATTTGTAACATGTGAGTGCAGTAGATAGTTGTTTTTTAATGTAAACACACACACACACACACACACACACACACATATATATATATATATATATATATATATATATAAATATATATATATATATATATATATATATATATCTGAACCGTCTGAAAATTATTTTTCATACTAAATATAGTAAACGCCATAATCGAAGTATTACACTTCAATCCTCACGTTTCACATCATACGCTGTATAGTTGAGTACAACTTATAATTAAGTCGACCTTGGTCGGAATGATCAGTCACATTAACAAATAAAGCACAATCATCGGCAAACAGCCGGATATTCACAGGTGAATTAAAGATAAAAGAATGTCATTTATAGAAACTAAGAACATTCAAGGGTCGACTACCGAGCCTCGTGGCACACCCGAGTGAACATCCACTGTATCAGCAACAAAATCAATAACCGCTACATACTGTTTCATTGAGGAAAAATAACACGCTGGCAATCAAATATTATTATATTCAATGCCCTCAGAATGCAGTTTGGTTACTGAAAAGGCATGCGCAAACACATCAAACACTTTTTAAAAAGGGAAAAAATACAGCCTCACTTTGATCCCTCATATTTACTACACTAAGAAAATTATCCGTTATGTAATAAGACACTCTAGCGAAATTAACTGATGATCTACAAGACATCCCCAAGACTGACAGAGTAATCTGAAAGTGAGGCACTTGCAAACGCAATATCTAGTATGGAAGAACCAGAAATTCTCGAAGCATCGGAAACTACCTGGGTTAAGTAAAACGTAATTGCCGATTCTAGTAGGAATTCAGCACTGTTGACATCATTGCCGTCATGAGAAAGACCTCACCAGTTAATCTCGGTAAAGTTGAAGTCAGATACTATATATAAACCCTATGGAAAGGTTGTTTCGGGTGCATCTTTAAAACCTTATTTTTTTTTTCATTACCATAAAAATTTTAGTTGACTTCTTAACCGTGAGCCTACTTAAATACAAGATCAGAGTCTTCGTGTTTCTATTTCAATCATGAAAGCTAAATGAACAATGGCCCCGTCTCTGCATGTATTCTGCAAATGTCGTCGAAAGACGATAGTCTTGTGTGTGGAGAGAGTGAACAAAACATTTATTTGATGTTCTGCGCAAGAAAATCAGCGAATGGTATTCTGGAGGCACTGCTTTAGAGTGCCTCGAGCGTGCAGCGGAGGCGAACGAGTGCATCAAGTCACGTTACACGTGAGACATGAGCGCCATCTGGCAGTTTTCTTGGAAAATGGAGCGCGTGACTCTGAGACGGGTGTGCGCGCTCTTCTCAGAGGTAATAAGGTGTAGAGCGCAACGCGACGGGTAGGTGCCACCAACGTCTCGTTTCAGCAAAGCTTATGAAGCGCTCGCCTGTTCATGCAAGCGTTGCATGGTCAGCGCAGCGTGATAAGCGCTACGGTCCTTAAAATTACCTATGTATGTCTTTTCCAGTAAAAGACGCACATGCAGAATATATACGTGTTGTTGTGGTGCCCCAGACACGCGCAATTATTGCTTTTTAATTGATAATTGCACAAGCATGAACACTGAATCTTGAGCAACATTGGTGGTTGCTGTGGATGGGGTCGGCCATTTGAAGTACCCGATCCTGTTGAGAGTGGACCAGCAGACAAACGTACAGACAGACAGACAGACAGACAGACAGACAGACAGACAGACAGACAGACAGACAGACAGACAGACAGACAGACAGACCAAATTTATTGCGTCGAAGGTCCCCAAGAAAGGCTATTATCTTTAATATCGTTAACATTACGAACAAGTAGTATTTCACGTCGGCCCCTAGGAAGGAGGCGCACACTATGCGCTAAGAACAACCTGCAGCACAGGAATGAAGCTTTTCTATTCCCTTCCATTCCCGCTGTGCCATATTTTATTTAAAAAACGAGGGAGAGGTTGATGAAGTAAGTTGTCACTTTCCCCTCAGAAGTCTTCAAAGATAATTATTATTTTTTGCTGTTACTTTTGTATCTTGAACTATCCTGTGCATTCGTGCGAATTGCTCGGTACGAATTCTGTGACTCCAGTCGTGACTCACAAGGGGCTTCCGTGCAGGCTGATTTATTTCGGTAGCAGCTTCATTAGAGAGTGCGTCTATGAAGTGACAAGACAGCGCATGCCTCGTGTCGATACCCGCCTTGTATGTGCTCACAGCTGCTGCGCAGAGTGATCTTTGAGTGCCATGGCGGCTTCCGGTGAATGCGTCTCAACAGCGCAGGCCGTCAAGTGCCTCATGTGCTTTATTTGTGTCGTCCTCTCGAGCTATATTTGTGTGGTAAGTCATGCATTTTTTTCTTTTCTTCGCAACTGTCATTCTGGCTTATCGGACAGTTGCGCGTAATTCACTGTATAGGGCAACGGGATTGTGTCTCTGCTGTTACGTTTCAATTTTACGCACAGCGAGTAGTGAGCGTTTTGAAATAGAGGTATAGTTTTGTACAAAGTTAAGAAATTAGAAAGCAGTTCTCTGTACAGATTTGATCAGCGAGTGACGTACCAGAATTTTTTTTTTTTGCGTGTAGCTAAATGTAAGAACGAAATTGTGCTCAGACTCATACAGCTGCAAGTGAACACGTCAAGTTCAAGCGAACACCCTCACTCCACACTGGTTTCGAACCTGTAGTTATCTTCAATAGCGTAGGGAAAGTGGGTCCATTCGTAATAAATGTTCCTGTTTGCGTATATATAAAAATGCAAAATTGCCGAAATTTCTGAAGTTCTCGAATTCTATCTGCCCTTAGTTGAACTTTTCCGATGTAAGACCACATATATATGCACAGACGCACTCAATATGTGTTGCAACACTCTGTCTGCACTAAAGATGCAGCCAACACTGTGAAGTGACACCTACAAACAAAAAAAAAACTTGTGAATTAAACTCCCTCAATTAGCTGTACTTTCTGAACCAATTTTATTTTTCTCAATGTCTTTCTTCAGGCTTGAGGCCATTTTACCAACGCTAGCACATTGTTAATCATATTGTTCGTGAATGTGCTTATGTTATATTTGTTTCTTTATTTCTGTATCCTAACAATGAGGTTACAACTCGTTGCTAGCAATGGTGAGAGCGCCTACGCCTTTTAAATATTTCAGTAACCCCACGATCCACGCCAATAGTGGCAATGAACCTTGTTCTGCACGCAAGTTCCTAATTTGTTACCCTGCATTCGAAAGCAAACTTTTATTTAGTAGACTTGAATGCAACCAAAATGTTAAAGACAATATTATAAATATTTTGAACATTGCCACTGTCAATATTCGAAACAAGTTACGTCAATTAAATATACATTAGTATATCGTAAGCTACATTACAGTATACAGTAATATATTCTAAGATACATTGCCAGAAAGAGCTTGTGAAGTGACGTTTCTGTATTGTAATTTAGCTGACACAATAAGCGAGCTAATGACGTTCTTTTACAACTACACTCCTCTTAGTTTCAAGGGATAAAGGATTTTCATGGCTAGAAATCAGGAGCGATGGCTGTTTTATTCCACGTACAAGAACAGCCATGTTTCACAATCTAATGTATTTAAACACAAATAGGTTTTCATTCTTGTACCCTTACTTTTATAGAGAAGAGAGAAATAAACGTTTATTTAGAAAACAGTGTTCCGAGCGAGGCCCGGTGTCACCATATGGTGGGAAAGTTCCTTAGTCCAGGAATCTTCTGGCTTCGACTGCCCTCTTGGCCCTGGCGACGAGTTGTCGCTCGTCTTCCAGGTCCTCGAGGACGAGCTTGGCCTCCCACGTTTCTATTATATGGTCGTCGTTTATTCTTGGGGCTTGGTCCCGCTCCAGTTACACGTCGAGGTTTGCATGACATTGATATTCCAGGAGCAAGTGTGCCAGTGTGTCTGGTACGCTGCAAAGCGGGCACATGTAGCCATGTGTCGTTGGGTAGAGGCAGTGCATTATTATGTCATGTATGTAAGTAGCGTCAAAATGTATTTCGGGTAAACACACATAACAATTTCTGAAGGTTAAAAATTGTAGGTGGGACCCCATTTATTAATACAATGCAAAAAAAAAGTTACAGACAAGAAACAACAAAGCGTTTTATTGCGATAGCATTGACATAGGCACTCTCAGCTGGATTTCGCCATCGGTGTCAGCGCCGTCGTTGGCATCGCTCACTGCATATGTATACGTATGTAAATATATAAAATTGCCAGAAAGAAAAAAAAGCGAGGAAATTACTCCGGCGAGCGGAATAGAACTTGCGTTCTTTAAATCGTTAGTGCGAGGCGTTAACCCCTGCGCTACTGAGGAGGACGTCCTACAACGTTCAAACGGCGAGCTATTTACATCTACCACTTACCGCTTCTAACGGGCATCTCGGGCGCAATTGTGTTCTCAGCATTACCAGCAAGATGCCACACTGAGCACGCGTCGCCACATCGCGTGGTGGCGTGTGCTCTAATCTTCCACGCGTACTTTTCCCTGCTTAGAGGAGGGGATTGACGCTACCTCGCGCGCCCTTATCTCGCAGTTGTGGGAAGGGGATGATCGCACGTATTGGCTGGCCTTTGACTTTACCTGTAACAATTCTGTTGTAGTTACCGGGTGCACAAAGGTGGCTGCAATCATTGCAGTCTCCGTTTGCGAAAAGTGCGCACATTTCAGAAACAGCAAAGTAACAATTGAGACGCTTATTCGCGTGCATTTGAACCTGCGAGTACGTATTGTGCGACATTTGTGCGTGAGAAACGTAGGGCACGTTTCGATCTGCTTTCCATTCTGCGTGTGACCTTCTTATTTGTTTCTATTGCGTTTATTGCTTCACCTTTGCGGCAAAGCTGTGACTTTTTTCATGCCTTGAATTCGATTTCAAGCTTTGTAATTGTATACATTCAAACCAGAAAAATAATAATGTACAGCAGTAATTATTTTTCTGCAGAAATACGAATGTTCTTTGATCATATACAACAACGCTATCTACTGCGACGTGCCTCATCATTGACCTTCGTTGTGAAAATTCGCATAAAAATTTAATCACAAATTGAAGGAAGCTTCGATTGCAGTCAAAGTCTCTTCTGTTTATAGTCTTCTGAAAAGCTCTGAAGACGCGGTAATTCTGACGGCACAATAAGCGTTTCTACAGCTCTGTCGCAAAAGCAAATATTCAGCACACAGATGTCTTTCAAGGCAATGCCTCCGCGTAAATCTTGGGTTGGTCTGTAAAACTCGGCTCCTGGCAAAGTTACCTGCATAGTTTATTTTTGCGTTATACGTTTTCAATATGGTTTTTTTTGTTATTCTAGGTTTACACCGACAGCATCAACAAGGCTGGTGAGCTTCTTTGGCTGTTTTGTAGAGACGTAGTTCATTAATCACTTCAGGCGATGCAAAGGAAACGAAAAGCTTTTGTGTTAGGCAAAACTGTACGAAGCCGACGTATATAGCACGTGTACGTATACAAAAAGAGTGGATGTTGGTGGTGCCGCATGAATTTAATTACAGAGTAGTAATTACAAAGGAGATAAAATTGACAGAGAACACAAAGAAACTAAGCAGCTGGACATGAATAAAACATTCAAGCTTGTGACCTTTCCTTCATCAGCCTATCGCCTCTCTTTCTTTTGCAAGTCTTTGAAGTGTGTTGTATCACTGATGTTTATTAAAGACTCTCTGTTATGCTTAGGGAAAGAAGAAGAGACACCATTAAATTCATAAAATACCACGTGATACTGGCGCGACTCTGGTAACGCACAGGCCATTTTTCGATCCAACTGTTACATTGTTCATTGTTAGTAGAAATTTTGTGCAGTATAAATCGATGGACAAGATAACTTTATTTACAGGCCTGAATGATGCGACTGTACCGCTTAGTGGGCTTCTTGCAGGTTGGGACGGGCAGGATATAAGCCAAATTTACTCAATTTATGTGGCAAATTGACAAATAACTTTAATGATTCCTGAGGGACTAGCCAGGAAAGACACGCTGTGGCTCCCAGCTCGCCGCTGCCTGCTCCCATGTCGGAATCGGGAGGCCATGCCTCTTTACTCTTCAGAGTTTATGATAATTGATGACCCTTTTCTGATGCGCTGCACAGATTTACGTAGCACGTACACGTTTGTTGCGCAAACTGTTTCCTGCAATTTTCATCGAGTAGTGGTGAGCAGTGGCATTAACGAAAAGTGCGTGGGGCATACCCGTGCATGATGTCCACCAACGTTACAACAGATCCCGGACATGAAAGTCTCGGCTAAGCAGAGCTTCGTACCAGAAACTTCGTATTTGTTAGGACCCAACCAACCGTTCCAACACCGCCATTTGTACTATTGTAGTGGTTATTCCGCAGTCTGCGTTATGGTGCATTTCTGCAAGATAACCCTTAGTGGATTAGCCTGCATTCCTTGTAGCCATGACATCGAATGACCTTACTAGGTTTAACGCGCGAATGCTACCAGTACACTCTCAGACACTTCTTAAAAACATAAAGCCCACCGGTATTGAGATTTCGTTATAGCAGAAATAAAAGATGAGAAACCTCTTATACTCAAATGTTTTTTCTGAAAAAATCTTGCCGGTTGACTCGGCTTTTGAACACCCCGCTCCCATTCCAACAACAAAGCCTAAGTTTTGCACGTTTGAAGGTTGATGCGAATACCTTAGAAATGATATAAAAAAAGAAAAAGACAGAAACTTCAGTAATGTCTAAAACGGTCTCCTGTTCTCCCACTACATTTTGTTGTAACCAAATTAATAAACAATTACGTGAATATCATGTTCTAACATTTCTGTTGATGCATGGAAAACTTTATTTTCCTTAGCTCGCAGTGTTGTTTAGTATCATCAGCCACATAAAAAGGAATCGTGCTGACAGCTATATGACAGCATAAAACTTTACGTTGTAAGGCCACAGCGCATAGGTTAGAAGGATTGTAGTACGCACTAGCGTCTATTGAACACCACAGTAATTCGCTGGTGGAGATGGTCGCACCTCCTTATAACAAAACAAACGCAACATTCATATCAATTCGAATAGTGAAAAATTGGTGGATTCTTAAGATACTACTTCAAGTAACATTTGTTCTTCTTGTAATGGGTGGCCCGAATTAAACGAAGAATTGAATATGAAAAACGCATTTTTTGACGCCCTATAGCACTGGCGGCTTGTACCGTGCCACTAATTTCGGGCAGTTTAAATTCTTTATACTCACGTTTTTTTTTTCGAGGCGGAAGTTTACCCAAACTGAAAAGTTCCGTCTTACACACACCCACTCCCACCTTCGTCAACATCACGATCAAGTGACAACTTACTATCACTTATTGAAAAATTTCTGTGCGTTCATAGACTTTTTTTCTAATAGAAACGTTCATTCCATATTATGCTTGCGTATGAAAAAAAAGGCGAAACAATGACCGTGATAGCAACATATTGGGAGGTCACACGCAGAATGGCAAGCAGATAGAAACGTGTCCCGTATTTCTCACGCACAAATGGCGCAAGAAACGTACTCACAGGTACAGATGAAAGCGAATAAGCTTCTCAGATGTTACTTCACTGTGTCTGAAAAGCGCGCCCTTTTCGCAAACGACTGTTGTGCAACGATTGCAGTGATCTTTGTCCGCCCCATAACTACAACAGAATCGTTCGAGTGACCCAATGACAGCCAAGACGTATGACTCTCCCCTCCTAGATATAAGGGCGCGCAAGAGATCGTCCACTGTGTTTCTCTACGCAGGCCAAAGTACGCGTGAGAAATGAGAGCCGCCGCGGGCTAATTGTGCCCCCTTGCTGATAATGCTGAAAATGCGATAGTCTGCTCCCCCCCCCCCCCCTTTATGCCCGCCGACCGCGGTTAGTGAGCTTGCCGTTTGAACGTTGAAGGAGGTAGCCCTCGGTGGCTCAGTGGTTAACGCCTCGCACTCACGACGTGGAGGTCCGACGTTTAATTACGCGCGCCGGAGTCTTTTTTTCTATATTCTTTTTATTTCTTGCGTTTTCATATATTTAGATACGCATAACTATACGGTGCATGATATCGACACCGACGTCAACGCCCACGCTGACGCCGGCGGCGAAGTCTAGCTGAGAGTGTCCATATAACTGCTATCGCAATAAAAGAAATATATTCTTCAAGCGGACTTCTTGTTTCATTCTCCGTTTGGTAAAACTACCTTTTCTGGAAAATTTCGCCGTCAGCTCAACCGTATCTCTTTAATTAAATCACCTTCTCTTCAATTTACAGGTTGTGGTGTTGCAGCACCCCTCGGAAGAATCGTTCATGGTGCCAAAATAAACAGGCCCCAAGTGCCATGGATAGTAAGCACTGCCGCTTTGTGAATACGAACTATGCTTATTTTTAAAAATTGCCTAACTTACGGTACACTATCAAGAAAGATTTCGGCAAACGTTGTCTATCAGTAAGTTTAAGTTAGTAACAGTTGACGAGGTCTTTCTAATACTGGCAATTACTCAATTTAAATTATATGGGTATCCTTGGGAAGAAATTTGTTTTGTGCTGTGAATATAAGCTCGCAAGGGAATTTTCTCTCAGTAGTATCGTTAACTGAAAGCAAGACGATGCAATTGTGAATTGAAGAAGCAATACTGAGCTGCTTTGATTAAAATATTGCGCTTCACAGAATAGCTCTGGCGTGTTTAGTTCAGTATTTTCATAAAAATATTGCACACGACTTTTATTTATCAATAAATAGGCACTGATTTTGATAGCTTACACCAAGCCATCAATTCCACTAAAACCACTGATGGTACAAGTATTTAAACGATGGCAGGAGCTTGCGGTAGCACGCTTTATAAGTAAGAGTGATTATCTGCACGTGAGTGCTTCGAATAGGAACAATTTATTGTGCACATCATTTCTAACCATTCATTGGGTACAAAAGGAACCTAGATTTCATCCAAGCGCAGCACCTCTTGCAGCCATAGCGACGATAGCACCAGGTTGCCACCTTGGTTACGAAGAGCACCGGCTAAAACTCTTGGTCAATTAAACGCATATAAATGCCCAGTGAAGCGGAACAGGGGATTCCCTTAATCGTAGCAGTAATGCTATAGCATCGCACTCGTAATTCAAAGGTGGCGGGTTCAAATCCCACTGACAGACATGGTGGCTTTTCATCCCTCTTCATTGCTTTGACTTTGGGTAAGAATGATTACACTTCAGTGAAGAAAACCAAATAAGGTCCCCCTTGGGTTTCATGCGTTCATTCGCTCGATTCTCTTAAGTTGTGGCGGTTTGGACTAGTTGGTATGACGTGATGGTCGATATAGCGTGAGTACAGAACTACGAACATTCTCCTTCTTGCTCCTTTGTCGTCATTCTGTTCTCGCGCTATATCTACCCTCTCTTAAAGTGTTACTGCATGCTTACATCTAGCTCCAATCATAAAACACATTTGTAAAAGACCTATGGTGGAATAATATGCGAAGCGTATTTAATGATAATAATAATATTCTTGTTTATACCAAAAATCATTAAGATTATTATATTAGTAATAATACATTGTTGGATCAAACCTTTAAGAGCATTAGTATGATTATGACAGCAGCCATAGTGGAGGGCTCTAGACATTTCGAATGTACGGTGTCCTTTAACTTACGCCAAATACAAATACAAGGGGCCCTTTGCATTTTGCCTTTCATTGAAATGAGGCTCCGGTGGCAGCTACCTAACGACCTTCATATCAGCAACCGTAAAGTGTATTGAAACTCTCCAATGTACTGTATACCACTTGAATATATGAAGGTAGGAATATCGCGTATATGTTAACTTATAAAAGGCTTAATCTGATTAAAGTAGACAAACGTATGCCGACGCACCTAGCTGGCAGCTTTGGGAATGCCGGCTACATAACGTTCGTAAAAACGGGTTTCTCGCTAATTATTTACTGTTGACATCAGTGTAGACAATAAAGCTTCTTTTATGCAGGTCTACATCGTGATAAAGTACATGAACGCAACAAACCACAGCGCGAATATCATGTGTGGAGGTAGCATCATCTCCCCAAGTTTCATACTTACTGCTGCACACTGCCTGAATAGAAAGTAAGTATGTAAAAAATTGTTTCAACCACGAATAATTAGCGTCAAAGCGAAATGCACCACGTTCTATTTTTGTTTTATTTTTGAAACACTGCATTTGGCCGGAATCCATGATTCATTGAATTGCTCCTTAGTTAGAACACTCCTGCTCAGAAAAAAAGGCAATGTACAATAAAAATAACTGTGGTCATTCAGTGAACAGCATGTGGATTATGCCGTTTTCTTTAGGCCGTTACATACGCCATCGTAGCATTACCTTTATAATATCAGCTACAAACCCATTTTTGTTCAGGCAGTGCTACTGTAAGGAAGGTTTCTAATTCTAAAAGCTCTCACTACCGCTGCGATTTTATTGAAACCTTGGACGCATGGGCGATTTCGAACTGAATCTGTGCAGTAACGCAGCGCCGTAGCCAGGAATTGTTTCCAGCATGAGGGTTGGGAGGAAGGATCACCAACCGTATGTTCACGTTAGCGCGTGTGTCTCTATGTGTGTCTGCTTTATATTCATGCAAAAGGATGGGTGCTGCAAACACAAGCAAATTTTTGGGGAGGTGGAGGGGTTGAACCTCCGCCCTTCCTGTTGCTACGCCAATGCAGTCCACAATCACTTCGGAAGATTCCCGCCCGGTTGTATGGAGACATTTGAAAAGATAAATGATTATCCGGGAATTTTCAGAGAGGGCGTATAGCATTGTCTGCAATGACCGCACTTGAAGTGCCCTAAGGCACCCATATACCCCGATGTCAAAGTAATAAGCGGTGTTGCCGTTGTTCGTCAGGGGAGTCCGAACGAACATGTATCCGTGAGAATTTCGAAACGATGGCGAAATATAAGGGGAGAAACATCCTCCCCCCCCCCCCCCATCCTGAAGGGTGTCTCTGTGCAGCCTATGAAATATGAGAACACAGGTGGTGGGCAATGAGTTAGGCATCTGACTCTGAAAGTGTTCGGGGGCCGCCGTTAACCCGACCGAAAAATGGCAGCTGCCGTACCTGCCCAACGGATTCTTGTAGAACACTGGCCCTGTGGCCCTTTCTTCATCTCGCCTAGTCATCCGCAGAGCAACAACAAAGCATGACAGAATTCAATAGTGCAATAGGAGGCTCCTATTTTCATGCATTGAAAATATTCCAGCAGATTAGGATTAGAATCTTATTGATGGCAGTAGGGTTTCGTATTCTAAATCAGCAAATAACTGATCCACGTGTTCCTTATTATTCTCAGGGGTAGATACCCGCTGAGTGCTACCATATACTACAACGCAACTCGGAGAAGAGAGGGGCCAAGGCGCAAAGCTGCGCTGTTTATTATACATCCATGGTACGACCGTCTAGCCAATGACATTGGTCTCATCAAGGTGAGCTCACGTTCCGCACGGATGCACCTTGTCTAGGTATTCACATAAATGGTCTAGATATTCACATAAAGCAGCTGAGAATAAGCTGTAAAATATTCACACGCAATGTCTTTATCGCAGCAAACATGGCTCTAACAGAACGAGCGTTAGGGACGACATCGGAAGCATTGCTGACACGTATCGCAATCTCGCTTTCCGTTAGGGGAGCTTCTTGCCCACTCGGGAACAAGTCGGTGTTTAATACAAGCTTTCTACAAAATCGAAGGAAACGCCAACTTAACAAAGCACAGCTATATCGGCTCAACAACTGATTTTGACAATTATATGAATTCTGGTTCATGGTGGTGGTTCGTGCGTGAGAGTGTGCACGTACATGTGTGTGTTCACACCACACGTGTAGGTTTGTGTACGTGAGTGTGTGTGTGTGAACCCTCTGCATGCGTGTGTGTCTGTGTTGTGTACAGTCAGCCAGAAGTTTACTCTGCGCAGTGGCCACCTTTTTGTCGCTCTGCGCCATGTTGTAGAACGAAATTAAAAAAAAAATGCTTCGTGGACGTATGCTTTGTGGGCATACACTTGTCCTTAACTTTTTTAAAAGTTAATTCAATCGTATGGCAAAAATACACACAAAAAATCACAGCATAAACATTGAGTGAATGATGATGGCGGGGCGAAGCGTCCATCTGTCCGTCCGTGCTTCCGTCCCTTCGTGCGTCCTTCTGTCCATCCATCCGTGCAATCGTCCATATGTCTGTCTATCCCTCCATGCATCCGTCCATCCGTCAATCCGTTCACCTGTCTGTCCATCCGTCCCCATCTATAGTGAACACTCTAAGTACCACCATCTCGCATCTTTCATTATATATTCATAAAATACAGGTGGCGCCATCCAGCGGATATTCTAGGGATTGAATGAGAGGTGGCTACCACTACATACTACATACACGGGACGCACAGCCCACTTCGTGTGGAGCCTCGCCCCCAAAACTGCCACTCGTGCACGATGGCTAAAATTTCGCTGACTGTACTTGCGTGCGAGTGCACGTGCGTGCGTGTGAGGGAGTTAATATGTATGTGTTACTCGGATGTATTTTTTATCAATTATTTATGTAATGCTAATATTGGTTTTCTGGCGCATAATTGTGTTGTCATAAATGCGCAGCACTGCGACTTTTCCCTGGGGTGGCCTCGTTTGCAATAGTTGACACCAGTAAGGTAGTGGCTGTAATGCATCTTTTAGTTAAAAAAGTCTTCGTCATTTTTCTCTTCCTCATCTTCTTTCCTCTTTCTCCCCTCTAATTTTTGTTTCCTCTGTGAGCAGAGTAAGCGGGCGTTGTGACCCTTAAGGTGGCAGTTGCGAGATTGCTCTCTCTCTCTTTCCTACGTTTCCTTGTGTATCTGTGTATGCAAATCAAATATTATTAAAAATTAGAAAAGCACGCTTCACTTCTCTAAATCATGTGCGTGTTGACCGACAAAAAAATTCATGTTGTTGTTTCTTCTTTCTGTAATCATTCTGTTGAATACAGATGTTGTTATTCGACTTCTGAAGTAAGCTTTTTTATAGCAAGGTAAGGTGTGTTTGAAGGCAACTTCAAAAATAAATCCACTCACAACAAAAGCTTAACTCAGCATTTTATCTCTGCAACCTAATTGAAAAATGTGGGTAAGTTTTTTAAATAGCTGAAAAAGTCAATCTTTCTTGAAATATGTTTTAGATAGCGTAATAAACAAGAATACTCAAGGTTTTGGAAACTTCTAGCCGCCGTCGAAGCCCTCACATATCTCAGTATTTTTTGATCACCTAAAGTAGCAAACTTCATGATGATTGCGATGTTCGAAGACATTTTAGTGATATCGCTTTGTTAAAAACAACTATTCACAGTGTGAAAGAAACATTAGACGGAAACTATTTAAAATCTGATTTTTCATGAGTTCGCATCATGACTTCTTCTCATGTAGTTACAGTGGCCTGTTTCCTTTGATAAGTTTGTGCACGCTGTGTGTCTACCAACGAAGTACTACAAGCTTGTACACAGACCATCTCTCGTAGCGGGGTGGGGCCGAACAGTAGAAGGTAAGTACTGCATGTTACGTAACAATATTGCGCGAAAGGTAACTATATGCATTAAGTAAATCAAACCACGGCCGTGGTGTTACGATGGATACTAGCATGCTTTTAGTACTCATATTTCTTAGCTAGTTCGTTTGCTTCTATGAGTCATACATCTATCTTTTTTTGTTTTCATTTTATCAGCGATGTTACTTGTTGATTTATATTTGTTTATCACGCATGCCGTTATCCACGCTGTTACCAGAATACTTAGCGATTGTTTCAGTGTGCTTGCGTTTGACAACGCCAATTCATTGCTGCGTTTTCGGTTTGTGTGTCAAGCTTGCTCATTTATACTTTCTTTTGATGTAACGTTAAATACAGAAGCTATGTACCGGCACTTGTACTGATGTACTTACTGTTGTTTGTGATGATAACGTGTATTGCTTGTACTTTTATTAGCTTTCTTTTTTGCTAATATTAACCAAAATTATTCGTATAAATTTGTGTTTTACCCGCTTGCACACATCTGCTAGGCCTATAGGTTTTTTTGTAAATAAACAAAAAGTCAAATAAATAAATAAATACATAAATAAATGAATAAATTGATTTATATGTAGGGTTTACTCTCCCAAAACCACCATATTATTTTGAGTAACACCGTAGTGAGGGGCTGCGAAAAATTCGACTACCTGGGGTTCTTTCAAAATTTGCACCGAAATCTGAGCACACGGGCCTACAGAATTTTTGCCTCCATCTAAAATGCAGTCACCATAGCCACGATTCGATCCCGTCACCTGCGGGTCAGCAGCCGAGCACCTTAGCTACTAGACCACCACAGTGGAACATAAATAAATAAGGGAATAGACAAATAAACTATAATGTAAATGCAAGGTAAACAGCGGTAGCGGCGTCGGTACCGAAGCAGCAAGAGCAGGCCGAGTATACGGGCAGCGTCGCAGCAGCAACCAGGCAGTCTTAGCTCGTGCCTCGCGCCAACGTGTCGATGTCGCTGCAGTAGTGGACATTCCTCTTCACTACACTTCGTCCCCCGTCGGAAAAGGAGCCATCCTGGCGACTCACGATGAACAGAGTACGAGCGGGTCGTAATAAGGTTTCAGCCATTTCAGCCGCTGTACGTGAACAATTTCACGTCCCCGAAAGCGCTGGTCTGTGGATGGCGTAACGGGTTCGACGATGTAGTTAACTGGTGAAGTCTGCGAGACAATGCGGTAGGGTCCCTGGCATTTTGAAAAAAACTTCGAGGAAAGGCCTGTAGGCACAGCGGGAACCCAAAGCCAAACAAGAGTGTCCGGAACAAAGTTAGGGTATGGGTGGTTATCGTCACGCCGAGATTTTTGTCTCCATTGGTCGATTGTTGCGAACGACTGGGCGAGCTTACGGCATTCCTCGGCGCGGCGGGCAGCTTCAGAGATGGGCGTAGACTCGGAGGAATCGGGGTGGTAGGGCAGAATGATATCTAGTGTGGTGGAAGGGTCTCGGCCATATAACAGGAAAAATGGTGAAAAGCCCGTAGTCGCTTGTGCAGCAGTATTGTAGGCGTACGTCAGAAAAGGCAGAATGAGGTCCCAGTCGGAGTGGTCTGAGGCAACATACTTTGATATCATGTCCCCTAGGATACGGTTGAATCTTTCCGTCAATCCATTCGTCTGCGGATGGTAGGCGGTGGTAGTCCGGTGAATGATACGGCATTCGGCAAGGAGTGCGTTGACGACTTCAGAGAGGAATACATGTCCTCTGTCGCTGAGAAGTTCACGTGGTGCGCCGTGACGCAGAATGAAGTTCCGCAGGAGAAAAGATGAGACGTAGCGTGCTGTGGCAGTAGGCAAAGCGGCTGTTTCCGCGTATCGCGTCAAGTAGTCGACAGCGACAACGATCCAACGGTTTCCGGAAGCCGTGAATGGTAGAGGCCCATACAGATCAATTCCAACGCGGTCGAAAGGCCTGGCTGGGCAAGGGACTGGCTGGATCGGACCAGAGGCATGATGAGGGAGAGCTTTGCGTCGTTGGCTCTGAGGGCATGACTGAATGTATTTGCGCAGAAAGGTGTACATGCCTCGCAAATAAAACCGGGAGGAAAGCCGAGCGTATGTTTTGAAGACGCTCGCATGTGCGCACTGAGGGTCAGTGTGGAAAGCTGAACATATTGCAGCACGAAGATGGCGAGGTATGACGAGTAACCACTTTCGGCCGTCTGACTTGTAGTTCCTGCGATAAAGGAGGTCATCGCGGACCTCAAAGTGAGCCGCTTGACGGCGCTACGTTCGAGAAGATGGAGATGTCGACGGGTCTGAAAGGAATCGCAGAAGAGTGCTGATCCAGTCATCCTTACGTTGCTCAGACGCCATGTCACAGTTTTCTGGGAACGACACCATTTCGTCCACGGCAGATAGACATGCAGAGCTTTCGGGGGACACAGGTGAACGTGATAGGGCGTCGGCATCAGTGTGACGTCGACCAGACCTGTAGACAACACGCATGTCGAACTCTTGCAACCGCAAAGCCCAGCGAGCTAAACGACCGGAGGAGTCTTTCAATGTGGATAACCAGCAAAGCGCATGGTGATCGGTGACTACGTCGAAGGGGTGACAATATAGGTATGGTCTAAATTTACCTAGCGCCCATATAATTGCCAGACACTCCTTCTCTGTCACAGAATAGTTCTTCTCCGCTTTGGTGAGGGTACGGCTTGCGTATGCGACTACGTACTCCTCGAATCCTGATTTGCGCTGCGCGAGCACTGCGCCGAGTCCAACACCACTGGCATCGGTGTGTACCTCAGTCGGAGCAGTCGGGTCAAAGTGACGCAAGATTGGCGGCGAGGTTAACAGGCGGCGCAACTTTTCGAAATCATCGTCACAGGCGGGTGACCAAGCGTAACTTTTCGAGTCACTGCGCAGAAGTTCAGTCAAGGCGGCGGTTATCATCGCAACATTCCGAATAAAGCAGCGGAAATAGGAGCAGATGCCAAGAAAGCTGCGCAGATCCTTCAGAGACGCAGGTTTAGGAAACTCTGCAACTGCCCGAAGCTTGGCTGTGTCAGGAAGGGTACCGTCTTTAGAGACAATATGGCCGAGGATGGTGAACTGATTTGCGTCGAAGTGGCATTTATTCAGGTTGAGCTGAAGGCGAGCGTCAGTTAGGCACTGCAGTACTTCATCTAGCCTGCGGAGATGCGTTGGAAAATCTGGTGAAAATATAACTACGTCATCCAAGTAGCACAAGCATGTTTTCCTCTTCAGGCCACGCAAAAGATTGTCCATCATCCGCTCGAATGTTGCGGGGGCGTTGCAAAGACCAAAAGGCATGACACAGAATTCGTAAAGGCCATCAGGTGTGACAAAGGCCATCTTAGGCTGATCTTCAGGGGCCAGAGGGACTTGCCAGTAGCCACTCCATAGGTCAATAGAAGACAAGTACTCCGCACCTTGGAGGCAGTCAAGGGCATCTTCGATTCTCGGTAAGGGATAAACGTCTTTTCGAGTTATTTTGCTAAGACGACGGTAGTCAACACAGAAGCGAATTGACCTGTCCTTCTTCTTAACGAGAACGACTGGAGATGCAAGGGGCCATTCGAAGGCTGGATGACGCCACGCTTGAGCATGTCAGCTACTTGGTCATCGATAACCTGGCGCTCGGCTGCGGACACGCGATAAGGTCTTTGACGCAATGGCGCATTGATACCCGTATCGATGCGGTAACACACAGTGGACATGCGGCCGAGGGGAGTATGCTGGCAGTCAAAGGACGGAACTTCTCCAGCAGTCGTAGCAGCTGAGCACGTTGCGAAATGGGTAACGTGTCGGCGATGGAGGTGCTGAGTACGTCAGGCCTAGTAGTCTGCGGCGAAGAGGCACAAGTCACTCCGGCGACTTCGTGTTTGGCAGGACGAGTCGACATGTCAAAAATTGCAGAAGGGTTGAGACTGTAAACCCGCCCGACGCACTCACTCGAAGTAGTGTTACAGGACATGACAAGAGGTTCGATATGAGCAGTCTGCTGACGCCGTCAAGAAGTTCTAGAAGGGCAAAAGGTAGCGGCGAACACTTGCGGCGAACGAATAGGGCAGATGGCGTGAAAAGGGCACTCCCCTCGGCGAGCGAGTTGCAAGATACCATGGTAAGGACGAAAGAGTGCGGCGGTATGATGACGTCTTCAGCAACAAATAGTTTGTCCCCGGCTCAAGTGCATCATTTAACGGAGCGTCGTCAAACACTTCAAATTCTACCTCAGCGCGAGAGCAGTCGATGACGGCCTTATTAGCGGAGAGAAAGTCCCAACCCAAAATGAGATCATGGAAACAGGAATCTAAAACTAGTAATTCAACGACATAGATGAGGCCATCAATCGCTATTCGAGCAGTACAAGCAGCGGCTGGCGTGACGTACTCTACGCTGGCTGTACGAAGTGATATACTTTATATTGGCGTCATAACTTTTTTGAGCAAGCGGCAGAGTCTGGCACTGATCACTGAAACTGCGGCACCAGTGTCGACAAAAGTGAGTGCAGTGATGCCGTCCACATATACGTCGAGAACATTCGATAGGGAAGAGAGAGGCCTTGGTCCTTTCGCGGGCGACGCAGTTCCTGCCTCTGGAACTGCGGCAATCAGTTTTCCCGCTCCGGCGATTAAGGACGACGGCGCATCGGGGATGGCGAGCGGCGTCGAGGTGATGGTGAGCGACGGTTAACTGGAGGGCGGTAGTCGGCGTACGATGACATCTGGTCAGGAGGCTGACATCCTGTGAACGAAGGGCGCGGTGACACATAAGGGGCAGGTTCGAAGCTCTGGTGGTAGCTCTGGTGGTGGTAGATAGGGACGTGTCGACGGCAGTATCGCGCTATGTGGCCAGGTAGGCCACAGGCAAAGCATATTGGCCGATTGTCGAATGTACGCCATTGTCCACTACTCTGGAGAGACCTTGGTTGAGCGAACCGAGGAGTAGGTCGTGGTGGCATGGCTGATGGCAGTGACGTGAAAGTCTGAACAGGTGGTCGAGCGGCCACTTCAGCATAGCTTAGAGGTGCAGTTACCTCGGCTGCCGACCCCCGTTGCCGACCCCCAGGCAACGGGGGTCGGCAACGATGAAGCGTCACGGGCAGATGGCAGAGCCGCGCAAACTTGCTCCTGGATGGCCTGGCGAAGGTTTGCTGGAAGAGGTGACTGTGGTTGGCCGACTGTCGATAGCAGCGATAGCTGACGAGCGACTTCAGCACGAACAAACTCTTTGATCTGCGATAGCAGAGACTCAAGGTCAGAGGTAGTGGTTAGGCTTGAGAGTGTGTCATCCGCGACGTAAGGGAGTTGCGTGAGGAGACGCTGGCGTCGGAGCTCGTCGAAACTCTGACACAACTCGATGAGCTCAGAGACAGTGACAGGGTTCTTCGAGAGCAGCATTTGAAAGGCGTCGTCGGAAATGCCTTTCAGGATGTGTCGTACCTTGTCAGTTTATAACATCTTCAGGTCGACACGCCGGCAAAGGTCGAGGACGTCCTCGATGTAGCTAGTGAATGTTTCACCAGTTTGTTGGGACCGGCTTCGTAGACGTTGTTCTGCGCGAAGTTTCCGCAGACCAGGGCGTCCATAAGCATCTGTGATGCAGGCTTTGAAGGTTGTCCAAAAGGGGATATCCGCCTCATGGTTTCTGTACCATAGCTTGGCAACATCCGTAAAATAAAACATCACGGTACCAAGCTTCGCGGATCGTCCCATTTGTTAGTAGCACTGGCTCGTTCATAAGATTCCAGCCAATCCTCAACGTCTTTCTCATCGGTGCCGCTGAAGATGTCTGGTTCTCGCAAGAGCTGGGCACCGGGACAGCCCCTGCGTGGCGAAGCCGGTGGGGGTGTGAAGACAGCGTCGTCAGGCATGACGGACGGCAGCTTTCGGCTACGGAGTTCCAGGACTGGGGAAGACCGCAGCACTCTCCACCAAAATATAATGTAAATGCAAGGTAAACAGCGGTAGCGGCGTCGGTACCGAAGCAGCAAGAGCAGGCCGAGTATACGGGCAGCGTCGCAGCAGCAACCAGGCAGTCTTAGCTCGTGCCTCGCGCCAACGTGTCGATGTCACTGCAGTAGTGGGCATTCCTCTTCACTAAAAAACAAATAAATAAATATTACAATAATCTTGTATACTGGCGAAAGGTGTTTGATATAGTTTTATTGCTTCAGCACAATATATGTAGAATGAGGAGGCAGACATGTGATCAGGAAGACATGTTCACTTAAAGAATGGAGCGTAAGTTACGCAATACTTTGGTGGTAAAAGCGCGTTAATACGGATTTGGTGGACACGAAAAAAAACCCTTTAACTGAATGTCAAATTTATCGGCAAAATCAGGAAACAGAATACAAAGGTGTATTACATCAGTAGACAAAAATTGTCTGTGTATGCTCATGAATTTAGTTCTTTATTTGATGAGAGCTGTGCTGAGAGCTGTGATTAGACGTGTTCTTTTTTAATAAGGTGAATTTCTTCTCTCGGAAAATAAAACCACATAGTGTTCAACACAACAAAAACTCCGCATTCTTTAGAACAAGACCTTAAAACACCAACTTGAACAGCGCATAATCGACAGCATGAGAAACAAGATACAGCAAGGTTTCGTAAATCGACATATAATTGTATCGGGTTTGTTTCCCAGATGGCCGATCATCGAACGACCTTCTGTATATTACCAGCGTAGTGCTTCCGTATGAATTGTGCAAAGCCACTTTCAACAAATCAAGCCTGCTGAAAAAACTGAGCAACGTGACTGTGATCTGCACATTGTCAAAATTCAAAGACAGTTGCAAGGTAATATGTTTTTTTTTTACTGTTTCGAGCAAGAGTCTTATAGATCGCTACATACGCGATACGCTGAGAATGTGACACTTGTATATACCTGAAGATGTAGGCGCAACAATATATCACTGGGAGGGACCTTCGTTATGGACGAACACGCTGAATCGTAACCCACCATTTACGGAGATTGTAATCACGGTTGTAACTCTACCAGCCATTAATGTCATAATTAGAGCGTGAATTCTCATCCAGCGGCCAGGTTACCTATCTCGTTGGAAGTCGCGGTTTCTACACTTGCTCGACGGTGCTTGGTTGTGTCCGAAATGAAACCTATATCAGAAAAACGAAACATTTAGGCAAAGAACTTACAGTAGTCACCAACTACAACACCCGCTATGGTCACCCCAGAAGAGTAGTGAAGGGGCCAAGAGCCATTGGCTTTCTGTTCCAACAGGTGAGATGCCCTCTATGCCCGGTGTTCATTGGGTCCTTCTTCAGGGCCCCTCCTTGGCGAAATAAAGTTTCACTATGAACCCCACCACCAACTGAGACGTTACACGTAATCACTTTTCTGACCTGCTAACCAGCATTAGGAAAGAAGAAGGGGTGCTAGAAGGACGAGAGAGAAGAGGTTAATTATGTTAAGGACAAAAGATGTGATGAAAGAAAACCTCGAACGTCTCATAACTACTTACAGTCGCTTGTCGAGTCCTGTCTCACGCAAAAATTGGTTTGGTGCTTTCAGAATATCATGCTGATGACGAGCAGGTGGTTCGCAAAGACGTTTTTTTTGAAATTTTGGCTCCCTGAATTTCAACTAATGCTAGCGATTGATTTTTTTTTCGTGACATATCACGAGCAAGCGCACAAAAGGTGTTCAGTAGTCTCAGAATTGCCACGTGCCTCGCAATTTGGACAGTCTGCAAGGACGATAATATGTAGGTAACTATGAGAGAGCCAATGAAAGAGAAAACCAGAATTAGGCAATGCATGGGGAGCATAATTTGTAGCGTTTCGTTGAAAAGTAGAGATTGCGAAACAAAACAATATGCAACTTGTGTCGGTGGGGCCCGAACCAACCGACCTAGTTCTACGAAAAGAGGGAACGGAAAACGTCTCCGTGCACCCAAATCAACGCTAGTTGACTCTCATAGAAACATTGAACGCCCTGCCATACTCCCCGGATTCTGTGTATTCCTTTTATTGCACCATAATTCTTGCACAATCCTGCAGATTTAGTCCTGATTCACACGGTCATTGCAAGGCCCGGTTTTCACGCTGCCTTGAGTGTTTGATAACTGGACCGCAGCAGTTGCATTTTAGAAAAGGCACCGGCAAAACTGAAATCACTCGATTCCCTTTTCGTTCATAGCTAACCCTTACGAAGATGTTATTGATGATGTAGTGGTACAGCAATACGAAAGGTTGGCAGTATTATTGAAGATTAACTGTCTGTTCAATTAATATTCGTTTAGCTCGCTGATGGCACATGTTCAGAATTGGCCACCAATTGCTTATTGAAATTTCATCGAATAAGTTGCTCAATGGTGGTAGATTTCTTATCGAAAGTATATAGTTAACTAATAATTTACAGTTACGGCTTTGTTGGCTAGTTATTGAGGTAAAATTGAAGTAGTAGGAAGAAAGGAAGGAAAATTACTTGGTCCTGTGGAACGCGACAGCGTCACGCTTCCGGCTCAGTTTCACGAAGAGACCGGCAAGCCAAACCTGCCGGCCACCTTGTGGGTCCACTAGACAGCCGTATTCATATTTAATTTTGCAAGTACGTTACCCACCACACACTTTATTAGTTACTCAATTACTTTACTCGCAAAACTGAAAGTACACTATATACATTTATATACCACTGCCTTAGTTCATTGCAGCTTACACGTCATGGCAAAGCACACAGTGCTTTCTTCTAGTGTAACTCCGATTACAAGGCAAGCCACTCAAGCATTAAAAGTGCTTTCAAGCGTCATTTATTCAGCTCCTGTGTATTCGCTTCTATGAATTCGTTTTTATATGAATTTACTTTAAAACCCATCTGTGAAACATGCATATTGCTTTCAATGTCCGCATAAAAAATTATTCTTTCGTATAATGGTTGAGCTCTTCAAAAGGCCCATGAATCTACAAGTGAGGCAACCTGGACGAGAACCAAAAAATCTGGACCCAGGCACAAAAATTGATTGAATAACACACACGTGGGCTCTAAAAAAAATTGGCTTTTAATTGACTTTTGTGGCTTTTCGGCTTCCATAAAGTGCCCAAGGAAAAAATAAAAACCTACATCTGCGTTCATCTACCTTGAAACATGCGAAAAACTGTAAATACCACCAGCATCAGGAAAAAAAAAAAGGCCACAACTTGGTGTTGCCGCACATCTTCCGAGACAGAGAGGCGGTCTTCCGTCCGCGCAAAATATTACAAACTGTTAGTACTCGAAAGGAGGATGTATGAAGTGGATAATACTGGCTAACACAATACGGCAACACAGGAGCGCAGAAGCTGCGAATAACTAGGCCGTAGCCACACTTCTTTTCCCCTTGATCTGCACGGCCGGCTTCTAATCAGCTTGCTAGTTGGCCGCGCTTCGCCACGGAATTCGTGGTTGCGTGCATTTTTCTTCGTTCTGTTTGTTCTTGCACTTTCCTTGTTGTATAAGGCGGTGACTTCCCTTACCTAACCGTTACTTTCCCAAATATTTTTTATGTTCTGAGAATACACGCAAATCTTATAGCTCATTTTTCTTTTCGAGCGAAGACCCCTCTCCTTCATCGTTTTGCCATGAACCTAGGTTTCCTTTTTCTCGTAGGAAAGACCAAGGACATTAGACCAAGGACGTTGTTTATTTGTGCATGCCTCTGCAGAATTTTCCTGGAATTACTTGTGCATCGGGTGTGTTCTAGCATGACGCACGCCGATACTATATATATATATATATCTTTCTATTACAAGTTTATTACAAAGAATGTGGAAATGCCTCAGCTAGGAGTTTTTTCTAACTTACAAAAACCCATACATCAATTCATAGACGGCTTTCACCTTATTAAAATTTGGTAATTTATTGGTGCTACTTTAAGTGCTTCGTCATCGTCTTCGAGATTCGTTTAAATGGAAGACACCCAATTTTCCATCATCGTGAGTGCTGCGTAGGTTAATCCTTTAGGATTCACAAAAAAGGTGGCGAAGTTTTAGTGCGTTTTGTCGAGAGTCAACATATATTTGAAAGTTTTTACACACACACTAGCCACCTGAGGGCCGGGCAACACTGGCGCACTCACTAGCCGGTACGCAAAACGCAGCTGAGAGTGTGAGCGTCAGCATTATTGCGAATTAAAGTTTTTCTGTGGTCAGCAGAGCTATAAATAATGCATTTGACCTTTCTTCTGCTTGGCACTAGAATTGAACGACTTTCAGCGGCTGAAACTGTGGCGAAAGACGACTGCTTCACTCAATGCGGCATGTCACGTCCCAGATGTCAGCGCAAAATGGGGATCACCGGTGGTAGGCGGGATTTGCAGCCGGTCAATTAAAGGGCCCTTTTTGCACTGAAAGACTTTTTTATGGCGTACTCTCTATGTATCTTTGTAGGTATCATAGACCCTCTACTTCAAGTTTTTGTTGAACACCACAAATTGTTGGGTGACCGTGTCATGGCCGCTTCAACACAGTGTGCTACCTTTCTTCATGCAGGGCGACTCCGGAGGACCACTAACGACTTGGAGGCAAAAGAACGATCTCTCGGTGCAAATAGGGATCGTGTCGTTTGGCATCGGTTGCGCTCGACCCGACAAGCCGGGAATATACACCCGTGTTGCCACGTTCGTGCCCTGGATACGGCATCAAATAGCTAAATACAATGGTCGCTAGCTGTTTGTTTGTTTGTTTAGCTTTCGTAACGTGTAGAGATTTATCAGTACCCAGAATGGTTCTCACGGCTTGCCCCGCCGCGGTGGTCTGGTTGCTAAGGTACTTGGCTGCTAACCCACAGGTCACGGGATAAAATCCCGGCTGTGGCGGCTACATTTTCGTTCGAGGCGAAAATGCTTGAGTCCTGTGTGCTTATTTTTGGGCACACGTTAAAGAACCCCTGGTGGTCGAAATTTCCGGAGCCCTCTACAACGGCATCTCTCTCAATTATATGTTGGTTTTGCGACGTTAAACCCGACATATCAATTATCATTCCCGTTTTCAATTTCCCAGAGAGTGCGCGCTGCTTAACCTGCCCGGCATGCTTTTTTGCAGTATGGGCAAAGGCGCAGTTTGCGATTTAAAAAAAATATACAGTTCACAAATATCCATGATGTTCGCTGTCTGAGAGTGAATAAATACTTACGAGTATCCGTAATTTGATACAAGTACCAATTACAATTACAATATACGACTTCAAACGTAGCTACTAACATTCAATGGGGCAGACTACTTAGCGTTATGATTGCTCAAGAGGTCTGGTACAACAGCGTGTAGAGTATCCAATTGTCCGAAGTAGCACTGGTACTCGTCTTAGAGCACGAAAAAGGAAACAGCACTTGTCGAAGTACTCATGCGCTAACGAGCAATTCTGGACTATAACATGCCGAGTCACAAGTACATAGGTAATGTCTGTCCCACTTTCATAAAGCCGATAGCCCGTACCTTTCCAACAATATACGTTAGACAAGTAGCAGGACAACGCCTGGTTTCAGGCAGCCTTGAATATGATGGTGCAGGCTAATCGCATCACATTTGCCAGGTGCACTTAAACTTTCATCAAAACTTTCTTTTGGGAAAGCTGGTTGTTAAGCGAGGGAGTAACGGCGCGAAAACACACTCATAGGAAAAACGAAGACGCGGACACGCAGGTGCCTCGTGTCCGTGACATCTTCTGTATTTTCGGTGTGTATTCGCACTGTCGTCTCCTCACTTCACATTTGAACCCGCAACATGTAACAAGGAACGATAATGATTATGATGACCTCATGTGGATGACCGACACCCACAAAGAAGAATAGGCCAAGACCCGGGCGGCAAGTTGATTCACTTAAACAAACGATCTTTTATTTGAACAATGCAAGTGCTCCCTTCGTTCTTTTTACTACCTTGCCTCTCAGAGCGACTACGTCCATTTGCTTGGTGCGGATAGAAATAACGCCGTTGTGCAAGAAGACGAGTAGGAAGGGAGAGGTAAGCCTGGAAAATAATAAACAGAAAAAGATAAGTGGTAATAAATAAAGAAAATAAAGACATGAATTGATAGAATGAAAGTTATTACGCAGTCAAAACGAAAATAAAAAAAGCAGATAAGATAGAGCTAGAAAGAAAGAATATGTCAGAAAAAAAGGGGCAGTCAGAGGAAGTGAAGAACCATAGAAGGTGTGAGAAAGAGAAAAAATCGACGATGAGAGAAAAACAAAGACATAGAAAAACACTAGTAAGCACACAAAAGAAATGGAAAGACATGAGTATTATCACAACGCATAAACAGCAGCAGTTGAATGCAGGAGAACTCACTTTATTGTACCCAGAAAAACTGGCAAAGTAATCGGATGAGAACCTCGTCTTTCTTTCCCGCTGCGCGTGCTCTTCATTGTTTTCTTGGTGCTGCATATTCAATGCGGCAATATGAAAAAGAAATATGAAGAAATAAAAAGACAGAGAGAGAAGAATAAACACAAGCAAGGAAGGCCGCACAACTACGTGCTTCCTTCAGGCTTGGCACCAATGCGAAGTACTTCTTTGTGCACATCGGTGGCTTTGAGCGTGTCTATCTATCTATCTATCTATCTATCTATCTATCTATCTATCTATCTATCTATCTATCTATCTATCTATCTATCTATCTATCTATCTATCTATCTATCTATCTATCTATCTATCTATCTATAGAAAGATAGATAGATAGATAGATAGATAGATAGATAGATAGATAGATAGATAGATAGATAGATAGATAGATAGATAGATAGATAGATAGATAGATAGATAGATAGATAGATAGCACATTTTGTTCACTATGAAAAGTTTTGTAGTCAAAAGAAGAATAGGACATTCGAACAAACAAGAAGGTCACCTGTTTTGTGCCAATCAGATCATGCCTTCGGTATCGAAGGTACTATTCAGCCATCCCACCCATCAACGGCTATTGTGAGACACAGTGGCCAGGTAATCACAAGCAACGGTTGCATTCGCGTTTTGTTCATGAAAGAATAGAGGTTCCCATAAATAGACACAAGACAACGTGTAGACGCAACTGAGACGAAGAACTGCAACTTTGTTTATTTTTTGCTGAGGTGTTTACCAATGCCATTGGGAGGATAATATATCTTACAACCATACATAAACGTTCTCACTACGTCTTGTGGCATCAGAAAAAAGTGTCGGAAATGTAAAAGCTAAAAAAAAGCATCTCGTTTGTTAAAAGGCTATCATAAATAACTTCGGAATAGATGTGCAGGTGGTAGCTTTCATATAGAGACAGTCATTATAACATCGCGCACTAACCTAGATTCTCCTTAGATGCTGCATAAACGCTCTCAAACTTCCGTCAACGTTGTCATCTGAGAGTAAGTAATATTCAATTGTGTCAACTTTATAAATATTGCTTAGGTTCGATAGATTACAATCATTAGAAAAATTAAGATTTCACGTCTTGCTTCTCTTTTGTGAAAGCCTATTGCTATAACCATTTACGGCATCTGGTTCTTGTATAGACTGACGCACAATTCTCGTCTTCCAATAATGTAGCATCGGCCCAAACAGAGTGGTACCTCCCCTGCTTAGGCCGGAAATATGACAGCAGCTGGTGAAATATGAGGTGCCTAGGTGTGAGGATCACTTGCAAACACCAAGAAAAGTACGGACTGTCTCTTTTTATTGAGTTCAAAATTAACGATCGAGAGCTGTCAAACGTATATTCTAGCTGCAATCAACGTAGCATTCTTGATGAGGCCCTCGTACGGTCAAGAACAAATGCCACAATGGCGACTATGCTGTAGCACCAATGCCACAGATCCAATACAAACACCGCAAGTACAAAACGGCTGGGCATCGTGGTGTAACAAATTAAAATATAGTTGTTTTTGTGCCTGTCATAGAAATATATTTCGAAATCATACAGGGCACCTCAATAACGGCTTCGCTAATTACCTGCTGTGTGGGTACAATGAGATCCACAAAAACATTATTTTTAAAGGTGCGTGCATCAGCACCAAGTGAAACATGCACCTATATACAGCACCTGAGTTAGCTGAGTTCCCACGATGGGTCATTCTATTCGTCTGATCATGATAGGCGATGGTCATGTTGTGTTCAAGCGGTGGTCATTTTGTGGAGGTCGGTTGTCAGCCTTTTCTGAAATGATAATTTGACCTTTTATGGAGATAGCCAATTGTTTCAATGTGCCGACTGTACTTCTTGCCTGAATATGAACGCATGAACGTAATTGATTCCTGTAGAAACTAAACATTAAGTTTAAATGCCTGGTATGGATAAGAAAAAACAAATGAGCAGGGATTGCGTAATCTAATAGAAGGAAAGAAGCAAAGAACCTAAGAAAGAGAAAAGTAAAGAAAGAAAGAAAGAAATATAGAAAGAAATAAAGAAAGAAAGAAAGAAAAAAGAAACAAAGAAAGAAAAAAGAAACAAAGAAAGAGAGAAAGAGAGAAAGAAAGAAAGAAAAATAAAAGAAAGAAAGAAAGAGAGAAAGAAAGAAAGTAGGAAAGAAAGAAAGAAAGAAAGAAAGAAAGAAATACAGGTACAACCACGCCAAGCTTGATTTGCCCCCCTTTGTCCAGTGATGCGATTGATCCTGAATTTAAACGCTACAACGTGCAAAAGCCCGTTTCACATAGCTTTCAAATAGCCGCGTGCATCGGTGTAACATTCATTGATTGTCAACGAAAATTCATCATCCTGTCTATGATCGTAAAAGTGAGAAAGATGCAAATTATTAAATAAAACAAGCTTTCGGTTGGAGTGAGATTCGAAACCAGATAGTCTGAGAGGCAGGCAGATTGTCTGGGTTTGACCCTCAATGACACCAAAGACTACCACCGAGACGTGCGATTGATCGAAAGTGCTACGGGGAAAGAAATTTATGTGGATGTCCTTAACGCTTGTAATGTTGCGCGGCAGATTGCTACTCTTTCGTGTACCCAGTTCACACGACACAAGCTTTTGACTTTAAAGTTGGCCGAGGGCCCAAATGTAACGCCCCAAAAACTCTTCAGTTCACCTGCTGTCCTCTTTCCAGAAAGCTGGCCACCAAACCCTGGCCGTAGTGACGTGGTGGCAGCCTTTCAATACACCAGAACATACGTGACATTGTTTTCTGCAAAATGCAACGAATGTTGCCTCATGAAATCATAAAGGCTGGTAATTATACAAATTCGCTTGTTCAGATAACTGTTTACAGAAACAATTCAGCTTTGGAAATGATGCATTTTAAAATAGCGTGACTGCAAGCTTTTTAAGGGCCATAACGTAACGTCTTACATAGCAGTATATAGACTCGTGAATCAAAGTCAGATATTTTTAGCGCACATGCGCACTCTTAGCCTGCACACTTCTTTCTGTTTCTGTCTGAAGATGGCAACTATATTTGACGTTTCTCCGTTGCGTTCCTGCAGATAGTCCGGCTACCTATGTTATCTCACTTCTGGATAACTAGCAACCTTCGGAAAGTAGCTCACGCTTTCCTGACTCTACTGTGCACTCAGAGCCAGGTAATTTTTAACCAATTTAATAATTTTGCAAAAATCCAAAAGAGGTATTTTTAATGTTATTGAATGTAGCAAAGCATAAGTAACAATTTAGGGCGACGTGGTTCCACACACAAGCGTGCGTATGACACTTAGTACTGTCTATGTTTTGAAAAAAAAAATAAATTTACATTATAGGGCACCTAAATATTAGGATGAACACGATTTAATTAAAATTAGCGCTTCCTGCATGAGCGCTTTTGCGGAAGGAGACAAGTGGCACCCAAATCCTTGTTCACATTGAAAACTGCATGAATGGGTTGGCGCTACACCACCATTTTTATACCACCCGACAGGTTCTTCACATTGGCACTCATTTAGAAACAGGTGGAATACTTCAGTAGGATGGACAATAACATCACCGCTTTTTTAAATTTGTGAAATTATAATCCCCCACCTTGTTTGCAGGTATATTGTGACGTCATCAATCCTAAAGGTACGACTTCACACAGTAGCTCTCAGTCAGCGTCTAGATTGTAGAGCCGGATATGTTTGACCTCTTTGGTAACACACATGAACCGTGCAGTTTCAACATGGTACTTTGAATGGCCAAAAATAATCAGCCCTAATACACCTCATCCAAAAAATAATGTCCGCAAAAATGGCATGGAAACATTTCGTGCTGCAAGTGTCAGGATCTTTCAGTTGCATATAATATTGATACCATCTCCAGTATGATGTTTATTAGTGATATATTGCGAAACCTGTCAGAGCACTTCTTACAAGGTGACTCTAAAATACTTAACACAACAATTCCCATTCTGTCCATCGCATGAAAGTTTCAAGCGTGATAGACGAAGAGTACCGTTATGGCATCTGAATGTTTAATATTATGGGTGTCTCAAAGTTATTGGGTGCAATATCTGTACATATTTATGCGTTTATAAACACCGAAAGTTAGAATTCTCAAGCAGCATCACCGAGTTAACACTGCAAAAAATGATTAAACAGCGGTGTTGGTGCAACGACATGCCTATTTTACTGTCATATTTGTGCATAATGTATGCTGGACCAAAGGTGAGTAGAGGTGCTTTCCCTATTTCTGTTGCACGTACCCTCTAGGAGCTGCTTGGCACATACCAGCTAGGCTAGTTATGAACAGCTTTTTCATTTTTAGTGTAGGTGAGGTGAGCAGTGGGCTTAGCCCACTTTCTTCAAACACCTTCTTGAACACACTACCATGCAGATGAAAAATTCAGTAACGCGTCATTAGAAAGAGAGGGGAACAATTATAGAGTTTTTTGGGTACACGCATAACCAGCACGGCAACTTCAACTCGAACTCCAACTGGTCTTCGAGGCTTTGTATCTCAGCTTGTTATAAATCACTTCAGGAGTCACCGACAGGTGGCGACACAATAGTGCGGTGCCTTGTCACTCTTCCTAAAGATTGCGGTTTGCCTCAAACAGGTTCATTGTTAAAAACTGAACTGACTTTAGTCTCTATATTGTGTGCTTGGCAGATGCGCTCGCAAATCGGTGTTCATTTGCTTTAGTGTATTTCGTGGGTAAAATTGTTGCATCGCCAGTTGCAGAAGCGAATAACAGAGGCTTCCTGAAAAGACGCGTGTTTTTGAAATATGCTTCACTAGATGGCGTAATGACCCCGCCTGCTCACAATCTGTCAAATAAAGAGACAAAATGTTTTTGCATCACTATAACACCATTTTTAATGCCCCATTATGACATGAATTCCACTTAAACCACAGCTATAAACTTCTATTCTTTAAAAAGCTGTTGCTGAATCTTGCGTGAACCGGAAGTGGGTGTTTCATCGGAGAGTTTTGACAGAAAATCAAGCTTCGCACTTGTTTTTTTGTCTTTCTTTATGCAAGTGATTTCTTATCAAGACCCCAAAAGAGCCCTGCCAAAAACGCGGCTCGTAACCAATATAATCTCAACAGCACCTCAATTGCATATTAAGACTACGTTAACTAATAGTGTGGCATCACTGCTGATGCATAGAAAGTGTCATATTCACTTCACTTTAACTTACATGCATACAATATATTTACGTTGTTCCAAAAAAAAAAAAACGTTTTCAGATTGTGGCATGTTGGCCCCATCAGGAAGAATCGTTGGTGGGGCCCTCGTGCGGCAGAAAGATCAAGTACCCTGGGCTGTAAGTTTACTGTTCGTTTACATAAGTTCGCACCCAACGACTGTTTGCGAAAAGCGAAAACAACTCGACTCTCTCTGACGTTACATGCATGCATAAGAAGCGGCTCCCTTTGAAAATACGCTCTTAATTGCCAGTTGGAGAAAAAAACTCGCGAGAATTGTTTGAAAAGAGTTTGTGTAAGCAACATAAACATCTTGCACAGGCATCAGTCCGAGGGTCAATGTAGTTTAAATTTGAGTAGGTCAAGGGTATCAGGAATAAGAAGAATCCCTTGTGAAACGTTCAGTATGAGAGTCCAATAATTCCATGAGTTTTCGTACGAAATCCATGTGTTTTCCGTATATATTCTATATATTTTCCATATGCTTCTGTAATACTCTTACGGAAACATACGGAACTAGTGGACATCGCTAACAGAACGTTTCAGTAGAGAATATATATTCAATTTTTTTTTCTACGGGAACACAAAGTGGAACACTACTATCAAGCAACACTACAAAAATTATGAACCCAGTCCTGCGAATCGTGAAACTGATAGCTAGTCGACAACCTGCTGGATAATAAGAAATAATGGAGTTCACATCAAGAGATTCGAAGAAAACCAGTCGTCAGAATATCGGTGCTATCGATGTCAAGAAATGTGAAGTGCTAGAATAGACGGTAAATTGTTACCACTGGTGATAGAATTAGGAAATTCGCAGGCAAAATGTGTAACCTGCTCACGCAGCAGAAAGTGGATCAGGATCATTTAGAGGGGAATTTGTTTTACGGGAGATGTACAGCCGACTTTGATGAGTATGATAGTGTTGATGCAGGCTGCAAACGACCGTGATTGAGGAAAACGCGTAAAATGTTGCGTACAGAAATGATACACTGTTGAACAACCTTGCTTTGGCCAGTGCAGGGTTCGACTATGTGATTCTGACAATCCATAACTATTTGATGCTGCACCGTTTTCGGTGCTCATCTTTCTTATCACCAATAACTTCTTGGAAGCAACAAAATGGACCTCCCGAGAGGTACAGCCCTCAAATGCTTCATTCAGATTCATGTGACGTATATCGCGAGTGCCCACAAAAATATTTCAGCAGAATGCCTAGTCTGTGGCAGGCATACACTTATTGAATCGAACATTTCGTACCGTTGTTTAGGGTGCACCATTATGGTTATGCTGGTTTAAGATAAGAACGGTGACAGAAAACGCCTTATGCTACATTACCAGAGTGCTTTATTGTTCACCTTCGCACCCGGCAGACCACATACCAAAGCCTGTCTATTGTGAGAAGCTTTTCATCGCTTTGCTTGAAATTTATGCACGCATTTACTCTATATGTCTTTCGCATTCGTCTAAAGAGAGTGGTTGAGGCGGGGTGCTGTGGTGAAAGTTCACCACGCCTCATGATTGGACAAACCTGGGCACACCTGTGGTGCATATATTTTAAACGACCAAGATGACTGTGTTAAGCACTCTGATGATGATGGCATGCAGGTTCTCATTCTTCGGTTTTCTTATGGGAGTTCTTTTACAGACTTGAAAATGCCTGCGCGATTTTTTTTTGTTGCCACGAGAAATCGCACATACACTTACGGTAACTTCAATTTTCTCCAATGCATACATATCTTCTTATCTCTTTCCATAAAGCTACCTCCTGGTCAAGAGTTTGGAGCTTGTGCTCATCAATGTGTAGATTCAGAAATTAAATTAAAAAACAAGCACCAACGCTAGAACCTAAAATTTCTTCAGCGTTCACAGAGAAAGCGTGGGAGCCTGCTAATATGCTGCAGCTGGCTATAGTGTAACCACAAACACATTAGTTGTACATCTACGCAATAGTGATACAATAAAAAAATAGAAGTGCTTGCACAGTCGTAAAAGCAAGCGATGCCGTTGCCACTGTTTGCGTTAAAAACCATGCTGTAAGCCTTACTGTGTTTTATTGAATATCATTTCTTTCAGGTACATTTGACCTTGCCTTACATATACAACGTGACCCACCATAGCACCAAGTTCTGCGGAGGAAGCATCATTTCTGCTCGCTTTGTGCTAACTGCAGCCCACTGCACCTCTCTTGAGTAAATATTTCCGCCCGAGACGTTTTCGTTCCTCTTACTGTTGTTTTCATGTGCGAAACACAGTTTTTGTACTTCGCGATGATTTCTATTTTTCAAATGATATCATTTGGCAAAACACATATGAAGACTTTTCATTTTTTACTGTTCGTCTAGAAAAACAATGACGCACTACAACAGCAAGAGACCAGCATCAACTGAACACTGAAACAGCTCAATCGACTCATCGAAAAAAACATTCCTTTCAAACTCCTTCCTACAAGGTTAAGAAAATATACGCTCGACACTCATTCTGCTTTGTGAATTCAGTTAACACAACTAGTGTTTTACTTAACGTTTTACTCATTGTATTGAAATATACCACCATAGAACGTTATCGAGCCCATAACGGATCACCGTATCACGAGGATGCGTTATTGTTATATATCTGCTTTGAATATAATACAAGTGCAATGACCTCTCGTATTGATACCACTGTTTCGAAGGTAACAAAAGCGATAAAAGTAAGACGTAGTTTGAATACATATCGCGCACCATTGGCTTCTCATTAGGCTGAGTTCATGTATAATGTGAAAAAAAAAAACTGATGTCAAGTAGAAAAGACCCTAAACACAAGCCATGAATAAAAGCACCACACTCATTGTTTTCTTAGAAATCCTCTTTACAGGATAGCAGAAAAATAGAATTATAATGATCTAAGACAAGGCCGGCAACATTTTCAAGAAGAGGGCCTAGTTTCATGAAGTCTACACTGCGGCTGCCGAATGAAAATCAGTGAAGTGGGCTTGTGAGATGAAGAAAAAATCTTGGGGGATCCCGGCGTCATAGGAATCTGCATAACATGATAATAAAACGTCCTTGTACAATGTACCTTGATGTTTTACGGCTCTGGTAGCATTTTACGTTAATGCATACCTGTTAACGCATAGTGATACGCCTGAATTTTGACAAAAATAAGTCGCATTGTGACAAGAAAATGTCACCTAAGTCCTGGTAAATTCTGGCCTAAAGCTATTTTGTGTTAAAGACATCATTGACTTGAATATATTGCACAAGAGTCGAATACATGTTTATTTACAACATGCACGTCACAAGGCTGTGACATGAAAACAAAGGTAACAAAACTGTCCTAAAAAACATTTTCAATTTCTCATCTGCTGTTAAAAATTATTAGCCAAATCGAAAATATCTTCGTAGAGGCTGTTCTTTGAGAAACACAAGAAAGTCGTGGAGTTGTTCATTGGTTTGTTGGGAATGCCTGTTCAATCGTTCTTCTACTCTGACCAAGCTGATTGTCAAAAGTGCTTTATCACTTTTGAGACAGCAAGTGTCAAAGGAAAGTGGGGTTCAGACACTGCGGCGAGGGCCGAATATTACTGGCTCGCGGGCCGTAATTACCCGACCTTTGTTCCAGGCCACTTCAGGCGAGAGGTTACTTTAAAAGCACTACTGCTGTAGGTCTCTCTGTGGCAGTAACCCTCATGCTTGTTGATGCAGCACACTAGTTTACTTCAAATAAGCGCAATTCGCATGTTTATCTAGCTGATCTTCTGAAGAATGTTCAGCGCCTGCATGGTGCAACCTTCTGGTACGTGATAAATACATTTACTAACTTTTATTCCCCTTACCCCTTCACCAGTGCAAGGTAGCCTACCAGGCTCAGGCATTGTCAACTTCTATGCCTTTCTCTCATCCTTATTCTCTACTAAAATAAACACATTTGCGTGCATTATATTTGTTTTCTCTGTATTGACGGCAAAATACTTGATTTGTGCCTGTGATTATAGAGGGATCAACCTTCGGGAAGCGAAAATTTTCTACAACAGTACTGAAAAGTATGGCGGCCCTACAGTTGGTATTGAAACCCTAATCACGCACCCCCTGTTCGGAACTACGGTATTTGCTCACGACATCGCTTTGGCAAAGGTGAGTGCCATCGCACGTCGAAGGTTTTGAATACCAAAACAACATGTTTCATAAATTGGTCACGTAAGAAATCTTCATAGAAATACAAGCTTTACAAGCTTACAAGCAAAGATTTACAAGCTTTGCAAGACACAAGCTTTATTGCGAGATGTAATATTTTGAACCTCACTGCTTTCCGAGTATCGTGGTTCTCGTTCCAAAGTAGGCATATCACAGATCTCGAACTGTGGGTTGCTTAGTCTTCATAACTAAGGGTCACGCATCTTGTGCATAGATGTTCCAACGAAACTCTTCTAGCGTATTCATTACAAACGACCAGAAGATAATAATATGCGCTAAAATATTTTGACGCAATATAGAAAGCAACGAACCAGGAGTAAAAAAAAACGTGGCTGAAAGGTTTTTAATTATTCAAAACCTTAAAAAGTTAAAAATGAAAGTGCATGAATAGAAGCAGAACAGACTGTCAACAAGATAAAAGGGTAGCTATACATATAATTATCATGAGAAAACTATAGGTTTAGTTTGCTGCATAAATGTGGCCAGAGGATGGCATCTGTTTTTTTTTTAACATTTATGTTTTGGTAGTTTTGAAAAAGAAAGCGGTAAAACAGACAGCTTGGTGCCACTAGAAGTGAAATAAAACTTCTGTGATAGTATAGAAAGCATTGACGTAGCCAGAGGCTAGAACACCAGTCTCATGCCTCCCCCCAGGAAACTTTTTTGATATGGTATATATAGCGCAGTATGAATAATCCCTTGCCCCCCTGCACTTTGAATATAAGGTGGTGCCACCTCTCCCGAAAAACGATTTCAGCCTACGCCCCTGATTGAAAATTGGGCTTCTCACTTTTGCGCAAGTATCCACAGTGCGAATGCAAAACTGAAGTATAGTACGTTAAAATGAATTTCACAATGTTTTTTGATAAACTTACGGGAGGCGTAATTTTTGTCCCTACTTTGAACCATATGATCTAAAGCATTGCCTCCGAGATGCGGCGCACAGAAATTCATTTGTAGAGCAGACGAAGGATGACAACGTGCCATAAAAGCGTGTTCTTCAGTCTAATGCAGCAGTCTTCGTGCCCCAAATGATAAAACTTTCTTATGAATCGTTTATGAACTCATTCAACATTCAATTCTCTTACCCAACGTGTTGCAAACACATGGCTGTCACAGCAGCTCCATCTGTGTGTCAGCAATTGAGAGGCACCACATATTAGAAGTCTCAGTGCTCTACGTGTAAGAGTGAATTCAGATACTGTAGAATACAGTGTTCAAAATAGTTACGCCTATCTGCTAAAACAGTCTTTCTTCACCAAATGCGGTCACGTTTACTCGCGTTTGAAGCTTATTGCTGCTTTTCCGTTCCAATTTCTAGATTTATCAACTTATCAGCGCATTCTCGAAAAGCTCTGATTTGTACCACGAATATTGTCGCTAAAAACAAAATAATGCAACCTGTTTTTTTATATTACTGTATGATGGCCTTCGGTTGCCTATTTACGAGATTTTAAGAAAAATCGAAGATGTGTTTTTTTATTACTCAAATTTCAGTGGAGTACACTTTTGCCAATATGAGAACTTTGAGGCAATATATAAAACTTTATATTTGTCCTAATACAGCAATAAATTATGTACCGAATGATTACACTCTATCCTTAAAACGTGTCAAGTTTGTAAAGGCTGCTTGCATTACTTTCGGAGAAAAAAAAATGAGGAATACGTATTTTATTTTAAACTGTCGCGAAATTAGACATTTTTAAAAGCATTTTCTCAAGGTCTACAAGTTTGAAACTGTACGAATTCATTCCTAATGAGACATGCATTTCAGGTAAAAAATATCCTCCTTGAAACAAAAAAAAATTTGTCTTTTTATAGCATCTGAAATTTTCGAAAATGACAGGTGACGAAATTGGTGCCTCCGTGTTGGTGAAGTTTGATTTTTTTTTCTCGTAAGTTATGCCGTTAATCATAAAACGAAGTTGACTTTCGGGCTACCTGCTGACAGGTGCATGAAATATAAAATACTCAATAAAATTTTCAATATCAACTTTTTGACCCGTGTCGATCTCTCGTAGAATCACCCCACTAGAGTTCTGGATAGATATGCAGCCCATTCGGTAGAACATTGCGTTGAAATCCTAGCCAGCAGGTCAAACTATATATACTGACCTAGAGTGGCGCAGTGTGACTGGAGTATTCGTTTCATATTTCCCCTACCAGCCAAGCCTTTCGTCACCTCGCTTGCGCGTTGCCACGGATTGCGGCTGTATTGATAGGAGTTCAACTGTATTATCAATATTGCCACCGCTAACAAGCTGACAGTTGTTATGAACTATAAGTGCTATGGAACATGGAAATTCACTTGCAAACAAGTGACCAGCGCATCGTACGCGCTCATCAAGTTTTTAACACGTCTTAAGTTGTGAGCGAAGTTCCCACCTGTCTTTTTTTTTTCAGACAACCAAACCGTTATCATACGACAAATTTGTGAGGCCAATTTGCTTACCACAAAAAGAAAGAAGGCTGGCGGGAAGAAAAGCAGTAGTGTCTGGATGGGGCAGATTGTCCGCAGGTAAACGTAGACACCACGCTTTACCATTACCTGTACCTCTGAGCTACTGCGTCAGTGTACTTTGCTTGTTTTTACATTTTATACGTCTTCTTGCAGTAATGAAGGCGCCCTTTTATTCCCAATGTCGTATTCTGCACGCACAAACAAGGAAACTAAAGAGATTAACGCCAAAAACAATGAGCTAGCTGAAACGACGAAGGACCAAGAATAAAAGTGGCATACGAAACGACCATTTGACGCGTGTACCAGTTTTCTCCATTGCCCGCAGCCCGATGTATAATTTCTTTTCCTAGATATCCCTGCTTTTTTCAAACCATGCCTCTTTCTCTCTCTGTTCTTTTCCTAGCGTTATATACCGCATTACCTAGACTTCTACCTAAGTGCAATGGAGAAGAGAACACAACATAAACACATATGTTAAAATATAAATGTGTGGTGTGGTCGCAAAAACCTAATGCTTATCTATGCGTGCACAGCTTTGGTAGTGCCACCTATCAATCAGGAACTGAGCGTGAGACAGAGTGTCTAGAAGGAACAATGTGTGCTTCTTGTAACGTTTTCTTTTTTTTTTTTTTGTCTAGGCGCGCTATTTGACGTTCAGTATTTGCCAGTCCGCCAACAGTCAGTGTTGCAATCAGACACACGTGCGTGTCTGCGCCTTTATAAAGTAGGCTCGAAAGATTTGTCCATAATTAAAGTAGTGTAACGGCATGCCAAAATTTCCTGAATGCGCAATGATGTGCAAGCCCAATAATTAAGAAACGCGTGCGATGGACTGGGTCTTCTCATACGTGACCCAGCATTACAAAAAGTACACACATAAAGGACTCAGATATCTTGGCCGTTACGTTTTTCCAAGTTTCACACGTGTGTTTGATTGACAAAGGGTGCTACCATGACATTGCATGCGCTGATGAGCTTTCGTGCCTACTTTCTTTTCCGTCGCAGTGCGTGCTCGCAATTCACAGGTAAAGTTGTTGTAGTCTTGTCCCGTGAGTCTTATCCCGTGACCTTCTTCTGAAGTTCATTAATCTTAATCTACAAGCTCAACTGTCAGTCGCTTTCACTTCTAATAATAAGAACAGTGCTGCTGGGGTTTCCGTCCGACAACTACGATAACATTACAAGAATGGGCTCAATGAAAGAGTCGAAATTTCTCCTGGTTTCCTTAATCTGCAGCTCAATCTAAGATCATGGGTCACTATCAATCTGTCGCCTTATAAATGTGGCCGACGCAGTTGGGAATCGAAACCACCATCTTAGAGTCAGAAGCAATGCACCGTACGGACTCGACTACCGCAGCGGGCCTTTTCCAACTGTCTGTAGGACGCACGTTACTCGAGAAACACTGGAACGAGTCGCATTACAGTGATAGTTTAACATCACTTGGAGTCATGGACATGGATGTTGAGAAGGCAACAGCTTGAAATCTGAACCAATGTTCCTTTGGACAACAATGGTATTGTCCTAACAAAAACAAGTTCCCCATGTGGAGACATTGCCTTTCGCGACAATAGACAATGTCTACTCGACGACCCATTTGCACTTCAAGCTTACATATTCTACTGATGTCTCGCCATGTTTGAAGCTGAAGAGATCGCCCATGAGCGAAAGTAAGTAGATCTGATGTGGCAGCTCACGTCACCCAGGTACTTTTATTTTCAACAATATACATTCTCCAAAATTTAGTGCGATATGCATCTGAGCGCGTATAATGAATTCACTGCCATCTGATGGTGTACAACAAATGCAGACACAATATTCTTTTCCCAACCCCTTTTGTCAGAAAATTGAAAAAAAAGTGTTGAAAATTTTTAATATACCAATATATTTTGATTACCGCGATAGCTACAAAGCATCGAATTTTGTGTACACTGCAGCATAGTTATTTCTAAGAGTTGTACGTTATTCTGAAAGATTAGTACTTCAAACCTTGAACAAAACTTAGCATCGCGCTTGGCACTCGAGGAATAACCGACTTCACTAGGAGTGCTGTTGGTGTAACATCTTGATGAATTCTCAATAAGATCGATTGAAAAGCTATATAGTTCCATGCACATGAAGCTTTTAGAACCAATTTCTAGCTAAACCTTTTTTTAACATATGTAACAGTACATAAAACTAGAAATTGTGTAATGCAGCAGAGAGGGATGTGTCAGCATGCCATCCCTTGCATTGATCAAAGATGAGCTAATGTTTTTAGAAACTTCATGGGCACTTTTTAATCACTGTCTGTGCCAACTTTTCCTACTTTTGTGTTCCGTCACATATGTTGAAATGAACGAACACCTTTTTTTAAGCTTCAAAGCAAAAGCGAATTGCTGGAGTATACTGCACCAAAAGCGTAGCGCAAATAACTTCTCACTGTGGTCTCCCTATCTTTAAACTGAAATATGAGTGTGCGTGGGCGAAAATCTGGTGCAAGATGAGAAGGTATCAATGTGAGCAACATACTAAATGCCATCTTGAGGTAACGAGAGCGTTCTAGTAGATCTTTAGGAGCAGTGATCAATTCCATAGGTTCTGAGAATATGGTGACAAATATTTATATCAAGTAGCTCCACAGAAGATATCTCACACACACTTCTTTTATTTTTATCTCAACAGACAGCAAGTTCAACTCGGGTTTGCTTCAAGCTACGCAGACCATACTTATTTTCAAGCACTGTAGGCCGAGCTTATCCAAGGCAGATCCTGAACGTACGCTAACAGGGCGACTTGCATTGTGCGCTCGCAAAAAAGGAAAAGGAGTATGCTTGGTAAACATGTATTCAGTATTTTTAAACATGGGCGTCAAGTTACGCAGGTTGTTTAAGATGCCTAACTTCGACTGGGTAGCGCATAAAGCACCGGTATAAAAGTCCCCCTGTACTACCCACTCAAACTTCTCATGAAAACATATTGTCAGCAATGCAGTTTGTTTTTAAACAGAACATTCATAAAATATTCAATCGCTCATAATTTATCGAAACATTTTTAACACATTGACAATATTCTTTTCACAAGTGCAGAATGTTAGTTTTGCTGCAGTGTTTATATTTCTCATGTCCTAAGTAGGCTGCTTAACTTTATCAATTGAGGATGTCGTCTTGTAAAGCAGTTTTCGAAGATCATGTTTACATGGAACGATGCAGTCCGCGTTCTTGCCATTTCTCATTTGTGGCAGAAATTGAAGCCGAGCAGCGGTTGCTTGTTGTTTATCACATCAAACTAATTTTGTAGGCTCACACATTGCATTTTATATGTATATATGTAACTCTCCTGATGTTCAAATAGTAGCTATCTTTCCTCGAATGCTTGGTTTCAAGTTCATAACTAACGCTTACCACAGAAAGAAGTGCTCATTATCTCATGCCTCAGTTATATTTTGTTATTGTGTGAGTGCTATACACCCGGAAACCAGTTTTGTTAGTAAAACGATCAACGCTTTTTGTGTGAGGACACCAAGTTAAGCGTACTTTATTGCAGAATCGATTGACAATGTTTGTTTTTACACCAGTCTAATACCAATTGAACAACTATCATTTGAATTGCCTGTCAATAATATATCTAAGGTTTTCCAAAGCACTGTTTCTATAAGTGATTGTTTCTTTAGCATATTGAACCAGCCATAATGTTGAAGAACGCAGCCGTCGACAGGCTCAAGACGAACCTTTTTATTAGGGCGAACGTGTGCTATACACACAGTATTCTGATAGCAGCGAACAGAGCGTGGGCAGTCAATAAAATTGATCTGCGGTGACGTGCATTCAAGTGTACATGGGCGGCATTGAACATTCGAGCAATATCAGTTGTGCTCACATAAGCCCTTGATTAAGCTCGACAGTTTGCGTCCAGCGGGTAATTTTTGACAGAATAAAGTATCGTGTAGCTTTCCAAGCATTGCAGCATGGTCCGCAGTGAGCATTGACTTTTGGGTAAAAGAACACTACATCATTGTCAAGTTGTGAAACGCGTGTAAATGTCGCCGTATAACCATCGTTTTACAATTTTATGCAACAGGTGCATTGCGTGTGTGAATATTTTCTTGCTCACATTGAGCCAGTAGAGGCGGAAATGTTGTAGGTCCGTGTGCTCGGATTTGGGTGCACGTTAAAAACCCCAGGTGGTCGAAATTTCTAAAGCCCTCCACTACGGCGTCTCTCATAATCATATGGCGGTTTTGCGATGTTAAACCCCACGAATCAATCAATCACATTGATCCAGAATGTCTTGGAAAGTCTTTGATCATTTTAGAACCTTCTGATAAGATCTTTCGCACTATACGAACGATGATAAAGTTTGTTCAGGAACTAACGCCCCAACGGCGAATAAGGCTAAAATTTTTGATGTCACATGTAAAATTGCACAACCGCCGTACCGCACATCAGATTACCGATGTCAGAAGTCTGTGCTGGCCGCTTTCGCTGACCCTACAGTGCTACGTCTTTTTCTGGGCATAAGTTCATGTAATCAAGATTTCACTTTACCAGCTGAGTTTTGCTTTCTCGACCATCACAGCCACGCGTGACAACATCGCAGGCGAGCAGCGCAAAAAGTGTGGATAGGGAAAGGCACACAAGCCAGAACACATAGCACTGTCAAATTAGTCAGCGCTATAGGTGTGGTTCTTTGTGTAGTTTTTAAAGCACAGCTTTCAGGCACCCCTTCCTGCGTCGAGAAGCGTCATCGTGGTCGTTATTATTGTTGACATAACTGATAGAGCCCACAAGAATAAAAAAAAAAGAGCCAACGCAGTCGATATACCGAGCCACTTGTTTCAGAATTCGCCTTCTTCGTGCGACACGTACATAGACCTCTCAGTCGTATCTCGTGCACATATGGGCTGGCATATGCACTACGGCGAGATTCGCTGATTTTTTCGGGGCTTTCATCGTTTCGCTCGGTTTGAGACGCCTGCAACGTACAGAGTGATGTGCGCAGCTCTCAAACATTTGTACATTCTGTGTCAATATATAACAAACGTTACCTCGCTACTGCTGCGAATAGCCAAAATTATAAACACACTGGCGCTGTCTCAAGAAGAGGGTGCACTCAAAATTGCTTTAGACCCCACCGTAATCCCCGGGGGACTTTTTCTGTTCACATCTTTCACGTTCCAGCTCTGCAACATTGTTTTTTAATTATGTTAAAAAATTGCAGTTTCAGTCTGTTTGCCCATCCACGCTATGCCACAACTGAAGGTGGCTCATTTTACAGGGGGATTCCGGAGGGCCACTTACCATCACAGCCAGAGGCCACAGGGCAGTTCAAGTTGGCATTGTCTCATTCGCCTTCGGCTGCGCTCACCCAACTAACGCTGATTTCTACACGCGGGTGTCGACGTATGTTCCTTGGATAAAGCAGCAGCTGGTGGAGTGCAATGAGTGAGAGATAATTTGGCAAACGCTGAAGTGAAGGGGCAAAGTGTTTGTCGTAATAAAATTGCGTACAATGAGAAGAAACGCATGCAAAACGTGTGTGAACTGCTTTGTCTGTAATGCGACTTTCAGTATATCGCCGCCCCGTACAACACTGGCGTCGACACTACGCGTGGCGTGAGGATTGACAGAGCAAATTTACGCATAAGGAGCCAAGTTTACGTGAATGTTATAGGGCCGCATCGCATCGCTTTTCCAGTGTACCCAACTTATGCAATCAGTACTAATGCGCCAGAAAGGCGCTTCGTAATAAAGACCTCTGTAGGGGAATGGTTCCCAGTCGACTTACGTGGAGCACATAGATGCAGGTACGTCCCATGGTAATGACAACACACTCTATAATATGCGGAAGAAGGATACACTACGTCTATATCAAGCCGATGCACTACATGAAATGGCTACAATGAAAAGCATTGGAAAACACTATACGTAAAGCTTACACCGGATATTGAGCCTGGTGCTCCCGTACTTCTTTCAGGTGGTGCCAAGCGGTGCAACGTTCATGCAGGAGTTAATGTGCTACATGTCGATGGCACCGCGCCGCCTTTCCTGAAATCACTTCGACGTTCCACGCGCCGTTGTTACGTTTACTTCGAAGGGTACGGCAAAAGCACGCCGGTGGTCATCCTTGTACAAGTCGAGCTCACAAAAGGTACCGGCCAAACCTCAGAGCTTCACATACTGTCACTGGTAAAAACTAGCAGTTGTTCCGTGTAGGAATACGACCGATTAGAGAAGCTCCTTAGAAATGGGGGCGAATCACTATTCGCTGATACCGCTGCTGGCTTTCATGAAGGCGGTAAGGTGGGGAGTGGGCGGGGCTGCGCTCGATGTCGCAAAACGGCAAAGCGCGTAATCGTGCTACGCGCGCAGTGCGCTGCAAGTTATCTATCAATGCACCTGCACTCCCGCTAGCTGGCAGCCCGCCCCTGTTGTTTTGCTCAGCGCACTTTCCCGGTGCAGGGAGTTTCGATGGCAGCGACGACGGCGGCGGAGTAGGGCCTAACGAGCTTTGCTCCTAAAAAACAAAAGTTTTTTTTTTATTTCACCTTCCCCCTGTATACCTGCTTTTCACAGGACAGTGACAAGAACACATTTTCAAAAAACAACATTATTGCCATTGATACCACGGTGGACAAGCCATGAAGAGACAGATAATCAGAATGCAAAGGCAAGCTGATGAAAAAACAAGGCGATGCGCATAGTTCTAGATGACGCTGGTTCATACCACCCTTCGAGATGAAGCTCAAGCATCAGTTAATTTTATTGGCCATATAAGGCTCTCTGTTTTCGGTGTTTATTTTTCTTGAATTTTCTATTGTGTTTTATGGAGTCACTTTTTCGGAGGAAATTCAGTATTTATTCGGTATCGTATTTTTTTCTCGTGAACTCCTATTTTCTCTAAATTTGGTCCTTAATAAACCGTTATACGTTCTCCTAGGTGTTCTTACTAATTTTTTTCCAAAGAAAATTCAATAAACTGTTGCTGGTAATCAGTATTTTCCTCCTTTTATTTTTTTATCACGAAATTGTTTTCTCGCAGGGTCCACCGCGGCTTCTATGAGGTACTTCCAACACGGAAGTGAGGTTGAAAACTATATTCTAAAAGGCGCAGAATAAAACCTTAAAGCTAATCTTTGTCGCACGGAATCAAACCAGCAACCTCTCAACTCTGAGCGCGCTGCGCTATTGTCTACGCCACGGAGCGTACGATGCCGAGAATGCTAACGGCAAGTCATTTATATACACTATGCACTGTTGGACAGTCCTCATAGCTTCGAGAGTTTAGCGCCTTTTTGTTATCAGTGGAGGGATGGCGTGACGGGCTCGCGTTGGGCCCGCTCTAAAGGTCGTCGCCTCCACGGAACGTGGTTTCTCTACCACGCGCGCTTATCACACTCGTCATTCGGGTGAGGGTGAAGGTCAATTCGCACGCTGCCGCGGCTGAGTTTACGAAAGAAAGGCACTGCTCACAGTCGCAGTTTTTCGCGCTTGTACTGTGTATACTTGTGCGCTCGTTTTGCGTGTCTTTCTTTCTGTTTGAACAGTGAGCTGCTAAAGTGCATAGTTGCGATAGCTGTTAGTCTGCACCCGTGCTGTGTATGCTAATTTCGTGCGTGTTTTTCGTTTGAGGTGTGCACTACAGGTTTCGAGCTGCTTAGCCTTCTTAACATGTATATGCAATTTTTTGCTGTTGCTGTAACAATGCACAATAAACGCTCAACTACCTCTGTATAAACACGTTTCAGTTTTGTGTGATAGCGATTCCAATATAGAGGGGTCAGCCACGTCTTTTTTTTTTGTCTTACCTTTCTCTTTTTATTATCTTGTTAATAAAGCTGCACTGCCGTGATGCAACTCTGCTCACAACATCTTTGCTTGTTGGGTGAGTCGGAGCTCTGAATTGCTCTCAACTCGCCCACGTGTACTTTCGGGGGGCAGGAGTTAGGTAAGCTACATGTACTCTTTGATTCTAATGAAAAATACGGACGCTTCAAATATTATCACACTCAATACCGTGAACTCCGCGAAATATAATACATTAAAATACAATTACATTACATCTTACCGCGAAAGCATGCCAACAAGCGGGATCGAATCCTGGCAGCGACGGCTACATTTTCGATGGAGGCGAAAATGCTGCAGGCCCGTGTGCGCAGATTTGAGTGCACGTTAAAGAACAGCCGGTAATGGAAATTTCCAGAGCCCTCCACTATGGCGTCCCTCATAATTATATAGTGGTTTTGGGAAGGTAAACCCCACATATCAGTCGGTCAATCAATACATGCAAACAGTATAAATGTATCTTCGATATCTCGAAGGTCCAAATTAACGCGTAAGTACTTGAATACAAAATAAATACGTTTGCTAGTAGTACAACTTTAACGCTTGTTTATTAGACGCAAGTATATTTTATGAGGTTGCTGCCACTGGGTGATGCTCGCTTCATTCAATTGATGAATATAAGCTTTCAAAATGCTCTTTGTTTCGTTGCAAATGTACTTTAAACATTGGGGATTTTGAGATAAACTTGACTCGTAAAAAACTCTATGAGCGGGTGTCTATCGGATTTCCTCAGAATGACCATAAAACACGGAGCTCTGAATACATAGTACCATGCGTTGGCCTCTGTGGTGCAAAAGTTGCGGTGCTCTGCTGTTGACCCGAATTTCGCGGGTTTGGTCCCGCCCACGGAGAGCGCATTTTGATAAAAGTGAAACGCCAGAGGCCCAGATGGTTAGGTTTTGGTGCACGTTGAAGAACACCCGGCATTAAAAAATAACGGAGCATGACGCTATACGGTGTGCTTCAGAATAACATTTACTCGCCGTATCTTTTGTACGTAAAACTCGAGATACCCGATCAACCGGCAATTTCCATCAAAACATCATCGTTTCGTTTTATTATTTTGACACTTTAACTCCGTTTTTGCGCCCTACTGTATATGAGACGGCGTTCATTGTTAAGTTACATAATTTCTTTTCGGCAGATGTTAAAACAATTGCACTCTGGCTGCTCCACCTAATTGTTCCCGATGACAGCTGCGGCGATTCGCGGACGCTAGGAGATGGAACTCGATCTTGTTCTTGCTCACCTGTTACCCGAGGCACATACCCGCTGTGAGGGATTTGCGAAGAATTGGGTGGTTTTATAAAATAGTATGCAGTTTTAGAATATAGGACGTTATATATTGGAACGATTACAGATTACCTAAAAAAATTTGGGTGCTCTATCTAATGCATATAGTTACTTAAATTTAAAAAAATGTTTTTTCTTAAATTTACTCAATAAAATGTGTTATTAACTCATGTAATGAATTCCTTGCCGATCCCCCTGAGTGGGTATGAGCCATATATTAAGGCATCATCATCAGAGGAGGAGGAAGAAGAAGCCCTCCTCATAAGGCTAATACTTATACCAGATTGCGCTGTGCAGTTCCACAACTAAATTATTACCTTAACAAAGCTCGGCTCAAGGCGTCACCGCTATGCATTTGGTGCAACGAAATTGAAACAATTGAACATTTCTTTTTATTCTGTCATCGTTATTCTTATCACAGAAAAAGATTTTTAGTAGCCCCATTACAAAAGCTAGGAATACAAGTAAATCTACCAGTAATTTTATCAATTGGCGGAACTTCATTTGGTTACTGCCACAGGGATGTATGCTCCGCTGTGTTTGATTACATCAACGCAACTAAAAGATTACCGTGCTAGTGAACCCCTACCTTTTCAGATCTTTAGTTTATAATTTGTAGTTATGTCTTTCAAAAACAAAAGATGGTTTGACCGCTTGCTCAGCAAACATTTTTGTTTTTGGTAGTATTATTTTAAGCTACTTTTTTAGATTGGCTTCATTTTCATTTTAGTTTCATTTAAGTATCCTGCCGCCCGGTTCTTGGCCCATCCCCCTTATTGGGTAAGCGCCATTCATCAGAGGTCATCAGCATTAGCATCAGCATCAGTCGTGGCCTGGCCTGGGAGTATCCTCAATGCAAACGTTCTACGTAAGTACAATTTGTTTATCGTGCTTCGGAATCTTTGTTTTGCTGTACCAGAAAATGATGTGCAGCGAGCTGCATAAGCCCCAGTGGCACAGTGTGAACTTGTTCGACGTTGTGACTAGGACTGTGATTGGCAGACGACTGCACCTAGGTAAAGATCATTAACAGTGTAAAATATTCTTGTTTCCCCGGACTATTACGGCTGAATACTTATATCGCTAAAAATGCGCCTCTTGTAAAAAAAATATAAAGATAAACGTTGACTGCGATAAATGGCGAGTATTATGAGGTGCTAGTTCTGATTCAGGTAGCTCGCGAAAATACTTGGCATGAATATAAACAGTATTTTCTGGTGCAACAGGTTATATCTAAATTCACATAATGTATTTTCACGCCCATTTAGCCATGCATTCTGGTGAAACGATAAATTGTGTTAATAAAAATCACACGGCAACTTATTCAAGGTAACTTATTCAAAACAAGGTAAAGGGTGACAGTCCTCTTATATTTCTAATTCAATAAAGTGACCCTTAGTTGTACTGTCCTAAAAGCTTTGTGTTTCTAACACAGTCTTAATCATGGCCTAAAAAATCAGAAGCATTGTACAATATTTGCAACTTTTCTGGTTTGACGGCCCCGCCGCGGTGGTCTAGTGGCTATAAGGTACTCGGCTGCTGACCCGCAGGTCACGGGTTCGCATCCCGGCGGCGGCGGCTGCATTTCCGATGAAAGCGGAAATGTTGTAGGCCCATGTGCTCAGATTTGGGTGCACGTTAAAGAACCCCAGGTGGTCGAAATTGCCGGAGCCCTCCACTACGGCGTCTCTCATAATCATATGGTGCTTTTGGGACCTTAAACCCCACAATCATTCCTGGTTTGACGTTGATCCATGGTCACACCGCCTTTGAACAAGTGAGGAAGCATTGTGATGACTTTCCAGAATGGCAATTTATCTGACACTACAGTGACGACACAATGATATGATGGTGATCGCTTAAATCTTCCCTGCAACTTTTTAATAACGTTATATGGTGATGTAATCACATGATGATAATCTTTTGCACCACTCGTACTGACGCCGATATTGAGCGACGGTGGTGGTTAACCTTCCGCTCGGGGATCCATTGATGGTTTTAGTTTAATAATATACTCTCCTCTTTTTCTGTTCTTGCACTGATGTTCATTTCCACCATACTCTATTTTAGCTGTGCTAGAGCATTGCAAGAGTTTGTTCTTTACCGACGCCAGTCATTCACATACAAAGAAAAAAATTCTTTTGTTTCTGTTTTCCGTCACCAGGCCGGTCTGCAGTTGAACAATGACTTCCGAAACCTATCGAAGGACTCCAGATCAGAGTCCTTTCTAGTTCGCTTCCGCTTCCGGGCGGTGGCCTACTTCTTAGCCTGCGCCGTGGTGACAGGCGCGGCCGTCATGACTGTGCTGCTGGTCGTGCTGCCCAGACCACAGCGTGGCGCCCAAAGGCACCGCGCACTGCTCTGCGTTCGGGAGGAATGCTTTCTCGGAGGAAGCGTGATGAGCAGCGCCCTCGACCTCAGTCGGGATCCGTGCGACGACTTCTACGCGTACGTCTGCGGGAACTGGAAGCCCACCTCTCCTGGCACTCGTTCAGCCATAGATGACGTCCGGGTGAGGACAATGTCCAGGTGAGTATCACACGTACAGCTGCTTGTTTGGTTATCTTAAACGCGCGAGCGTCGACAACAAAGTCAATTAGTGCCGCATAACGATACACGGCTGCAAAATGAACGTTACGTAATACGTGCATGCGTGTTACGAACGCTCATATGCGGTTGTTTTCTGCCACACTGTTCCAGACACCGTATACAGGGACGCAAGGAACAAGCACATTTGAGTCTGTGGTAGAAGCTCGTACGTTCTGGTTAAAAAAAAAATGGGAGGCTGGACATCATCAGTTCGTGCTTTAGATCTGGTGCTCCTGTGCTTGCTCCAATGAGAAAAGTTCAGCCTAGTCAACGCCTATAAGTTCATCAGAGAGACTGCTAAAATACCGATGATAGTATCAATTTTCGTCATAGAAGTCACCATCGCTCATCATTTAGATCATCATAACAATCAAAACATTGTGTTATTTTTGTCATAGAAAATCCTAATCAGTATTTCGTTTTATTCACTCCTTTACTGGCCGGGGGCATGTGACTTACGTGACACCTACTACTTCTAGTACTACTACCACTAGTAGTAGTAAAGGTGGTAGTAGTAGTAGCAGAAGTACTGCGCCTATAATTCTACAATTAAAAAAAGGATAACCTTGATAATAGGTCTGGCGGTTCCGTGTCGCCATTTGCGCAAGGGGTGGGTGCCCTCCAAAGCCCCTATAACGTTGTTCTGCTGAGCACCAGGCCGGAAGTGCGCTTGTACCTATTTAACCAGTAGGCACTTGACGGCAGCAATTCTCTGCCTCCCACAGCAACGCCGTATGCTCAATTATTTCACAGAGGCTGTGGTGGATTAAGCTACGCTCAGTATCTTTCGCAGAACCTTATGGGGCAACCTTTCGAGATGAGTATACGTTGGCTACATGGCTGCGCCCCACGAGTGTCCTAAAAGGAGTCAGTGTTACTCCTTAAACAGTGTCGTAAATTTAGAGAGTCTTGACTCTTTAAAGACAGTCGACATGCCTCATTAAAAAAAGTGTGACACAAGTGGCGCTGACATGAATATAAGAAGAGTTAGTCCACAGCTTTCTTTTTCTTGAGTGCAAGTTGCGAGGCGAAATTTCAGGTTTATCCTCCTTAGTTCATATTGCCGGCTATCTGGTAGACGAACTGAACGTAGCATCCGGTGTGTTCCGAGATGATGGGTGGTGAGAAAAGGTATCAGGAATGTTTGTTTCCTGTTTCTTTCCGAACAAGTTGCCATTTCAATGGTTAGTGGAAGCATGTGCGCTTATTATCAAACTTTACTTTCGCTAAAGAGAAGATGCTATACTAATCACGTAAAAATGACCGACGCTGAAATTATGTAAGGACACAAGTATTAATGATTGCAGTCATAGGTTTCAAATTATTGCTGTCACTCACGCAGAGCTGCGTTCCTGCTTGACCAACAACACGGCAACGACTTTCTGGGACGAGCCGCAAAGGTTTACCGGAGCTGCCTTGAAGTCATACACGGAAACCAGGATCACACGCTGAAACTCCGGACATTCCTTCAAGAAAGGTACATATTACCTCCGGCTCGAATAATGCAGTAATATTTCAGCAGCAAGGCACACTCAATTGAGGACAGGTTTGACGATCAGGAAAAAGTACCTCAGTAAGAATGGCCTACATTTTGATTGGAGGACCTGTCCTTTGCAAAGATACCTTGCTATCATTGGCAATTTAGCGTTAAGCGGGCATAGTTCTGCTTGAAATTCAATCGAAAAGCCCTTTAAGTTTCCGCCTGCAGTGACGTTGCCTTGACTTAGGTTCGCAATGAGAAGTTAGGTGACGGAAATTCACTGTCTCGTTCTCAAAGAAGACAATAGTACGTAGTTAAGGAGACAACAGCTTCGTTTATGCTGTCATCACGCGCGGACAAACACGCTTGAATTAATTTTACAAAAAACAACAATGTCAATTGTTTTCACAAAGTTATCTTGATTTTGTGCACTCTGTGCAATTCTTCCAACGCTAATATACATATCTACGAAACAAACAAAAAATTACCGCTAACTAAAGAAGCAGTAAGCGGGCCAATACCGTCTGCTATGTCAACGCTGATTTAAAGGCCAGAGGCAACCAGCACATACTTTAGTTTACAAAGTTGAAGTTATTTTCCTGTTCGCTTGGATATTCATGAGGTCGTACTATATAGGGGTACTCAATTATGCAAGAAAAAAAAATTCGGCAGATACCACGTACTTTGGCAATCGACGTTATAAAGAGCATGCAGAGGAAAAGTGAGCGTGTCGCTATTGTATTTGTTAAGCGACACTTCATGAATACACGCTAGTATATGTACAAATGTCGCACACAGAGACATGTGTTGAGGAGTTGCAGATGTTTATGTAACCAGTTGTTTGCCTTTGTGCACCGATGCCAATAGGAACATGCATATTAGCAACACCAGAAGCTGATATGAAGCGCTGATGCCAGCGAGAATACTTGCCCTGGACACTGCTACATAAATTAACATGGCATCTAACCACAATTGAGGTTAACGTGACGTGGCGGTTGTATCAAAGGAGTACACATAAAATTTTTATAAAACTGGATAGCCAGAACTACAACCACTATTGACGTTTCACAAATATTAGCGTCTATTTGAAGAGTACTTCCAACACTTCTAGCTCTGTGGTAGAATGCTTCATTACCACGCAGAATGTTTGGGTTCAATTCCAGCTGGTACAAGAATTTAGTATTTGCATTCGTCGTGTCAACGCTACCAATGTCATGTATTTCTTAACGATCACGCGTTACAATTGCCCATGTGTGTTCTCGTCGTTTCTAGGTAGTTACTAAGTGTTATTAACCTGGGGTATAAACATGCATAGCCGTGGTACATACTCGCCAGTGGGTATGTGCCACTGTCTGGCGGGAAGTTTTTGACGACGTGCGCAACGGAATGTGACATTATTCATGTTTTTACCAGCACGTCATATTCGTCAAACCAACTTAGCCTCCTATGCTAATTTTGGTTTGCGCGAGTTAGGGGAGTGATCACGAGAGCACACAAACGTAAGCGGCTAGATAGATAGATAGATAGATAGATAGATAGATAGATAGATAGATAGATAGATAGATAGATAGATAGATATATAGATAGATAGATAGATAGATAGATAGATAGTTAGATAGATAGATAGATAGATAGATAGGTAGATAGACAGATAGATAGATAGATAGATAGATAGATAGATAGATAGATAGATAGATAGATAGATAGATAGATAGATAGATAGATAGATAGATAGATAGATAGATAGATAGATAGATAGATAGATAGATAGATAGATAGATAGATAGATAGATAGATAGATAGATAGATAGATGCGCTCCAAGTCACCGAAGTTCGCGAAGAAATGCTTCGCATTTATTATGTTGCACGCCACTAATTTTAATTTTGCATGGTTGTTTAAATAACTTCAGTTGTCGTACCAGCACGATCCTGTCGCGTGCAGAGGGTTGCACAAACGTTTAAATGGAATCCAGAGCAGCGCAATCTGATAGAATGAATTTTAACTGAGGATTGGCTGAGAAAATACTATATCCAATTCCTCGGCTAAGAACAAGCCTGCGCTTAGAGGAAACAGTGATGGCAGCGATCCGAGAGGTTTCAGTTATTGTGCATCAATATCATTATGTTGTGAAGCAGTGTATATTATCATACCCGCTGTATGAGTGATACTTGTGCAGATTAACTCCAAGTGCTCCGTTGTTGATGTGGTATGATTTCTCCTGCTACCATCAAGTGTTCTAATGACATTACATTAGTATCGACACCTGCCATGCCCGAATTTATTTTTTTTCCTCAGCCAGAATTTTTCAGCGTTAAGCCACCACCTGTGTAGCGTCACCATATTTGTGTCAGGCGTACATTTCAAAGGATATTTTTTAGGCAACATACCTGTCACCAATCTAGTGTGTACGCTTCTCCTGTTCTGTAAATAAACGCTATATCCGTTACAATGAACACTCGCTTATCTAATTAGCTGGACTATGAGGGATATATAGGTCGTTGAAAAGGTTGAATGATAAGCCAGCAACCTACATGTTTGCGACAGCGTGTAAAATATCCATGAATGCTTGTTCGCCGCGATGGTGGTCGTTGTAGCCGTTCTGCTCCGAACCTGCAGCAGCAATCGCAGCAGCAGATCTTGATATACCAGCCGAGCGTTCTACAGCAAACATGCTACACATAAGGTCTATAAGTGTTGGTTGTGCCAGTGATGAATATGAAATTTACTGCGACGAGTCTCTTGTCAGGGGATTGTTCTGGCCTCGACCAGCGCCGGCCAATGCAACCACGGACCCACTGTTCGTAGCCGTTGACCTGTCCATTAACTGGCGTCTCGACCTTTGGTTCCATATTGCACTAGTGGCGACGCCTGGCGAGAAAACTGTGCATGCGCGCCTGCAGCCGGGAATGATTAACCAGGACTGGGTCCGCTTTCTTTGGCTGTTGCGCCACGACAACCAGATGACACACCTTGCCTATCAGCAGGTTGGCTCAACAGCAATACAATAAGAATAGCATAAGGCTTTGCATATTATACGTATACAGGGTTTCCTACGTAACTTTAGCCAGAGTTTAAATATATGTCGGAACACGTACTTACGAAGAACGAACTTTCACGATAACGAACTTTTGAAGGAACGAAGAAGGATAAAAAACTTCATTGAGAAAGTTGTAGATTGATTTGTAAAACGTCCAGAGAGATAGCTTTGAATATTATAACTGTTAGGTATTAGTGTTTTTTGCTAATTCCAAATGCCCGCAAAATGCGGAAAAAATACCGCGTGATAAACCCGCTTGCGCATCAGTGCGAACGATGATTCTAGTGCTCCCTAACGCTCCGCGCACGAACGACACGCTTCCCTCACAACGGTTCATGACAGCGATAAGCAGTCACAGTGGTTATCGTTTTTGTGGCCGATAGCAGAACGTGTTCATCACAAAGCCACCACCATAGCTGCGGCCCCGCCAAGACAACACAATAGTGCAAATGCTATGGTCGTTCGTACGCGGAACGTTAGGGAGAACTAAAATCATTGAGTGCACTGGCGCACGATGCGGTTTGTCACGTGGTATTTTGTGTTTTGCGGGCATTTTTAATTAGCCGAAAAAAAAATAATACCTAACAGAAATAAAGTTCAAAACTGTCTAATCAGACATTCTGCAAACCATTCTACAACTTTATAAGTGCAATTTTTATCTATCTTCGTTTCTTGGAAAGTTAGTTATTCAAATATATCTAATTATACGATATTTGAGAACACAAAATATAGTCTAACTACTGGCAACGGTAAGCCACATGCATTTGGTTGCGTCGTAATCGCGTGTACTGGCATTTTTTTTTTAACTCTGGCTAAACTTATCAGGAACACCCTGTATATTGTGTTGAGAATGGTGACATAGACTGCGCTTGTACAGTCGCGACAAATATAATTGGCAACACGCTTCCAGAGGACAGGTTTGGGGACCCTTCATCTAAGGCCACCCCGTCGCAACTTATGTTGAATACTACAGTACATTCAGTGCGCACAAGAGATTTAAACAGTCGTGTTGCCGTTGTGGTGGGTATTCGTTTGATGTTGTAACATTGCGTCACTTGTACGAAAACATGTTAACGCTGGGTAGCTGATAACACGAAGTTGTACCATGGATTTCGTCGAGCTTATTTCACAGCAATTACTCACAGACGTTTCACTTCACTGCGAATGAATGAACTTGGCTCCAATTACAAAAGTGCTAAAAATGTTTAGTTTTGGCCTTGTCCCGCGTAGCTGTGCGCAGAACAGACTTAGTAGTCTGAAAACTTGTGGGGGTCTCTCATTTGATGGTTTTCATAAAACGATTTAGCTTGAATCGCTGCTACTAATAAATGATTGGGTTGATCTTGTCAGTCAATCAAGCCCATAGTTTAGGCAAGATTAGTTTATTCTGTTGGACATCATAATAGTAAGCCACTTTTTTGTAAATTTAGGTCAAGGCGCTGCTCTTGAGGGATAGTTAGAAAAGAATCTGGTTGAAACTTGATGAAGCGCCATTCATTGGTTACTATAGCATTACACGTAATATTGTACCCTTTGTTGTTATCCAGGAAGCCTCCAAGCTATTTACCAAAGATGGCTTTGAGACAATGACGCTGGAAGTGATGGAGCAGATGGCGTCGCTCGAGCTGCAGGTAGCACAGATGCTCTCACCAGGCAACATGACGCTGCAACCGGTGCAAGGTGCACTGAGCAACAAGACATGTGGCCGTGTCGCCTGGCGGAACATTGATTGCCTGATGCCTGGAGTGCAGCCTTCACGGTGGCTTGCCGCCCTCTCACGCTTTTTTGGTCCTTCCGTATGTGCATCACGCACTGGCCTTCTTATATTTTCTCCGTTGGCAACTTGGCCATGTTTACCGCTGACGTAATGCACATCGTGCTATACTATCTCGATATGTTGTTCGCGTGTGATACAAAACAGTGGACAGTCGAGATGAACAGCAAAAGTTGATTATATGAAAAACAATTGCAACCATGGATGTAGCAGCAAAACAAACAATGCATCTACAACACCCGCCATTGCACAGAAACACCTTAAGCAATGTTTCACGCCTCGGCAAACAAGAAATAGAATTCAGCGAATATGACGCCATGCAAACAAAAGCTTCGCAAGCCATTTTCACGCGAAGCCCCATGGGGCTCAGTGCGGTGATTTTCGTGATTGAATCGCCTTTACTCATCCACCTTGATTTACAGTGCGCATAGGATAATGTTCAGCACAGTGTAACGGCGAGTTTCAGCGCTTCCCAAGCTTTTAATGCTTTCCTAAAATAAACTAGAGGGAACCCTGACGTTACGATCGTTCAGCTATCATCAAAATGATGGGTAGAACAAAAGTCTGCTTAGCCTTCGTGCTTGCAGTCTTCTAACACACTTGTGTCTTTCTTTATTGCATAGTTTTGGTTTCGTTTAAAAAAAAGAACGAATTATTGTGAACACCATAAGCCGATTCAAATTGTTGAACCTAAAATATTTATGTGGTGAAGTGGAACTGCTGAACATTTGCTGATTGTCGTCTCGAGACAAAGCAATTATAAGCCGCGTGAGGCCAAATGGAGCCTAAAGTGCTATGATCAAACCAATTTCTGTACTAGACATGTTAACTGGAGCGCCGTGCGTTGCAGTGCCCATGGAGCGTCAGAGTTCCCTCCAGTATATATATGGAAAGGTCTCTGTTGCAGGTGGCACCTGGCCGATGTGTATTAGACTACTCATTATTGCACGCCATCGTCTCCCAAACGTTGCTTACGACGGGTGCCTGCTTTCACTACAAGTTTGAGACTGGTGTTTCAGACAGCGAAGAATTAGCGTTGCTAGGCACTCTATTCTTGACTCATTCGTGGCTTTTCACCTGTCATGCTTAAAAACAGCTATAGGTTGACGTCCTCATCTGCTCTTCCTTGCGTAGGTGAATGAGACCACCACGGTGTCTGTATGGAATTCACGGTTCGGAGAAATGCTCGGCAAGGTCCTGTCACTTAACCCAAACAATGTCCTTCTCGATGTCATAGGCTGGACTGTCGTTCAGGTAAGCATTGTGGCCCGCCTGGTGGCATAGCCAAGGTATGGCACACCATCCCTTCATCTTGCAGGCCCATGCTGCATGCTTTTTGGGGAGATAACTAAAATATCAGTTTTGAGCTTTTGGCTTTTATGTTGAAATTTTTCTGTGTTTTTTTGAATAGCATCTACGTGTGGTGTTAAATCGGTGACTGTGTAAGAATAATGCATGTTTCTTTCTTATATGTAACTGGCTGGGAAGCCTAGCAAAGCTCTAAGGAGCTTTTTCTTGCCATGTCATCCACTTCTTTATGTTTAAAATTAAATGGTTGATTGATTGAAATGTTGCACCTTCGACATGCGTAATGTTTGCTTTTTGATCGACAATGTTCACAAGTATGACCACAGCCCCCAGTTCAAGATAGCTGGGCGTTCAGCAGGCGCTTAAAATTTAACCGGGTCGATTAATCGTGCGGCAAACACACAGCTAGAGAAAGACAGATCGGCAGACATACGAAAATTTCTGCGTTCGAGTATTCCAAGGAAGGGCAGACCTTCAAGTGCCCACTTGCTGCCCACTTGCTACATCGTGTTGGCCAGCATAACCGCCACATGGTCACAGTAAAAGAGAAAAAACATACTTTTATTTTGAACAAGGACAATGTTCGTTCGAGGGTGGCGGCCTCTTTATTCGAAGTAGCCGCAGGCCTTCCCCATTTACGGTGCTTTTTGAACCAGGTTTCGCTAATTCTTCATGTCTGTGTTCAATATCTTGGATACCCATTGCTCTTCAGTTTGTGTAATGATTCCTGGGTTTTGTCTGCATCACCATACCGTGCGGCATTGGGTGTACGGGACATCACATGGCAGAGGGTGCCCGGGGCATCATACGGCATAGGGTGTCTGGGACATCCCAATATTTACAGATGTACGTGTACTCAGTCGGTGAGGTGCGGTGAAATAGTGTACCTTGGACGTAGGTGTTCATTCGCAGCTTTGTGAGGGTTACTGCATCTACCAAATCAAGTTTGGACGACTTGCCACGGCTGGAATTCAAACCTGCTACCTTCGGGCAAGCAATTAGAAAAATATAATGACTGGAACACCAGGACGTGTGGCCCCAGAGGTATTACAGGTATTCATCTAATGGGCACATATTGCACCAACATCACGGGTGCAGATGCTGGGCTGGGCCGCTCATCCGCTGCTGGGGTACGTGCGTTTGGGCGGCGAGGTGCACAGCAGGCTGAGTGCGCCCCCTTTTTGCCTGGCCGCCACTGAGGCGCTGCTCGGAGAGCCAGCAACAGCCACATTGTTAGCGACGCATCTACCCGCGAGGCATAGAATGCAGGTATGTCATGACCGGTCAACTATAGCCCTAAAACGATGAAATTGCATGCTGAATAATCTTCCTGTATATAAATTAACTGTGAGATGATTGCTCCTTTATTTTCTATCCGTGTACATGTCGCGTATATTTTCTTCTGTGATTTCTTCGGACTACCTTGAACATTTATTTATGACTGTTGAAAAAAAAGAAACTGGCAATGATCCAGCAGCAGTACGAAGTCACCAATCAATACTACTACTAATATTACTACTACTACTACTACTATTATTATTATTAATATTATTATTATTATTAATCAATATAAAATAGGAAGAAGATCATGACGATGAAAAAGAAGATGAAGAATTATTTGTGGCATTTAACGTCCCAAAACTACGATACAAATATAAGGGACACCGTATTGGAAGGCTCCGGAAATTACAATCGAAGCTGAGATGCAGTCCACACGAACTTCTAAAAGAAGCTTTTTTATAGTGAATGACTTGGAAATGCATTGCTTTCAGCTTTCATGCCTTCACAATTACAGAATGTTTCGCAACTAAGTTTTTTTTTTCTGAGAAATACGCGCGTGTTTTGTTGTGGATCTATGCTGCATAAGGGTAATCGTGAGTTGCCGTTGCCTAACCATGTTGGATTCCATGTTGGATTCCACATAAATAATTTGCAGACATTATCGGCTGTGATAACGCAGCTCAGAACACAACAACGTATCAATGTAGTATGTAGCAATATCAATTTTGTCTTCCTCGCGTTATTTTCCAAAAACATGTTACACTAATTCCACTCACTAACTGAGCATAGATGAAGAATAATTAATGCACAATTGAAATGGTCTCCTTTCGCTGCGAAATTCACGTATTAAAAGTGACATAACTAAGTTGTCGACACCACAATTATTTCTGTTTTGTGTATCATGTCATCAAATTACCCCATTCACGGCAGGGCGAATAATTCGGTGAAGCCATCTTCATTAGCATGAATACGCTATATTCACCATTATTTAGTTGGTCAAGAAACGTTCAGTTGGAACATCCAAGATAGATGCGCTTTAACGCCTACGCGAGATTGTCTGACGCAGACCACTTTCCAATTGCCATAGATTAACAAATTTCTGCGACGCGACGAATTGTGAGGGCCCGTTTTGAATTTGCGTCTTCATGTCGCAGGCAAATAGCATTTTGAACTTCGTGGCCAAGAGCTTCTCCCAGATGATGCGGGCTTCGACGAGCGCCCTGAGTCTCGGTCACGAAGGAGACCTAGACCCCACACGCAACGTCACCCTGCGGCTGTGGCCCAAGACAGTCTCTAGACTGCAGCTGGAGAGATCTTACGGCTCCCTGCCGGAACCTCCCAGTTCCTCGTCGTTCCTGGACAACTGGTTCGTCCTGGCTCCCACTGTTGCCAGTTTGGCCAAGAAGGAGGCGCTTGCCGGGGGCTCGCCCATGGGACCATTCGGATTCAAGCCGTTTGCCTGGCGTCATCGTTACGAGGAAGGAGACGCGGCAGTTCTCTTGCCGATTTGGATTATATTTCCTCCAATCTACGCGCCAGGTAAGAATGGGGTTCAAGTTTCCTCTTCTCAAGTGGGCTCCAGGATTCTCGCCGTAGCTGGTGGAGGTGAGAAATTTCGCCGACCTCTCCGTCCCACCCTCCGGCACTGTGGTGCACTGTCCATTGCTTCCGGGTGATTCCTTCGAAAGTCACCCCGAAAAAACTTATAGGTAGCACCTGTGCGTGCCAGCTTTATTTCCACCGTATCGTTCTCCGTGCTGGGCACATGGTTTCGACGACCAACGGCACTTGCGCCAGCGCTTCTAGACAAGTGCCCTCGCTTCCGTTTTCTATGAACGATATAGATGACAGAAATGAGAGACCAGTACTGTAATGTGGACGTCTGTCGACAAGTCGAAGTTTGTTATCTCGAAACGCTTCAACTTACCCCCCGCCGCCCCTCAAACACTGCTGTGAAAATCATCATCACTATCTTCTTCAACGTAATCAACATCAATGCACATAGTGCATAGCAGAGGCCTCTCTTCTATATTTCTCCGAAAAACATCCTTGTCTTGTGCTTGCAATGGCCATGTCTGGTAACAGTTTACAGTTCTTCACAATCCTGAAAACATAGAAACGGTGTCATTTCGCATTATAGATAGTGACAAATCGTCTTTGGCTTAGAACGAGTGGGTTGGTGTATTTTGTCTCCGAGAACGTGACAACGGCAATGCTGAGAGACCCTGTATACAACGGGAATGGTTATTTTAAAGCAATGTTTCGTGTGACATGAATTGCTTGGTCTAAAAAGTCATGCTCTGTAGCAAAAAGGGCGGAAGGAGCTCACAAGAATACGCGAGACGGAGTCGGGTAAGTGAATGCGCATGACCAATTCCGATTGAGCTCCCTTTCAGCACATAGCTATTTACGCCAACGATTCTACCAGCAAATGTACCAATAATTACTTTCCTTTATTTGACATGACGCTCTTCAGTCGAGCTGTAGACTACGCAATAAATCGTACAGCGCGTAGGGGACGTGCAGTGCTGATACTCGGCGGCAACTTATCTTGGCGCTGAAGGAGAAGCTACAGAGGTGGAGCTTCTGCACATGTAGCACTACGCAAAGTAGTCCGTTTTTGCGCGCGTCTTGTAACGCTGTGGAAAGTGACGGGGGTGCATCATCAGCATTTAATGTAGATGCAGACGCCGCTTAGCGTTTCAGGTGCACGTGAAAAAGCGGGCCTTTCTCACGCGTTAAAAAACACGAAATTACAACAGTTAATTTGAAAGAATTACGAATATGTTACTGGTTTGAGCTGCATCCTGTCTCAAATAGCTCTAAGTAGAAAATAAAGAAGGATCATTTGTATTTCACGTTAAAAATACGGGCGCTACTTTGCAACTACATTCACTGGCGGTAGGATGCACGCGATTTGGCTCCATAGCTTCCCATTCGGTGCCAAGTAATGTCGCCGAATATAGCACGCACGCGGTAGGGTCCTTTGGTTCAATAATGTTCCACTCGTTCTATCTCCCACTCTCTAGGACTACCACATAGTGTGGCCTACGGTGGCTTGGGTTCGCTGTACGCGACGCTTCTCGCTGAAGGCCTCTCTACGGTGTTCCTGGACAGCCTTGGCAAGACCGGCCATTACACGTCGCTGACGCAGTGCTCGCACAAGCAGGAACCGTGGTTCCGGCGCGCCATCGGCATCGAGGCCACCTGGCGGGCATTCAGAAGAGCATCCTCTGTCGAGAGCGGTGGTAGTGGAGGCCACCTTCTGGGCCTCGAAGACTTCTCCGCAGCCCAGATGCTCTTCATTTCCGCTTGCCTCCAGCTGTGCGACGCTCACCTGTCCAGGCGTACCGAGTGTAACTTCGCCCTTCGCCAATTGGACGCGTTCGCGAGTGTTTTTTCGTGCGCTGAGGGCACGCGCATGAACCCCAGAGATAAGTGCAGAGCTTGGTGACCTGGCCTCCGATTCCAATGGGCTCATGTGTTTCTTGCCACAAACAGTGCCCGTAGTTTGTCATCATCCGCTGTGAGAAATTTTACGGTTTTTGTTCCACTCCTTACTACGCGCTCTGTATACTGTAAAATATACGCCGTTGTGTTTACGGTGGTTTTTCCCACAGCATCGGCTGCTGGACATTTTCAGCAAAATAATACATAGAAACTTTGAGCCTCGCTAAAGAACTCTTACTTGTTGGTTGCCACTTTTTTGCAATGAGGACGCTTTCATGACTCATTTGAATAAAAGACGCTGGCCACTTGTGCTATCCATGTTCAGTGCACTTTGGATAAAGACCAGATATGTCGGTCAATTAATTATTTACCAAAGTTTTATGGGAAAATACTGAGCCTATTTAGGGGCTTAAGGAAAAAAGTGCGAATATGAGCATTGCTGATCTAGCTCACTGGTGCCAGTGTTGCAGCGATATCAAGACGCCCTCGTGTGGCATTTTAGTCAACAGGGCCTAATCAAGTGTGAGGCCCACGGGATGGTCTCATGCTTTCCCCTAGTAGAGTACCTAGTATTCTTGTTGAGGAACGAGAAACGAGACGGCGGCGATGAGGCCGTGCTGGGGTCGCAGCTTCTATTTGGACGAGAACATAGCGAAGCGGTATCGCCTACAGCGTCCAGCCAGGTTTAGAAGCTAGGCCGTTCTGCTTTCCTCGTGGCTCGCCCGTCATGTGCCACGTGGCTCACTTCTTTTTCGGCACAGCCAGCTGGCCAAATCTAGCGTCGTGCTACACTACACGGCCGTCACCTGCATGTATGCATAGTAACTACCTCACAGCATATTCAAGGAGCTAATGATGATGAGTGGAGCGATGCTTCAGAGGGTTTTATCGGCAAACCGTGAATCATCTGCTGGCCACGCCCGTACGTCGTCTGTCTGCCTGACGCACGGACAGATGAATAGAGGAACGGAGGGACACATGGACGGACACACGGATGGGCGGAAGCGCAGACGGAATGAGAGACGCTTCGCCGCACTCAGCTCCATTCATTCCATGTATATATGCTTAGATTTTTTTCTGAACACACCTGGACAGCTTAAAGGCTCTCCCATTGTAGAGAGAGTATAGTGCTCTAATGCGTTCACTACTAAACACACAGTACCGAATCGTTATCGTGCTTCACGTTAGCGCAACCGAGGAAGCTTGGCGTTCCTTGACTTTGGTGTCACGGCTTCTATTCTGTTTCTGCACACTGCACAGCGCGTTCAAAAGAGCAGTGACATCAACTGGATGCATGTAATGTTTTTTTGCACCAGAGCATATTTATCGATCCCCTGGCAATGATTTGGTACCAGTAATGGAAGAGAGATAGGAAAGAATAAATGTAATAGCGATTAGTATGACCAGTATCGAACAGAAATCAAAACGGGTGCAAAGCCCACCAATCTTCAGCGCTGCGAAATGGTCAACTCCCACGCACCTGCCCCATATGATCAGGTGGCCACACGAAATCGTGACACAAGTTTCAGTTGACATTTTGTTTGTTTGGCGCGTCCGTGTATAGGCATGTCTTCGCCATCCCCATCGTCACCACAGTCTCGATAATACTCCACAAGCTACGAAGAAAACACTGAGAAATGTGGAATGGTTGCGATTCTTGGCGTGGCGAATTATTTTCGGTGCGACCCTCTTCTGAGGAGCGACACTGAGAGTGACACCAGACCGAGCAGCGACGAGGCAGCTGGAGCAATGCCACCAAAATAATTATTCTAGGTGGTATTAGAGAGTTTTAGTACTGCGGAATGGTGCTACGCACGCATCACGCAAGCGCCTTGCGTTACGTGGCGTCGTTTGCCACTAATCGGCTTTTAGTACGCCGTAGTACCCGCGTACGTAACGAGCGTGAAGCGTGTTGCGCCATCTGGTAGATCAAAATAGAAGCACGTGTTGTTGACAGCCAATGTGAGCCAATCCAAGTGTTATAGCCAGATTATGGCCATATTTTAAGCCACAGAGCCGGTCGGTGCTTGCTTTCGATGCCGCCATTTTGCAAAACGAAGTCTCGTGCGGTCGCGAACTTGTTCGAGAGCGGCGCGATCAGCTCATACGTACGCACGCACGCATCTCATACGTGCGTACGTAGCGGCTGCGTACGTAACGCGATACGTGCGCGTTGCGGTCTGCGCATGCGCACTACGCAGAACGTGGCGTCCTTACGTACGCAACGCCGCCACGTACGCAGCGTACGCAGTACTAAAACTCTCTATTAGCTGGAGACCCGCGCTTGGGTCGCGCTGGCTCGTAAGACATATGAACGCTGCTTGCGTGTTACTTGTCTGCGATGGCCGTATAGCTTCAAGTATTCTCATTTAAATTCACGACTAATCACCCGAAGCAGCACAACAAAAATGTAGAATTCGTATGATCGCGCTGCCCGGACCAAGCAATACAGAGCAAGCGAAGTCATTGCTTGGCAACCAGGTGTCACCGCTACATGGTACCACATGGAGACATCGCGATGACAACACTAAAATTGTCGACGTCATCGCTGCTGTCGACGTCCTCGTCACTCGCACCTAAGGTGCGGCGTAAGTGCTCGCTGAACACGTCGAAATATTGTCGATGCCTCATGGACGGGCACACACCCATGAGCATTTGGACGCTCTTTGCTCTCGAAACAGTATAAGTAGGCAAGCTAATGGCCACCACCCTCCGCACCACTAACACGCTGAAGTCAACGACATCGGTGTGCCTTTTAATAAGGCTGTTTCTCTCTTTACGTAACAAACGTGATTCATACAATGAACTTATGCCTACCAAGCAACGAAAAGAACACCAAATCTCAAGTTTGAAGTTTGGTGTCACTGCCCCTATAAATAATGATGGCGCGCGTGTGCAGACACTCGCACGTTACCACCTAGGACACCCTGCGTGTCCTAGTGCTTGATGGTCCTCTCAACTGTGGTGCGCAGTCCTCCCATCTACCGACGTATCGTGCCCTCCTGACCTTCTGTCCCCATCTATGGACTACACTCCCTGAGATCCATGCAGCCGAAGCGAAAGTGGTAGACACTATGGCCGCCCTTGTGCAGCCTTTCGTACTGCGATACCGGCATGTGGTCATGAGTCGCCCGAATAAACGCATGGCTACATACAAAGGCGTTGACAGGTCGCCTTCGTGACTCCGTTTGGCGGCGGGGCTGCGGCCTGCTCTCCCCTCGAGATCGGCTACAATGATGGCAGGTGGTACAACCCATTTTCCCCAACGGCGTCATGGTTGACACTAACCGACAGGTGACGATTAAATGTCTGGTCACGCGCCTTTTTCGGCCTACGGTCCATGCTGGTTTTCGTGGATAGGCTGTTCGAGAGTTCGTATCCGGCGGCCGGTTCTTACGGGGGCGTTTCTCGGCACTCTTAGTGGCTGCCGGCCTGTCGAGCTTTGGGCGAAACTGCTGTGAAGCCGTCGCTGGAAATGGCCGTCGACATGCCTCATGGCCAATATTTGGGCGCATGAGGCGTGACATGCTCGCGTTTCTCTGAGGAGCGTTCCTCTTTGAGAAGTGTTCTAGATAAGTGTGTTGGCCTCCTCAAGTTCACGTAACGTGTCGCTCTTATGGGGCAGAACTTATAGAAGGTTCTATTTGAACCAGTGGACACATACATTCATTGATCGAAACTATTTGAAATTCCCTATCACACCCACCCCTGCAAGTGCTCTCCTCATCACACCGTTGCCGGCAGCCATACGCAGACAACTGTGTCGGCAGCCATACGTTCCCGTAATGTGCTACTCCCAACGCTGCTGCACTTCGAGACACTTCCATACTAACCCGGTGCCCCCTAACGTCGTCGTTTGAAACCATTCGAATTCACTGATCACGCCCACGGCTGCCTGGGTGATTTTGAGAGGAACCAGCCGGCAGCGTGCGACCGATTCCAAGGCGAGTGGGACAAAAAAAGAACCCGCGCTGCGCGCCCCGGGCTTGGTGCAAGTCGCCAAGTGATCAAGGCGCCGCCGCACGTCATAGCCGCGCTTCCGTTTCCAGCTCGGGGTCCGCGAGCGCGCGCACTGACGATCGAAGGAGTAGCTCCGCCAGCCACGGAAGCAGCGTGCGCTCGGTGTCAGAGCGTGCCGGACGTGCATATGCCGGCCGACGAGCAAGCTCGCCGAATGGAGCGACGGTCCGCGGGAAGAATACCGTAAGGAAGGGAGCATCGCCGTACTCCCATCGACTTTGTCGACCGACGAGAAAGAGTGAGTGGTGTGTGTTCCTTGTGGCGGGGAAGGAGAGGAGGAGGCGGTGAATAGGATTCTTGAGTGAGCAGCCCGTTGCTCCCTTTAATTTTCTTTCCCTCCTTTTACGGAGTGCGGAGCAAGCCTGGCTGACCCGGCGGCGGCGGCGTGAAAGTGTGTGTCGGTGTCGGCGGCTTCTTTTTCATTTTTTTTAACTCCAATCCCCGGTGCCCGTGGTCGTCGTTGCGACGCGGTGACACGCAGCCTAGGCCTAACCAACCATGGGGGACGCTGAAGGGTCGTCCGAACAGGACGACGTGTCATTCTTGCGCACGGTGAGTGACAAATCTACCCAAATACACTGTGACAAGTGTTGTGGCTGTGCAAGTGCGCCAGAGTAATTGCGCCAGCACTTGGTGTTGAACGTATGTCTTACATAGAGGTGTTAAAATTTCAAAACGTTTAACATCATTAATGCGTGAATATCGCGCCTATGCCAAATGTTCCGGAAAGAGCAAACGAAGCAGAAAGAGACGTTCACATAGGCGAATTCTTCTTTAGTGCACTGAGGCGAAGCGGCTTTCTCTCGCCAGAATGTTACGAGCAGCATCCCTTGTTACAAATGTTCTCAGGGCCGCCGAAAACGTGGAATATTACCGACAACGTCTATGAACGTGTGTATTCAATAATAATGGACCTTCCTTGAGCAAATTTGCAAGGTGTACCGTAAGTCAGCCGCAGACAGCCTGATTTAGTAGATTGGTATACTGATAATTAGATCGAAATGCCTATTATAGCTACCATTCCTTTGCGCATTTCGAACGTTCTCTAATTCTTAGCCGCTGATTAGATAAAGCTGCAGATACCTTCCAGCAGAAAAATAGTCCAGCGCGAGACTCGGAGGTAAATATAATCCCTGGGCATCGTGACTTCTGGGGACATTCAAGATGCGCGAAGGAGACATGATTTAGTTTCGAGTGTTTGCAGACGAACCATGATGGCAAGAGTCCAAGGCACGGCGAGAATAGTTTCTGGCTCTGCATTGTGTCTCTGTTTGTGGAGGTCCATGCTTTAGCTGTCGCGTGTAACCCCCTTGGAGAAGTAGTAATTTCTAAAGATTAGTTCTCACTTTACGGACAACGCTCATGTTAAAACAGCGAGAAGATCATGAGGATGAGGGCAGAATGCTTAACTTGATTATGAATACATAAATGCTCATGCTTATAGCATGGCCTCACCATGATTATAAAGAAATAAAGCAACAAAGTTATGTCAATAGTAGGCGCTGACCGAAACCTAGCACCACAACACAGGTGTTTAACTGCAAATTTTCTACACTCCTGGAAAAATCCTTGCAATGCCTGACTTTGAAAGAATTGTCTGACATTCTCATGATAGCCGTCAGATCTCGCGTAGATCTACATGTGACAAATGCTCGTGCTGCACGTTGTAGTTTCTAAAGGCACAAGATTCTTAAATGAAACCATCTTGGTGACGATACCTTCGATTCCCTCATTCCTACATGTTCAAGAATACAATAGTACAATTACAAGTTTTTGTAATAGATTAAAACAAAGCAGCATTCAGCAAGTGGGATAATGATAAAGAATAGTTTTTTTACCAGCATCCGGTGGTCGCGTCCATGTGTTCGTCTTTTGTGAAGGACATTAGCACACATTTTTCGTGAAATTACTGGAAACGTGATACTGGAATTGATACTGGAACGTGATACTGGAATTACTGGAAACAACGCCACAACACAGGGGATATTTTAAGGCGTCCTGTAAGACGAGCACATTTTTACAGCTTTATACTCCACTTGAAGTTTTATCTAAACCTTCTGATGCCTTTGCGGTGCCTTGCTGATGTGTATTTCAGCCATTTCTTGGTTACTTAGCTATCTAAGTTGAAATTCAGCCAGTTTATACATCTTTAACACATAATATTAGGCACTCTGTCGTAGTTATCTGGTTATTTCAAAGAAGGCTTCCGCTAAAGCAACATCATCGAATAACATCCCGTGTTTGAAAGAATTCGTAACGTTTTGCATAAATTTATCAATACAGAACACAAATGCAAGTGAACTTTTCATTAGTATAAATACACATTGCAAACAGGTTAGTTGGTCTTGAAAAAGAAAAAAAAATACTTTCTTTTCAGTACTATGGTTCCTACCAGTTCAGTGATGGGCTCCTGAACCTAAATTACCAGCGAAACCATAGAACACGCCTTCAAGAGCAAGCAAACGACACAGGTGATCCCTGACTGTCAACTGCTTTATCACTTCATTTGTCAACGCATATTACAGCGAAAGCTCTTATGAGATCTTAACTCGGGTCACGCGAAGTTGTCTGCCACCGCCGCCGGTGTCTGTAAACACATTGCACAAAATTTATATAAAAAAAACCTAGCACCAATGACACAATGGGGCTAGAACCCGGGCCCGCTGCGACTGAGCTCCTACCACTTGTTGGCAAACTTGCCTTAGGCAGGCTTCATGTCGGTAAAGCGATCGTGTTAATACGACTTTTAAAGCGTTTTAAAATGGCGAAAAAGCAACCAGTCTTCGCACAATGCGAATAGCGTAACGAGTGGGCCATCCAATGCTCCGACCTATTTAAAAAGCTTGTTCTTGTTCCCCTTTTAACTGTGGGCATACCCACTTCAGTCTTAATTCTTCATCATCGCCAGCCACTGCATGAAAAATTTGCACAAAATCCTTTCCAAGTATTCAGCGAATACCAGGCTTCTAAGAAGAATGACAAAAAATAGCATAGCGAAAGCCGGCCTACTACTCAAATAAATTTGTTAATAATGGCCTAGTGGGTATCAAGCAAGTATGATTACACAAATTACCCAATGAGTGTTTATAAAAAGCTCTGAAAGGGCGCGCTCTTCTAGCTTTTGCTGTAACTGTGCTGCGCCGTCCGCGCAGGCCTGGCTTTTTTCTTTTATGCTTATTGATGTTTCTGCTGCTAATATTTGTACAACAGTACGTACTTACTATGTCCAAATAAAGTTGTATTGAGGGGGAGGGGCTGGTACTTGAAAATTAAAAGCTACCTTTTACATTTTCGTAAGCGCTGTTTTTTCAGTCATACGCTATAATTTCAACTGTTATTTCACTGTGAATTTTGCTGTGCCAAAAATGGTAATTTGTTGTTTGCTTCCTAAGACTTTGAAAGTAAGGGCTTCTGTGTGTCCGTTAAGGAAGGCGAACACATCCGCGCTACATATTTGAAGCCAGGTTTATGCGTTTTGCTATAGTTGGGACGTTTCACTTTCTTCTTTTTTAATTCTGCTTTCTGGCTTTCCTGCACTGGGATAATGTAGAAACCCTAATATCGACATCCACAATATTACTTTTTATGCTCAGGTTTTATTCCTGATTTTCTCGTAAATATTGACATATCCCATTACATTACATTACATTACATCGCTTATGCGTATGTTTCTATCTGTAAAGCCGACATATAGAATGTGTAAACTTATTGGTTAGAGTCCTTCTTCGAAAATCCTGTAGTGTACATGTACCTTTTTTATTTTAAAAAGATTTACAAAGTTGTCGACCTTTCTTGGTGACGGCTACCCCTTTCTGCTTGGTTGCTGGTATACTAAGTTCAGGAATTGAAAAGAGTGTACATGTATCCATATATTCATTTCCTAATGACAAGATTTGAAAAGCTCTTATTATAACACTGCACACAAAACAGCTGGATGCACACTCACAAAGAATGCAATCAACTTCAATGCTTTGTGGTTTATTCCTGATTACCGCGGGCTTAGTTAGTGCTCACAAATTTACAAGCTAGGATTGCTTAATTATTTTGTGATATTGTGAACCTCAAATCGTTGCTACAAATAGTGCACGGAGTTTATCACCGCCTGATTTCTCGGGATCCTTGTCAGCCTTGCAGCCCACCAAACGAAACCACTAAACGATTTGAAAGATGTTATACTTTTTCCCGTCTGTATTTTCACACCGATAGCGCAGAAATATCATGGCTGTCGCAACAAAAGTATTTTTTGATCAGTCGCGTAACAGGTGTCGTCCCATTAACTGCAACGGGTTGCGCAGTGTGGCTGCGTATTCTTGTTACCTATTTGTCTTGTACAACCATCCACCGTGGAGGTTGTGAAGTAGAATGTTATTTTCTAGCTTGAAAAACAACAGCCAAAACTTTTTTCTAATATGCAGGTCTTTGCACTATGAGTGTGTGCGCTAGTATTCTAGGGTTACTTTTTAACCCAATACTTTTTATCACAACAGTTCAACGCAATACTTTCCAATTCTTTAACGCAAATGTTTTTTAACCCAATACCTTCCGTCCGGATGCGAAGCATCCTGACGGAAGGTGACCGTGTTGTGATTTCTTCATTGAGCGACACGTCGTGAAATGACGTAAATATATGAATAAAGGTTGCAAGGGACAGACACATGTAGAAGAGTTTCAGATGTCTATACAACCAGTTCTTTGCACTTGCGCAACGATGCCAACTGGAACATAAGTATTAGCAACACCAGAAGCGATAAGCTGTTATGAAGCCCTGGTGCTCGCGAAGATGGTAGTTGTAGACAGTGCTACATAGATCGACTTCAGCGCATGTCACATAACTAAAACTGATGTTAACCCGAGGTAACGGCTGTATCAAAGCAGTACATATGTAAGGTTTATAAAATTAGATAGCCAGCAATGCTACCATAATATGCGTTTCACGAACAGTAGGGTCTATTTAAAAAGTCATTACGAGAGCTATTGTGGCTCTGTGGTAGAATGCTTGATTGCCTCGCAGAATGCTTGGGTTTGATTTCGGCTGGGACTCTGACAATTCTTCTTTGCATTCTTCAGGTCAACGCTGCTGATGTCAGGTTCTTCTTAAAGCTCACGCGTTAAAATTCCCCATGTATGTTCTGGTTGTTACTTGCTAGGTACTAAGTGTTCAACCACCTGTAACAGATATCAGCATTTCAGTGGCACATATATCCACCCGTGGGTATGTGCCACTGTTTTGGCGGGAAGTGTTTAACTACTTAAGCGACAGGATTGTGACTTCATTCATGTCTTCACCAGTGCGTCATATTTGGCAAACTATCTTCCCCTCCCATACTAATCTTGGTTCACGACAACTTAAGAGAGTGATCACGAGAGCACCCCGACATAAGCTGATGCGTAGATAGACGCCAAACGCGCCAACAGTATGCAGAGAAATGCTTCACATTAAAGATTCTATACAGATTTCTTTATGCACATTGCCTGCAGTTTAGGAATAAAAGAACGGATGTCGTATAGGTAAGCAAATATTTAGTATTATGTTTCTTTGTGTGCCTTATCATGATGGAAGTCACGAAAACGTATTTTTATACGATATTAAACAATATCTGGTCTTTTTGTTCTCCTATTCTGGGTCTACTGCCTCATTTTATCTACTCCTTGTGTGAGGCAGGAGCTTGCTACAATGTTACTAAATTTTAGTGGAACAGGGTAAGCGAAACTAAAATAGCCCTTTATAAAAGGATGAAATATAAAAATAAAACTTTGCTATTGCAATTTGTGGCTGCAATACGTAAGAAATACTCACACATAGTTAATATGTCCCGGTAGGTAATATTCCTATCAAGCACACATTATTGAGATTGTTTATCAGTTTTATCGGGTCAAGTAGGTCATGTGAGTAATACCTTCGCAGTTTCAGTGAGCACTTGATCACACGAGACAGCACGGACATAGCGAACAACCTGATTTAACCTCCTGATTAAGACGAATTCAAGTAATATTCTTACTGCAAGGTTTCATTTGGAGGTGTCCGACACTACCGCACTAAGAAAAACGCATGGAGCAGCAGTGTTTGAACATTGCAAAACACTTGCGGCGTACGAGAATAACATCAGAGTTCCCGTAGGAAAACAACCTGCATATACAAGCCAAACAAACTTGGCAATGTGATTCAACCTAGCCGAGTCTGTACATGTGATCGTTGCACTCGCACAATGAAATGCCCGTCGTAGTATGCTCAGCGGGGCGGCGCGCTATATGACGCGCCCCTTGAGACACGGCAAAACGGCGACGTTGCGCTGAAGCCCGTGTCTGTGCCCAGACACTTCGCAGCTGCCACTAGCCCCGCAAGCACACAAACACAGTCCCAAAGACGAACGGACTGCGCTCGCTGCGGACCTGAGACTCTAGCCCACGCTGTGGGTTCCCGGAATAGACGTGGCTCTCAGAGGGGGAAGGGATTGGAAGGGGTGGCAACTGTGCGGCCGTCTTGGTTTTGCGAACGGGGTCTGCAAAGGGCTTTCGGAAGGAGAGGACTGGCACTTGGCGACACTGCGACCGCGGTGGGTCTTCTTTTATATACCTGTACACCGGAGCACCGGAAGACAGGAACGGTGTCTCTTTCTCTCTCCCTCTCTCTCACCTTCTTTGCAGCCACGAGCGCTCGGCGGTGCTTTCAGCACCGTGCAGTCAAAATAAGCCGCTGCGCCGTCGCGGAGGCCTTCCTGGCGCCCTTGGGGGAATTCCGATCGAGCCACGTTCCGACTAGAGACGAGCTCAAGCCTTGCTTGCGGTTATACGAAGGGATGGTGAGAAGGCAGGGCAGCGTTTTTTTGCCACCCGCAATGCAAGGCACAGGTGGAACACTTTGAGCACCTGGCGGTCGAAGAGCGGCGGTCGTGATGAAATAAAGGCGGTACGTGATATCCGATGGCACGCCGGAGTGGTACACTGTTCTTTTAATGGTTAGCGCGTGTTTTGGCAAAGTTCCACGGTATACTGAGAGCGACGATTAGGATATCACGTGAAAGCCGCACATTCTTGTGCATGCAGGTACTGGGTGTTCGGCACGACTACACAGAGCTTGATGGTTGAATATGTTAATAATATGAAGGGTTTAACGTCCCGAAACCACGGCATGATTATGAGAGTCGTGCTAGGGGAGTGCTTCGAAATTTTTGACCACCTCGTGTTCCTTTACGTGCAGTGACATCGAACAGTACAGGATTCTCTACCGTTTCGCCTCCATTAAAATGCAACCGCCGTGGCCGGGATCACACTCGCGAGCTCCGTATCTGCAGCCAATTACCATGGCCACCACCATAATACCAATACCATAACTGATCCACTGCAGCAGACAGATCCTTGAAAACACACAAATACATATGACTATTCCTTGAAAAGTATTGCGTCGCACGACTCTACTAAAGGGTAAACATGCCTCCCGAAAGGAGCACTATATAAGACTGTCACATGTACTAAAGCAGTGTCGCTGTTCTTATTCTGTAGTAACTTATTGCTGAAACGATGTGATCAACATAAAAGAAATAATTGGGATGTCTGTGCCCCCAAGTGGAAAATACATACCATACAAACGTGTATATAGACAGGAACACAAGAATCGGAGAAGCACGTTGAAACTCGGCCGATCAGTCGTTTTGTCAAACTAAAATAATGAGAAGGCACTCTAAAGTTTAGTTGTTTTTTTTTTTGAGAAACACGGCATCATGGAAATTTAACAGTCAGTCAAGCGTAGAGAAGTTTAAGAGGTGTTATCTGTAGTAATGGTGACATAAGTGAGAACGTCTCACGTTTGGTCTCTGCTGGTACAAGTTCTCTTTTGGGCAACTTTATTTTCTTCTCATTCGTGTGGTAATTAGAGCAAAAAATTTTCTCAATATTTTTCTTCGCTTGATCATCCGTCAGTGCTCGTTGATTCTTCCAAGTAGACATTTAGATGCAAGGGTATAGGCTTGAAAACCTAAAAATGAAACTGTGACCTGTATTACCACTTGGAATAAAAACCTGTAGTGAAGAAACTAGTGACAGTACAGTATTCAACGAATTTTCACGCCTGAACCGACGCGTTTGTTTACTTCAGCATCCTTTTAATGAAGACGACATCACACTTTTACGCTATGACTTGCTTTAGCCTCGTATGTTCTCAATGTTTTAAAAGGCAAGCTAGAGTAACGGAGTTCGCCATCCTTCGGAAAGAGGAGGTGCTAATGGTCTTCGGTCAGCTGTTCCCCCTTGAGGGTTATTACGCGCTTGGCGGTAACAACACTCTCCCCGCTCATGATGGGCCTCGCTCACGGGCTTCATAGTTCCGCGGGTATTTGCGTGCAGTAGAGTGAAAAGTTGGATGCCTAAAATCTGACAGTGAGAGTTCTCACTTGCGTAGCACGGCCAACGTTTTGAATTACGAACCTGAATTCATTATTGACGGGATGTTATAACACTGCATATTTAGTCCAACCTCAGCATGATAGATGATTTAGGGCTACCGGTGTTGAGAAGACAGTTGTGAGTCTACAAACGGATCCTTGTTTTTAGGAGGGGGGGGGGGGGTTTGGGGATATCTGGCTAGTTTCTAAACTTAATTCATTCAACTTCGATCACTGGTTTCGAGCTAATTTAGAGTAATGAAAGAATGTGCCCTTTTGCATGTTGAACGTGTATTTACTTGAAAGTGTGAGCGAAGCAACAGCCTATTGTTTTTTGCTGCGCGCTTAAAATTTATGACCAAGGTGGTATATGAGTAAGGTATATGATTAAGGCCGTGTATGTCTCGTAAAACACAAAGGCCGATGTTGACAACACGAACGGTACCAATATTACGCAACATGTCTTCGTCAAAGACGCCACACTCTAGCGACACCAACGAGGTGATTAAGGTGGGACGAAGACCCCTCAAATATGCAGAGTCATTGCGAACTCATCAATGACAACAATAATGGCGGTATATCACGACATTGCCTCTGTGTGTCATCGCATGACATCATTGCTGGCTTAATATTTAGAAGGTAGGGCTGAACCAAGCTAATGTAATGAGTGTTTCGCGAGGAAATAGACATGCGGTCTTAGCTTTGCCGAAAGAGACCGATAGTTCATCAGCACCAGATGCGAGAAAAGCTTCAAATACAAAGGCAAAACAAAACAGGGAGTGAACTGTTTATGCTGTCACGCCGTACCAAAGAAAAACCAGCGATTAAAGGGTGTTACACTTTGTAGGGCTTGTCACACCTAATGCCTCACTCGTACTTACCACAGATGTGTTGTGATGTGGACAGTCTGGAAAGAAGATTACACTCTTCGCGTGCCGTCGATTTTGAAGGCTGGGTTTACATAAGAGCACATTCATTGCTAAACACTATTTTTTAGTGACTGCAGCAGGCGTTTTTTTTTTTCAAAGTAGATTGTAGGGACACGATATCCAAAACCAGCAACGGCAGAACTCCAAAACTGTCGAGACCATGACTGTTGTTCACATGTAGGTGAAATTGCAGATTTTCTAACGTATTTAGTGGAACGCTTTGCAGTTTGCCTGTGCTGCACGTAACTAAGGTGAGCGAATATTCAAAGCGGCACCCCATTTGCCCAGCGGGTGCATCGGTATTCCTCTAAGTGCCCTCGCAAATGGTGCCACGTCGTCAGCGACGTAAAGCGGCAACCTGTTTCGCGGAAGCTTGCAGTATTTACTTGACTTATTGCGAGCAATCTATATAAAGTGTGTGTAACATTGCGAAGGGATACCTAAGCAAGGTTATTTACAACCTCCCACATTCTGAGGGCAAGCTTGTCTAAGCCTGTTTATTCCCCGCCGTGGTGGTCTAGTGGTTAAGGTACTCGGCTGCTGACCCGCAGGTCGCGGCATCGAATGCAGGCTGTGGCGTCTGCATTTCCGATGGTGGCGGAAATGCTGTAGGCCTGTGGGCTCAGGTTTAGACACACGTTAAAGAACCCCAGGTGGTCAAAATTTCCGGCGCCTTTCACTACGGCGTCTCTCATAATCATACGGTGGTTTTGGGACGTTAAACCTCACATATCAATCAATCAATTACACGCCTAAGCACCACTCGTCAGAAAGTCCACCATTATTCAGACATTCTTACAACAGCGGCTTTTGAAAATCACCTAGAAAGTACAAAAAGTTCTTCATATAAAGCAGCTTGGTGGTGAACTGAATAACTTGTACTTGATGGCTTTCTGATTTACTACGATAACTCGAACAATTTTTGCTTTTCTGAGTGATGAGATGCTAAGCGTATGTTGTAGCAGTGTGCTCAGCAACTGAGTTCTAGATCGATGCCGATACCGGGCGTGTGAATCGATGCCATCGAATCGGTGCAACAAACAAACAAAAGACTGCCAGGCCTGCGCGAAAGGCGCAGCAAAGTCACAGCGAAAGCTGAAGAAGCGGCCTTTCAAAGCCTTTTTTCAAAGGCTCTTTGGGTAATTGCTACAAGCACACTTGCAGGGTACCCACTACACCCTAAATATTCGTAATTTCTGTGCGATAGGAAGGCATTGAATATGTCTATGCTATCCGTCAATTTTCGGAGAAGCATGGTACCCTCTACGTATTTGCTAGCAATTTTGTGCATTTTTTTATGCTGTGGCTGACGAAGATAAAGATATATGCCGGAATCTCCCACAGTGGGTATGAGCTACAAGAGAAGGTCAACAACAACAAGAACAAGCTTTGGAAATGCGTTGGAGCATACCTATAATGCATTGGAACTGTCCTAAAGTGCTTCACTGATCATGGCAACACCTCGTTTATTTCTTTCAGTGCCAATGCAAACGCACGCTTCTCAACGGGAGCCGCTGGTCCGCATTAGCTTAGGGAATGATCGTGATGTGTCACTACATATGGATAGCGCTGCTTGTGTCTTACGCGCTTCCGAGCGCTTTTCTCCGCAGATGCGATTGACGCATTTCCCACTCCAATATCTTACGTCAGTCATATTTGCTACTTCGTTATCTATCTTTGTGTCTCGAAGCTATGCCGCCGCCGCATCACCGGGCAGCGCGTGCAAAAGCGTTGCAGTGACACTTCCCCATTAGTTGCCCGCATATATCGCCACGAACGGCAACACGCTATCTCAAAACACCGCATCTATTACAGAGCCGGCGTGACTGCCAGTATAGTGAACACGAGGAATGCAAGCCACCACGCCGCGGATCTGCACACAACTGAACAAGAAATTACTTCACATGATTTCTGTCACATGGGCAGTGCATGAGGGTCTCTCCCCCATGACCGCCAAGCGCACGCGAAGTAGGCGATGGGCGAAGGCAGGAACGAGCTAGAGGAGAAGGTGGTTAACAGCTCGGTCGGACGCACCTGGCTGGCACTGATAAAATAGGCGTTGCTCATATTAACGTGATTCGTTTCCCGACATCAAGCCATGCATAAGGCGAATTAGCAGCGGTGATTCAAGTATAAACGTGGTTCAGTGGTAGAATTCTAGGCTGGTATGTAGGAGACACGGGTTCAAATCCTAATGTGTCCTGGGTGTTTTTCATTTACTTAGTTTTCTGTCCTATTTCGCAAGATAGTGGTTACGGACACCAGTGGCGGCGGCGGACAACTACGGCACCTGCGACCCTTGCGATCACATACCAGCTCTCGCTGTAAAATAGTCCTACGCGGACTCAAGTAAGGAACACATACACGGTGTTTTACTAATTTAGAATTAGTAAAACGTCTTTGAAAGAAATGGGAATTGAACCCAGGACATCCACGTGACAAGGACATGTTTTATCTCAAAGCCACAACCATACTTGAAATTGCTTGAAAAATAAAAGATATATGAATTTTATTTAGGGCTAGGAGTGTTGAAAGAACTCGTAATATTGCGTTGCTGATGATTGAAATTACACCATTCGTCAAAACATGCAAATTGCGGAACGAGTCTTTGGTTCAAAAAGCCCGTCAATCCCAAAACATACCAGCATAATTAGTCGTAATGATCGACAACAGCATCAACGATGCATGCTGGTGCGCGTAATTCCTAAGGAATACCTGTTGAGTACTTTGCCAGAACAAGATCGGATTACGCTATCGCGTACTGTATTTCAAGCTAACACTCAATCGTCGTCCAAGTTTTTGCATGCCCGACAACCGTATTAGGAGCAACCAATGAATGTTGCAGCAAATCCTAAGAACACAAACATTTTGCAATGAAAATCAAGACTTTTCCTGCAGCACGCCAGCTTTAACCCACATGATTGCATGCCGTTCTATAAACTTGTCGTAGACAACAAAAGTTTTCCTTAAATTTTTTTAGGCCAATTAACAACCACTTCCGCATTACTCAGCAGCCGCTGAAAGAAACGACACGAATCGTATTGACTGCCACGCATAGTGCAGAACGAAAGAGCGAATTATGTTTTTGCTGGCTCGTCCTAAGCCAACAGTCCACTACTTCACGTAGCAAAAAAAAAAAATGGCAGCATATCCACGGAGTGAATGGCGGAGAGTGGGGCGAAGCATTCGTCCGTCCATTCGTTCTTGCTTCCATCCGTCCATGCGTCCGTCTGTGTGACTGTCCTTCCGTGCATCCACTCGTCCGTGCGTGCGTCTGTTCGTGCGTCCGTCCCTGCGTCCGTCCCTGCGTTCGTCCATGCATCCGCCCCTGCGTCCATTCGTGCGTCCATCCATGCATCTGTCGGTGTGTCCGTTCGTCCATCAATTCAACACTTCAAGTACCACCATCTCGCATCTTTTCATCAAATATTCCCCATATAGAAGCACCATCATCCAGCGGACATTCCAAGGACTGAACGAGAGGTGGCACACGCACACTTTTTTACGTCTTGCGCTTCGGGTCTACTTCCCACCTTTAACCACCTCGAGTTCATGGTATATACTAGTTGACTGTATTCATGGCACTGCGGCCCAACGCTCGCTAAACCTTTCCAAAACCTAGGCGGTTACGCCCAGCGAGTATAACGTAGCAACCCTTTCTTGCCTCCTGTGCGTTGTTCAACAATAAAAACTTCGCAGCGTGCGCGTTAACTAAAAGCCGAATTCTCCTGTCTCTCATTCCCCCTCAGCAGCCATTGGCATGTACATTGAGCAGTATTTTTCATTGTTCAAGAACGCACAGAAGAAATCTCTCACCGGCACCACCTTGGAGGTCAAAATGTTATACTCGTTACATACTACAATGGCTACGAAGGACGAATGGGTGCCGCTATAAGAAGCTTCGCCCCTAAAGAAAAAGAACACTTGGACCATCTTTTGCTAAAAAGAACCATGTATAGATGCAAAGCAGCAAGCGCTCACGCTTACACTGGCCGCGATCTTGACGCTGACGCTCATCAAGCGAAAGCCAAGTAAAGACACCGCGATCCGGTGTATACAGGTGATCAGTGAACAGTTGTAAAGCGCGAGCAGTCGGTTTTCAAATGCTAAGCATTTCTTAGCGAACTTCAGTGACTTTGACCGTATCTATCTATCTATCTATCTATCTATCTATCTATCTATCTATCTATCTATCTATCTATCTATCTATCTATCTATCTATCTATCTATCTATCTATCTATCTATCTATCTATCTATCTATCTATCTATCTATCCTATCTATCTATCTATCTATCTATCTATCTATCTATCTATCTATCTGTCTATCCATCTATCTATCTATCCGCCTACGACTATCTATCCATCTATACGCCTACGAAATACGTTGCAGGGATAGAAATCTTGTAGAGGAAAACGCGTGCCTGCAGTTATGCATTCAACGAATGACGTCGACGGCTACACAAATGAACAGAGCAAATAAGCATGAACATTACATTTCCTACTTTATAGGAAATACTAATACATTTTTTGACACATTGCATCACAAAAAAAAAAATATTGTGAGCGTTGCTGACACCAGGTTTCTGGAAACATCCAGCAGCATCATAAGCGAGATGATGCCCAAAGACCCGTTTGAAACGCGTTTGCAGCCCGCTAAGAAAAATGTGGCGCTCTTCCCAGAGGAATTGAAGATTGGCACAATTTTATATGGTATGCAAAGTAGAGGAAGCAGCTAAATATTCTGGATCCCAACGGGTGTAGCCCAAGAAAACACTGGTTTCATAGAATGGGGCCAATCTACACACCGAAGCAGTTTTCATGCTGCCATTCTTCAAAACGAAAGCTACATATGTTATGTATTAGATTTTTGGATGTTCTCTCCGTTGTTTAAATGCGAAGCATTTCCTAGCGAACTTCGGTGACCTTGAGCGTATCTATCTATCTATCTATCTATCTATCTATCTATCTATCTATCTATCTATCTATCTATCTATCTATCTATCTATCTATCCACCTGAGACTTTTAGCTCTCCTGTCCGTTTTGATAATGGTATTGTTACCAAAATTGGTATGTCAGAACATGGCTGTATGACAAGCATTATAGAGTAGTCATAACAAGAAAACTATGAAGCGTATGTCCTGAATGTCATGATTCACATTTCATGGTCTCTCTGCTGTTGCGGTGGTTTCCTTCACATGACATGTTGCAAAAGTGGTATGGTATGACATGACTGCATGGCGAACACAAGCAACAGACTGCAACATGAAAATCATGACATGCGTGTCATGTAACAATATGACTACATGCCACACTTATGATGCGCTCGCGGTCGTTTCGCTAGATCCGCATATACCAAATTTGGTATTACGGGACGCGAATGGATGACGGTGGTATGTGACTGGTGCAAACACGATAATCACGAGATGCGTGTCATGTGACAACATGGCTACATGCCACGCTCGTAATGCGCTCACGGCCGGTTCGCTAGCTTCACCTATACCAGATTGATTGATTGATATGTGGGGTTTAACGTTTCAAAACTACCATATGATTATGAGAGACGCCGTAGTGGAGGGCTCCGGAAATTTCGACCACCTTGGGTTCTTTAACCTGCACCCAAGTCTGAGCACACGGGCCTACAACATTTCCGCCTCCATCGGAAATGCAGCCGCCGCAGCCGGGATTTGAACCCGCGCCCTGCGGGTCAGCAGCCGAGTACCTTAGCCACTAGACCACCGCGGCGGGGCCACCTATACCCGATTTGGTGTTACAGGACTTGAATGGATGACGAAGGTATGTGACTGGTGAAAACATAATAATCATGAGATGCGTGTCACGTAAGAACATGACTACAAACCACACTCAAGGCGCCTACACACTTCGAAGTCAACCGGTGTGCGTGTGAACCGGCGTTCGTTTCGTCGCGTCACGCCGGCGGTGCCCTGCCAGGCGCCGATCTGTCTGCCTTATGTTCGCAGGCGCTGCGTTGCTCTGACGCATGCGCGTTTGAGCACGCCCGGCGTCACTCTGTCACGAAGAGAGGCAGAGGTGGTACTGTCTGGGTAACGTCGGCTGCGTGAAATGCAACATGTCGCATTTTGCGCCGGTTGCCATCGGGCCACGCCGAAGGATGCTGGTCGCGCCTGGTGTCATACTATAGTGCCTAGAATATAGAGTGCTAGCGTAGCGTCGCTGCGCCCAGCGTGCGCGTGCATCAACGTTACGTCAGAGTATATTAGGTCCTTCACGATGCGCTCACCGCCGTTTTGCACCAAATTCGGCATCACTTTACGTGAATAGATGACGAAGGTATACACGTCCACACATAATAATCATGACATAAAAGTCATGTGTGGAATAATTTACCTTTGCCTCGTATTGTTGTGCTGATTTTAAAGTGACATATCCACCTTCCCTATTCGTGCTTCGCATATCATCGATTCCCACTCTGTGTGGGATCTGCCGTTTTTTTTTTTTCACTAGAAGACTCCTCCTGCGTCGACCTTGCGAGGTGAGAGAGGTGGAAGGGAGCAGAAGTTTTTAGGGTGTCTTGCTGGGCCAGCACGAGACGCGAGCATGCGGTTCAAAACGCGAGACGCCAGCATACGCAGTGGAGATGTACGGAGGGACAGCATTACACAGGCTTGTACAAAGAAGCTTCGCATCTAATATGTTTATCAGAATGCAAAGCGACCCGGCAAATCTGCACGCAGGCACACCGCGCAGCAACACGTGCACTGTTCAAACTGTGCCTTTTGCAAGTACACAAAACACCGAAGAAACGCAGTCAGGTCGGCTATAGAACGTCTGTGTTGCCGACAGGCTCGCTCACGCCAAGCTGTGAGTGGTTTCGTTACGCGTGGAGGAACACTGTCACTTTGTGCGGGGCGACTGCGATGGGCGCTAAAACGAACACCTGCATGCCTCTCGATCTGGTCCGCTGCGTGAATGTACATTTACATATTGATCTCACATTTAACTAAATAAACATAAAATAATCTCAATATCAAAAAAGGTTTGCTGTGATGAGCACACTAACGCGAGTCTTGCCGGATACCCACACACCAGGCTAAAGCCAATAAAGCATTTTATGGAGAGCTCGCGGAGGCCAAAACATCGTGTCTGTATTGTTCTATATCCGTGCTTTTTTTTTTTAATCATTAGTATGGACGTCGTCATAATATTTGGTCTGCGTTGTCAAAGGTCGTCAAGTACCCTAGGAAATGAAAAAAAAGAACATTTTAGTGATAGTGTTTGTTTCTTTGCCTAGCTTGGCCGTTTCATCCTACCATTTCATTTTAGGCTTCGTCATGCGACAGATATTGTTCGCCGCAACGTCGATACAAAGTCGTGAGACGTATGAATATGATCATTTCGTCATGATGTCAATAAAATTGAGTAGATGTATGCCATGCTTAGTGTTCATGTGAAATAAAACTGATGCTTAGATGAGAGGCGGAAATTTTCCGCCACTATTGCTATAACGCTACCGCGCTGCATAAGCTTAGTTCATTCTGGCGATGCCTTTTTTTGTTTTCACTTGGTTAAATATCTTTCCTTTATACAGGCAGAAAAAAATTAAATTTTCATGTACTGTATAACATTTCAGACATTGTACGAAGTTATTTATTTTTGTACGTACTGCTCGCCTTTTTAAGCAGAATTGGGACATAAATACACAAAGTAGGAACACAACAAGAACTCGAAGTATTGAATACCACTGCACATTCAGAAAAGGAAAAAAATATATGAAGTAATACATGAAGTTTGCGCATAACTTATAAAAAAACGAAACATCAAAACACAACAACATAAACTTGCTCTACAAATTGCACAGTGGAAGTTACCTCAGTGAACTAAAAAATTAATTTCTTGGGACATGTGTGCATGAAAAACGAAGAATAACTACCACAATCAAGACAAGCCTGGACTTGCACAGCGATCAAAGAAACTGATTGGCGCGTCACAGGCATACAGCGACGCGAGTAAAAAACCACAAAGAAAATTTTAGCTGTCCGTGGGATAAGGAAGAGCAAAGAAATATCAACGCTACGGTGTGTAAAATTAGCCTTTTGTATTCTCTACCGCTGCACTTTTTATCCCTAAGCTTCCCTCTTTCCTTCATAATACCTACTCACTTTCACTCTTCGCTCTCCATCTTGACCTAAAGCTAGCTCTCGATTTTATCACCCTTACATTATTACATGAGTTGTACTTAGACCAAACGCAGATATACACTGATGGGTCCGTCTCATCGAGCAGCTCATCAGGTGCCGCTGTAATTCCGGCTGCAGAAATGACAATCAAGTTTAAGTTGTCGCATATGACTACATCTACGGCATCAGAGCATGCTGCTATAAGGGCTGCTTTACAATATCTCGTTCAAGAACGTCCAGGAAAATGGGTCATATTCTGTGATTCGAAGGCAGCGCTTCAGAGTTTGCAGTCTGCCATGCGTAGGAGGAGTCATGACCAACTGGTACAAGAAATAAGACATTGCCATCATGAAGCTCTAGCACGAGGGCATGATATTATATATCAATGGCGGCCTGGACATATCGGTATTACCGGAAATCAATTAGCCGATGATGCAGCCCGCTCAGCCCATGAAGAAACCCGTGTAGTCCCGATTCCTCTATCAAGGAATGATGCAGCAAGACAACTTTACCTGCTGGCTCGAGATCTCACACGCACGTTCTGGTCGTCTACCAGCTTCCAAAGGTGTCAATTTTATGAACTGGATCCTTCGCTCAAGCTAAAGCTACCATCACAACTTTCCCGCTCCGATGCGACACTGTTATGCTGCCTTTGGTTGGGTGTTGCATTTACAAAGGTGTACTCCTTTCGCATTGGTATGGCAGACACTCCTACATGCGACTACTGCAGAGCTGAAGAGACCATCGTACACGTCCTGTGCAGTTGCGCTTGCCACGACACACAGCGATGCCAGCTCCGGATGGTTTTGAATCGACTTGACCCCGGACCATTTTGTGTGCAGAAGATACTAGGACCTTGGGCATCTGCCTCAGTTGCGCAGAAAGCAACAAAAGCACTGCTACTTTACCTCAAGTCAACAAACCTGAGCGACCGCCTGTAGACTGTGTGTGCTCCCCGAGTGTGCTCGTGATTGTGTATACCTTCTCATCTTTCTGCAACCTCTTTTCTCCCCTTTATCCCTTCCCCAGTGCAGGGTAGCAAACCGGATGTGCGTCTGGTTAACCTGCCTGCCTTTCCTTGCATCTTTATCTCTCTCTATCACCCTTCTATTCCATCACCCTTCTCGATGCTTTGCGCCTCAACACATACTTCTATAATCAGAAATGCCTATAAACGGGTTTGTAACAACGCCGGCATCGAGCTGAGCCCTTCGAGGTAATACCCTCCGCATCAAAAGAAGCCTCGATCAATAACTCCGCTTCCACAGTGTATATATAAGCGTGCTCTATTGTGTGTGTGTGTGTGTGTTCTGGAGCAGCAAACGGGTGGTGTGGGCAGCGCGAAGGTGCCGAGTAATGTGGTTAGGCCGGCGGGATCTCCCACGAAGGAAACGTGCTTCGGGGAGGATTTGCTGCCGCAATATATCGGGTGGAGCCCATCGTTTTTGCCACCTACTTATAGGACGATGCGGCGGCGAGTGGCCAGGATGCTACAAACAATGCAGGGGCGTGCGTCGGGACGAACGCGTCCCTCTAAGCGTCCCCGTGGTGTTCACTTTTGGCGCACTGACACTGCAATGTATTCCAGCAATTTATCAGGGAAGCCTAACATATTAGTCGTTTGTTTTGTCTGCGCTAAGGAAGCGAGGAACCATATATTCTACACAGTTAGCCATCTCCCCTTTCTGTTCCCATAAGTCTAGGACGTACGTTGGAACAAAAGCGTCTCTCTATGTGCAAACGGAGCGTTTGCCTTTGAGGCATCGATGCCGTATTCGAGCAGGACATTATTCCAACTTTACTGTATGCTGCCGTATGTCCCTGTGTGCTAAAGAAAGAAATAAAGGTAGAGTTGGCGATGCAAAGACGGACGCCTCGTTCCCCACCCCATAATTTTCGTTTATAGCTGCTCGAGAGATATATTGTGGCAACCATGCCCCTGTGGCCTGTCCTTCGCCCCATTGCACAAACATTGCTTGCTGCAATGCTTCGTGTTTGTGCACCGAGACCTACGAAAGAAGGTGATGAAAGCACACTATTTATTATTTATTTGTTTCTGGAGGTTTAGCTGCTTCTGTTCTAGCGCAGTGGAGCATCATTATGGCGAAACTACTTGTTTTATGTGCTTGGGAAAGTAGAAATCGAGCTGGAGAAGTGCTTTGACAACATGTTGTTACAGCTTTGAGCTCATCTGGTGAGTTATAGAGGGCACTTTTGCCGTTCAAAACAGAGCTAGTCTACGCCTCTTGCGTCCGCATTCCGTACCAGGCTAGGCTATGCGACTTGTTACAAAACTTTTGTTGTAAATCTGGAAAAGAGTGCTGTATAACACAGCATCTCATTGAATGTACAAACTACCGCATTTATATTCATGCTACTGTACCCGTTACCCGGAAGCAAATTGCTTCTAATAGTAGTTCATACGTACGTCGTCGTCCCACCATTTACGTGTTTACGGTTTACAGAAGCCGTTGAGTGTGGTGGCTGAGCTGGCAGCGGCCCCTTGTGGCGTTTTGTCCGACTACGCGTGCATGTGAAAAAATCTTCAGTCGTGTCAGTGTCTCGTCAAAACAAAACAACTGAACTAATGGCAGTTAACTATTGCTTAATAGACAATGTTTAAAGCATGTAAAGACGCTGCATTAACATATTTGTGAGTTTTTAGTTGTATTTTTCGCAACGAGGTGTTGCTATCAGCGTTGGCCATCACTTATACTTCTGCCGTAAAGCTTAAAAACGGGAACGGCCAGACATTCATGCATTAATTGAATTTCTCTAACGTTGGCTATGCGCTGTTTCATCAGCACTGTATTCACTTCAATTATAATGGCTGAGCTGTCTATAGTGATGTTATTTACACTATCACAACAGTACACGTTTATAATTTCCTCCCAAAATGTCTTATAAGTAAAGCTGAATTACAAAATGCGCAAAAAAGCCATTCTTCACGGCACTACTTTGTGAGTTTTTTTTAATTGAAAAAGCATTCATTGCGTCGGAAGAAAGAAAGGAAGGATTAGAAGATCCTGAGTCACAGTCTGACCTGTTTCTCTTAAAAGTGTTACATGCAATCGAATTACAACTTGTGGCTGTCTGGCTTGACTCATCAATAGTGTCGACGCACCTACTTTAATTTCCAGCATACGCTTCTTTTTGCGGATTTTGTGTCTATTTACCCCTAGGCATTTCACAAAAGGTCCACCTCGGTGCTACATTGGTTACGGCGCTTTGTAGCTGAGCCAAAAGCCGTGGGGTTTGATTTTACCCGTGAAGTAGCATTTTGATGGAGGCGAAACCTTAGGGGCCAATGTAATGTGTGCAATGATGGAACGTTTGGGAACACTAAACGGTCCAAAGTTCCGATGGCCTCCATCAAGGCGCGCCTCATATTCATATCGCGATTTTGAGGCGTCAAACCACAGATTCATACTACTATTCATAACTATTCAAACCACTATTCATAACGTATCATAAGTGGTCAAAGGTGTTTATGCATTCATTAATTTCATTACATGAAAAGGTCCCAGTTGTTGTATTATATGAGAGATATTACATTCATGCTAATAATTAGGATTTCGCTCGATCCTACATATTTTGGGAGTCCAGTAAATTGGTCCCCACTTGCAACTCGGTCGCATGAAGTGAGAAAGATTTAACTTCAGTTATGGCAGTTAGTGGCCGGCCCGTTCCTTACATTATGGTCATCTTTGATAATGATCGAGAGTTGAAAGAATCTACGCGCATTGAACTTTCGTGATCCTCTTTCGATCTAGATATACGACAATGCACTGACCATAGGAGGGCACACAGTTCCCCTACATGGGTGTAATAGGAATTAGTGGATTAGTGGATTTTTTTTTTCCTTCCTGCACCTGCTCTTACCGGCCATAGACGTTACTTCAGCGCCGCGCAGCTGTCACGGGTATTTTTTTATTGCTGGGCTTCCTATAGACAGAACTTTAGTCAGTACGCAGGAGTGCGCCGCCTATATGCCATTCGTTATTCGGCACCTGACTGAGAGTGGAGGCCAAAACCTGCTAACGTGAAGTTAGCAATCGTTGGTTTCCCTACCAGGACAGAAATCGCCTAATAGGCTCCCACGTGGTTCTATCGCGGTGATGACATTGATCGAGCCACGAGTGCGTGTCGAACCGTAAATTCAAAAAGGGAGCGGTAGGCGATGCGAACGTGCCCTACAGCCGCTTTCAGCGCAATTTTCGCTTGGGCTCCGAAAAAAGCCGAGCCCCCGCGTAGCTGAGCCTCACGCGTCGGCTTTAAGTAATTAAAAATGGCGCACCCCGCTCCATTCACCTACAGCGCTCTCGCGCTTTTAATTACCTCTATTCTGCAATCTAATCTTCACTACTGCCGCGCGTCGTCTAGGGCGTCTCTTTAATCCCCTATTCTCTCTCTTTCGGCACCTAATTAACAAGAAACTTAGCACGCTATGTTTATTCAACCACTGTCTGCCATTTCGAGTGCAGGAATTCTGGTAATAAAGTGAAGTGGCAATATACATCATTGTAATATCTTCAGAGCCAATTTATGTTTTGCCACTTTTTTGCATCAGAAGCACTGGTGCACACCTAAGAGCGCTACATTAGAAACGATACCACGACAGTTGGAAATTATCTGACATAACCGCTTACGCAATTTATTGACTGAAGAAGAAGCCATCCTACACCCCGGGGAGTTGCGAGCTCAATTATGGGCCGTCGCGGGCCAGATTTTGTTGACAGTAAATCACCGGAAATCACAATGAAAATGACTAGTGTTGTGAAATAATTGGGGCCACATTAATTACCCAATCGTGGTCGAAATTATTAATTAACCTACTTACTGCATGGTGTAAACAATCTCCCCATAGTGGTCTTAGTTCTATGCCATAATATATCTAAAAGTATAAGTCACTTTATTGGCCCAACCATTATTCACTATTTCACCCAGCAACACAGGAACACCATTCTGCTTCCAGGGGGAAGACTGTAGAACAGATCATTCACTCCTCTGCTTATACATCCTTAGTATTTCTTCTTTTTTTGTTTTTGTGGATTCGTGGAAAAAAGAAAGCTATTCCTTTTTGCAGCAAAGTAGGTATAATAGGTATTATAATTGGCTGTTACAGCTCCCAAATAGAAAAACTTTGGCGAAGCTAATGAAAAGTATGCATTAGACGTATTAATAAACCTCCTGCACCCTATCAGGTGTAATTCACTGTAACAGCCAGTACCTTTGAAATCATAGACTGCGTTCGCCACACTATTCCTGTAGCTTTTCTCCACATGTTTATATTTTTTTGTCCATGTTATGATCAAACAGGCCATTTTCTTAAAGACACTCTGCAGCACTTTTTTGCGCATTTATGAAATGTTTTCACTGATTTGATTCGCTGCTGAACAAGTGGACTACCACTGCAATCCGGCAAGTACTACAGGATATGCAGGAATTGGCCGCACATTACAGTTTGTCTTGCGCCTAGCAATGAGGTGGGCTATTTTTTCACAGTATACATGAAGGAAATAAGGCGAAGTTGTTACACGTGTGTCACTATACGTTTACGCAATGTCATTGGTCTTGACAAAGGACGAAGGCAGTGGAACAGGAGGTATGTGGCACTATCTCGAACGATGTGATGTCGTCACGCCTAACGATAAGTCTGCTTTTAGGTGCCCCCTCCCGCCGATGCTACTATAGGGTGCGCCGAAAATTTTTGCATCTTTTCGAAAACCAAACATGAACAATTCTGTGAAAAAAGATTAATTAGATAACTAAAGTTGGTCTAGAAATGCACTTTGTGTATGCAGGACATCTTGCGACAATCGGGAGCGTGATCCGTGAAACAAGGCGAATGGACTTTGGCATTGCAAATAAATGTATTCCTAGAGCTACTCATTTAATAACGACTATATATCTTTCAACGGCGATTGCACATACAAACAGGTCAGAACCACAGAACCATCAAAAAAAAAAAACAGATACATTTAGTGATTTCGTAATAGCCGCCTCTTTCATGTGAAGAAAAAGAAGAAGAACAGGAGGGAAAGGAAAGGCAGGAATTTTAAGCAGTCTAGAAAGACCAGTATGACACCGTACACTGGGGACAGGGAACGTGAATTCCAATTATGACCTCAGAATAAATAAAGCCAACAGGCAATCTAGTCAACGAAAGCACAAGGGCTATATTCTTGGTTTCTAAAATGTTCTCTAGTGATTCACATAAAAACCAGCGCCAATAACGAGGGACAAGAAAAGAAGAAGACAAACAGCGGCACTGAATTAAACAAGTTTTATTTGCTGGAACCACGCAATATATACTTTAGCAGTATCTGACAAAATAGTGATCACGATGATTATTTGGTTGTTAGGTGAATTTTGTTTTCTTTTATTTGTAATTTCTCTTTTTTGTCAGATACTGCTCAAGTATACATTGCGCGGTTCCAGCAAATAAATCTTGTTGTAAGTCAATGCTACTGTCCGTCTCCTTCTTTTCTTGTCCCTCGTTATTGGCGCTGTTCTTTATGTAAATCATGTCGTACCAACTCGCCCAAGCAACCCCGTTAGTCCTGTAGTGCCTGTACTGTAAATTGAGAGCAGAAAATAGAAGTAGATGAAAAGTCGCCATTTTCGTTGAAGGGATCCCAAACCACACACAACCTTTAGTGGGATCGGATGCCATCCACAACAACGTGACTTATTGTTTTTTTTTTTCATTTCTCTAAATTTAGGTGAGAATTGTTGCACTACATTTGAAAAACTATAAATATTACCCCGATGCGTTCCCAAGCATAATACATAGCCTTTCGATTCGTAATACAGCAAATTAGCTCTTTAACAATTCCTCTAATTTTGCAAGTCAGCACCAAGCCTATACGAAGTTCCTAAAATATTGTATGCAGTCTTTTATCTGGAACATATTCTTGCATGATTGCTACAGCTAAACGCTGTGGAGATGCGAACATTGGAAAAGAAAGGAAGTTTCCCGCCATCTAATAGCGCAGTTAGTGTATGATTGCTCAAGTGCGCCGAACATCGACACTCCAAAGCACGCCTTCTCGCCGACCTTCTCTACTGCACTTCTCGAGAGTTCAATATCAATTATCTCTCGGGAAGCAGCACGATCGTGCCTCTCGAACGAAGAAGCTGTTGCTTCTCGCCACAGGCGTTACACGCTCAATCCGAGCTCTGCCGATACGGCACACCCAAGTCACGCCTTCCGCTTTAGCTCGTACACCTCCAGGGCATGCGAGGGATAGGGCAACGGAACATATCACTAATGTTCACGTCTGGAACGCGAAATCGACGTGCCGTGTCTACAGCCGCCAGCTATGTGGGGCAGCTGGCGAGAAAGAGAGAGAGTCAGCGGAAAGGAAAAATAGCGAAAGGAAAAGGGTGAAACTCGCGCGAGGCTCGGCTTCTTTTCCCTAACCTTCCCTCTTTCCTGATTGTTGCAACGACCGCGATCTTTTTCGCGCCACTTGTCTATCAAGCTTGGATGCCTTTGCCTCTTTTTTTTTTTTCGCACGAACTCTATACCAGCAACGTGCTCCATTCACTTTTCCGCATTCTCTGCTGTCCATAAAAGAGTTGGCTTCCTACAGCTTTTAGTGAACCTCGGCACCGAACGTCGTTACCCGAGACATCTCCCCATTCGATTCCTTTTTTCCCTTTTTTATCGCCGTAGTGTCGACCTCACCTGCCTCTGCTTTCTGGCAGTTTACGGCTTCTACCTGGTCCGATTTCCTGCTCTTCGCTGCGAGAGTATTTACTCCCTACCACTCCCACCCCAAAGTGGCCATCACTTTCCCCTTTTCCCTATCCCGGTTTCACCGAAGCGAAGGGATCTGGGGATCGGTGGCGCTCGCGACCTTGCGGCGGGTGCGCGAAGGAAAGGAAAGCGGGTCAGGGCGAAACTGCCGCGGCTCGGCCGAAGCGGCGTCACGCTCCGGCTGTTCAGCCAGCGCGCCATGCGGGCCACACCCATGTCTGCGTCCCAGTGCTGTTTTCGTTGTTTCTCCCTCCATTTTTTTTTCGTGATAGTAGCACGTCGTGCGTTTCGGTGTTGCCTTTTAGGCTCATTGGTGCGCTAACGTCGCGATGTAGGTAAGCAACGCAACCCAGTAGTTTTCCCTTATATGTGTAGGGGAAAGAATACATGGAATTCGCATCACAGTCCACGATGTGTAATACTGGCGCTCAGTCTTTTACGGTCGCATCAGCCTTCCGTGTTTACTTGCTCCGGATACAGAGCTTGTTATTACAAGACACTCTATCAACGTTTCATATGGTAAATTGGTGCTTCAGAATACTAACATAAGCGTCACTCCTGGCGTGATATTTTTGACATAACGCCTCTGGGGGTTTCTGTGAATACGCGCGAAACAGTGAAACACATAATGTTCAGCATCGTGTCCGCTTTGCATATTCTTGTCCCGTTATGTCTTATCTTTCATTCTTTTTTGATATTTTTTCCAGTCACGTTTTTATTTCACCAAGGAACACCCGTGATCTTCGATGCATTCCTTTCGCTACTGACTCCCCCCTCCCAAAAAAACAAAAAATTGAAAAAAAGCTTTAAACGTTCATTGCGCGCGCAGATCTATATGAGGCATGGGAGGAAACACGAGTTAGTGGAACTGCAGAAAGGCTCACAATTTTAGAGTAACCACTGACCTACCCTACGAATGTATTACTTTCAAATTTACAGGTGTCAACAAAGCGAGATATACTTATATAGGGGCGCACATATCACGGTCATTCACTCGTGTGATATGCGCGACGTCACTCTTCCTCTAGAACTGATTGTTTAAATCTTACCTAAATATTGTAAAAAAATCTTCACTATTTATTCGTGACATTCAGGATCCTCTTGAACGGTATCAGTCATGCAGGGAATAAATATTAATGAAGTTCGCCTAGTTATCGCACTTACGTGGAGTAGAGCCACTATATTTGAAAATGTACAGGATAGTAAGGGCTTTTTCTTTAATATTAGCTTCTAGGACAAGAAACGGCAATCATTTCATATTTGGTAACGTTGGCGGCAGGTTGAAGAAGTCGTATTGAAAATTATATCTCATCGTTTCTTCCCTTCCACTTGTCAGGCGTCACTCGGAGCGCGTGATTATTTTTGTCGCTTTAATTTACTCAGCGATCAATTTAAATCACATTACTTACACTCTCTTGAAGTAATTGAAACATGTTACAGGCAACCACTCTTGCATAATTCTTGTTTCCGAGTTAAATTCCGCGTATTAAACAAAATTCTTTTCGAAACGTTCCGAAGTTCCTCACGCCGCTGTTGTACCTAATATATTACTTACAAACCAAAGCATGCGCATATGAAAAATAATACGCTCATAAAAAAATCCGGGAAATTCCAGACATCATATGCATGATAACTCGTACGCTCGTGATGTAATGAAAACTGTTCCAGGTAACTACTCGACTGCCGTTCCTTTCTGTATCTTTGTCCTTTGATATACGTTACGCTAATTGCGTTCCTCTAACGCTCTCGAAAAAGTTAATGAGGCAGCTTATTAGGAATGCAGCGCGTTGTGACCAACTAGGATGCATGTAAACAATTTGGAGGGGCATATGCAGTCTTAACGATAACTGATGCGTCAAGTTCACTGGATCGTTGGGGATGTATTATGAGAAGCACCATACTGATCTTCATAACCATGAAATGTTACTAGGTGATGATAACGTGAAAATGTAGAGTAGGGCAGCGAACAGTATGCCTAGATTTTTAATGCATGAAAATTATGTGACAATGACTGCATGCATACTACTTTCTGCGGCCGTGGTGCTTGACACACACGAAAAAACTTTTGCAATGCTTCAGATGTGGCATACGTGAGATGGTTATTAACAGTTTTACTAGATTTCTCAAGGGAAGTCAACATTATAGTTTATAACTTGCTAAAACTGCTAAAAAAACATCCACACTTTCGATGATGAACTAGTTATTTTGATCCTCGCAATTTTATTTAGAAAATTGCTTAGAATTTATAAGACTTTCGAGTGAGAATGATAGGTTATCTATATATGTGAAAAAACATAATGCCCTGTTTTGTGAATGCATTATGCCATACAGTTAAAAGAACCTGCTGTGACACTTTCCGAAAAGTACTGAAAGCTGTTTTGCATTCATGGTTTTACGTTAGAGCGTGTCGTTCGCAAGAAAATTTCAACGTCGTTTCGAACAGAAGCCATCTTTATTTTTTATCTACTGGAAAGAGGCGCGTTGCTTCCTGTACAAGCCATGAAGATGTGGGTGTTTTGCGTGACCGAGTATCACAGCAGAACGTCTTGCTGTCACTTGATTTATGGTTCTGTAACTTGCACGCATCATTTGCTCCGAGTCCCACAGGATGGTTATATGCTCTCCCATAGTAAAGTACCAAGTACTATAAACAGTTAATTACTTTTTTCGAACACAGCTCTCTTTTCCTCATGTGTATGCGTTTCCGTGCAGGATATCCTCCTCTAGAACAAGAACGCACGCTCTCTTTCTGATGATGTCGTTTCAAATTCACGTGCTTGCTATAAGCTCACATTACAGTTTGAGCACACAACCCCCGCTTCTTTTCTATTCTTGATGGTGTTGTTTGAGCAAAGCAGGACAAAAAAGGAAATCTTCCTACAGCTAGCTTGTCTTGTACGAAGGCTTTGTACAATAGCTTCAGTCCGTTCTGCTTTCGATGCTGTTAGGGGCACCGAATTGTTTTTCCTCATCTAGAGGTCATAGGGTACGATTGCCCAATGACAGAAATAATGTACAAAACCGTCATTACACTGAACCTAGGTGCCGTGCCGTCACTACTGATAAATTACTTTGCGCACAAGACTAATTACGACCGCTTCGCTCGTTATATTGGCAATTTGTTTACAGAGCCCTAATACTTATCAAAGAATCATTATGTGCACCCGGGAGCATCATTCATCATCATCATCATCATCATCATCAGACTGACTACGTCCACTGCAGGACAAAGGACTCTCCCATGTTCCGCCAGTTAACCCGGTGCTGTGCTTGCTGCTGCCAATTTACACCCACAAACTTCTTAATCTCATCTGCCCACCTAACCTTCTGTCTCCCCCTAACCCGCTTGCCTTCTCTGGGAATCCAGTTAGTTGCCCTTAACGACCAGTGGTTATCCTGTCGACGCGCTACATGCCCGGCCCATGTCCATTTCCTCTTCTTGATTTCAGCTATGATATCCTTAATCCCCGTTTGTTCCCTAATCCACTCTGCTCTCTTCTTGTCTTTTAAGGTTACACCTACCATTTTTCTTTCCATTGCTCGTTGCGTCGTCCTCAATTTAAGCTGACCCCTCTTTGTAAGTCTCCAGGTTTCTGCTCCGTAGCTAAGTACCGGCAAGATACAGCTGTTATATACCTTCCTCTTGAGGGATAGTGGCAATCTACCTGTCATAATTTCAGAGTGCTTGCCAAATGTGCTCCACCCCATTCTTATTTTTCTAGTTACTTCCATCTCGTGGTTCGGCTCTGCGGTTATGACCTGCCCTGAGTAGACATAGTCTCATTGTACTTGCTCGATTTGTGTGTTTTATATTTTCACTATTGTGAGGGCGTGTGTGTACTACGACTCTTTATTATCTAGGCTTGTAACGTGAGCCCCGAACGTGCTGGCCAGCTTTCATATTTTATCCTCCTCCTCCGGTATGATGGCGAGCACCTCTGTGTGTATTGTTTCACTGCTTTTACAGCTGCCTCCAAACAGCTGCCAAAACTTTGTCACGCAACTAAGGCCCGTTCCACGCGCTCACCGCCCAGCCGCAACGCACCTGGTGGCCCAGCTGCCGCACCCAAGCTGGGGGCGAATTAGCGAATCGGCGACGCTCTTTCAGTCTCCGCTTGTGTGCGGCAGAAGTTCCGGCTCGTGCATTGCGGCTGTGCGGGTAGCGCGTGGAAAGGACGTAAGCCGTATGGCGATGAGCATTCTCCAACGGCGCCCTCTCGTTTTCGTGTGCGTGTGTGTGTTGGTAATGAGCGCGTGCACAAGCACTCTATGATATATGTGCATTGTGTAGGTGAGCATGGTATCGTGGCGGGCGCGTTTGCCTCTTTTTGCGTGCGTGTTTAGTAGTGTCTTTTTACTCGGAAATTTCGGCTGGCTGCCGAGTTTTCAAAGCGAACACTCCAATTTCCCCTCGCCAAACAACTGGTGGAAGACAAATTGCTCATCGATAGATTAACCAAAAAATAATATTGCACATGTCACTTTAATCGGTTACGAAAACTACTCTTTTTTCATCTATGTAGGTTTCATGACAACTTTGGTTGCCTCTGGAAAGCGTGACCATGTTTTCCGAAGAATACCGAAAGAGGCGTATGCTGCTCGGCCGATCTCCGCTAGAAGTTGCTACGTGGTCGCCGAGCTAGTGAGAGCAATCAGGTGCTGATCGACTTGCTCTGAAATAAAAAGTGGAACGCACTAATTTGCAACAAATCGAGCGAAAAAAAAAAGTGGATTCTTCGTAGTGGAGCGAGAAAATTTGTTCCGCATCGACCACTGGAAAACGCCATAATAAATATTTAACGCTCTCTGCAATGTTTTCTCACAGCTTATAACTGCCTTTCATCGCGTTTGCGCTAGAATCTATGCGTATTTGTGAAATGTGTTCTTCGAGCTCACTGACTTTACTTTAAAATTGTTTGAAAAAGAAACAATTTATTATTGATCATAGCAGTTTAAGAGGCGGAGCACCTTAAATTCTCGTCTTGTCGACATGTTATGTCGCCGTCACCATCCCCAATGAACGTGTATGAGCCGCGAAAAAAATCGGGTGACGAACACATCTCGTCACCGGTTCATACAATGCAAGTTATCAGTAAAAGGTTCTTCCCTGTTGCCCGAAGCGCTATCCTTGGCTTAGAAGCGGTGCCATGATTCTTGACGAAATTCACCAAGGCGCTCAGTTTCCTTATCGAAGACCAGAGACACAAACGTGCCCGTCTAAAGTAGAGTAATCTGTTTGAAACAGCCCTTCTCGAAACATAGCTGTAGAGCGATGATGCTTCACTCGTCAATGTCCTTAGGTTCGTCGTAACAACCATAGTCGAGTACCAAGTACTCTAAATCATTAAACACTTTTTCTAAACACTACACTAATTTGCGATTCACTTAAAAGGGACGGCCCACAGCTCTCTTATAGTCTCCTACAGTCTCCTATAGTCCTATAGCTCTCCTAACTCAAAATCGTCACACACTTCTTCTAAACACACTGTTTACTGAAAATGAAGAAGGCAATAGATATAGCCTCCAAAAACTAGCCAACGACTGTTAGTGTAGTTGACGCGCTCTTCTTACATGCTGCGGGGAACGGAAACCTGTTATGCACTGATGAACAAGAAGCACAATTGGGTAAACCTCATTCTGACGCAGTTTTCTGACGTAGTCGGTGTAACTGAAGTGATTTTCTTTACATCCCCGGTTTTGGGCTTCGCTCCACTAGAGCCTCATCAAAGAAATCTCTCTCAAAGCAGTGTGGTGAATGACCTCGGTTAACAACTTCTTCCTTAATTCCTTTGCTTTTTATTCTTTCTCTCACTGCCAACTAGCACCAGTAGTATCGTCGTTGGGAATACTGGTCCACACTGCATCATTCGCCCCATACTAGGTTTCGTATTAGTTGAGCTCGAACAGCCTTCCCTACAGCAACGCCCCCCATTTTTTATTATTATTTATTCAAGTACCCCACATCGCCCTTAGGCGTTACAGCAGGAGAGAATTACAACATGAATAAAAAGTAGGTCTTATTGCACAACATGCTTGTTTTTCAGAAAGCTTATTCCCTTCTCCTACACACTTCGGCAAAAAAAAATTTGCGAACGTGCATGTCTTGGGATGGCATTCGCAGATTTTGAGTTTGTGATGTTTCTGTTTAGCAATATAAAATGTGCATTTAAGTAAACATCCTTGTTTATGCCAATTTCGGTTTTATATATTTGAAAAACATAGGCAAACATCGTCCTTTCTTCCAGCCTTTGGCCATACTGCAGCGCTATATGGAGACGTCAGCTTATATTACCAGAAGGAACGGACGAAAAAAACCCAGGAACACGGATAAAACACACAGACGGTAAAATTTTTTTAGGGTGATATTTCACTGGTGTAACCAGCCACACCTATCTCTAAACGACAGCGTAAGACCTTCCTTCTTTGATATAACAAAATAACACAAATGATCAAAAATACGAGCGATCGATGGCACCCTGAACACCCTCGTGGACTTCCTAACGAGGCACACTATACAGCCTTGCTATTGTGCAGAAAGATGTCACAGGTGTGAATGGGGAACTCCGCTAATGAGAATTCTGTTCGTCACAGCACACCTCAACAGAGGCAGCTCACTTTTGTCTGTCTTTCTTTCTTTCTTTCTTTCTTTCTTTCTTTCTTTCTTTCTTTCTTTCTTTCTTTCTTTCTTTCTTTCTTTCTTTCTTTCTTTCTTTCTTTCTTTTTTTTTCTTTCTTTCTTTCTTTCTTTCTTTCTTACTTTCTTATTGATACTCTTTCTGAGAAGTCTTTCTATATCTTCACCAATTTATTTAAGTATTTATTTATTTATTTGTTCGAATTAGCCTCAGGGCCACCAATATTCAAGAAGGGAGTGGACCATAAAAAGAAACACACAATGAAAATGTTGATCTAGAAGTACAGCGTCAGCTGAAGCAATAAGTAACACTAAAAGCCATAACAAAACAAATATAGGTGGTGCCTCTCAACTTTTGTTTGGGCTTTAATATAGTTGGTCTAGAATTTCTGTGGCCAATCGCACTCTCAATATCACGCGATACGTAAGCTGACGTGAGGGCTTTGCGCGTCTTTTCTTTTCGCTATCCTTTTTTTTTCAAAACTAACTAATAAATGAAAGTAAACTTACAACACTTCTAAAGTTAAATAAATGACCACACTGAATCAGGTCTTTACATATCTGTTTAATACTTAGTCAGCATATGGCCTTCAAAAGATAACTTTTGATCACGCACTACTTTCAGAAGTATTGAATAATGGAGGACCACTGCGTCTCCGTTAACAAACTTTTCTTTCATTACGGGTACTCGCGGGTACTTTTCCTTGTTTCACGTGGTTCCCGCTGTCGGCCTATTAGTTCAGCCATACCCCCCGCAGCCCAGACCTAAATTAGCCCTTAATATTTTAAAACTCTGTTCAACAAAAGGTCTTCTATTGGTAGCAAGGTTGAATAGCGGTTCAAGATCCTAGCACAGACTGCACAGATTGTTAAAGCTAACCTACACGCAAAACGGCACGTTATTTTCAGTTGACCTATAAAAATAGTTAAGTGAAGGCCTAAATCACATTGGAAAACTCTAAAGAAAGCATTAGAATGTTAGCTTTTCTATTAGTGAAGTAATTATGGCTTTTAATAAACATCACTACTCTTTCCCATGCTTCAGCAAGTCATAAAATCATTAGACCAGCTCTAACATTGCTAAAATTTCAGTATATAAAGGCTTCATCACGTTCCAAATGTTCTGCGCCGCACACACGAAATATACCGATAATAAAAGGTGCAGGTACCGTTTGAGTTTTGAGAGAGCGGTAAGGCTCGCGTCAATTAGAAAAATTACTTTATTCTTTCGAAGCAGTACTGAGTGCACATACATTGCGAAAATTCCGGAGCTCTTGCCCTTTGGGAAATCGGAGGTAAGATATTCGCATAGCGTGTCATTCTCTTGTGTACTACCCCTCTTCCTTTCTTTGTTTCTTTCTGTCTTTCTTCCTTTTACTTCTTTTTTGTCAATCTTTCTTTTATTTTCTTTGTTCCGTTTGTCCATTCTTTCTTTCTTTATTCCATTTGTTATCTCTCTCTTTTTTCTTTTTTTCTTTCTTTGTTTCTTTCGTTCCTTCTTTTTCGCTTTCTTTATTTCTTCTTTCTTTTTTTCTTTGTTTTTTTCCTCTCGTTTGTTTCCTGAGTCTTTTTGTTTCTTTCCTTTTTTGTTCATTTTTAGCCTCTTTCTTTTTTCTTTGTTTTTTTTTCTTTCGTCCTCCTTTTCTTCTTTTTCTGTTCTACCTTTCTCTCTTCCTTTGTGCTTCGCAATACCCCTCCTTACTGTTTCCTTCAATGCCGGGAATAATGCCTTCATCTACGCAGTGCAACACTTCAGTCGACACAGTCCACAACGACGGCCAGGTGTCTCTATCCAAACAGCGTTGAAATTGAGCAGCGCAAAACTGACAAGTCACCTCAATAAATGATCGTATCGACGATCAGAATTGACTGGTCACCGACGAGCGTACGATAGAGAAATTAAAAATTATTGTAAAATGCCTAAAATAAGTAAGCTTCCGACCGGTGCACCTGCGAGGGCCAAATTTCTGTACGCTCGCCGGCGCCACGATTTCTCGAATGACTTTATCATCAAATGGAAATTCTCACGCCTTCATAGCACTTGTCATCTTCTCTTGTTGTCGCCGGGATAGGGACGGCTCTAAGCTCTTCCATTGTAGAGTACCAAGTACTCTAAATCGTTAACAACTCTTTCTGACCACAGCACTTATCATGATAACCCTCATTAAGGTGCTGACGCCCAAGGGACGGCTTTCAGCTCTTCCATAGTATAAGTACCGACTACTCTAAATCATTAAAAGGGTCGTGGAATGGTAGCTTTATAACGACAATGTGGCACCATGGGCAGCCTCATGCGCTAACTGTATCATCAGCCCGAGTGGACCTGCATAGACGCTTTGCCTATCGAGGAACGCGGAACTCTATGGCATATCGAGCACGCGCAAGAGGCGCTCATCGGCGTCTGCAAAACACGATCCGCGTCCGACAAGGACGCTGCTTAATATGACGTCAGAGTTCAAGTTAGCGCCGATTGCGTGTTGAAGACGCTGGTGAGTGTCCCAGTTGCACGCACTCGCAAGTACTGAAGAGCTCCGCGTTCCTCGATTGGCAAAGCATTACTTATGATGACGTCACCTAGTTAGTACGCGTGGACGCCAGTGGCTTCGCATTGTCACTTTACAGCGAGCATTTCGCGACCCCTTTGAGCACTTTTTCCAAACACGCAATGCCGCTTGTGTACCATGCATTGTGATGAATTAAGGAGTGTTGGACGCTACGAACTAATGCGAAAAACTCCGCCCCAACGTTCTCCATATTCATATGATGACTCTCTGAGATAAATACGCTGCAACTTTCGTACTAAGTTAACAGCTACGCCATGTATTAGCGGTGTAGCCAGGAGTAGCACACCGCGCCCGTGCTACCCCTTTTCCCAAGTTTTTTTCTTTTTTTTTTTTGGCAGAGCGCACATAGATAATTGGCTGGCCCGGACACCAGTTGAGGTCGATGATGTAATCTGATTTATTTACTTATATGTGGGGTTTAACGTCCCAAAACCACCACATGATTATGAAAAACACCGTAGTCGAGTGCTCCAGAAATTTCGACCACCTAGGGTTTTTTAACGTGCACCCAAATCTGAGCACACGGACCTACAGCATTTCCACCTCCATTGGAAATGCAGCCGCTGCAGCCGGGATTGAATCCTGCGACCTGCGCGTCAGCAGCCGAGTACCTTAGCCACTAGATTACCACGGCGGGACAACGATGTACCCTTCCTCGCACATTAACTAATAGAGACCGGGCTGGACAAGCGCCTGTAAGAGATAGCCAGGGGTGAAACATATGAAATAATGTGATAGTGCTTATACAGACAGTAGAAAAGAAATGTGTGCCTGTGAACATTTGATGACACTGTGAAGAACTGCAAGTAAACTGTACATAGGACTGATAGTTACGCTTGTTTTCGTTTGCTATTATGTTTATGTTTTTTTTTCTGGTTGTTCATTTTTGAATACCGTTCTATGTTGTTTTATTTTTTTTCGCTGCAGAACTTATTCATATGGAGTAGCTGAGCCAAAATAGACCCCGACATCTCCACAGCGAAACAAAACAGATGTACCCCCACCCCCCCCAAAAAAAAGCCTACGCCCCTGTCATAGTACTTAGGCCCGTATTCACAAACGCTCCTTCACTCAAGGGCTCCCCTCGATTTGACGAAGTCAAGGTGGAGCGTGCTCCTCCACTCAAGGAGCCACTGCGTTTCATGAACGCTCCTCCACACTTCCTTCGCCAAGGGAGGCCTTGGAAATGCTCCCTTCACTTGAGTGAACTGCATGCGCCGAGAAAAGCGCCTGATAACGAGAGTATTCGGAATTGTGGTTAAGAATTGCCTATCTATGTACATTAAGAGAACGTCTTTTCTAGTTATTCTTTTTTCTAAATTGACATTATAGCAAATACGTGCATTTAGAGTGGTAGTGTTGTTTCACTAAGCCTTGTGCTGATAGAGTTAGCGAAAACCTCCTTCAAGTCTGGCAACAGTCGAACCCAGGCAGCTGAACAAAATCTGATGGCATTTCGTCTGCTGCTGAACGTGTATACCTGCTTAGTTTATTTTTTCTTGTATGCGTCTATTAATTACAGTTTATATTTACGGTAGTGTCTGCTTGTGTGTCGTTTGAGAGCCTACTTTCGCCGGGGTGACTAACGAACTACGTGAGTGATGACAGGAAGCGCAATAGATGGTTTGTTGCTTTGTTTATTTTCACTTTACTGAGAGCCTTCTGATCACTAATGTAGCCACTGAATGTATAACGCGGTGGAATGAGTATTTTTTACTATATATCACAGTTTGTTGGCGTGCATTTAGCATTCACCACCGCATTATGTATAAGGATTACTCGTACGTAAATTCGTTCTCGCTACTGGAGTACGTGCACAGTTCCTAAATTCAGGGGCCTGTGCAATATTTATTTTTCTCATTTGCTGCGAATTTCACCGTGGCACTTTCGTAGTTGTTCCTCTGCGTATAACAAGAAATTTGAAAGACATTGCTCGCAACTGCTATTCGAGGTTATACTAGGTTAGCGTTAAAAACTAGGCATGTTATACTCGTGACTGAGCGTTCGAATTAGACTGCTACGCAGGTTAAGAAAAGCGATCATGTCCCTTTCTTTCTCTATTGGCGAAAAATACATTTTAAAGTTGTTTTCTTCATTTAGTAACATATATAGTCGGTTAACAGGGACTGGTGTGTGTGTGTGTCAACTTTAACATTTTAAACTTCCAAGGAATAAGTTATTGTTTTTGCATTGTTTTTCTATTTGCCCTGCATTTGTGGATGCGTCTAATTTGACATATTCGCATAGAAGTAACCTTTAAATTTATGTAGTTTCCGTCTCCAAGTTCACACAGCGGCAATGTCTTAAATTTTTTTCCCGTCTCCTTCATCTGCATGCTCAGAAGCACAATCGTTTGTGCATGAACGACCTTCGCACTAATGTTTTGGAATTTATTTGCAATATATCTACTGGAAATACTTCTTGAAAAGAATCATGGTGTTTGTGCTGCAGTCCAAAGCCCCGGCACAACATAAATTATAGGGGATGTTTTATTTTTTTTGGAAATCATAAAATTGAAGCCGCGTCTGACTTTTGGCGCTGTTCTGTTTTAAAAACTATCCTGTGGGTTCTCTCAACCTTCGAGAAAGTGTCGTCAAGAGCAGCGTATATTATTCTGCTGATTTATTGAAGACCAGTGCAACAAAGCGGTGAAAAATACTCAAGAGTATTACAGTCATGGCGGATACATCTGGTCAGAACCCTGTGAATAAAATATCCGCTATTGCTGCATCATTAGCAAGTCTACCAGTTAGAACCACGCCATCTCAGTTCCGTGGAAGGGGAGTGGTGCTGCTTTATCTAAAATAAGTTTAATTTTCCTAGAACTGCTTTCCTGTATAATCGGAGAAGTGGTTTTTGCAGTCCTGTCTCATCATGAAAAGACAAACACGACGATAATTATGTATTGATAAATGAACAAAACAGAAGTTGTGAATGGCAAATGTACCTTTATTACATGTGGCTGATGAGGAGCAACGTGGCAAACATAAGAATGCAAATGAAAAGTGTTCATCAATCAAACATATGCAACCTACACACTGTAAAGATAAAGTACGAGCTCGGAGGACATCATAAATAAGATTAAGGAAGTAGACACCATAGCGCGCCTAATGCAGTGTAGCTGCACGCATTCACTGCTGTTTTTGTGCTTTTGTATACAGTCGTACAAACTCTGCAATGCATTGATAATACGGCAAATTCTAGGAGGCCTTTTCTCTGTGTTCTTTTGTCGGCAGCTGGTCCCCTGCACAAAAGAGGCAAGAAATAATATTAGAAAAACGTAATAGCTTGGATACAAAAGCTGCATTTTTCTTTAATTCTAGCTGTGCACACATTCATTAGTATGTCTCGCGTTCAAGAACAGACATGGTTGAAGTATTGAGCTTTGACTATTTTGACACATGTTTGGCTCAGGCACTTGGGCAGCTGACCAGGCATATGGGTATATAATTTCATTATCTAATTGCACGAATCAGTGCCATAGCCAGCTATTCTTCTTCGGGGGGTAGGAATGGGGTTAAATTAATAAAAACAATCTCATTATGTATCTGCTGAATTTATATTTCATATGTTTCCATTTTCATACGACACTCGACGCACTTTTGCGTACATGCAGGTTTCACAGAGCATTATCATCAGCTTGATCCCCTAAATGTGTACTTGGTTGTTCATTGGTATTGTGAGCTGCATAGACACTGTATAAAAAAGCTATGTTTCACGCGTAGTAGCTACAGCAGCACACTTATTGCGCCCAATGTATTGTGTTGTGCTTTTCTTAAACTGTCTTTAATAGTAATCTGACCGCAGCAGGAAAAACAATAAAAAAACACAGGAGAACTTACCTTCTCATTGGTACAGATGGTCGTCTAACGGAGGTGTGCTTCGTCGTAAATTTCGGCTAGGGCAGCAAATGTTCACCGGAGAAGAAGCCACTCTAAAGTACGGTGAACCCAGCACATCAAAAGTTTGCTATGCCACTTGCTTGTCAAGCTTTCGCACCACGCTTGAACTGATGCGGTGTGTGAGCTTCATCAAAACACTTCAAAGCAATCCGCAGTAAGTCATGGAGCACTCGCACGAAGAGTATACGCACACCCGAAGGCAGGTAATCCGCTGGCTCATGCACGGAACGCAACACATCACGGCACTGGTGAGTGCTCCTTTTGACACCACGCCCGCTTGTCACGGCGCCACAGTAGCCGTTGCTGAACCGTTCGAAGACAGCTCCGTAGTAAACGCGCACCGTCATTGTCGAAAGAACGCGGCGGTGGCAGCCTACTTGATCGAAAAACGCCGTCAAAGTGAGACGGGCTCCGCCATGGACGCGATGCTGGAGCAAATATTTCACTCGGGGGACGATTCAAGGTAGCTTGATCGCTTCCTTGACAATCTCGAGGAAACGCTCAAGATTTTTTCAAGTGAAGGAAGCGTTTCAAGTGAAGGGCGGTTTGTTAATGGGAAAACGCCACTTAAGGGGCGTTTCGAGTGAAGGGTCAAGTGGAGGAGCGTTTTTGAATACGGGCCTTAGACAACTGTCTTGATGTATTCAGGTACTGCACGTAAAGTCATATTCAATAGGCGTTTACATGGTCTGAGGACCAGCAGTATAGTAACTGGGAGCGTAAACGAACAATAAACAGGTCCCAGCATTGCGCCATCAATGGAACGTGCACTGACTAAGTACCTGAAGATTGGGGACAGTCAGTGAAGGCAAGTGTAGCCGTCATTTGGCCATCTATTCTCTCCGTGTATACCATCAGCATAAATGTATATGAGAACAATCGGAAAAGCGAACGCAGTAAGCCTAGTTTTCTAGTGTAACTGGGCTTCCAAGAGTGTCGTCACACAGGCTAAAACATGCACTGAGTAAATGGCCCCTGAACAGCTTCTGAAAATACAAAAAAATCCACGGAGTCAATGATGATTAAAGGGTGAAGCTCCACAGGCAAACATCGGTTAACCGGGAATCTCACTGGCAGAGATTCCAGAATTTAGAGGATGCTGTCCCACAGTACTTCCGGGGCAGAAAGCGTGCAGAACGCGTGTGGCTTTCCCAGCTGGCGAATTGATTGATTGATTGATTGATTGATTTGTGGGGCTTAACGTCCCGAAACCACCATATGATTATGAGAGACGCCGTAGTGGAGGGCTCCGGAAATTTTGACCACCTGGGGTTCTTTAACGTGCACCCAAATCTGAGCACACGGGCCTCGACATTTCCGCCTCCATCGGAAATGCAGCCGCCGCAGCCGGGATTTGAACCCGCGACCTGCGGGTCAGCAGCCGAGAGCTGGCGAATCGCGGCAAAGATTTTCTCGCGACGTTCTTGCCAGTATTGAACCGTGTTGGGTACGCCCCGCATGAAGGCTAGGTATCAGTTGAGCCCTTCCCCCACGATATCGCGCACGCCATTGTAAAGTTGCTGGCGCGTGGACGAGTTCCAAATAAGCTGGCGCTACAGCGCCATCTCTTGAGCACTCCGAGTACTAAGGAAGAGCCACGACGCACAACGACGGACGAATCCACACCTCAACGAGTTTCGCGCTTAAAAGAATAAACAAGTTTCACTTTTGTAGGGATTCTCTTGTTTCTGGCGCGCTTTGTGAATGGTGATTCGCCGGGAGTCACTACGGAGCAATTCTGCGATTGGTCCATATGCGCGGACTGTCACTTGCGTTTTTTTCTCAAATAAGCTGCTTCGCCATGCAGGCATTCGCCAATTCTTCCTTGTATCGCATGACCCTCGTGTGCCATGCCTTTTTTCACTTCATAGTTTGTTGCCGACTGCGCAATCTGAGATAACAACGTGTACCAAGAACGTGTACGTGTACTGACCGGAGCGAAATCCTGATAGGCTCTGACCTAATTCTTACATTTTATACGAGCTTTATGATTATAACGCTGATTAGAAAAAGATATACTGCCTGTAGGAACGGCATTCAAGGCGAGATATAAACCACTGCTTCTTATTTCAATTTAACAGGCTGTGGTTAGGGGTCCTTTATTATTACCCCAAACATGCATGAAAATTATCTGCACAAGCATACGTGCCTAGTATAAGAGACAGCGTTATTGCCAGATCGCTTGAGCTATAACGACGAAGACGAGGTGGTCCCGTTGTTGTCGTGTATATAGAGAAACACTTTTTCCCTGCCAGAAGTTAGGATACAAAGATATGATTATTTATTTTTATTTGCACATACTACCAGTTCTTCGAGCCTATATATAAAAGCATGGATCAAAAATATGCAGCAGTAGTAAGTGAACAGACTACAATATACATGCATATAGAAAAACTCACATTCACATTCATATGAATACACCCGTAGGACCTCAAGAGAGTTAGAGGAGACTTTTGTTTTACCATAACTTCAAGTGTATACATACATCCGATAACATTCAGAACATGGGTACTATTTATATATACTTATTTTGGAATATGAAGTTCCAGAATGAACGTAAGTCAGTTGTAACCCTCAAAAGGAGATATCAAGAACACTGAAATTAGAAGCCTTTTTTAGTAATTATGTGTGTGTGTATCTATGCGTGTGGGTGCGTGCGCTTGAAGTGGGAAGACTGTTGTACAGCATATTCATAGGCGCCATTCTTTTTTGCGCACTTCAACATTCTTATATATATATATATATATATATATATATATATATATATATATATATATATATATATATATATATATATATATACATATATATATATATATATATATATATATATATATATATATATATATATATATATATATATATATATGTATATATATATACATATATATATATATATATTCATGGTTTATGGAGCTACACTAAAATTCATTGTTAAGTATTTTTTCGTTCTTGTGCGCATTCCTTGAACTTTCTTCATTTTTCCACACGGAAAATTTGGGGCCGGATCCTTTGGAAATGGAATGCCGTGATATGCACCAGAGTGGGAGGAGAAGTGCTGAAGCGTCGCTGTGTGGACGACTGAAAAGGCTCGAAGGATTTGGGTTTCAAAGTATTTTCTTCCTTATTTTTGTTTTGCTTAAATCTAAACCTCCCTCTTATGTACGCACTTCTAGTGAAAACAAGCCCTGAAAAAGTGCTGAAGCGCATTGGGCGAGTACACTCAAAGCATCACGGTCCTCAATTCTATCGGGCTTGCCGGAAATCTGCGCCCCTCTCACAGGAATCCGCTGAATGAAATTTGGCCGTGCTTTGCATTGCAAATCGGCAGTCATCCGACTGCTGACGGGGAACGCGCGTCCCGCTATTTTTCTTGCGTGGGGAACTTTACCCTAACTAAATTCGACCGCGAAAGTCGTGACTCGAAAGACGCGTAACAATATTAAGACAGTTAGTCGAGTACGTTGGTTACACCGTCTTGAAATGAAGACTGTGATTCAATTAGGTGGAGTGCTCCAGTGCTGCGCAGATACATAAGTTCATGAAGCTATTTTGATGGTGGTTCATATTGTGGAAAATATACCTATAGTGAATGAATATTTTGAATACAAACTGCCTCTCAGCTGCTTCTCTCAACCCCCCTTTTTTTTGAAACAACAAAACAAAGAGTTGTTGTTTTAAGCGTATTGTAGAAAAATGTATGTGCGCAAGATGATTGTTGCTGGCATTGAGACGGAAAGATTTGTTTTTGATAACATGAAGAGTGCTCTTCAAAACCTATAGGACAAGACAACCTCACTAAGTAGAAGAATGGGTGACAATGAATGCAGCAAAATGAATACGTGCGTATAGCCCGAAGGGTTATCATGCGTTGCTTATGAGAGATAATGTGTAACGCGCGCGCGCGCGCGCGCGCGTGTGTGTGTGTGTGTGTGTGTGTGTGTGTGTGTGTGTGTGTGTGTGTGTGTGTGTGTGTGTGTGTGTGTGTGTGTGTGTGTGTGTGTGTGTGTGAGTGTGTGTGTGTGTGTGTTTGTGGGAAAGGGTGGATGGGCTTGGATCTGTTCTGTCTATGTGTGAGCGTGTTTGTTGGTGCGTGTGCATTTGTGGGCATTTTTCTGTATGTACGTGTTCGCATGGTTGAGCGTGACAGCCATGTTTTTTTTTTCTTGTGTACTACTGAAGAGCCCAAAAGGAGTTTCAATATTTGGTACTATAGTCAAAAGAATTCGGAATGAAAAGAACACGCCAGTGAAATTGCATTTCTCGATTGAAGTTTTACAAACCAGAAACCCAGCAAGCGCGCACAAAACTGAGTTCCCTTCTCTAAGGAAACCACTGTTACACTTGTTAATAAAATCAATCTATACGTAACACCTCACAGGATTCTTTGCATTAAATATATCTTTCTATCCAATCGTTTACACGGTGAAACCAACAGAGCGTAAAACACCTGAATGGCATCATACTTCCTAGTGGCGTATCGACCAGGAAGCACTGACACACCAAGGCCGGTTGGCCTAGGCACGCTAGACAAGCACGAAATTACTCCCCCACAATGCCTCTAAAAAACACTATAATAAATATTTGCTTGTGACCCTGCACGCTAGAGGGCACTAAAGCGGTCTTTCTTCTGCTTGGAGTCTCCGAAGACTCGAGTCGTAAATGTCTACATCACCCAATGGGCTTATATATTTTCCCGGATCTTCGAGAAGCCCGCACGCTAGAAGGGATCTTGTGGACTCACGCAAAGTTCTTGGCCTGGAATGCTTTATCTTTCGCCGAGCTTTGTAGCTGTGACAACTGTTCTGTAGTGTCTGCACAGTCCAGATGATGATATTTGCTCGTGTTGTAGGTATTAGATTCCGGTTAGCAGCCTACGTTTCATGGTGCATCTTACTCGGCTAAAGAGCAGAAGCGCCACTTGTGTCCCTGTCATGCTAATACTAGCAGTATCTTAAGTGTGTGAAGAAACACGAAATCTTAACGCAAAATGCTCGTTTTTTAAAATCATAACTTCTTTGAGGCCACCTTGTGATGGGCAAAGGGGTGTATAATTGAAAAAGTTAATTAGATTGTTGTGCCTGTGCAATAAATTATTTTATTGCGTTAGCAAATATGTGGACACTCTCAGCTGATTCTGCTGTCGCCATCACGTCCCAGGTATGCATATGTACGTATAAATTTATTAGAGGCACAGAGAAAACAAAATCAGGGGAGAAAACTGCAGGGCCCCCACCGGGGATCGAAATCAGCGACACCTCGCTCTTGAGCCCAATTGATTACCCGATAAGGCCACGCCTCTTATGCTATCCACCTCACTAATGGCGAACTACGTATATACACTATTTACCTTTGGCTTTCTCTCAAGATAAAGACATATTCGGTCAGTAGTAAAGAAACACTTTCCAACGCAGCATTTACTTTCTTTGGGCAAGCCACACTTGCTTTCATTATACAATGGCGTTCCCGATAGCTTCATCAATAGAAGGTTGTGGTCACTGATGCACATACAGTTGAATAAAATAGATATTTCAAAACGTTTATCGCTGTATTTTCACTAAGAAGCACCAAAAGAAACTGCTCGCATCGAGTCCAAAAGAAACTGCTCGGGAAATTGCTGGTCCTGTCATGCATGTAAATTCGGATTCCAGTGAAATTCGCACAGCCACTTGCACTTTAGACGAACAAACTCAAATCGCTGCCCCAGATGAGTTGCAGCGCTTGCGTCATTAAAATGTCGCACTTTTTTTTATTGTCGCAGCAGTGTACACCTTACCAGGAACTTTGCAGACTGACGTCATGAACTTCTTACTCCGCAACACCTGTGCGGTGTGCTTATACAGAGTGCGCCAGTGATAGTCATTGAAAACTTCAAGGTTAATCTACTTCGACGTGAACACGAGTGGCTTGTCGCGTTTCTGCAAGCTGAACATAAACTTCGCCTTCTGTCGGATGTCTCACAATTAACTATTTACAGCAACACCTGTTTAGATATTCTGGTTAGTGCACAACTTTCAATTTAAGCACTGATTGGTATATGGGGTTGAACGTCCCAAAACCACCATATGATTATGAGAGACGCCGTAGTGGAGGGCTCCGGAAATTTAGACCACCTGGGGTTCTTTAACGTGCACCCAAATCTGAGCACACGGGCCTACAACATTTCCGCCTCCATCGGAAATGCAGCCACCGCAGCCGGGATTTGAACCCGCGACCTGCGGGTCAGCAGCCGAGTACCTTAGCCACTAGACCACCGCGGCGGGGCTTCAATTAAAGCACTATCGACCATGTTCACTACATTTTGTATAGTTTCTAAGGCTCCTAGCCTTACTTCGTATCCCAGCCCAATGTGTTGCTATTGCATTCATTGCTTCGGCCTTGCGCGGAAACTGTTTTTTTTTTCAACATCTACTCTCACTATTCAAACTTCCGTGCGTTTGAATACCCAAGTGGGTGAACGAATAGATACGTCGCTACTGGCATAAAATGCGAATAAAATGCGAGACTCTCATTAAACACCCTCAGTTTTTGTCACATGTTTCCATGCCGCCGTCATATTTATTCCTATATTTGCGGCACGGCTTGAGAACTTTAGAACAAAAATATCTTCAAATGATCTATCTATCTATCTATCTATCTATCTATCTATCTATCTATCTATCTATCTATCTATCTATCTATCTATCTATCTATCTATCTATCTATCTATCTATCTATCTATCTATCTATCTATCTATCTATCTATCTATCTATCTATCTATCTATCTATCTATCTATCTATCTATCTATCTGCGTATGTGGTGCTCGTGTGTCAGTCAGCCGCGTATGTCTCCCTCACCAATTTATGGCGAGCGTGCTGCCTGCCCTTCAGTCACGTAGAGCCTTTTTTATTTACTGTAAGGCACATAGAAATAATGGCCTGATTCTTGAGCAGCTGTTTAAAGTTCTTATTGGCATTCCAATGCTGTTCTTTCGCACTGCACATTGATGGTGTTGGTCACGCGTACCCGGAAGGGGCAGTCATGGCGAGGACAGCTGAATGTGGACACCTCCAAGCTGACATAGTTCCGCCGTGGAGAAATTTCAAACCATGGAAACATGCTCCGGCATAAAAAAATACAGAAGGACGTGTGTAATACGCCAGTGAACTTTCACAACACAGTGCGAGATCTGCTCCAACTACAATCAATAATTGTATTTTTGCTGTGCGATTTTGATGAACCTAAAATTGTCAAAGTAGTGAATTGTAACTGTCTAACTTTTGCTGAACGTTTTCTTGCGGTAAAGCTAATCCATGCCCCAAGAAGCCAAACGGAGTCAAAATAACGAAGATTAGGCAAACTGGTGAACAACCAATCATTCCATGGTGCCTGAAGCACCATGCATTGCAGCTTCAATCGAAACTAGCGCCACGTTGATCTCTGGTGAGCTCTGCAGGAAATGTGTGTTGCACCGCCTTCAAGGTTAGCCACCCGGTGACAATGAGAAAGTGTCATGTGAAGACGTTTTCGTTGCACGTCATCCGATGCGACGCCACAGTGATCTGATGACGACGTCTTTGTGACCTCACATGTGTGAGCATGCAACTTTTCTCATTACTCCTGTTCGCGGTGAAGTCACATCGGTCTGTTTTCGGATTTCATGAGGCATGTACTGCTTACGCCGTATATTCCTTATGACATCTGAGTTCTAGTCAGAAATCAATTGTTTGATATGTGGGATTTAACGTCCCGAAACCACCGTATGATTATGAGAGACGCCGTAGTGGAAGGCTCCGGAAATTTCGACCACCCGGGGTTCTTTCACGTGCACCCGAATCTGAGCAAACGGGCCTACAACATTTTCACTTCCATCGCTAGTCTGAAATCAACAACTACATCACTCTGAGTTTGACCGTGAATGTAGATAAGGCATAGCAAGCCACCGCCGTGCAAGTTGGCTCACGAGTACAAATTCGCTTCGTTTATTTTTTTATGTGACAGCACCGTTTGGCCTGTTTTAGGAATGGGAATGACACATCATACATAAAGTTCACGCAATTCTTTCCTTCTGGCGCTTTCTGAGTAATGCAGATGTAAGTGAACGCGTTTGAATTTTGTATAGTGCCACCGTTGCATACGCGTCCGCCCATGTACTGACAATTTTCTCGTTCTCTTTCCCATCTATCTCTGTCTCTCTAATATTTATGCTGTTTCTTTTTCCATTCCTGCAGTGTAGGGAACCAACTGGGCATGTACATGGGTAATATTCCTGCCTTCTTTCTTCTTATTCTTCTTTCTCCTCCTTCTTTCGATGTTCTTTAATGCGTCATCAATATCCTTTATTGCGTCATCAATGTCCCTTGTTACGTCATCGTGCGTGTCATTCAACATCGTACAACTTTTGCCGGGAAGGCAATCAGCAGCGGAGGGACAGCCATCTGATGCCTACTTCACTCAATTGCTCTCTGCTTCTGCGTGAGCCGAGAACCTCAATCTTTTATCGCTGAAACGCGAGGTACCTTGCTCACCCGTCCGGGTCGTTTCTCGAACGCTTTTCGATCGTTTGGACGCTCTCGAAATACTCTGACGGAGATTTCACTTAGCTTTAGCTGGTTGGCTTTGTTTTGTGCACTTTTCCCGCGGAAGATGTTGTGAATGCCGTGACCGGCCTCGGTGCTCTGACCAACAATGCTGCTGTTTCGACGAACAAAACACTCGTATAAACTTTACATAGGCTGGCGTAAGGTTTTAGATCCGTGCTAAAGAAAAAACAGGAATTCCAGAACGTCATTAATACAGGGCACACTGCAAAGAATGTTTCTCAGCCTTGGAATAGCTCTCTGATTTCATGGCGGTGAATATAATGCAAACTTCAGGCATAATATTGTTGGTTTGAGGTGTCCCTGTTCTAATTGTAATTGCGAAACTTTTGTAAATGAATTGCTAAGTAAATTTTGTTTAATATATAGTACTAAACTAGTAAGTTCTTGTTGTTTTTGAATGTACTTTTGATTTATTTATTAAGAAACCATCCTTCGACTCATTGAAGTCGAGGAATAGTTGCCCGTGCAATTCTGCTGGTACTAATGGCCACTACTTTCTCCTTACGCGCTCACCGTAAAATGTGAGCCTAATAAGCAAAATATTGCTGATTAAACGAAAACATTAAAAAAAACCAGTAGCATGTAAATTACTGTACTGAGAATCATTGCTAGAAGTGTCGTCGGGTGGACGCGAAGAGAAGGAAGTCTTAGGCATGTTTGCACGTGCGTTTGTGTTTGTGCGGGCACAAAACATACGCACACTCTTTCTTTAATTTCACACCAGAGAATCCCCCCCCCCCCTGCCCACGCTGTTGATGCTAATGATTCACTCTTAAAGATAAGTCGGACAACAAGGGCGTACGACAGGAGTCAAAGCACCACAAAGATCGGGGTTTTTGGTGTCTTCACCTCTTTCTTGTGTTAGTGTTTGCACGCCAGGTCTATAACAGTGATTACTTATCAACTAGATCAGCTATTTTACTTGTGCGCTAATGATACTCTGGCCAGTCTCTCTCCACATTGGGACAGAAGATGTACTTTACCTTGGTGTTTGAAGACTCGCACTGCGACTTAGTTTCTCAACAAGCCTGGTCTCCGATTGTATAACTTGACGCATTATGAAAGACTCTGAAAGGCCGCTCTTCTAGCTTTCACTGTGACTGTGCGTCACTTTTCGCGCAGGCCTAGCCTTTAAACACTTCCGGCTGTAGACGAGACGCATCATATACAAACACTGCGTGATAGTGCGATAGCTGACAAAAAAAAGTAGTGTTGACAGAAAGAGCTGTGACAGAAAAACGGTTGGAAGTTGGAAAGAACGGATGTACGCAGCTCCTCTATCGGACCTCTTCGCCGAAGTCGCAGAAGGCAAACAACGTTCTTGCCGCCGTCCCATCTTCGCCTTCTAGATCGATAGAGACTCCTAGGTAGCGTCTACTATTACTTACGCTTATCCTCCTACGCGTGCACGTCGCGTTGACGACGTCGAAGCTCATTGTGTCCCTGACAGTCGGAAGCCTTAGTGAGAATCCGCATGCACGGGTATAATGCGAATGAACGGCGTTGTTAAGAGCGTATATATTTTTTTGTTCTTTTTTCCGAAGGAACATCGTTGAAACAATGCAGGCACCGCATTCCGCGGGTCGCCGCCGCGCGTTCCGGAAAGCACCTTCATAAGATATAAAGCGGCGAGTACGGCACGCAATGGGAGGTCGGTATGAGATATTAAGTATGTTGTACTTAATATCTTACTTACAACCCAAAGCATGCGCATATGAAAAATGTTACGCTCATAAAGAAATCCGGGAAATTTCAAACATCATATGCATGATAACTCGTACGCTTGTGATGTGATGAAATCTGTTCCAGGTAACTACTCGAATGCCGTTCCTTTCTTTATCTTTGTCCTTTGATATACGTTACGCTAATTGTGTTCCTCTAACGCCCTCGAGAAAGATAATGAGGCAGCTTATTAGGAATGCAGCGCGTTATGACCAATTAGGATGTCAGTAAACAATTCGGAGGGGCAATTGCAGTCTTGACGATAACTGGTGCATCAAGTTCACCGGATCGTTGGGGGTGTATTATGAGATGCACCATACTGATCTTCATAACCATGAAATGTTACTAGGTGGTGATAACGTTAAAATGTAGAGTAGGGCAGCGAACAGTATGCCTAGATTTATAATGCATGAAAATTATGTGACAATGGCTGCATGCATACTACTTTCAGCGGCTGTGTTGTTTGACACACACACAAAAAACTTTTGCAATGCTTCAGATGTGGCGTACGTGAGATGGGTATTAAAAGCTTTACTATTTTTCTGAAGGGACGTCAACGTTAGAGTATATAATTTGGTAAAATTGCTAAAAAAACATCCAAACTTTCGATGATGAACTAGTTATTTCGGTCCTCGCAATTTTATTTAGAAAATTTCTTAGAATTCATATGACTTTCGAGTGAGAAAGATAGGTTATCCATATACTTGAAAAAACACGATACCCTGTTTTGTGAATGCAATATGCCCAAACAATTGAAATAACCTGCTGTGACATTTTCTCTAAAGTACTGAAAGCTGTTTTGAATTGATGGTTTTACGTTAGAGCGTGTAATTCGCAAGAAAATTCTCAACGTCGTTTCGAACAGAAGCCATCTTTATTTATTATCTACTGAAAAGAGGCGCGTTGCTCCTGTACAAGCCATAAAGATGTGAGTGTTTTGCGTGACCGAGTATCACAGCAGAACGTCTTGCTGTCACATGATTTATGGTTCTGTAACTTGCACGCATCATTTGCTCTGAGTCCCACAGGATGGTTATATGCTCTCCCATAGTAAAGTACCAAGTACTATAAACAGTTAATTACATTTTTTCAAACACAGCTCTCTTTTCCTCATGTATATGCGTTTCCGTGCAGAGTATATCCTCCTCCAGAACAAGAACGCACGCTCTCTTTCTTATGATGCCGTTTCGATTTCACCGGCTCGCTCTAAGCTCACATTATAGTTTGAGCAGACAACCCCCGCTTCTTTCCTTTTCTTGATGGTGTTGTTTGAGCAAAGCAGGAAAAAAAAGTAAATCTTATTACAGCTAGCTTGTCTTGTACGAAGGCTTTGTACAATAGCTTCAGTCAGTTTCGCTTTCGATGCTGTTAGGGGCACCTAATTGTCTTTCCTCATCTACAGGTCGTAGGGTACGATTGCGCAATGACAGAAATAATGTACAAAACCGTCATTACACTGGACCCAGGTGCCGTGCCGTCCCCACTGATAAATTACTTTGTGGACAAGACTAATTACGACCGCTTTGCTCGTAATATTGGCAATTTGTTTACAGAGTCCTAATACTTATCAAAGAATCATTATGTGCACCCAGGAGCACCATTCATCATCATCATCAGCAGCATGACTACGTCTACTGCAGGACAAAGGCCTCTTCCATTTTCCGCCAGTTAACCCGGTCCTGTGCTTGCTGCTGCCAATTTACACCCACAAACTTCTTAATCTCATCTGCCCACCTAACCTTCTGTCTCCCCCTAACCCACTTGCCTTCTCTGGAAATCCAGTTAGTTGCCCTTAACGACCAGCGGTAATCTTGTCTAGGCGCTACATGCCCGGCCCATGTCCATTTCTTCTTCTTGATTTCAGCTATGATATCCTTAATCCCTGTTTTTTCCCTAATCCACTCTGCTCTCTTCTTGTCTTTTAAGGTTACGCCTACCATTTTTCTTTCCATTGCTCGCTGCGTCGTCCTCAATTTAAGCTGAACCCTCTTTGTAAGTCTCCAGGTTTCTGCTTCGTAGCTAAGTGCCGGCAAGATACAGCTGTTATATACCTTCCTCTTGAGGGATAGTGGCAATCTACCTGTCATAATTCGAGAGTGCTTGCCAAGTGTGCTCCACCCCATTCTTATTCTTCTAGTTACTTCAATCTCGTGGTTCAGCTCAGCGGTTATGACCTGCCCTAAGTAGACATAGTCTCATTGTACCCGCTCAATGTGTTGGTTTTATATGTTCACTATTGTGAGGGCATGTGTGCACTACGACTCTCTATTATCTATGCTTGTAACGTGAGCCACGAACGTGCTGGCCTGCTTTCATATTTTATCCTCTTCCTCCGGTATGATGGCGAGCTCCTCTGTGCGTATTGTTTCACTGCTTTTACAGCTGCCTCTGAGCAGCTGCCAAAATTTTGTCATGTAACTAAGGGCCGTTCCACGCACTAGCCGCCCAGCCGCAACGCACGTGTCGGTCCCGCTGCCACACCCAAGCGGGGGGCAGATCAGCAAATCGGCGACGCTCTTTCAGTCTCCGCTTGTGTGCGGCAGAAGTTCCGGCACGTGCGTTCCGGCTGTGCGGGTAGCGCGTGGAAAAGACGTAAGCCGTATGGCGATGAGCAATCTCCAACGGCGCCCTCTGGCGATTCGTTGTAGCACTGGGAAAAGTTGTGCGTTTGTGAGCGCGCTTTCTTGTGCGTGAGTGTGTTGGTGAGGCGCGCGTTTCCAAGCACTCTTTTGGGATATATGCATTGTGTAGGTGAGCATGCTTTCGTGAGCGATTGTATTTGCTTTTTTTTTGCGTGCGTGGGCGCATGTGTTTAGTGGTGTCTTTTTTTACTCGGACATTTTCACTGGTGGCCGAAATTTAAAAACAAGCACTCCAATTTCCCCTCGCGAAGCAACTGGTGGAAGATAAAATTGCTTCACGATAGGCTTAACAAAAAATAATATCGCACATGTCACATTAATGGTTACGGAAACTACTCCTTTTTCGCTCTGTAGGTTTTAACAACTTTGGTTGCCTCTGAAAAGCGCGACCATGTTTTTCGAAGAATACCGAAAGGGGCGTATGCTGCTCGGCCGATCTCCGCTAGAATTTGCTACGTGGTCGCCGACCTAGTGAGAGCAATCAGGTGCTGATCGACTTGCTCTGAAATGAACAGTGGAACGCGCTAATTCGCTCCAAATCGAGCGAAAAAACAGTGCATTCGTCGTAGTGGAGCGAGAAATCTTGTTCCGCATCGACCACTGGAAAACGCCTTAATAAACATTTAACGGTCTCTGAAACGTTTTCTCGCCGCTTATAACTGCATTTCATCGGGTTTGCGCTAGCATCTATGCGTATTTGTGAAGTGTGTTCTTCGATCGTACTGACTTTATTTTCAAATTGTATGAAAAAGAATTAGTTTGTCATGGATCATAGCAGTTTAGGAGGCGGAGCAACTTAAATTCTCGACTTGTCGACGTGTTATGTCGTCGTCATCATCCCGAATGAACGTGTATGAGCCGCGAAAAAAATCGCGTGACGACCACATCTCGTCACCGGTTTATACAATGCAAGTTATCAGTAACAGGTTCTTTCCTGTTGCCCAAAGCGTCATGCTTGGCTTAGAAGCGATGCCATGATTCTTGACGAAATTCACCAAGGCTCTCAGTTTCCTCATCTAAGACCAGAGACACAAACATGCACGTCTAAAGTAGAGTAATCTGTTTGAAACAGCACTTCACAAAACATAGCTGTAAAGCGATGATGCTTCACTCGTCAATGCCTTGAAGCACCCGTTGGGTGCAAGCAATGTTCCATGGCTTTCATTTACCTGTATTTTGGTTGAATAGGGTCTTGACATGCAGGCCTACGGGACGGCTTTAAGACCACCCATGGTAGAGTACCCTGTGCTCTAAATCGTTACCTCGTTTTTCTAACCCCTTCCCCCCTTCAAGGCTACCAAACTGTGAATTTTTTTGGGGACGGCTTTAAGCTCTGTCATAGTAGAGTACCTGGTACTCTAAATCGTTACCCACTTTTTCTAACCCCCCCCCCCCCCCCCATGATATCCTCGGGACGGCTTTAAGCTCTCCCGTAGTAGAGTACCTTGTGCTCTAAATCGTTACCCCCTTTTTCTCGTTACCCCCTTTTTATTTTCAGTTGACGTACAAAAATAGTTAGGAGAATGCCTAAATCACAGTGGAAGACTCTAAAGAAAGCATTAGAATGTTAGCTTTTATATTAGTGAAGTAATTATGGCTTTTAATAAATATCACTACACTTTCCCATGCTTCAGCAAGTCATCAAATCGTTAGACCAGCTCTAACATTGCTACAATTTCAGTATATAAAGGCTTCATCACGTTCCAAATGTTCTGCGCCGCACACACGAAATATACCGATAATAAAAGGTACAGGTACCGTTTGAGTTTCGAGAGAGCGGTAAGGCTCGCGTCAATTAGTAAAATTACTTTATTCTTTCGAAGTAGAACTGAGTGCACACACATTGCAAAAATTCCGGAGCTTCTCCCTTTGGGAAATCGGAGGTAAGATATAGGCATAGCATGTCATTCTCTGGTGTACTACCCCTCTTCCTTTCTTTTTTCTTTCTGTCTTTCTTCCTTTTACTTTTTTTTGTCAATCTTTCTTTTATTTTCTTTGTTCCGTTTGTCCGTTCTTTTTTTTATTTCATTTGTTATCTCTTTCTTTTTCCTTTTTTCTTTCTTTGTTTCTTTCGTTCCTTCTTTTTCGCTTTCTTTGTTTCTCCTTTCTTTTTTTTCTTAGTTTTTTCGTCTCGTTTGTTCCCTGATTTATTTTCTTTCTGTTCTTTTTTTGTTCATTCTTAGCCTCTCTCTTTCTTCTTTCTTTGTTTTTTTTCTTTCATCCTCCTTTTCTTCTTTTTCTGTTCTACATTTCTCTCTTCCTTTTGTGCTTCGCAATACCCCTCCTTACTGTTTCCTTCAATGCCGGGAATCGTGCCTTCATCTACACGTTTAGCAGTGCAACGCTTCAGTTGACACAGTCAACAACGACGGCCAGGTGTCTCTATCCAAACAGCGATGAAATTCGGCAGCGCAAAACTGACAAGTTACCTCAATAAATGATCGTATCGCCGATCAGAATTGACTAGTCACCGACGAGCGTACGATAGAGAAATTAAAAATTATTGTAAAATGCCTAAAATAAGCAAGCTTCCTACCGGTGCACCTGCGAGGGCCAAATTTTTGTACGCTCGCAGGTGCCACGTTCCCTCGAATGACTTTATCATCAAATGGAAATTCTCACGCCTTCAAATAAACTTTTTCTAAACAAGCACTTATCATCTTCTCTTGTTGTCGCCGGGATAGGGACGGCTCTAAGTTCTTCCATTGTAGAGTACCAAGTACTTTAAATCGTTAACAACTCTTTCTGACCACAGCACTTATCATGATAACCCTCATTAAGGTGGTGACGCCCAAGGCACGGCTTTCAGCTCTCCCATAGCATAAGTACCGAGTACTCTAAATCATTAAAGGGGTCGTGGAATGGTCGCTTTATAAATACAATGCGGCACCATCGGCAGCCTCATGCGCTAACTGTATCATCAGCCCGAGTGGACTTGCATAGACGCTTTGCCTATCGAGGTACGCGGAACTCAATGGCATATCGAGCACGCGCAAGAGGCGCTCATCGGCGTCTGCAAAACACGATCCGCGTCCGACAAGGACGCTGCTTAATATGACGTCAGAGTTCAAGTTAGCGCCGATTGCGTGTCGAAGACGCTGGCGAGTGTCCCAGTTGCACGCACTCGCAAGTACTGAAGAGCTCCGCGTTCCTCGATTGGCAAAGCATTACTTATGATGACGTCACCTAGTTAGTACGTGTGGATGCCAGTGGCTTCGCATTGTCGCTTTACAGCGAGCATTTCACGACCCCTTTAAGCACATTTTCCAAACACGCAATGCCGCTTGTGTGCCATGCATTGTGATTACTTAAGGAGCGTTGGACGCTACGAACTAATGCGAGAAACTTCACCCCAACGTTCTCCATAGTCATATGATGACTCTCTGAGATGAATATGCTGCAACTTTCGTGCTAAGTTAACAGATACGGCATGTATTAGCGGTGTAGCCAGGAGCACACCGCGCCTGTGCTACCCCTTTTCCCAAGTTTTTCTTTTTCTTTTGCAGAGCGCAGATAGATAATTGGCTTGCCCGGACACCAGTTGGGGTCGATGATGTAATCTGATTTATTTACTGATATGTGGGATTTAACGTCCCAAAACCACCATAAGATTATGAAAAAACACCGTAGTCGAGTGCTCCAGAAATTTCGACTACCTAGGGTTCTTTAACGTGCACCCAAATCTGAGCACACGGACCTACAGCATTTCCACCTCCATCGGAAATGCATCCGCTGCAGCCGGGATTCAATCCTGCGACCTGCGCGTCAGCAGCCGAGTACCTTAGCCACTAGATTACCACGGCGGGACAACGATGTACCCTTCCTCACACATTAACTAATAGAGACCGGGCTGGACAAGCGCCTGTAAGAGATAGCCAGGGGTGAAACATATGAAATAATGTGTTAGTGCTTATACAGACAGTAGAAAAGAAAGGTGTGCCTGTGAACATTTGATGACAGTGTGAAGAACTGCAAGTAAACTGTACATAGGACTGATAGTTACACTGGTTTTCGTTTGCTATTATGTTTATGTTTTTTTTTTCTGATTGCTCATTTTTGAATACCGTTCAATCTTGTTTTATTTTTTTCGCTGCAGAACTTATTCATATGGAATAACTGAGGCAAACTAGACCTCGACATCTCCACAGCGAAACAAAACAGATGTAACCCCCCCCCCCAAAAAAAAAAAGCCTACGCCTCTGTCATATTACTTAGACAACTGCCTTGATGTATTCAGGTACTGCACGTAAAAAAAGACATATTCAATAGGCGTTTACATGGTCTGAGGACCAGCAGTATAGTAACTGAGAGCGTAAACGAACAATAAACAGGTCGCAGCATTGCGCCATCAATGGAACGTGCACTGACTAAGTACCTGTAGATTGCGGACAGTCAGTGAAGGCAAGTCTAGCCGTCATTTGGACATCTATTCTCTCCGTGTATACCATCAGCATAAATGTAAACGAGAACAATCGGAAAAGCGAACGCAGTAAGCCTAGTTTTCTAATGTAACTAGGCTTCCAGTAGTGTCGTCACACAGGCTAAAACATGCACTGAGTAAATGGCCCTTGAACAGCTTCTGAAAATACAAAACAATCCACGGAGTCAATGATGATGAGAGGGCGAAGCTCCTCAGGCAAACATCGGTTAACCGGGAATCTCACTGGCAGAGATTCCAGAATTTAGAGGATGCTGTCCCACAGTACTTCCGGGGCAGAAAGCGTGAGGAACGCGTGTGGCTTTCCCAGCTGGCGAATTGATTGACTGATTGATTGATTTGTGGGGTTTAACGACCCAAAACAACCATATGATTATGAGAGACGCCGTAGTGGAGGGCTTCGGAAATTTTGACCACCTGGGGTTCTTTAACGTGCACCCAAATCTGAGCACACGGGCCTCGACATTTCCGCCTCCATCGAAAATGCAGCCGCCGCAGCCGGGATTTGAACCCGTGACCTGCGGGTCAGCAGCCGAGAGCTGGCGAATCGCGGCAAAGATTTTTTCGCGACGTTCTTGCCAGTATTGAACCGTGTTAAGTACGCCCCGCACGAAGGCCTGGTGTCACTTGAGCACTTCCTCCACGATATCGCGCACGCCATTGTCAAGTTGCTGGCGCGTGGACGAGTTCCAAATAAGCTAACGCTACAGCGCCATCTCTTGAGCACTCCGAGTACTAAGGAAGAGCCACGACGCACATCGATGGACAAATCCACACCTCAACGAGTTTCGCGGTTAAAAGAATAAACAAGTTTCGCTTTTGTAGGGATTCTCTTGTTTCTGGCGCGCTTCGTGATTGCTGGTTCGCCGGGAGTCACTACGGAGCATTTCTGTGATTGGTCCATATGCGCGGACTGTCAGTTGTGATTTGTCTCACATACGCTGCTTCGCCATGCAGCCATCCGCCCATTCTTCCTTGTGTCGCATGACCCTCGTGTGCCATGCCTTTTTTCACTTCATAGTTTGTTGCCGACTGCGCAATCTGAGATAACAACGTGTACCAAGAACGTGTACGTGTACTGACCGGAGCGAAATCCTGATAGGCTCTGACCTAATTCTTACATTTTATACGAGCTTTATGATTATAACGATGATTAGAAAAAGATATACTGCCTGTAGGAACGGCATTCAAGGCGAGATATAAACCACTGCTTCTTATTTCAATTTAACAGGCTGTGGTTAGGGGTCCTTTATTATTACCCCAAACATGTATGAAAATTATCTGCACAAGCATACGTGCCTAGTATAAGAGACAGCGTTATTGCCAGATCGCTTGAGCTATAACGACAAAGACGAGGTGGTCGCGTCGTTGTCGTGTATACGGAGAAACACTTTTTCCCTGCCAGAAGTTAGGATACAAAGATATGATTATTTATTTTTATTTGCACATATTGCCAGTTTTTCGAGCGTATATAAAAGCATGGATCAAAAATATACAGCAGTAGCAAGTGAACAGACTACAATATACATGCATATAGAAAAACTCACATTCATATTCATATGAATACACCCGTAGGACATCAAGAGAGTTAGAGGAGACTTTTGTTTTACCATAACTTCAAGTGTATACATACATCCGATAACATTCAGAATATGGGTACTATTTATATATACTTATTTTGGAATATGAAGTTCCAAAATGAATGTAAGTTAGTTGTAACCCTCAAAAGGAGATATCAAGAACACTGAAATTAGAAGCCTCTTTAATAAATATGTGTGTGTGTATCTGTGCGTGCGGGTGCATGCGCTTGAAGTGGGAAGACTGTTGTACAGCATATTCATAGGCGCCATTCTTTTTTGCGCACTTCATCATTCTTTATATATATATATATATATATATATATATATATATATATATATATATAAATATATATATATATATATATATATATATATATATATATTCTTGATGTATGGAGCTTGGAGCTACAATAAAATCTATTGTTAAGTATTTTTTCGTTCTTGTGCGCATTCTTTGAACTTTCTTCATTTTTCTACACGGAAAATTTGGGGCCTGATCCTTTGGAAATGGAATGCCGTGATATGCACCAGAGTGGGAGGAGAAGTGTTGAAGCGTCGTTGTGGGGACGACTCAAAAGGCTCGAAGGATTTGGTTTCAAAGTATTTTCTTCCCTATTTTTGTTCTGCTTAAATCTAAAGCTCCCTCTGATGTACGCACTGCTGGTGAAAACAAGCCCTAAAAAAGTGCTGAAGCGCATTGGGCGAGTACAATCAAAGCATAACGGCCCTCCATTCTATCGGGCTTGCCGGAAATCTGCGCCCCTCTCACAGGAATCCGCTGAATAAAAATTGGCAATGCTTTGCATTGCAAATCGGCAGTCATCCGACTGCTGACGGGAAACGCGTGCCCCGTTATTTTTCTTGCGTGGGGCACTGTACCCTAACTAAATTCGACCGCGAAAGTCGAGACTCGAAAGACGCGTAACAATATTAAGACAGTTAGTCGAGTACGTTGGTTACACCGTCTTGAAATGAAAACTGTGATTCAATTACGTGGAGTGCTCCAGTGCTGTGCAGATACATAAGTTCATGAAGCTACTTTGATGGCGGTTCATATTGTGGTGAATATACCTATAGTGAATGCATATTTTTAATACAAACTGCCTCTCAGCTGCTTCTCTCAAACCCCCTTTTCTTTTTGAAACAACAAAGCAAAGAGTTGTTGTTTTAAGCGTATTGTAGAAAAATGTATGTGCGCAAGATGATTGGTGCCGGCATTGAGAGGGAAAGATTTGTTTTCGATAACACGGAGAGTGCTCTTCAAAACCTATAGGACAAGATAAGCTCACTAAGTAGAAGAATGGGTGACAATAGATGCAGCAAAATGAATATGTGCGTATAGACCGAAGGGTTATAATGTGTTGCTTATGAGAGATAATGTGTAACGTGTGTGTGTGTGTGTGTGTGTGTGTTCGTGTGTGTGTGTGTGTGTGTGTGTGTGTGTTTGTGGGAAAGGGTGGATGGGCTTGGGTCATTTCTGACTATGTGTGAGCGTGTTTGTTGGTGCGTGTGCATTTGTGGGCATTTTTCTGTATGTACGTGTTCGCATGGTTGAGCGTGACAGCCGCGTTTTTTTTTTCTTGTGTACTACTGAAGAGCCCAAAAGGAGTTTCAATATTTGGTACTATAGTCAAAAGAATTCGGAATGAAAAGAACACGCCAGTGAAATTGCATTTCTCGATTGAAGTTTTACAAACCAGAAACCCAGCAAGCGCGCACAAAACTGAGTTCCCTTCTCTAAGGAAACCACTGTTACAATTGTTAATAAAATCAATTTATACGTAACACCTCACAGGATTCTTTGCATTAAATATATCTTTCTATCCAATCGTTTACACGGTGAACCCAGCAGAGCGTAAAACACCTGAATGTCATCATACTTCCTAGTGGCGTATCGACCAGGAAGCACTGACACACCAAGGCCGGTTGGCCTAGGCACGCTAGACAAGCACAAAATTACTCCCCCACGATGCCTCTAAAAAACGATATAATAAATAGTTGCTTGTGGCCCTGCACGCTAGAGGGCACTAAAGCGGTCTTTCTTCTGCTTGGAGTCTCCGAAGACTCGAGTCGTAAATGTCTACATCACCCAATGGGCTTATATATTTTCCCGGATCTTCGAGAAGCCCACACGCTAGAAGGGATCTTGTGGACTCACGCAAAGTTCTTGGCCTGGAATGCTTTATCTTTCGCCGAGCTTTCTAGCTGTGACAACTGTTTTGTAGCGTCTGCACAGTCCAGATGATTATATTTGCTCGTGTTGTAGGTATTAGATTCCGGTTAGCAGCCTACGTTTCATGGTGCATCACTCGGCTAAAGAGCAGCAGCGCCACTCGTGTCCCTGTCGTGCTAATACTAGCAGTATTTTAAGTGTGTGAAGAAAAGCAAATTCTTAACGCAAAATGCTCGTTTTTTTTAATCATAACTTCTTCGAGGCCTCCTTGTGATGTGCAAAAGGGTGTATCATTTAAAAAGTTGATTAGATTGTTGTGCCTGTGCAATAAGCTGTTTTATTGCGATAACAAATTTGTGGACACTCTCAGCTGATTCTGCCGTCGCCATCATGTCCAAGGAATGCATATGTATGTATGAATTTATTAGAGGCACAGAGAAAACAAAACCAGGAGACAAAACTGCAGGGCCCCCACTGTGGATCGAAATCAGCGACACTTCGCTCTTGAGCCCACTTTTTTACCCGATAAGGCCACGCCTCTTATGCTATCAATCTCACTAATGGCGAACTACGTATATACACTATTTACCATTGGCTTGCTCTCAAGATAAAGACATATTCGGTCAGTAGTAAAGAAACACTTTTCAACGCAGCATTTATTTTCTTTGGGCAAGCCACACTTGCTTTCATTATACATTGGCATTTCCGATAGCTTGATCAATAGAAGGTTCCGGTCACTGATGCACATACAGTTGAATAAAAGGAATATTTCAAAACGTTTCTCGTATATTTTCACTAAGAAGCACCAGAAGAAACTGCTCGCATCGAGTCCAGCACTGCTCGTGAAATTGCTGGTCCTGTCGTGCATGTAAATTCAGATCCCATTGAAATGCGCACAGCCACTTGCACTTTAGACGAACACACTCAAATCGCTGCCCCAGATGAGTTGCAGCGCTTGCGCCGTTAAACTGTCGCACTTTTTTTATTGTCGCAGCAGTGCACACCTTACCAGGAACTTTGCAGACTGACGTCATGAACTTCTTGATGCGCAACACCTGTGAGGTGTGCTTATACAGAGTGCGCCAGTGATAGTCAATGAAAACTTCAATGTTAATCTACTTCGACGTAAAAACGAGTGGCTTGTCGCGTTTCTGCATGCTGAACTTAAACTTCGTCTTCTCTCGGGTGTCACACAATCAACTATTCAGAGCAACACCTGTTCAGATATTCTGGTTAGTGCACAACTTTCAATTTAAGCACTATCGACCATGTTCACTACATTTTGTATAGTTGTTCCTAAGGCTCGTAGCCTTACTTCGTATACCAGCCCAATGTGCTGCTATCGCATTCATTGCTTCGGCCTTGCGCAGAAACTGTTTTTTTTTTCAACATCTACTCTCACTATTCAAACTTCCCTGCGTTTGAATACCCAAGTGGGTGAACGAATAGATACGTCACTACTGGCATAAAATGCGAATCAAATGCGAGACTCTCATTAAACACCCTCAGATTTTGTCACAAGTTTCCATGCCTCGGTGATATATATTCCTATATTTGTGGCACGGCTTGAGAACTTTAGAACAAACATATCTTCAAATGATCTATCTATCTATCTATCTATCTATCTATCTATCTATCTATCTATCTATCTATCTATCTATCTATCTATCTATCTATCTATCTATCTATCTATCTATCTATCTATCTATCTATCTATCTATCTATCTATCTATCTATCTATCTATCTATCTATCTATCTGCGTATGTGGTGCTCGTGTGTCAGTCAGCCGCGTATGTATCCCTCACAAATTTATAGCGAGCGTGCTGCCTGCCCTTCAGTCACGTAGAGCCTTTTTTATTTACTGTAGGGCACATAGAAATAGTGGCCTGATTCTTGAGCAGCTGTTTGAAGTTCTTGTTGGCATTCCGATGCCGTTATTTTGCACTGCACATCGATTGTGTTGGTCACGCGTACCCGGAAGGGGCAGTCATGGCGAGGACAGCTGAATGTGGACACCTCCAAGCTGACATAGTTCAGCCGCGGAGAAATTTCAAAGCATGGAAACATGCTACGGCATAAAAAAAATACGGAAGAACGTGTGTAATACGCCAGCGAACTTTCACAACACAGTGCGAGATCTGCTCTAACTACAATCAATAATTGTATTTTTCCTGTGCGATTTTGATGAGCCTAAAATTGTCAAAGCGGTGAATTGTAACTGTCTAACTTTTGCTGAACGTTTTCTTGCCGTAAAGCTAATCCATGCCCCAAGAAACCAAACGGTGTCAAAATAACGAAGATTAGGCAAACTGGTGAACAACCAATCATTCCATGGTGCCTGAAGCACTTTGCACTGCAGCTTCAATCGAAACTAGCGCCACGTTGATCTCTGGTGAGCTCTGCAGGAAACGCGTGTTGCACCGCCTCCAAGGTTGGCCACCCGGTGACAATTAGAAAGTGTCATGTGAAGACGTCTTTGTTGCATGTCATCTGATGCGACGCCATAGTGATGTGATGACGACGTCTTCGTGACGTCACATGTGTGAGCATGCAACTTTTCTCATTACTCCTGTTCGCCGTGAAGCCGCGATGTTCTGTTTTCGGATTTCTTGAGGCATGAACTGCTTACGCCGTATACTCCGTATGACATCTCAGTTCTAGTCAGAAATCAACAACGACATCACCCTGAGTTAGACCGTGAATGTAGATAGGTAAGGCATAGCAAGCCACCACCGTACAAGTTGGTTGACGAGTACAAATGCGCTTCGTTTATTTTTTTCATGTGACGGCACCGCTGGCCTGTTTTAGTAGTGGGAATGACACATTATACATAAAGTTCACGCAATTTTTTGTTTCTTTCGCTTTCTGAGGACTGCAGATGTATGTGAACGCGTTTGACTTTTGTATTGTGCCACCGTTGCATACGCGTCCGCCCATGTACTGACAATTTTCTCGTTCTCTTTCCCTTCTATCTCTGTCTCTCTAATATTTATGCTCTTTTTTTCCATTCCTGCAGTGTAGGGAACCAACCGGGCATGTACATGGGTAATTTTCCTGCCTTCTTGTAATTGTTCTTCCTCCTCCTTCTTTCGATGTTTTTTATTGCGTCATCAATATCGTTTATTGCGTCACCAATGTCCCTTGTTACGTCATCGTGTGTGCCGTCCAACGTCGAACAACTTTCGCCGGGAAGACATTCGGCATCTGATGGACAGCCGTCCGATGTCTATACTTCGCTCGATTGCTCTTTGCTTCTGCGTAAGCCGAGAACCCCAATCTTTTATCGCTGAAACGCGAGGAACCTTCGTCTCCCGTCCGGGTCGTTTCTCGAACGCCTTTCAATCGTTTCGATGCTCTATGAATACTCTGAGGGAGATTTCGCTTGGCTTTAGCTGGTTTTTGACTTTGTTTTGTGCACTTTTCCTGCGGAAGAAGTTCCGAATGCTGCGACCGGCCTCGGTGCTCTGACCAAGAGTGCTGCTCTTTCGACGAACGAAACACTCGTAGAAACTTTGCATAGGCTGGCGTAAGGTTTTAGATCCGTGTTAAAGAAAGAACAGGAATTCCAGAACGCCAGAAATACAGGGCACACTGCAAAGAATGTTTCTCTTCCTTAGAATAGCTCTCTGATTTCATGGCGGTGAATATAACGCAAAAACCGCGCATATTAATGTTGTCTGAGGTGTCCCTGTTTTAATTTTCATAGTGAAACTTTTGTAAATAGATTGCTAAGTACATTTAGCTAAATAAAGAATACTAAATTATTATGTTCTTCTTGTTCACGAATGTACTTTCGATTTATTTATTAGGAAACCATCCTTCGACTCAGTGAAGTTGAGGAATATTTGCCCATGAAATTCTGCTAATACTAATTGCCACTCTTTCCTCCTTACGCGCTCACAGTGAAATGTGAACCTAATAAGCAGAAAAAAACTGCTTAATAAACGAAAACTTTCAAAAAACCAGTAGCAGGCACAACCACTCTAATGAGGGTTGTTGCCAGAAGTGTCGTCGGTGGCACGCGAAGAGAAGGAAGTCTTAGGCATGTTCGCACCTGCGTTTGTGTTTGTGCGTGCACACAAACTTAGGCACACTCTTTCTTTAATTTCACACTAGAGAACCCTCCGCCCCCTCCCACTCCTACGCTGTTGATGCTAATGATTCACTCTTAAAGATAGATCAGGCAACGCGAGCGTACGACAGGAGTCAAAGCACCACAAAGATCGGTGTTTTTGGTGTCTTCACCTCTTTCTTGTGTTAGTGTTTGCACGCCAGGTCTATAACAGTGATTACTTATCAACTAGATCAGCTATTTTACTTCCGCGCTAATGATACTCTGGCCAGTCGCTCTTCACATTGGGACAAAAGATGTATTTTACCTTGGTGTTTGAAGACTCGCACTGCGACTTAGTTTCTCAACAAGCCTGGTCTGCGATTGTATAGCTTGACGCATTATGAAAGACTCTGAAAGGCCGCTCTTCTAGCTTTCGCTGTGACTGCGCTGCACCTTTCGCGCAGGCCTGGCCTTTAAACACTTCCGGCTGTAGATGAGACGCATCGTATACAAACACTGCGTGATAGTGCGATAGCTGACAAAAAAAAAGTGCTGTTGACAGAAAGAGCTGCGAAAAGAAAATGGTTAGAAGTGGGAAAGAACGGTTATACGCAGCTCCTCTATCGGACCTCTTCGCGGTAATCGCAAAAGGCAAACAAGGTTCTTGCCGCCGTCCCATCTTTGCCTTCTACATCGAGACTTCTAGGTAGCGTCTACTATTACTTACGCTTATCTTCCTACGCGTGCACGTCGCGTTGACGACGTCGAAGCTCGTTGTGTCCCTGACAGTCGGAAGCCTTAGTGAGAATCCGCATGCAGGGGTATGATGCGAATGAACGGCGTTGTTAGGAGCGTCTATAATTTTTTGTTCTTTTTTTCGAAGGAACATCGTTGAAACAAAGCAGGCACCGCACTCCGCGGGTCGCCGCCGCACGTTCCGGAAAGCACCTTCATAAGATAAACAGCGGCGAGTACGGCACGCAATGGTAGGTCGGTATGAGCACCGTGCCGTGGAGTTTACAGCTCGAGTGGAAGAAAGAAAAAGCAAGAAAGGAAGAAAGAAAGAAAGGAGGAAAGAAAGAAAGAAAGAGAGAAAGAAGGAAAGAAATAAGGAAAGAAAGAAAGAAAGAAAGAAAGAAAGAAAGAAAGAAAAAAAGAAAGAAAGAAAGAAAGAAAGAAAGAAAGAAAGAAAGAAAGGAGCGAGGTGGTAGTATGTAGACAAAGAAAAACGAACTCCAGAGATGAACAAACCACTTTTCGTGCCACATTTTAACTCGGAAGTGAAACACTAAGAAACCGGAAGGGAGCAGTGGGCGTGGAAGGTGGAAGGGCAATGGTGTTTAAGTGGAACAACAAGATCGGTGTGTTGGAACAAAAAAATTATAAGGCTACATGAAAAAATAATATGTCTATGAGTCATTCGCGAGGAAGAAAAACGCAGAGGCTGACACACGTGAAAGAAAGAAAGAAAGAAAGAAAGAAAGAAAGAAAGAAAGAAAGAAAGAAAGAAAGAAAGAAAGAAAGAAAGAGAAAATGCCGATGGTTGTTGAAAGTGGTGAAGCCGGCGAGCTTCTCTTACCCGCTCTGCAAATAGCAGGCTGCGTGCTCTCTCGTATATCCTATCTGTCTCTGCTACAACCAAGCAAGAAGAAGAAAGAGACCAAGAAGCAGGAAAAAGAAGTAAGTGTAAGCAGAAGAAGAAGAAAGAGTTATAACTTCGAGCGGGCGTTCCGCTTGCCCCTTTCCTTCGGTGCACTTCTTACGCCCTCTCTCCACGTGTCTTGTGCGGAATAGCTTTGCGCTCTGCACCACATGTTATAAAAGAGGATGAGGAAGAGCGGAAATAGGGGTCTGGAAATAACCCCTGCGCACCCCACCTCCATGCTGCTCGCGCAGAGCACTCGGTGTTTGCGACAGTGTGCGTTTCAGAGATGACGACGACCCGACTGAGAGCCGTGGGAGGGTGTCGCGCGACGTGGCTTACTGGCGATGGTCATTTCAGTGAAATAGGAGATACCCCGTTTTCTCTCCGCAGTGCAGATATACGCCTCAAACGATGCCTGAACCACCCCGAGGCCAAAATATAGCTGTGGTGTCGCAGTCGAGGACGCAGATGTGGTCACTGCCCAAGTCGAGGTGAAAAAAACGCAGAGACGTTTCAGGGCCCGTACGGCTTCCTTGTTCACACAAACCGGGCAAGAGCGTATGTCGCTTTTTTTTTTAATGCTGAAATGTTGCATGATTGATTGGTGTATCTGACAGGTTGCAGTTGTGCACGGACGTTTGCTTAACCCGAATCTACGAGGGCTTTCAGAAAATGTGCCGTACTAAGGGAGATACGCTCGTTTCTTCATCTACAAAAAATGACTGGAATAGCAGATGCCGGGTTACTCGGTCGATATTACCGAGGCAGAAACGGTGTACACTGAACGAGGACGTACCGAAGAAACACAGTGCACAGGCGCTGTGTCCAGAATTTCTTCAACCCATGTTGCCATTGGTGGCTACTTTTCTCCAATTTGCTTACTTCTCTACTCGTTCATTGACGAAAAGCTCCAGTTACTTGTTACTGTTAAATTTCTGGTATTACTTATTTATAATCGCTTTGTTTATTCATCGATAAGACTCTGTTGACAATACCATTCCTATTCCATTTGGCTACAAATTTGGCGTAAACAATAAATGACATGGCTACTTTGGCGACATTCAGCTTAGGTTCAGGCGCCTTTTCAATTCTACCCAACAGCAACCCTCAACCGGTACGTCCTCTTCAAGTGTTCACTGCTATCCCCTCTGTATCCACAAGAGGCCCACCTCACTTTGCTCTTTCTCTCACTGCGATTCACTCATAGGCTCGTATCTCCTCCTGACCAAGCGCTCCTCATAGCCGTGCCAGGAAGCAAAGCAGCGAACATGCGCTCATGCGTGAATGGCATGAGCTGCCGCAAATGATGACACCACGGCCAACGCTCAGGATACCGAAATGCCCATAAAAGACGGCATTGTTCTTGGAATTTTAGAGCACAGCTTTTAGGCGCCCGTTTCGGCGTTGAGCGTGTCGCCGTCGTGGTTGCCGTGGGTGACTTGACTAATATTTATTTATTTATTTATTTATTTATGTATTTATGTATTTATTTATTTATTTATTTATTTATTTATTTATTTATTTATTTATTTATTTATTTATTTATTTATTACAATACTGCCGGTCTGATCTTCAGACCCTAGGCAGGAGTGGCTACAAGTGAATACAAAAAAAGGTACAGCCAACACATATGAAGCATTGCGGCGATAATAACAACAACAGAAGAAGAGTACAACGAATTCATACAAGCAAAGCAGCAAGATACTTAAATAACCAGTGAAACCATGATAACGTAAACATATGGATGAAGAAGAGCGTCAGGGTTCATCTGAAACTATGTCAGAGCTTTGTCCCAAGGACTGAAGGGCCTGTAGATAGGATGATAGCGACGGTCATTCCACCACAGCTGAGGGGAGGGAATTCCAATTGGTTATCACTCTCGGGAAAAAAGAATACTGGAAATTGTTGGTGAGACTACACAACTCGATTACTTTTTATATACCTGAAGAAAGTAATAAATAGACACAAAGATATTGGCTGGATTCCTCATCACAGGGAAATTATAGATACCCAAGATATCCGAATCATGCATCATTAAGTCTGCTATGTCGCACTTTTTTATGGCGGGCATAACGTTACGAGGCGGATGGAAGCGGTGCTCACTAAACATATGTATGAATCTTATGCACGTCACGTCCACGCATCTAGCAAAGACGCAAATGTGAAAAGTAGCGTTGTTACTCATTTAGAGTAACAAGGCTACCACTAACGTGCGCACTACCAGAACATAGCAGCGGTAGGCTGAAATGTTGCCTTTCTATTAGTTTGTGAAGTTCGTTACGCGAAGCGCAATGCTGAGCATATGCAGTTTTTTTTTCTTTGAGATCAGTGTTACGAGTTTCATCAATGTCCAGTATTGGTTGCACATCATGGGCTTACTAGGATTGTCGAATACACTGGCTTCTGCTGGCAACTACACTGCGTATCTTATGGTCAAACATAACGTCAGCACTCACGTTTAGAGCTCCTATACGTCAGTATTATCGAAACGGTGGGCGCTGTACGGTGTGACGATGTGAATACGACACGAAACCTTCGTGGGCACATTCCACTGGTGTCAATCAACGCCTGAATGTAGCTTGCTGACTCACATGATTACAAGTGTAATGTTTATTAGACTGCTACAAAAGTGGAGTTGACGGTGCCAAGACTCGATATGGTACGCCAGCATGACTTCTGTGTCGTTAGTTTACGTGCGCTATGTTTATTGCCTGTTTCAAGAATTATACAGGCAGTCCATATATTGACGACGAGTGACGCACGTTCGAAAGCTTCCTGCACTTAATACGCTGTTGCACTGCCTCATATAGAGGAGGCACCTACCTGACTTGGTTTTCAAATGCCTCTGTGAACGGACCACTTGGTTCCGACCTATAGTGACATGCAAAGAGGCCGTAACTTCGACGTCATAATGACTTCACTGTGACGTCATAATGAGGTCACAAAATCCTTTGACCTGTCACGTCATATCTGAAAGTCATAACGTGATGACTCTCGCATGACTCAACTTTCCATGACGTCATACGACGTTGCACGACGCAGGACGCCGACGCTGGCAGTCACATTTTGCGTTCGATGAGGTCGTTCCGGCTATGGCCTGCGGGCAGTTAAGAAATAGTAGTGCTAAGTCCGAGGAAATTTCGAAGCTGGCCGCTTTCTCACGCTCCTCTTATTCCTCATCCCCCTCACTTGCTTTTCTTACTTTCTTACCGTAGTATACCTTACACTATTGGGCCATGCTTTACCTTCTCACATCATTCGAGATTTTAAACGCCGTCAACTAATATTATGAGCATCTCGCAACTTCCTTTCTGCTCCTTTGAACAGCAGATCGCTTGTAACAATAGCTTTCTTTGCTCTCGCCCTTGGCATACTAAATTATACAAGGCTATCCCATGCGATACCCTCTCTGCTTTCTTCTTTCTATCCTCTGTCTTACTCCCTTTCCCTGTATTCTTGGTACAAAAGTTGAGGCATCCTTAAGCTTCGCCTTCAAGAGTAGAACACGATGGCGACATACTGTCCCTAGTGCGTACTCCAGCGACTTAGGGCATACTTTTCAGTGTGTGATGTTACTCGAAAGTTGAGATTGTGGAATTACTACGCTATAGTTGGTAAAGTTGAAAGTGGCTTGTGTCAGTGGCGCTTTCACGTATGACATCCAGATCTGAGACATTAAAAAAAATGTTTTTTTTTCTTTTTGCGTTATTATAAATCAGCGGCGTTTTCTAAATCAGAATCAGTGGTTTGTTTATCTCAGAGGTTTTTTTTTTCAGTAAAACTGACGTATTTCAATATTTTGGGCTTGCCTTCCGTGCCCCCTTCTTGCGTAGTAAAAGATTCCTTGCAGTTCAAGCTTCATATCCATATGGAGAGGTTACAGTTTACAAGCTGGAGTGCATTTGGCACATTCAAAAAAAAAATGAGCCCAGAACTGCAAAAATTAAAGAAAGCAGAGGGATCAAGCTTTCTTTCTGGAAATATATATCTGGCTGGGGACGTCTTAGTAGTGCCATCATTGGTAAGCAACAGAAGTACTAGCTTATTGTCATTGAAAGAACTAGAACTAGCTTGGAGATTATGCGAAAAACTGGCCGAGCCACATACTTTCATAAGGCATCAAACAATACCAATCCGTTCCACGGCCTTTGCCCGAAGAACACTGAAACTTGGTGTAAATCAAATGAAGTCCAATTGATAGGTGGACCGTTCGTTCATAAAGAACACCTTTAAGCATCTGTTACTGAGGCTGTTGCGCCACATTATCTGAAACTAGCTCGTCCAATATTACCTGCTCAATTTCTCTGTGGGAGTACTGAAAATCCATACGAGTCATTGAATTGTCATGTGGGAGCGCGCTCCAAACAACATTTTTCCTCGGACAACGTATAGACACTGAAAATATGCACTCTCAATGCTTTGCTCAATTTTAATGATGCCATGCCCCCCATGCTGAACGTCTTTGACATTTAGTCAGGGCACTGCACTGTGTAGCCCCTATGCATCCTTGGCCTGCGTCGACACTACTTTGCTGACAAGGCTGCACAGCAGGTGAAAAAGGAAGCTCGCCAGGCAAGGCGTTTCAACACAAAAAGAAAAAAATAATAATGTTGGTAAAGAGTATCTGGTTGGTGCCTACAGAAAGGGGGCTGTCCATTTGCTATCATCTAATCGTACCTTTATATAATGACAATTTTTCACTGCAAATGCTATTATCTCAAGACATGTTACTTTTGTACTGTGTTCCTTCAAGGCAGCATCCACTGTATAAAGAATTGCATATTTCGGCCGCTATTCAGATAAGTAGTAGGCAATATGTTGAAGCATAACTATTGTTGTTTGAGAAAACTCTTCTTCAACACATCTACTAGCTCTAAAAAATACAGTGCAAACACACGACAAATTCACACACACACACACACACACACACACACACACACACACACACACACACACACACACACACACACACACACACACACACACACACACACACACACACACACACACACACACCAGGCATGAAACACGCGCAGTGATTTTCGTGTTTGATGCGTGGGTGTGTGTGTGCGTAAATGTGTTCTGTGTTGTGCGCTCAAACTAGTGGTTCAAAATTTTCTACCAACTAGCTCAACAACAAGTTCTTTTACAGTCTAATAGCTATTGCCGAGTGATAGTTAGCCACCTGAAGCAGTAGAAAGTTTACAAAAAATTAATGTTATGATTTTGAGCAGTAAATATGCTTCAGTAAACAATAGCTTGCTGCCTATAAATACAGGACAAACGCGTGGAGTTTGCATGAGAGATTACGCGGGATTCGCGCAACCAAAATGTGGTTTATAGCTACTCTTTGCTTCGCGCGTCACCAATGCTTTTCGCTTCCTTTTATTTCAATGCACCGCTATGTTTAATTGGTAGCAAACGATCCACCCTTCCCGAGTTCACTCACTCACGCTCACTAAAATACTTGATAAGAAATGTACATGGCGCTCACTGTTTGAGTGCTGAACATTAGCTTGGCATTGTACAACGAAAAGAGAACGACGGAATACAAAAAAATGGATAGCCCCCTGGGAGGGAAACGGGAGTCGAGTTCACGCGATGGTGACGTCACAAATCGACTAGACGTCACCGTCCCTTCGAAGAGCTATAGCTAGCTTTCCAAGGGGATTCGATCGCTGTAGTGGTACAGAACTGGGTGCCCCTGGTTCCCGATTGGGACGGCGCAGAGTGTGCGCACAGCGTGTGTCGTGAAGCATCTGCTGTGTTCCCGCTGTACGAGGAGTAGTGATATGCGCAACAGGAACCGGCAACCGACTATCAGAGCACCGGTAAAACGAGCTCCCTATACTACTGCACGCTATGTATGTGTGCGTTTCTTCATTGGTTGAGTCTATTTCCACAGTAGTCCTTATTGATCAGTGGTCTCGGCTAACGAAACTGTGCGTAGTGTAGTCAGGCCTGCCATATGTACTGGTGGAACGATGGTTTGGCCCGTGCCATGTTTGGACCACCACGGAAGAATTCGATTTTTGTTAGCTTTCTTTTTTGAATGTACCAGCTCACCGTGGTATGATCGTATCTTCATAGCATCCTGGGGTCTCCCTTGATTTGGCATTATATAAACACCTACCGTAATGGAGCTAGGAAACCTCTTTTCTGTGATCAAGATTACTGCTGCCATCTCGGCCGCGGGAACTGAAGCTTCATGAAGGCGGAGTGAAAGAGCGGTTGCTCACTTTAAGTGACGTACGCACGCACCTACCACACGCACACTTACACTAGTGATTTGAGACATTTACCCTCTTCACTCATGTTAGATTAGCTTGAGCCCATTATACCTGCCGGTGTGGCTGCCACCTCCATTTTTTAATTTAGGTGTCTTCATATATATGGTCCGAAACACACACACACACACTCACACACACACGCACACACGCACACACACACACACGCACACACGCACACACACACACACACACACACACACACACACACACACACACACACACACACACACACACACGCGCGCGCGCAAGGTTCCTTGATGTACCTCTGAGTACGCTCTCTTCTGAATAAGCATCTCCCTTAACAAAAAGAAAGCTTTCATTTTAAATCTTGAACAGTGACGATTAAGTAAAATGATCTGCTGTAGATCAAAGTGGTTACATTCCACAACGTGGGTAGCAAGTGCAACAATTTTGCTTCGAGTGTCTTTTGAACAAGCTGATGATCTTTGTCTGACCTTTTTCTCCATAACTACAGACAAAAAATATTGGGCGTTTACCTGTTAAGCGCTGTCATATGACACGACAGACCAAGACGAACCGACAAACATACGAAGCGGCGATTGTATACCCGAGTCCCCATGATGGGAAGTAGAATGCAACTTTTATCCGTGAAAACCTGCGAAATTGGGTATATACGCATTTACAAGAAGGTGCTCACACGAACACATGTCCTTGTAATATAAACAGGAGGGCGTTTTTTTAAAGACGACTGTTATTCTTCGGATACTTCAAAGCAGAAATTTGTCTGTCTTTTTGTTGTCCGTCTTCCTGTCTTTCTGTTTGTCGGTCAAGCGAAACCACTCAGCTACAGGTCCAAAGTTCAAGCACTTCCTCAACGCTCACCCATGTTGATCTGGCGTCTGCGTTCATACTCGTGTGCGTACACGATCAATCAAAAAGCAACTATTGGGCGTATCTGAGGCCCAGTGTCAACCTGTCAATATTTGGTGGTGTGTTACTTTAATGACAAGGCTCTTAAACCGGGCTGGCTTTAGCATTTCGTTATGCGTCAGCCGCCTACCGTTCACTTTTCGTTCTGCTCGTATGTGGCTTAAGTGATTCGCCACGCCTGACCTGGCTGAGTCGTACTTGTGCGGCTCTGTACAATTTACGACCATTTTTGTGTGTATAGGACAACAGCGATGCAATTTCAGCATGCATCAAGTGATAGACCTAACGAGCATTGTACTTACATATTAGCAGGCTTTAGTTGTTACATATGCCTCTAGTTGTTACTCCATTGACTGATATAGAGAGTCAATTGATGTTGTGTGTCTTCTTTGGTATCAGCTGGTTTTAACATTGTTTAGCGCAATGACATATTTTATCTATGACCTGCTCTAACAGTTCTGCAATAAAAGCTTGATTGATGTTACACTCATCCAGGACACTTTTTAAGTTGCCGAGCAATGTTTTTTTTCATAAATATAGTGACTCAATATCGATGAAAAACTGCAAAAGATCTGCATGCTGGGCGAGCAATGTGGCTGCGTAAATATAAGTACATCTTGCCACTAAATTGGTCAGGCAGTTCGCGCAACCTCTAGTGAACAGTTATTTTAGCGGCTCACAATTTCGCATAAGGTAAGGACGTACTGATTAGGAGAAATCATGCGCACATTTTTTTCAAGTCTATGGTGACAACAGCTCAGCTTGAAGAATTTCCCCTCTAGAATACTTGAATACATTTTAGCAGATAATGGCATTGTCTGGTCGCTTCAAGGCGCATCTAATGTCAGTCACTTAATTGATTACATCTACATTTCACAACAATCAGCGGCTATTAGGTCCCTTTGCAGTTGCGTGAAATTAGGCACGCCTAGTTCATCACCTCATTATGATTCAGTCAAAATAACCTGACGCTGTTCGGCAATAGCTCTGCCAAACCCAGGAGATATCACAATCATTATCATCATCTTTATTGAGTTGTGAGAACATATCCTGACCTGGTGGTCTGCTTGCTCTTTCTCTGCTCTCAGGATGACATGGTTTGTCTACAATGCACGGCCACCGGAACAAGGGTGTGCCTTGCCGCAGAAGGGTTCGGAAATCGACACTGCTACCTCGAAAACATCGCCGACAAGGTAAGGCATATTTTGACGAGATCTATAGACATGTTACGCTATGCTCAGCCATGATGAAGTGGCGAGAAGTACACCTAAATATTGAAGCCCACACGAATAATCACATGGAAAAATCAGCTATTACGCCTGCCTAAGATTGCTCCTAAACACTCAAAACGCAACAAGATTTTCATGAAGGATGTGGTACAGTTTCTGTGCACGTGACTCTCGTGATTTGTGGTGAGCACTTTGAACACTCTATTCAGAACATTGTCTTGAAAATTTTACATGGCTCACTCGGGGTTGAATTTTTATTTGCTTAGAAAGTTTGCGCCGCAGTTAAAAATTTTTCACAGAGCACCTACAGGTGGTGGGTGGCTTTTGCATGTAAGGAATTTCAGGCGCTCAAGATTATTCTATTGTTATACTATCGAGATTTACACTATTCAGACCAAAGCTTTAGCGAGTACATATGAAGAGCCTAATGTAATTTTTAATATACTGACCCTTTAAAGAAAACTCAGCATTCCATTGACGGTAAGCGCAGCGCACGGAATTAAGAGCGGGCCAATTGGCTTCTATATTCTTCGGTGAGTGCCTAAAGATAATCAAAAGAGAACATCTCGACGCACTTATAACAGCGCAGGTGAAATTATTCGTTCAAAGAACGCTTGCAGAAACTGAAGTATCAAAAGAGACCTACATACTCAACTTCCATTATAAGCGCCAGTTTTCTCGGCGTCCATTCGGCTAGCTTATACAAAGCCAGTATTCGTAACTTGGTTCTGGCAGCAGTGCCCGGCTCGTGTTTGTAATTGGGGCGTGCATGCGAATTTCCAGCCGACATCAATCGCGAAAAGCCGAGCGTGCGAGGCCAATGTTTTCAGAATGCCTGGCCAGGCGTGCTCGCAAATTGCACAATCTCAGCAGTGCAGTGTTTGAGCTAGAGATAACGGGACGGTCGATCCGTGACTGCGCGGGCGCTTAAAGAGGCTTGCCTCATCATCTTTTACTCTTCGCTGATAGATTCAAGCCTGTGTGCAATCGTAAACAAGTTTTACCGAATGGCAAAGATAAAGAGAAATAAAAATATTGTTGTTTCATTCTCTTATTGAAACACTGTTTTCTTTTTTACTTGAGCGATATTTATTTCAATCACTATACTTACCTATAGCCCAAACTAACTTCTTTGAATGGATTACTTCTGAAGAGCAAGGATCACACAGGCTTGTATTTCATTGAGCGCATTCAAAACAGTGAACACGTTGATGTAAATCAACGTCTCATTTGGAACATTTGCGAAGAATAATTTACAAAGACATGCTTCAAAAGTACCGTGAAAGACTTATTCAGCTAAGCGTCGACCGACCAAAGTACAAGAGTTCACTGCCCGACAAACCGATAGCTAAAATATTTTAGAATCAGCCATAAATGAGCAGAGTTGCAGACATTTATCAAAAGAATTAAGCACTTTGACTTATCTAGTCCCGACGAGCCAGACGAGTGCTCAGAGATCTACACGAGGAGGTACAGGCTAAGCATTGGGAAACATGTGATGTCAGCGGGCGTCATAATTACCATCTTAGAATTACCATGTTGCAGTTTTCTGTCACCTGACATATTTCCGCCAAAATTGCGTAAACCTTTAGTCACGTGACATAACACGACGCAACGCTAGCCGCGTGACGTGTCGCCACTAAAATCACGTACCACAATTCCCGTGATGTGTCTCCCACAAACCAAGGACGTTTGAGCTTGGAAGGGACGCTGACCAGGGAGAGCAGCTTCTTCATCGTCAGTGCGAAAGTTCCCTCTTTAGTTCTCGCCGCTATGCACCGCTTTAGTGCAAGCCAGCTTCACCGGTATACCTCCATGTTTGCACCACTAGCGTGGGGTGGCCGCAGTTTCTGACTGTCTCCTTAATTTACCGTAGTACTCCTTATACACAAGACAGCCCAAGACATGTCGAATCAAGATCCATCAGAGTGAGTAATGTAGTTGACGTAATTGTATTTCATTCGCGGGATCATTTTTTTCAGGTACACTTTTTTTTCTGAAACACAAAAGTGTACAGGTGCTCTGAAATCAAAACGAAGCATGCGAGCTGTGACCGAACGAGCTGAAACTGCACGCCAGCGCTCTCTATCGGAAGTGGCGCTGCAGATAGCGATAGTGCGTCGGAATATCCGACTGATCGATCCTGATGATCAGATGCTCGCCTTATCACCTGTGCAAGCAAAATCATGCTACTATACTATCATTGCTCGTCAGGGGCGAAAGTTGTGGCATTCTTGGTGATGTGGTCAAGCGAATGCCTTCGAATATTTCCTCACGGCGCAGGCAAACAAAGGAATAAAGCATCGAAATCGCCTCCTGACAAGCAATGAGGGTGGCAGCGCGGCTTCTCTGGAGGCAGCGATAAGGCAAGCATCTGAATATCGGGATTGGTGAGACGCGCTCTCGCTATCCGCAGTGCATCGTGTTTCGAATTCGTGCGATGAATTTGCGCAAGTTCCACCTACTACAGCAAAGAGCCGGACGACATATTGCTGCTGAACGCTATCTGTCCTCTACAAAACTTCTTTTTTCCGAAATTCAATATTCTTCCAGTTTTCTCTTTGTACAATTACAGATTGATGTTATGTTATAAAGAGTTTGTTTAAGCATGGTACCAATACCACAATAGGTCTCGCTAAACTTAATGTAAACACAAGTGTCCGACTCACCAGGCACGAAGGTGTTTGGACTGTACCCACCCCAAAAACTTTTTTATTACGAACAATCAATGCCCTACAGACTACCTTCTCTGGTAAACTTTTTGAACACTGAAGATTTTGATCCTTCCTCTAAACAAAACTGTCCGCACTTCACGGATTCGTATCCCGGCTGTGGCGGCTGCATTTCCGATGGAGGCGGAAATGTTGTAGGCCGGTGTGCTCAGATTTGGTTGCACGTTATAGAACCCCAGGTGGTCGAAATTTCCGGAGCCCTCTATTACGGCGTCTCTCATAATCATATGGTGGTTTTGGGACCTTAAACCCCACATATCAATCAATCAAACAAAACTGTCATATTAAACACTTCGCTCAGCTGATACTTTTCGTGAATAATACATCTCTCAGTATTTATGACCATTGTTTCCTTTCTATCATTGCTTTTCATGTTCATGCCACCTAATGACCATGCAATTCAACTATTCTCTTTTTGTTTTAGCGCTTTTTTCATTAATGTCCGTATTGTTTTTTGTGATGTTATACCTATAGGTTTATTTGATATTTGTTATGCACGAGTGTCTGCCATTCCTGCTGCTTTATCAACTTGTGAACGGAGTCAGGACCTCGTCAAGTTCTTGAGCTTTTAGTCCTGTACTCTGACTAATCAAAATAGATAGATAGATTGATTTATTCATTGATTGATTAATTGATTGAACACTGCCGTGCAGTTTCACCCTGTTCAGCCACAGCTCGTGTGCTCCCTTATACATTTCTAGAACATGCACAAACTACAGACCAAGTCACATTTGTTGATTAGCCGGAGACAAAGTTCTAAAGGCCAGACCGAACCATAAGCTATTATTCTTCATTACTTTGTTCATTCTGCCCCGCCGCGGTGGTCTATGACTAAGGTACTAGGCTGCTGACCCGCAGGTCAGAATCAGAAATCAAAAAAAGTTTTATTTCAACATCAGACTCAGAAAGAATACAGATGTTGAGGGCCGTGAGCTAAAAGCCACAAAACGGGTTTACGAGGCCCACGGTCCCTTCAACTTGGGGCTAACAGAAAGCAACAAGGACACGGAGGAGCAAGAATACACTACACATCGTCTCTCAACTAGAGGTTATTTTCACATAAATATACATGTTACCTAATAACCGCATCCTAACCTACAGTGCAAGTTTATTAAAGAAGGATATGCTGTTTTAATACGCATAGAAATAGCGGCCAACATGCACATATGTACATATAAAGACACATACTTATGTAATTGCTCATGCATACACATACGCAGAGCTGATAACAACGCCCCACCCTTCCTTCAAGAGAAAATGTTGGCAAGTTGTGTATTTTTTTACTTCAAAAGCAAGCTATATAGAGGCTCATTTGTACTATTCAAATGGTATTGCAATAATTAGCACAACATCTGTTTGCTATAGTTATTTCGCGTGCCTAATATTGCACGCAGAATCGGTGGCAAAATCGAATCCCGGCTGCGGGGACTGCATTTTCATTGGGGGCAAAAATGCTGCAGGCCCGTGTGCCCAGATTTTGGTGCACATTAAAGAACCCCAGGCGGCCGAAATTTCCGGAGCTCATTACTACGGCGTCTTTTATAATCATATGGTGGTTTTCAAACGTTGAACGCCACATACCAATTAACATTTTCTCCACTTGTACAGTTTCGTTTATGTGACTGTTATTTCTTGAAAAAAAATTAGCCACGCTGACTGGATGATGCAGTATTGCTGATGATGTTGTTTTTCGTCGTTGTAACCACACTTTCGATAGCGTTGTGCCTTGGCGGCAGCATTCTAGAATGATCAAACAAGCACACAAATAAATGGCTCAGACTTTATTGTAATAACTGGTTTAATGGAATTGTGGGGGCTTCGAAGCAGCGATTGCTGACGAAGCACGCCAATCTATTCCGTCTTCATAACAAAAAATAAAAATAAGACCGAATATCACGGATTCGAAAACGAATGATCGGCTTCTATCGAAACAATTGTGTTGTATAATTGATGGCTCAAATGGAAGCGCCATGGCATTGTCCTGAAATTATACGGCGAGCAGCTGAAATCGAGCAATAATGGCACTGTTGCTGTACTTCAGCTAATACAACGCTCACATTTCTGGTGTCTGCCATACTACCCTGAAAGACTGCAGTGGTTCGTATTGTGTGTGTGTGTTTTATTCTGAGCAGGCCTGATAAAGTACAGCAGCCCGTTATTACGTCCCGGCACTGCTGCGGACGTTTAATATACGTCAGCGGCCACTGGTGATTGTCATCCAATCATCTTTCGTTCTGCCGAGCAATTTCTCAAGAATTCGAAGAGTCCGTGGCGTGCACACAACCAGCCTTCACTACAACCGCCACTGATTGATGGGATGGCATATATGTCATAACAGCAATTAAGGGTGCATTTGACAATTAATATGTCTATATAGATGTACGTGAAGTTACCTAACTCATATTTCGTTCAAGGACCCTTAGTGATGCGCTAAATGACAACGCGCTATTTCCTCATTCATTAGCTGTAAGAACGTAGAGATTTGTCCTAACGAAAGTAAGAAAGAAGAGTAGGACTAAAATAAAACACGGAAAACTCATACCGTCTTCCTAACCCGAGGCTTTCTCCTGTCATTTTTTTAAATAATGAATCAATCATTCAATAAACGATATCTCAACCAATAGTTTCTGTAACATACCTAGGAGCAGCCACGTGGTCCTTGTGTAGGCGCACGAAAAAGGAAAAAAATGAAACGAGACGACGAAAATGAAGTAAGGAAAGTTAAAAATAATATGGTATATGCACAACTATGCGGAAGGCTTCCTTAAATACGGAATAAGGAAGAATCTGTACACTACGCACATAACAATAATGATAAACCTAATAACAATGACGACGACGATGCTGATCATGACTGCAGTTTCGATAGAAGTGAAAATTCTTGAGGCCCTTATGCCTACACTTAGGTGCCCGTTAAAGAAGCCCAGGTAGTTGAAATTTCTGGAGCCCTCGACTATACGGCGTCTGTCATAATCATATGGTGGTTTTCAGACGTTAAACCCCAATATTTATTGTTGTGCTGAGCATGATGATGCTAATGTTGGCTGGAACCTTTATATGTCGGTGCTTGCATTGTATACAACTTTTCGGAGGGGGAGTCATTTTCTTTCTACCTATTGCGCTAACATTACCATTCTGTCATGCCAACAGAACTTTCCTCCGGAGATGCTGTCATGCGTGCTGGTGCTGGAACAAGCCCTGTCGGTGCGGGCCCTCCAGGAGATGGTCACGGCTGCTAACTCGGACACGGTCAGTAACTCTTTTTACGAATGCGTTAGCGTGCGTTAACCAAGGTCGGGTACGGTCGAAAACATAACTAACCCCATAAATCTCCAAGTTTAGCCATCCGTGTAGCGTTCGTATTGCATGACGTGATGAATTCACTGGGAAGCAGGGCGAAACACCAGCGCAATACTGTAATAATCGTTGGCGGTAACTTTCTCGGTGTTATGGGCGATATAATAATAGATAAAAAGTTACTATAGATACTAAAGGAGTTAACGACTGTTTATAGCATTCCAACATGTGTCATTTGCGTGCACCTAAATAAAGAGTTAACTCAATAGCTTTAATATCTTGACTATTTTGCGAAACAGCCAGCGAAGTTTAGTGTATCCGTAAGATTCTTAACATATGCGTTTACAGCACATTTTGACGACAGTAGGATGACTGCTAGTGACCAGTTGTGACCTGTTTCTCTACTACAAGCCATTTTATTTTTTTTTTCGTTTAGGTGCTTCGGTGTTCGCTTGAATAAAAAAAATGGCAGCATATCCACGGAGTGAATGATGGAGAGTGGGGCGAAGAATTCGTCCGTTCATTCGTTCTTGCTTCCGTCCGTCCATGCGTCCGTCAGTGTGACCGTTCATGCGTCCATCAGCCCGTCTGTGCGTGCGTCTGTTCGTGCGTCCGTCCCTGCGTTCGTCCATGCAGCCGCCCCTGCGTCCGTTCATGCGTCCATCCATGCATCTGTCTATGTGTCCGTTCGTCCATCTATTCAACACTCCAAGTACCACCATCTCGCATCTTTTCATCATATATTTCCCATAGAGAAGCACCGCCATCCAGCGGACATTCCAAGGACTAAACGAGAGGTGGCACACGCACACTTTCTTACGGCTTGCGCTTCGGGTCCACATCCCACCTTTAACCACCTCGAGTTCATGGTATATACTAGTTCACTGTATTCATGGCACTGCGGCCGAACGCTCGCTAAACCTTTCGAAAACCAAGGAGGTTACGCCTAGCGAGTATGACGTAGCAAACTTTTTTAGTCAGATAGTGCTCAATGTACATGCCAATGGCTGCTAATGGGAAGGGAGAGGCGGAGAATGCGGCTTCTACTTTCTTACGGCTTGCGCTTCGTATCTACTTCCCACTTTTAACCACCTCGAGTTCATTCATGGTATATACAAGTTCATTGTATTCATGGCACTGCGGCTCAACGCTCGCTAAACCTTTCTAAAGCTAAGGAGGTTACACCCAGCGAGTATAACGTAGCAACCCTTTCTTGTCAGATAGTGCTCAATGTACATGCCAATGGCTGCTAATGGTGATCGCAGCCTGCGCATTAACTAAAAGCCGAATGCTCCTGTCTCTCATTCCCCATTAGCAGCCATTGACATGTACATTGAGCACTATTTTTTATTGTTCAACAACGCACAGAAGAAGTGTTTCACCGGCACCACCTTGGAGGTCAAAATGTTATACTTGTTAAATACTACGTGGGATGAACGGGTGCCGCTATAAGGAGCTTCGTTCCTAATATTATGAACCTACTATGAGGTAATGATAACCTCACTGCCGATATTTTTCTTAAGGCGTGAACCAAGACGTGTAAATCGCAGGATCGTTAGTTCCGTGTGTCTATGGTTGTGCCCTTTTATGGCCACCATGTTTAATGTTATCTCTTGGGCTTACTATGAGGTAATGATAACCTCACTGTCGATATTTTCCTTAAGGCGTGAACCGTAATGCGTAAATTGCAGGATTGTTAGTTCCGTGTGTCTATGGTTGTGCCCTTTTATGGCCACCATGTTTAACGTTCTCTATTGGGCATACTTTTTTACTAACCCGTGAACCCATAAAAGGATGAACGTCAACGAAAAAACTGAATTTGCCTCTTGCTTTACGCATGTCTGACAACAAGATAAGTTTTTGCAACGAAAAAAATTAAAATTATCTCTTGCTTTAGGCATGTATAGCCACAGTGTAAGTCAAGCTTTCAGTATTGATTCAGGCTACAGACGCTGTGCAGAGTATCCCGTCTGATGCCTGCCTCTGAAATAAGTGGAGCACGGAGTAACGGAAGCCCCTAAGAAGCCCGCCCTTCTTCTCGCTTCAGGAGACAAAAAGCCTGCAAATGGGGCCCCTATGGTGGCGTTTTTCACGCGAGATTCAAGCAAACGCTCTTGCGAGAATAAACTGAGTCTCGTTCTGTTGCTTCGAAAGCCGACACACACTGCCTACGCCTCCGTTCTTCGCAGTGGCTCGACAGGGAACACAAAAGCCCGTTTCCCCTTTTAGCTACGCTCGGCTGGTTGTTTGAGTGTAGAACAAGGCGAGCGTTGCTGAGCACGACCCGGCTGTTCCAAAGGAGAACCACCCATGCTGCCGTAGTTCTTGCAACGTCTACACGCATGATAGACGTGCCGGCACGGGCCTATAATTTATTTCTGTATTGCACCTTTTTTTTTTGTTTTTGCTCTAAGCGTGGAAGTCGGTATAGAATCTTTGGGTTCTAGGTGCGCTGAAGCTCGTAGCTTTGTAGTCCCGAAATAAAGATGACAGGTACATTTATGCGCTTTACTTAACGAAGCCCCCTTTTTTTCAAAAGAATATTGTCGTAATTCGTGCACACTACGTTGCAACGCCATTGAAGTTACAGCAGCAAGCTCCAGGCATCTGTTCTGCGCTCGAACTACGTGATAAGCAAGAAGGGCACCAAAGATTGGTCCAGATATCCGAAGTTGTACACGTGTACAGAGTCACTGCGTGCGCAGTTATTTTCAGCACATTGTGTGGCTGGTATTGAGCGCGCCAGCCTTGACATATTACCAGCCTTGGGTATGCCCCGAATGGGACTTCAAGGAAACATTGCTCCGATCTTGCATATGCCTATTGCTTCTTCAAGGGCCAGTCGTGATGTATACCGCTCACTTTTCTTCCCTTTTGTTCTCGTCTCGGGAAGAAAAGGTAGGATGCCGCCGGTCGGTGCCGCATATCGTCTTCGATAACAAATTATCGCTTCCCTTGTTTTCTAGCCTGCGAGATGCCATTGAACACTTCAGTTTCTGCCTTGGTTGCATCCACAAAGGTGCACGTTATTCTCGGAACCTGCCATCTTTCTCCGGGTTTCCTAGCAAAGCGCATTACCATTGCACGTGTTTCGGATAGTGGGGGATTTCATAGTCAATGCGCAACAAAGAAAATGCACTGATCGAACGCTGTCACACCAAGCATGTGGAATATTAGCAGGAACCTTTGCCTAGTGATGAATGGAGGGGGTTGGTGGTGGGTGGTGATATCGGCTGCCTGAAACGTTTTAGCACTGCATGTCTGTTTATATGCCTACATAAAGTGAGTGCATGGCACTACGTAAAGGGTGGTGAAATACTTATCACCCGGCTCCCCCCTACCATTAAAGCAGTTTTTCGCACTGCCCCTGGCAGCGAACACCGGAGATAGCGAGTCAGTGCTGTAGCGTGGCAAGCAACGGCTCACTGTCCAGATTTCTCTTCGTGTAGGCTGCGGAGGAGACACAGGAAAGAAGTCTTTAATGTGATAACGCCGATCTGATGTCTGTGATGTAATGTCCGTGTTGTGACGTCTGTTGATATCGCATATGTGATGTCTTTGATGTAATATCTGTGATGTGAAGTCTCTGATGTGATACCGCGGATGTGATGTCTGTGATGTAATATCTGTGATGTGACGTATTTCATCTGATACCGCTGATGTGATGTCTGTGATGTAATGTCTGAGTGTAATGTCTGTGACGTGACATCACTGATGTGGTATCGCTGATGTATTGTCTGTGATGTGATTTATGTTATTTAAACGCGGTCGAAACACGGAGTTGATTCCCATCCGCCGGCTGGCGGCGTGCGCCGCCAAACGGGTATAGAACTGTGCGTAAGAAAAACAAACCTTCGTTTCAGGAGTCCGCTGCTATGACAACGTACGCTTGAAGAAAAAACGGAGGCAATTTATCTACGCCAAGGTGAAACGCATAGAGAAAGTCGTTTTCTCGGTTTTTACTTGCAAGAGTAGCGCCATCGCTGCAACGACATCTTGTATTGCAACTGCTTAGTAAAAACTTTAGAAGAAAGAAAAAAAAAACAAGTATGGACAGACAGAGAAACCAGAGGCTCGAACTTCCACTGCGGCTTTCTTTTTATTCTAGCTTTCAGATATGGTGGGTGGAGGAGGCCTCAATTCTAAAGCCCCTGAATCAAATTTACTCAATCCTGTCCAACAGCGCGCTCTTTTTTCAGATAAACAAATCAACAAATCAACAAAATCTGGCCAGTACCTCTAATCGGTAGAGAAATAAAACGCTAAGGAAAACGCAATTAGGAATTATTCTTTATTCTCAGGTCATAATTTTAAGCTTTTGTTCCTATGGGACGAGGCATGTTGAGAATATTGTAAAAAATATATCATATTCTAAAAAGAAACCATCACACTATGTAATTAAAAAATATGACATACAAAATATGTAACGAGTGTTTCAAAGAACTCATAATGCATATCTGCATATGACATATTTGTGCACGTGCACGATCATGTGTGCTGCGCTAAGGGTACGTTCTTTGTATGAAATGGTAAGCGTGTAATTATTCCAGTGATTGGTGTCACAACAAAATCAACCAATCAATCAGTCATTTACTCAAATTCAAAGAAGAAACTTATCTTCAAATAATCTATCTATCTATCTATCTATCTATCTATCTATCTATCTATCTATCTACCTATCTATCTATCTATCTATCTATCTATCTATCTATCTATCTATCTATCTATCTATCTATCTATCTATCTATCTATCTATCTATCTATCTATCTATCTATCTATCTATCTATCTATCTAAACATGCCATCTCATTTGGCCTTGAGGAAAGGTATATCGGATGTGTGTCTTCTCGTGAAAAAAGTAATTACCTTCGTTCGTGTTTGAAAACATATGTGAAGCCCTGATATGTGTTTGTAATTTTTTTTCTTTCAGGGCAAAGGAACGCAGTCGGGCCACAGAACTCTGCTGTACGGCCACGCTGTGCTCTTGAGGCACCAGAATAGCAACATGGTATGGGCGCTCCACAAGCACGTCTCCTTGACATTTCACCAAACACTTGTTTCCCGAGACTTTCGAAGGAGGTTTAGAGCAAGCAGCGTTTGGGGCGAGTTATCCTTGAACCATTGTCTGCCTCCGCTGTAGCAAAGTTTCTCCGTGACCTAGTTTCTTGAAAAGGCATCGAATGTCCTCAATGTCTGGTGCGACTTGCCCTGTGACTGCAATTGTCACTATATTGTGGTTTCTTCTAAACGCTTATATTATTTGGTGCTTGTGATAAACGGTTGATACAAACAGATAGGTTGCATGCCATCGTTTCAAAGCAATATAAATAAACTATAGTAGAACTTCTTGTTGGCCTATCGTGCTAAACATACTTGAGTGTAATGGGATGCTTGAAATTGGTACACGCTAACATGGTAAAGGTTTTCACTTTGCGCTTGTCGCTATGCTCGTTTATCTGAACGTTGTATTATTTTAGAGAAATCTCTTTTTTTGACATTTGCAAGTAGCGCCCGCTTTTCCGAGCCTGTTCTTCACAAAGTACCGTGCGAAACAAATAGGTGCATAGAATACAGAATTGTTTTGTCTGAGGCGTTGAGTAATTTTCCATTATGCTGCGGTTTGTAATCTAATCCGATCGTATAATTATAGGTGGCATGTAGGACTGGTGAATACTGCACTGTGTGCTTACTCATATTGTCATCGTATGCAAACGAAATTTGGTGGATTTTTAGAGGCTCAATTTTAATATGTTGCGTGTTTCTTGGCATGATCAATGTCACTATGCACGAAATCGTAATCCTACCCTGCTGCTCTTTTTTGATTTTCTTTTGTTTTTGTCGCAATTCATGATCGCAGTACCTGGCTTGCCTTTCGAGCAGCTCCTACAACGACAAACTTGCCTTCGATGTCGGCTTACAAGATCACTGTCAAGGTAAGACTGCGGTAATATTCGAAGATAAGTTTGATAGTTAAAAGAACGAGGGAGCCATGAAACCTGCAGTGCCCCCCCCCCCCCCCCCGCCCCTCACTTAGATTCTCGCGTTCGTAAGACGCCATAGGATCACGTAATTCACACAACGTGATAATCAAGAATAATGTTTTTAATTCATAAGAACAGTTTGAGACTGGCCAGCCAACCTTGTTAGTGACGGTCTCACACTTAGGAGTGGCTGAGATCATTAGCATAGGTAGATTTAGGCTACAAGGAGGGGTGATTGGGGGTTGCACCCCCTTCAAAGTAATGTTTACATGTGTTTATATATACCCAAAGACATGCCTGTTTATGCATAAACCTTTGTGATCCTCCTGCACTCGGAAAATATTTTATTGTGCCCCTATTTGAGAGGTCATCTTACGAGAAATTTCGTGAATGTGCGGCCTACTTCCCGGGCCGTTTGAAACACTGGCTGCTCTAATACTGAGAATGTGTGAATTGAAAGCGCCAAAATATGAATTCATTAAAATTTAAGAAGAAAAGTAGAAAAAAACAAACGCGCGAACATGTGAATATATATTAAAAGCAAATCACACAAAAAAGCAGTTTCAAGCTTTATTTTAGAATATATTGATCCACTACAGAGCAAGAATTTTTGATTCAGAGCTTAGTGAGTCGTTACAGAAAAAGGCGACCAAGGCGGTAACATATGCTGAACATATCAAAGATGTCTCCTGGAGTAGTTTTTCCTCTTTTTTTCTCATCAAAATTTTTCGGAGCTACTTAGAGTTGAATATTGATACGCTTTAAATATCCTTCGCCAATCACTACTGCGTTAGCATGACCACTTGAGTGAATCATGCTCTTTTTAAACTATGTTTTTTAAACTGAAATTTACCGAATTTATTCACGGCACTTACTTTCATAAGAGATTGCTTATAAAACTGATACAACACCCTTCACGAAAGGAAAACTATATATGACACATGTATGAAACGAGACATACGTGTAGCTAGCTATACAGGTGGCTTTACCTCTTTATCACACATTTCTTCGATAAGAAAAACAATATAGGTGTAGTCAAAAATATTTTAATCCCCTGTGCCCAGGTTTGGATTCACGTTAAAGAACCCTAGGTGGTCAATATTTCTGGATCCCGTCACTACGGCGTCTCTGATAATCATATGGTGGCTTTGAGGCGTTAAACCTCAAATATCAATCAAATCATTCGAAAGAGCAACAAAGTTTGGCAGTACTGTCACGTCCCGTCGAATTGGTCCTGTCGCAATGTAGCTCCTACCGCTCGTAGAAGTGTGGCTGTTTGGGCTGGTTGGTATGACATGACGATTGTTATAGCGCGGGAACAGAACGACGTTCTCGTGCTGTAAGTATCGTCCTGCCGTTCAGTTTCGACAACAGTGCTCCTCATTATGCTCTCGCTTTTCTCCTGTGTCTCACGGTTGGCGCTGCCATGCGGATCTCTCGAAGTCCCGTTCCTTTTTTATGCATGTGCTTGCGTGGGAGACGTTGAGCGGAAGTTGAGCGGAGCGTACTTAACGATCTAGAATAAACAACGATCACAGTGGTTGTCATGGCAATCCAAATAATGGCCTCTCTCGATCCACCCGGAGATGTTGTCGCTGTGTACTCGGAGACCATTAAACGTACATTTCGAACAAAGGACTCGTGCAGACATTATGAACTGCTTGGTTGAACGCGAGAATTCAGTCAAATTGACTGGCGCTACTGGTGAATTCTTCTCCTCGTCTTTGTCTTTTTTTTGTTGTTTTGTTTTTTATTTTGCGCGCAGTCCTTGCTGTTTGGTGTTCTGTTTCTGTCTTTTAAGCATGTATGTCGATTTTTTTCTCTTGCCAGAATCATTACCTAAATAATGATTTCAACAACAAACGACTAACGAACAGCCGCGATTACTTCATCCCTGTATGTAGTTCCACAAGGAATTGTTTTGAGAGTTTTCGAGCCATTTACTCATTCGCAGGCTCGCGTAACAAATAAAATAAGGAAGTCTGAGTGCTATACAAGTGCAAGCGGTGCATAGTAAATAACGCAGAGAAAAAATACAAGCCTTTGTTGTAAAAAAGCTGGGCTCACTGCAAACTTGTGCGCAGCCTTAGGTGAGAATTCTGGCTTAAAGAAAAAGAAAAAGTGAAAAAGAAGGCGGCTTTGAGTCAGAAAGGTTTGTTATCAGTACACTATATTTGCCTAGTTCTGTTTTTTTTTTGAGATTGTACATAAAAGTCGGACGATTGAACACTTTAACTACGCCCGCCATGGTTGGTCAGTGGCTACGGTGCTCTGCTGCTGACTCGGATGATGCGGGTTCAGCCTTGGCACTCGCATTTCGATAAAGATGACATGGTAGAGGCATATGTACTGCGCGTTGTCAGTGCACGATGGAAAGCACAATGTGGTCGATATTTGCGGAGCCCTCAACCACAGCGCCTATAATAATAATAAGTTGGCTTTGGAACATTAAACCGCAGGTACTGTTATGCTTCTTCTTCTTCTGCTTCTTCTTTTTCTTCTTCTTTTTCCTCTTATTATTTTTATTTGTTCTTGTAAAAGTAGTAGTCATCATCATCAGCCTGACTACATCCACTGCAGGACAAAGGTCCCTCCCACGTTAGGCCAGTTAACTCGGTCCAGTGCTTGCAGCTGCCAATTTATACCCGCAAACTTCTTAATCTCATCTGCCCACCTAACCTTTTGTCTCCGCCTAACCCGCTTGCCTTCTCTGGGAATCAAGTTAGTTACCATTGATGACCAGCGGTTATCCTGTCTACGCACTACATGCCAGGCCCATGTCTATTTCCTCTTCTTGATTTCAACTATGATATCCTTAACCCCCTTTGTTCCCTAATCCACTCTGCTCTCTTGTTGTCTCTTAAGGATACACCTACCATTTTTCTTTCCATTGCTCGCTCTTTCGTCCTCATTTTAAGCTGAATCCTCTTTGTAAGTCTCCAGGTTTCTGCTCCGTAGCTAAGTACTGTCATGATACAGCTGTTATATACCTTCCTCTTGAGAGATAGTGGTAGTAGTAGTAGTAGTAGCTTTACTATATTGTTGACAATTTAATGGACCACTATAGTAACTTTCCGAGAACACAAAATACCAGCCAGATATCTGAATCGATCACTGCCACTGCCTAGAAACATATTTTACAGCAGCTGGGCAAAACAGTCGCGTAAGGCTATCTGCGACTCGGACGTCCGTGTCCTTGAAAGCACAATGGGCGAACTTCCGATCGCCTTCAAACGCGAGATAGTCACGTCACTTTAGAAACGTCACGTTTGTCATCACTGCTGCCGAATGGCACGTCGTTGTCGGCTCTGGATCTGGCAGCGGCGATACAGGCATAATAGCGATGGCCACGAAGCGGCATGACGTAGGTTACGGAGTTTCCCATTGACACGGGTGAACCAATGGCACTGGCGTTTGTTGAAAATGGCGATAGTCGGCTGAAAATTGCAATATTATGCCATACCAGCTGAAACCTTTCGCTTTAATTAGATATGCTGGTTATGGAGTGACGTCATACGTGTCGTTACTGCTTAGGGTACGTGACATCCCGCAACGTACGTTGAATGGAACTTTGTGCTATGAAACTTTGCGCTCTTTGTGCTGCGAAAACAAAGTGCACCGAACACACACACGATTGATTGATATGCGGGGTTTAACGTCTCGAAACTGCCATATGATTATGAGAGATGCCGCAGTGAAAGGTTCAGAAAATTTCGACCACCTGGGGTTTCTCAAGGTGCGCCCAAATCTGAGCACACGAGCCTACATCATTCTCGGATCAATAGAAAATGCAGCCGCAGCAGCCGGGATTTGATCTCGCGACCTGCGGGTCAGCAGCCGAATACGAACACACACATCGCTTTACTATAATGCCCGAGAGCTCGCAGTGCACTCTTTTTAATTTGTTACAAAGTGATATCTTCCTTTGCCTGTGTTATTATAGTGGACGAGCCCATTGCGTCAATGTCGTGCGAATTGCTACCGCAACCACAATTTTCGGGTGTGGTCAGATCCTTACACTCTTTGTGAATTGCGCTACAGCAAAAGAAAATAATCGCTCCTGCCTTTGTACACTTAAACAATCTTTCTGGAGCAAGAAAATAGATAAACCGAAAAGAAAGGGCGCCCATAATACCACGAAGGTTGAACAGTGCGCACGGCACGCTCGAAAGTTTGCGCCTGGCGCTACCTTTTCCCTCTTCTGAGGACAATGGCGCCCTTTTATGGCGAACTGCTAGAGCGCCCGTGCCGTGCGCCAATTTTCGATAGTGAGTCCTTTGTCACACATTGTAAACAGACGAAGCGTAAATCGATGAAAGGGCTTCGTGGATGCATGGAAAGAAGGGAGGATAAGAAGAACAAGAGAGAAGGCAGGGACGTTAACCAGACACATGCCCGGTTTGCTATCCTATGCTGGGGGAATGGGAAGGGGGAGTATAAAGTTGAGAGAGAGAGAGGAAAGAAAAGAAAAAGAGGCAAAAAATTGTCAGTCAACGGGCTGACGCGTAAGCAGCGATAGCACTACACAAAAGTTAAAGGCGTTCACATGGGCCTGTAGTGCTCTAAAAGCGCAATATGGCTTTGACTGCCTTGTAAGCCGACGAAAGGCGAGGACAGCGCTCCCGCAGCATCTGCGCAGAGAGTGGTCGATCGTCCTATTGTTGCAATGCGCCAGAAAGCTTTTGTATTTCAAAGGCAAATCGATGCCGTTACCCCTAATATGTGCATGCATGCGTCTTAAACATTTATACGTGCTTTCCTGCCTGTTATCTTAAATCTTTCCGATATTGGTGGGGCAACCTCGGTTTTGCATCCACAACATTCAATTTCTCAGGTCACCCTCCAATCACATTTTATTCCTGTTATTGCGTTCGAAAATACCATGCATGAAACCTGTCATCGTCAACAGATGAATCTGTAGCGGAAGTGCCGTAACGTATACTTATCACAATGTCTGACAGCCAGCCTGCACTGATTTGCATATTGCTAACGTTTACCGAAATGCAATGCGGCACTTGCCCTCATTCTTGTTCTACGCACACCTTTAAATTTCGCGTGGTACCACCCTGTGTCTACGGTTAAGAAGCCCGATGTTATCACAGCGTAGATAACACGTCCCAGCACGACAAGTGACAGTGAACAATGCATTTCGTATTACAGCGGTGGCGACGCAGAGCGAGTGAAAAGCCAAATTTCATCAGATATAGATTGGTAGGGGCCAACTGTGTGCGCTGTCGGCTCAGGCAAGGCTCTTGTAAATATCGCGAAGATATTCTTCGGCGAGCAGAGTGTTTTAGCTTTTGTAAAAGTAGTCATTGGCTAGAGAGGACGATTTCACTGCGGGCCAATATTAAAGCTTACCAAGTAGGACTTACTAGTACTTTTTTCTCTCTTCTTAAGTATTAGGGAGTGCTACCGCGGCAAAGTTTATGTAAGGCAAATGCGTCGGTGCTAAAACGGAAGAGCCAGATTGCAGGCGCTGTCGGTTAAGCAAAACCGAGGGGCCATTTGGCCGGACATTGCAAAATATGTGAGTGCAAAATTGAGTTTTCGCGCACAAGTTTTTTTCAAAGAAGGAACTACATGGGACGAAAAGAGAAATCGTTGAAACTTACTATATCCTAAAGACCAGTTAAAATGCATTAGAATGCCTCAAGTAAACACTAGTAAAATAGCAAAGAAACCTTCTTGGAAGGACATGATTACTTTTGATATCACTTGGTTTTGTGCATTGATTTTTTAATAAAGTTGGTCGTGTTTTCCTCATCCTGCTTTATTGCAGCCTTTTGTACCTATAAGTCTTGTTCGCATTATTTCTTCTGCTTTTCTTGTTCTTTTGACCAACCCCACTGGACCTTTAAATATTGTTGGTGTTGTTTTGTTACAACTCTGGTTTCATAGGGAAAGCTGCTCTTGTTTAAGAGAAGTTTTTATCTATATTTTTTCTGTTGGTTATGCTCGAAAGACTTCACCTGTCGTCTATAAAAACGCACCACCTAGACAAAAAAAAAACGATGAAATATAAATTTTTTTACTTTTAGTTTAACCAGAATCGCTGGTATGACGTTAAAAGTTTGCAAGCATTTTTGTTGATTTCGCTTTGTTTCTTTTCCGTTACTCTTACAGTATCAAATTTGAAATCTGCTAAACATGCATGCAACCGCCAAAATCATGTCGCGGTTTTGTGATGCAATATTTCTCGGTAAGACTTCCCGTGGGCTCGTAGTTTTCGGTTTGATCATCTCAAAGGTAATGCCGCTTTCACTGTTTATATATGTACGTAAGTTTCTTAGATGAACACAGTTGCGATTTATCGCCAGTCCCATTTTGTTAGCCTGCCCATGTGATGCCTTACGCAGAAAAAGTCACTGCTTCGCTTCAGAAGCTAAAGATCTCCTTCCTTGTGATGTATAGATGCGACTTTATGAAAATCACAATAGTTCTTCCTTCCCCACTGTCACCCATTTACAGGCGAGGCGTGCTGGTGGACTATTCACCCGGCCTCCAAGCAGAGGTCCGAAGGAGAGAAGGTCCGCGTAGGGGACGACCTCATCCTTGTCAGCGTCGCCACCGAACGATACTTGGTGCGAATCATGCATTGCTTGCCCTTAAACCTAACTGCATGCTTTTTTTGATTCTCGACGATGTTTACTTTTACGTTTTGTATAACATTATGTGGCCTATAAATGCCAAATCGCTGTTCCTTAAGCCATTATTTCGGAAAACACTGGAGAAGTCGCTTGTGAGGAAAGTATCTCGTATTCGAAAAGATATGAATAACTACTGTGATCGTCTTCGCCACTTACAATCTCTTTTGTGCGCTTATTATGAAAATACCGTGCTAGTGTTGTTTGTACTCTTTAAGTGCGCGTAATTGTTTACTTTCAGGTAACCGTGGTGTATGTCTATATAATAAACATATCCTAAAATGCCAAGAAAGAACCCCCGGTCCCTTGTGGTGATAGGTAATGCTACAAAATTAGGAGAGGGGGATGCTTGCTTGGCCACGAGTCAATATTCAAGATGGTGGTAGAACAGCAGCTGAGAATAAAGAATGCACAGCATGCTTCAATGATTACGGGTTTATTCATTGTTTGATTATCCCTCGTTGGGCAGCCAAAACAGCTGATGAAACAGTGAAAATAGAGGGAAGAGAGAAGGGAACACTTATTTCAAATCTACCGGAAGAAGGAGGGAGCACTCACACGTAATTTTACTGTGTACTACTAAAACGTGGGTTGTGATCATCACAAAATTATTGCGTCTATATACGTTCATGCCTCATTATAACAAAGTGGCGTCTTACACAAGAGTAAATTCATTATGTCAAAAATTTTCTTAGAGGTTTAGTCCTAACACTATATATATTGCAAGACAATTTTTAATTACTTCATTACAACAATTATTTTGTTATATCCGGGTTCTGCATTCTCAGGTTCAAGGTAACGCTCAAGGGCAATAGTGTAAATATTTGACACGCCACTCCACTCTGTGAACCAGATGACCAGCGAAGCTGTTTAGCACACGACGAAGGGGTGATGCAAGGAAGGAAGGAAAATAGAGGGAAAAGAAAGGCAGGGAGGTTAACCAGCCTATCGGCAGCCGGTTTGCTACCCTGCGCATGGGAGAGGGAGGGCGAGATGAAAGAGAGCAGAGAGGGAAGAGAGAAACAGCACATTCGGCAGCACACGCGCGCCCATTCAGTCATCGTCCAGTCTTGTCTTTCGCGGTGTGTGACAGTGCTGTTACAGTCGCTTGTTCAAGTCGGTGTCACGTAGGAATTTCAACAGAACTTTCGTCGCCTTCTGTTGCAATATCTTCCCTTGGGCACTTGACAGAATAGTGTCCACAGACATTTGGCTGTTGTCCATGCGCGCAAAAGCGGATGCCAGTGACTGTCTCTGGATTTCATACAATGGACAGTCACACAGGATGTGGTGTAGCGTGTCTTCGCAATGACAGGCATCGCAGAAAAATTTTTGATATTGTTACGAGCGGAAATGTTGTTAGAATCTGCATCAGGTGACATCGGCGAAAAATCTTCACAGAAGCGTTCGTCAGCTTTTATATGTGAAGTAGCTCATGATCGAGGCTTGTCCCTTGTCGGTCGTCGTAGCCACGCAAATACTCGGAGCGGCCACTAGATGGCTCGGTGGTTGAGCGCTCTATCTACTATGGCGCACGCTCTGGTATGAGTGGAGACCAACTGCTGCGCTTTGCTGCTCTGTGTAATAAATGTTCTCTCTCGCACACACACAAGCTAGTAGTACGAACGATGAACATGAGCGCAGAAGACGTGAGGGCTAAGCGGCTGTGTCTGCAATCATGAACGTCTACACTGATGAATAAAGGGCCCCTTTTTACAGAACTTTACCCATAGCTCCTGCGAATACTACTCGGGGACCCCTTTAAACTGTATTCACAAGGCGGACCCAATCGCGATTCGGGCCTGTAGATTGCGTTCTACGTCATCATACGTCAGCCGTTCCTGCGTTCCCACTTCGGTCCCCGCAAACCGATTCGTGAAACGACGGAAGCCCTAGGCGTTGTTAGGATCATCGGGGAGCAATGCCGAAATTGTCGCCAGTAGCGTGAATTCTACCCTTTCGTGTGAATGCTGGCTGCTGAAGAATCTCAATCACGTCGGTTGTCACGTGACTGATGCGTCCGCAATCACATATGTCGTGTGAATACTGCTTTATGGGGAAATAAGCATTATATTTTTTGAGTAGCCCATCAAAACACGTAGCACGCAATGTCGCCGAACATGAATGTTTGGCATCAAGTTTTCGCATTTTTGAATGTTTCCTAATGTACAGTGTTTTCCATCGCAGGTTTTCTCTTGTCATGCAGAGGTGTTTTATCGGATCATCTCGAAAGTCATGGAAGTTCCTACAGAAAGTGTTCTCATTAAACATTTGCTTTATATTGTGGGTACATCACATTGACATTGTTTGGAAGTATTGACTTCTTCAATGACTTCACGTGCTGATCAGTCTTTCTTTTTTTTTCTTCAAAGGTGCTCTACTACACGCACGTATTTTATGTCCTGGGGTGTTCAATAAGGCATATTCAGTTTCTGCGTGAGAAGCCAACGTCATATAATTAAAATAATGATGTGAGAGCTCTGCTTCAGCGTAAGAAAAAGCGGATTCAATGAGTGTGAATTCCAGTAAATTTGTTGCATGATGTAGCATGCTCATTTGGAAAGTTAAAATGGAAGTACTCATATTTTGAATGGTGATAACCGGCATTTGATTCTATTGTCTACTGCTGTTTTTAGTTGAGTGAATACTACACCACCCCCCAAAAAATATGCTGCAATTATTTTGTTCAAGTGCACCGAATGCAGAAGTTTGTCTTGAAGGGCCAGCTGGTACATGATACTGATTTAATGATTTTAATCCTTTTTTTTCATTTTCAGTAATATTTTTACCGGTGTAAAAAAATTACATGCAGTGTTTGTCAACGCTGGTGTTTTCTGCCCACTCTTTCTTCGTCCCGTTGTTCCCTCTCATCTACACTGATTGGTGTGAATTTCCTGCTACAATTACTTACCAATGCAAAAATAAAAAAACTAAACTGGTCCCTGGTTATGCAGCTGTCAGCCTGATTTCTGTAGTATAACTAACAAGAAGCAGCCTATACCGTACAATTGTTACAAAAAGCGTGTATTCTGAATGCATAGAGAATATATTTCTGATATGTGACGTCCCTACAATATTTACTTGTAAAAACTTCGTAGAACTCAATATAACTGCTAGAGGTGGTAATGCTGTATATAATAGCACGTTGATAGCTGCATAATAACAATGTTTGCAAATGGTGCAGCACACGGCAAAAGAAGGCGAGGACACGATCGTGAACGCCAGCTTTCATCTCACCCATTGGTCAGTGGCGCCATTTGGAACGGGCACCAGTAGGACAAAGAACGTTGGTGAGTTACGCCAAGCTTCATACGCATTCACCACATTTCACAGAATACAAGTGGCTGTCACTCTTATCGGGATTTCTGGCACTAAACTTTATAGTGCAGGAAAGCTTTGCAAATGAAGAGTACGGGAAAAAATCTGCTTCTGTTGATGCGTGTCCTACCAAAAGCTTAAGCGCGTAACTGAAAGCGTGTGCGAAATCACGGAAGCAACAAGAAAAATGTGCAGCACCGTGGTGTATTCACGGCAAGGAACCAGTGGCTATGTGATTGAAGTAGCTCATGCAAGAGTACAGCGTGCCAGTGAAGGAAAAGAGTTGAGCAGAACATGTCAATGATTCATACTGAACGTAACGAGATATTCACTCGAAGGAGAATCGATTTAGGTAGAAGCGGCAATCGAGGATCACGTAGCAGGCACGTCACTGATTAGCAAGTAGGCGCTGGCTCTCCGCTGCACTCGCAAGCCTGGGACGTCATTGTCACGTTATGCGCTATTCCCGCTTTTCTTCCGATGATTTCTCCCCAGCGTGAACACTCAGTCAATAGCGGCGTGAAAGCGACATTATTAGGTCTTTCAGCTATAGCCCTGGCGCTTCCTGTGCTTTAGGAAAAGAAACGAGCCACTTGTAGAGAACAGCAAAAAATGATATAAAAAATTCTCCTGTTGTCAGCCACTTTTTGTTCATTCAGAAAAAAATGACAGAAAATGGCTGCGCGCGTTTGTTACCTATTTTACAGGTTATGTGTTCGGCGGTGAAGTGCTAAGGTTTTTCCACGGGGGAGACGAGTGCCTTACAATCCCGCCAAACTGGAGTGAGGAGGCCGGTCAGAAGTAAGCACTCATTTGAACGAACTTTCATCCCTCGGACAGACCATATTTGAATCGTGTTTCGGAACAGTAACTACAATAGAGCACCGCTACATTCACAGACCGATAAAAAATACTTTCGGCATGTTCCAAACCACAAGATTATCAAAGACTATTGGTGCGTGGTTCTGAGGCCGTGAATGTCGAGAAGTCCTGCCCGCAGGCGACCATCTTTTGCGTAACACGGTTCCGTACCTTAAGTTATGAAAAGTGAAATTGAGACCCGTACGCAGGTGTCACGTTCTTGTATTGCAACGCACCTGCTTGGAAGGTATGCTGCTTTTGTTCACACTTTTATTGTTGAGTGGTTATAGCAGAGTGTGTAGCATTACCGCAGTCTGGAGAAGACGGCGTCCAACTTTTGTATACTATAGTATGTGTTATACTGATGCAATAATAGATAGTTTCTAGTTAGTCAAGCGTCTGTAGCACTTGCGTCTGCCGGTTCAAAGAACTGTTTTTTTCTGTGGAATCACTCTGCAATGCTTACAAAGGTTCTTTTCAAGATATGGAAGCGCAGGTCTATCAAGAAAAAAAATACTGCTGGACTTTTATCTCCTGCCCCTTATTATACATTCAATTTACTTCGAGTGCCGCTACTTTGGCTTGTTAGCCTTGCGGTTTTGTATCCGTATGAACTAAATCAGTGGTATTACCGTGAGCTCATAGGCATTTCAACGGCTGGGCTGGTGTATTAGACGCTTCATGACTGTTTTTTTCGCTTCACGACATAGAAAACTAAAAAAAAAGATTCGTTTATCAGCTGGAAATGGCGAAATAAATTAATAGACTATCAAGTAAAAAGCGAAACGAAGAATAAGAAGACTGCAAGTGTGATGTACGTGCCCCACTTAGAAGTCGCTTGGCAGGCAGATCGACAACGGTTTTCATGTCAACAAGATGAGCGCAGCTACTGGCAATGGTATGTGGCAAATTTAATGCAACTCATACTCTTCTAATCTTTCAGCATTATTGTCTACGAAGGCGGGGCTGTCCTGAATCAAGCTCGCTCCCTGTGGAGGCTGGAGTTAGTGCGCACAAAGTAAGTGACGTTACTACACATTTTATTTATGTGTTGATTATGGGATGTTGGACCCTTTATGCGGCACTGGTTACTGGTTTTTAAAGGTAATAAAATTGTTGAAAATATCAGCCATGTACAATCGCGCTCAATATAACCTGCAACATGGTCTCTGTACACAAATTGATGCCAACATTTAAAGTACCACCTACATTTAAAAAAAAAAAGTCGCTAAATAATCTTTCCATTTGTGGTGCTTTCTGAACCAATTTAACGTTTCTTGGTGTCATTGTTCAAGCGTGGGGTCACTTTAATCACTGCCAGCGTGTTACAACTCATATTGAGCATGACTGTACTTAAACACACATCATAGCTCTAGTGACTGGTTGTCATTCAAGCAGCAGCGATCCGCGTAAGCACGAGATCCATTCATTGCATGACTTCCTAGGGGAGACAACCTACAACTGACCACTGGCATGACAGTAGGAGTGGGGGGGGGGGGGGGGTTGGAGTGTCAATTATTTGTAAAAAGTTAGGATTCTGCATGTGTATATATGTCCACGCACACACATACGCAAGGGTAAACATACACGAAACATACTCTAACACTCTTCCCTATACTTTCACCCCCCCCCCCCCTGAAGAAAGTTCTAGTCGACTACGCCACTGCACTGAGCTCACAAAACACTATAGAATTCTCATAGAAAACGTTTATGATGGCGCAAATGTAATAACTAATAACAGTGTACATAAAATATAGTCACATAGTAACATGAAACCGATGATCAAAGTGACTTTGCTATGCAACTGCTCTTCGGGCTCAAAACACTAGAATTCTCATAAACAGCTATCATGAGGGTGCGAATAAATTAACAAATAACCATATACACATAAAATAAAGTCACATTATAACGCCGATTATGGCGCCAAGTGTAGACATAGTGAGGCACCATAAGTTCACACATAATGTTGTCATGGCACTGTACGACACTCAAGATATCGTAAACACCACCCTGAACCTCAGATAATGCGGTCGTGCGCGTGCCTCACGGCTCATACCTAAATGTCAGCAATATGAAACAGCGCCTAGCGCTCTCCTGCATCCTAATAACTTCCTGTGCTGACGGCAAGGTCAGCCTAATGACCGTCGTTCTAATTATTGGGCAGCTTCGGTTGATTTATTCTTCTCGTGCGGTCGCCATCGAGCGCCAGCAAATTGCTGTCACGAGGTGTGGCGTCGTAACTTAACAAAGCTTAGGATAATCATCGATCCTGTTCTACACCTCTGTTTTACTTCACTATGATTAGCTGCAAAGTTACGCTTACATGTTCACGTGGCGACACTCTTACACTATTTATTTAACTTAAGGGTACTGAAGGCTCAGCGAGCTGCTAGTTACTCACTGTAGAGCGTAGTGGATTCATTCAGCATGCACTTGTTTCGTCGACTGCGTAGTTTTGTATTTGAGACAATTTGTTTTTTTGTTCAAGGGTGTTTATGAAGCTTTTAAGGAGCGCACTTCTCGCTGGAGAGGTCAGTACAAATGTTTCCCGATAATACTATTACAACAGATGGCGAAGATATTACGCATTCTGTAATTCGTTGAGATAACGTGTGCGGCCTTGTCTCACTTGGAAATTGAAGTTTTGCGATAGCTATAAAGCGACAAACTTTCGCAAAATAAAGTGAAAATATCTGAGCACAAGTGATCTATTTTGGGAATTGTAGATTTAAGCTAAGTGGTGTTGTCAGCTGAACTGCGGCGAGCATCCACACACAAATCGACCACATGCAGTGTCATTTCCTCCGATTGACGGATAGGAAAGTACTTTATACCACTCGGTCTATGTGCGGTACCAGGACGTTCCGTCGTCGTGCCTAGAGACACGGCGGACTACTTGTCAGCGGGGCCTCATCAACTGTGAGGCCCACGGGACTGCTTTATGCTCTCCCATAGTAAAGTACCAAGAACTGTAAATCGTTAACCGCTTTTTCTAAATACCACTTTGGAATTCACGGAGTCATATGTATTGTTCACACTCTTTCCAGGTGGGCGGGTGGCTTCGTGAACTGGGGATATCCGCTCCGCATCCACCACATAACGACGGGCCAGTACCTGGCCTTCGGCGAAAACCGAGAGGTCTGCCTCGTGCCTCGAGAGCGTGCCACTGTCGCGGCTACAGCGTTCTGCTTGAGGCAAACAAAGGCGAGTTCATAGTAGTGTAGCCAAGAGCCAAGTGCAATGCCGAAGGTCTTCAATCCTTGATACAACGATGTCTATATGAAAGCCTAAGTTGCTTTGCTGCGGTCATTACAGCGTTATAGAGGCTTTCTCGTGTTAGTAACCACGCTGCTCGGTAAAGTAGATACAACAGTTGAACGTTTGAAACCGTCAAAGCATGCCTGGACTCAGGATACGTATAAGAGAAATGAAATTCGTTTAGCCTTCCATCGTTGCCTTGAGCCGATTCCCTCCGAAACCGTGAACGCCGATGAATTGACGCCTTAATTGCACCGCGTATAGAGTATGCACAGCCAACTAGTACTGATACGTCACGGATATTTGAGTGTTCACTGCTCTTGTCTTTTGTCTTTTTTTTTACAATGCAGCCACGTCATACGCAATCTTTCTTTCGATTGATTCACTTCATAATATCCAGCTTTGCCAAGTGGCACCACGTTCTATGTAATTGAATTAGAAATAATAAAAAAGAATCAAATGCTGTCTTTCCAATCCAGGGTGTCGTACGCCCTATAGTAAGATCGAAATACCGAAGTTCAATGTCCTGTGCTTTTCTGGGAGCATGCACACTTTAAATGAAGCTGCGAGTGAGAAGACAGGTTCCTCGGGTACGCATTGCGAAAGAAACAAAGAAAGAAGTAAACCAATAATTCTAAAATGGCAGGCTCCCTTACACCTTCACCTAGCAGAAGTGAAAGGCGTAGGCCATGTTTTTTTATTTTATATCAAGTGATACACTGAGCCTGCTGCGCTACAAATGGAAAGCGTTCTGGACCTAACGTCGTTTTTACAGTCTCCAGGATTGCAGGCAACTCCGCGATCAGCTTACTTCTCACCCAGCGAGTATGTCGTGTGATGACGTCCTCATGTCACGTGATGTTATTTCAGTGTGCCTTCGTGATGGCGTCTCAAATGCCGGGGATCTGTGACGTCAATGTGACGGCATATGGGGACGTCATCGCATGGGGATCATTTATTGCATCACTCGCGTCGGCATCAACGCTGTGCAACGCTGCTCAATTTTGACACCTGACGAGGCCCTTATAGTTTTCTTCTGAAAATTTGGAACTTTTAAGCCTTAATTGCGTTTTTAAAGATAGGTTTGGGCTCACTTGTAGTTACAATTTGGGCATATGGAAAGACTGACTTTATTTGCGCTTTTTTTATTAGAGTGGGAACTTTTTTTTTTTGACGCTCTGTAATCTCCATTTTTCTTGTTTATCAGGACGATAAAAAGATTGTTCTAGATGAAAAAGAAGAAGAGGTTCTTGGATCACCCCTGATCAAATACGGTGACACTACGGTGTTCCTTCAGCATCTAGAAACGGGACTGTGGCTATCGTACAAGGTGATAACATTCATATTGACCTTACCTAACTTTACTCGAAAAGTCAAATTTTACTCATTCATTGCATAAATCAATTGAGTCATTCGTTAATGTCTCACAGACTGTCGGAAATTTATCCGGTTATAGAGAAACAACAATGGCATGAATGATAGCAAGCGTTACAAAAAAAAAGAAGAGACGACAGAACCACTGAAAAAGAAAAGGAACTGTACCACGCTGTAACAGAGAAAATCAGTACATTGCGAATGGCAAAAGCAGAAAAATGTACGAAAGGCAAGACGTTGCATGCTTAGGCTACTTTGAGAAATCATGCAAATACATTGGTATTACATGATTAACACATTTGCCAACCACAGAACGACTCGGTAGTAATTTTCTGTGCGCGTTGCCCTAATTTGCGCAATCTCGACACTACGTGTATTCTATGTGCACATCTAATGCCATTAAAAGCATCATAATGTAGCAAAGTATTATGTATTATTAACGCTTTTCTTGCAGCCCCAGTCTGTTTATCTGATCTATATTATTAAAAATCTAATTATAGCTCCTTCTCTGTTTGGCATTGTTGCTTTAGAATTTAGTTTTTTTATATGTTCATAGAGCAACGACATTGCGCCAGAGTTGAAGAGAGTAGTTCGCGGGCCTTTGAACGAATAAATGAACACATGTATGATTGCATGAATGCTACCAACTTATAGTGCCAGTGCATGAAGACGATGCAAGCCGCAGCAACTCTTACTCAACGAACACAAGATATAAGCACTGATGACGAGCTTAGCTTGGTGAAACAGGCTATTCCTTTCTTTTTGTTTCAGACGTACGAGACTAAAAAACGCGGAGTTGGCAAAGTAGAGGAGAAACAGGTGAGATACGTGTTCTTCTAAGTACGCAACTAAATATTGTAACAAGTATATGTTCGTTTCGTGTTGCTGTTATCATTGTACGAGGAGTGGGACAAGTCAAACTGTCTATGCGCAAATATTATGCCACAATCCTTGCTGTTTATGTACACTTTGTACCTATGTGGTGATAAAAATAAATTTTAATATATGTTCGTTTCGTGTTGCTGTTATCATTGTACGAGGAGTGGGACAAGTCAAACTGTCTATGCGCAAATATTATGCCACCATCCTTGCTGTTTATGTACACTTTGTACCTATGTGGTGATAAAAAATAAATTTTAAATGATTCGCTTTTCGTAGACAACCTGTTTAGAAAATATTTACGTACTGCATGTACAGAACAGAAAGGCTTCATACCATTCCACTAACAGGGCACATACACTTCGGCACATCTATGTATCACGACTAACATCACGACGTTACAGTGAAGACATATGCTCGAATATACATGACAACGTTGGCATATATGTACACAAGAACTCAAAGCGATGAACGAGTACAACGGGTCTTTTATCGCAAGGTCACTTAAGGTGCCTCTATGTTGGGAAAGCTTTTATGACCTTGATTTCAGCGCTACGTTATATCCTAATTATCTCGAGTTAAGACTACAAAGTTTCACATATCTCTGAGTGAATCAATTTTCGCAGTGAAGACTTTCGCCACTGGCATGGGCCTTTTAATTTTGCACAGCACTTTGAGGCTGGCGCAGCGTAAACACTGAAAATAACTGTCAGATGCTACAAGCGTCACCGCACTATTGATACGTTGGCCACGTGTTCGCACATGACTCGTTGTACAACACCAATGCAGTCTGTATACCTCTGACTGACTCTACGCAGGCAATCATGTCTGAAGAAGGAAAGATGGACGACGGCCTCGAATTCAGTCGTGCCCAAGTTGAAGAATCTCGAACTGCGCGCGTCATCCGAAAATGTGGATCACTCTTCAACAAGTTCATCGTGTATGTACATGAAGGAACGCCAGATAATTAAGACAATGCAGTCATTAAAAATAATGTTTTGTCTTGTTTCGCCACCCAAACATTACATTATGCAATGTACATTCTATCGTAATGTGAGTTACGTTGTTTGAGTCATTGGATATGCTAGAGGAGAGGATATTATAAGCCCAAAGAATTACGAGTTCACTAACTTCGACTCACTTGAAGTCATGTTCAGCTGGGAGTCTAAGTCTAGTTGAGTTCGGGCCAGTATTTCATTGCGAGTTTGAGTCCGAATGGGTCCGCTAAAAAAAATCTTTTGTGAGCGTTAGCCCGAGTGAGTAAGGCTCAGGAAACTTTTTGTAAGCTGGAATCCGAGTGAGCCCAAGGCGTAAAATATACTTCACTAGTCAGTTTTAGTGAACTCCACAAGTTTTGCAGAACTATGCTCCTGGCTCATTTCGACTTTGTTGTTTGCCAAGTTATGATTTTAATTAAAGCCCTAACAAACGGGCCACTGCTGAGCATTCCGCGTAAAATACTATTTTAAATATGAAATAGCTAACTTATACCCGTGCCACACGGGCATAGAAAATGACATTTGGTGGCGAAGGCCTTCAGTTCCCGAATGACATTTGTTTCGCCGTCGCTGCTACACGTCCAAAGCGAATGACATTTGACTTGATGATGTCGATCGCAGCACCTTCCAAGTGAGCATTGGGAGAATAGCAATAAAAAAAATAAACAAGGGTTTACATGCTTCATACTCATCATATAATCATTAAAAATAGAAATAAGCATATTACGCTGCCCTAAGTTGTAGTTTCTTGCTTTGTTTTACGACGTTGCAGCCGACCGTAGCACCCTAAGCCAACACAAGCCAGATCCACAGCGTAATTAGAAAATGGCGCCTGCCGCATCTCTCAGAAGATGTTCGCAGAGTTCACTTTTTCACGGCAGCACTTGTGTGTTTCCATGCAAAGCATCACGCTCAAGAGCGAATAATTCTGGAGCAAAGACGAGTTAGTAAGCGTCACCTTCAGTACATTTAACTTGAATTAATTTTAAACCATTTCAACCTGATCTTCGTATAACGGTCGAAGCACTTTTTTAAAAGTTTAGTGCAAATAAAAGACGGGAAGTTTTATTTTTAGCTGAATATGATTTGTTTTATTTACTTTAAGGTAAATCGCACTTCGCGAGCTGTGTCGTCGAGAGTAGGCATTTCTCAGTCAACTGAGTTCTCGCGAAGGCATTTGGTGGCGAATGGCATTCGCACGAATGCCATTTCGTTCGCCCGTGTGGCACCGCGTGAATGGCAATAAATCTTAAGGCATTCGGGGGTAAATGCCATTTTCTCTACCCGTGTGGCATGGGTATTAGAAGTGATACAGGCTGATGCTACAATATTTATTCCCTGCTTTGTAGGCTCAGTGTGAGATTTTTTTTTTCTTTTTTGATGTGAGCAACAAACTTGTGAATGGATTATTTGTTTTATTTACAGAAACCTGGATGCGATGCAAAGCGGCGCAGGCAGGCAGGATTCCGCGATGAGCACCATCGACCAAGACGAGATGATAATGTGCTTCGAGGATCTCATTAACTACTTCGTCCAACCGGAAGATGACATTGGTGAGAAACATATCACTCATTTCACCACCTTTGAAATCTAACACACTACCGGAAATGCGTGCATTCATAGGAACGTTTCCTGGTATATTTACAAAGTGCTTAACTTGTACTGTTGCTTCGAGATTCTCCCATTGGGTGCACAGAATTGAGCCTGTCACACAAAATAGATCTATGTGTTCGTAACTTTTTACGACGTCATATATAAATATCCTCTATTCTGAAGATTGCGACATTCACATCACATCTAAAACATCACAATTGCGCTGCTGTTAAGAACTCGTCGAGAAGGCTCACTTGTGCCTGCTGGCATCTGTTACTTCTTATGTGTGCGTATGAATGCCTGGAATACTGTATAGCCGGAATTAGACAAATATTTGGTGTTATGCTGGCACCATAAACTTCGTACCCACTGAACGAAAGATTCGAAGCAATATAGGGTCATTGTTCATAACACTGTCTTTTATATGGTGAACATATTCTGTACAACACACGTAATGTGTCCGTGTCTTTTGTGGAACGCGTGCTTGCATGCCTCAATCACACTTATTTTCACAAGTAATGAATGTCACGCGTCTCGTTCCAACTTATGTGACGTATTTAACTGTATTTACAGAGCACGAAGAGAAGCAGAATAAGCTGAAGGCCCTGAGAAACAGGCAAGACTTGTTTCAAGAAGAGGTAAGTCCGAAGATAAGCACCTACTTATAACATGAATTTCTCGACTGTACTGAATGCTAATCTATAACATGAAAATAATTCTTGTCCGTACGATGTCATTTTGTCAGCATTTCATGTCCCGCCATACATTCAAGCAATGATTTCGTAACAACAGGAATGTTCCCGTTTTATTCTTTGTGGATTTGCGTACCCATACTGTGTCTCAACTCCTCGCAGGGCATCTTGAACCTCATCCTGGAAACTATAGATAAGATCAACGCAATAACAACTTCCGGTTATCTGGTGTCAATGGGTGGCGACGATGCCGGGCAGAGCTGGGAAACGATATCGGGCTTTTTATACCAACTGCTAGGTGAGTGAAGATAAATTACTTCATTGTTTTATGATTCGAACGCAGCACTATAACATGAAATGCGAACGTGCATTTTCGATAATGAACGTGCAATAACTGAAAAGGGTCTCCTCTTTGGTATACCTGTATCACCAATTTTGCTGCAATGTATATCCCCGTTGCAGCTCAATGCTCTTGTTCCAATGTCAAGCATCTCTAGTCACGCAATTTTCTCCAGAAAAAAATGAAGTCTGTTTATGTTACATTATTTTTTCTGGTAGCAAATTCGCTGTGTTTTTGTAACTAATAATTATGTGGCGAAGAAGCCCCTTCATGTTACGATTCCTTAACTGTTGTCGATGTCTCCTCATGTTACAATTAGTTATCTTGTGGCGAAGTTTGTTTATGTTACAAATAATTACCTGGTGGCGAAGACTGGTTATGTTACAATTCATTATCTTAGGGCGAAGTCTGATTATGTTACAAATATTTACCTTGTGGCGTAGTTACATTATGTTGCAATATTTTATTTGGTGGCGTGAGCGACGTCTGAAACTGAGCTGTTTTTTTTTCCTTCAGCTGCTATCATCAAAGGAAACCACACTAACTGCGCTCAATTTGCTCAGCCACACAGGCTAGACTGGTTGTTTAGTCGACTGAGCAGCCAACAAGCCTCCGAAGGAACAGGTATGATGAAAGTGAAAATGCTGTTTAATTTTAATGATTCTATTAAATAAAGGGCACAAGTGAACGCATGTGCACACTGCTGAGATGAAGCCTGTGTAAATATATGCGAGAGTTGCTAGCTATTTATCTTTCAAACACCACCACCACCACCACCCAGTGTTATCTTTTTACTCAGTGTTGTCTGGGTAACATACAGGCTCGAAATGCAGCTTGTCGTATTTCGCGCCGGTTGCCGTCGGCCCTCGCCGACGGACGCTGGTCGCGCCTGGCGTCAGACTATATATAGAGTGCTCGCGTTTTGCTAACGTAGCGTCGCTGGGCACAGTATACGTGCTCGTCAACGCTACAATGGAGTATATTTGGCTAGCTCCACATATACCAAATTTGGTGTTACGTGACATCAATGGATGACGAAATATATGACTGGTGCAAACACGATAATCCTGACACGCCTGTCATGTAGGAACATGACAACATACCACACTCATGGCGTGCTCGCGGCCTTTCCGCTAGCTCCACATATACTAAATTTGGTATCACGTGACGTGAATAGATCACGAAGGTAAAAGACACACCCAAACATGATAATCATGACACGGAAGTCATGTACGGCATCGTTTATTTCCGCCTCGTAACTTTGTGCTGACTTTAAAGTGACATATCAACATTTCTCTATTGTGCTTCGCATATCATCGATTCCCACTGTACGTGGGGTCTGCCAATGTTTCTTCTTTTACTTTGTTTTGCGAGGCCGCCTTGTTTGATTAACAGGGTGCATCAATGAAGGGGTCACAAAAATGAGAAATTAAAATGCCAATATTAGCTACTAATTATCCATCTACAAGGCACAGATAATGACTGAAAATACTGTCGTTGACAAGAAGGTACGAGTTAACGGGTCACGTCAGTCAGAGCGTTCTGTTCACCTAGACGTCGGGACGGCTCACTGCTCTCCCATAGTCGAGTACGAAATACTCGAAGTCGTTTGGCACTTTTTCTAAACACCAGTGCCGTGAACTGCGAAGGTGTTTTTCGTGAACCTTGATGGAAGCTGCCTCCGTTTAACGACGCTGGCAGAATGAATACGTAAGAATCACCCCAATGAGGTCACGGTGTAACTTCATCCACATTTTGAACCGAGTATAAATACTCTATGAGCACCTCTCTTTCTTTTGGCTCAGTTACCCCGTATTGCAAAAATTACCCGACTTTCTTCAAAACTTTTCAGCGCACAGACAAGAGATGCAAAACAATAGGCAAGAAGACAAACAGTTTTTTTTTGTTTTTCGTGGGCGTGCCGAAATGTTTCCAACAATGGCTTCAAGCCAACTAGCCCAACTTTTCATATCAATACAAGTAATTTTTATTTCGGCGTAAACACCACGCGTGTTTTCGATTCGGTTACACTAATATTGATGGCCCCCTCTACACATACACTTTTTCCTAAAATATTCAGAAAAGAGGGAGTTATCTAAATACTGATTCGTCACAGTTACTTATAACTTCCAATTTCTTCTCCTACGGGTTCAAATGTTTCATGAACTTTATTACGTTACGTTGGTGGATGATGATGATGAAAAACATTTATTATAAAAGAGAGAGGTACGGGGCCAAAGCATGACCCCGCTACATGGTCGGCGTCCTTAGTCCGGGACACCGCATGACGAGGCCCCTACTCGCGCCCGTCTCGCCAGAGCCCGTTGAGACTAGTGATGAGCAGTTGAGGAGGGCAGTCTCCCATGCCTCTCGGGAAGGGGTAGGGGAAGGGGGTAGGTGGGGATTTTTCCGACATGCCCATACCATGTGGAAGATATCACACGCCTCCCCACAGTGTGGGCACCGCCCATCTGTGTTCGCATCGAAATGTTTTAGGATTGGAGGACAGAGTAGAGTACCTGTCTGCAGGCGCCTTAGAGTTCGCTCTTCCGCCTTACTCAGCCCCTTTGCAGGAGCCGGCCGGGTAAAGGCGGTGAGTGTCGCGATAATAGGTCAGAATTTCTTTGAACCGCAGCAGCGGTGTATTGGTCTCCGAGTCATAAGAGCCAAAGTGAGGAGCCCGGTGGGTAAGCGCTCGGGCGGCCGCGTCAGCGGCCTCATTACCTTGTAAGCCCTGATGGCCAGGAGCCCATACGATGCGTTTCGGGGCTGGATCAGCGAGAGCCCGTTTTAGAATTTGGCTGGCTAGGGCGGATATCTCTCCTACCACGTAATGAGCACTTGCTTTCCGGGAGTCCGTGATGATAACTTTCGAGTTGGGGTCCGCAGCAGCAAGCGCTATCGCGACTTCCTCAGCGCGCTCTGCATTTTGTGCTCGGAACGAGAGTCCATTGACATGCTTTTCCCGGTGAACTACAGAGGCCGTGTAAAATCCCGTGGGCGAAGGCCCTGCTATATCTACGTAGAATACACCAGGTCGGGAGCCGTATTGCCTCTCAAGCGTCCGAGCCCGCGCCTGCCTTCTGCTTTCGTGCGTGTGCTTATCCATGTTACTGTACGTTGGTGGAGGCAGCTTGTTTTATATACGAAGCATTGCTTTGCGGTTTCAAGCACTTTTTGCATCTATCTATCTATCTATCCATCTATCTATCTATCTATCTATCTATCTATCTATCTATCTATCTATCTATCCACTTAGGTTTGGGTGCTCTCTTGATCACCCACTTATCTTGGTGAGAACCAAAAACAGTATTTGAAGCTAAGATGGTCTGACAAATATGACGCGCTGACATGAATATTGTCAAAATCTGGTCGCGTACGTTGTCAAACACTTTCCACCCGAGAGTGGCACATACCAGCGGGCGGGCATGTGACAGTGTTATGCGTGTGCCACAGGTGTGTCGCACCTATAATCTATCAAGGAATGGCGAGAGCACACAATGAGTAATATTTAGGCGTGAGTGTTAAGAAAAACCCAACATTGGGAGTGTTCACCACACAAATGAAAATAATAAATGTGAGGGTCCCAGCGGGAACCGAACGCCTGCATATTGCGTGGTAATCAAGTATTATACCACAGAGCTACATCAGGCCCCAGGAATTCGTTTCAAATAGACCCTGAAGTGAATTGTGGTTGCAGTGCTGGATATCTGCTTTTATGGCCATTACTTAAGTACCGTCTGCCAAATCTTTAGCTACCGTCCATGAGTTGTCATTGTTATTGCGAGTATATATAGTGTGAGCGCTGATTGTGTTGCTCATCATTTTCACTTTCACCTGCGCATACAAAGCACCGTGATCATCATCATCGTAGCGGCTCGCTGCTTGTTCGGTTGCTGGCTCGCGCGTCTGGGTTGACAATAAAACGGTCGCTCCTTCGTACCTGACGTCGTCTCACAAGTGGTGGAGCGTGCTGTGATTCCCAAGTCCTCGTGCATACCGGTCACCCCTGGAGCTCCGATCAGGTCGACGGCTGTGCTTGCCAACAGTGATGGCGCAAAACGACCCACCCCCTACCGCCTTCTTCGCACCACCCGCTCAGCCTGCTGGGCCTCACCACACCGTGAGTACCTCGCAACGAGACCCTCCAGTGTTTTCTGGCCTTCGCGGTGAGGACGTAGAAGAATGGCTGGACAGTTACGACCGTACCAGTGCTTGCAATTACTGGGATGAGGCACATAAGCTGCGCTATGTACCCTTTTATCTGAAGGAGGTTGCTAAGACGTGGTATCATAACCACGAACGCGACTTTCCTGATTGGTCAGCATTCACGGTGCAGCTGCGTCAAATATTCGGCACTTCTACAGGACGCTCTGAGGTAGCTAAACAGAAGCTCGCTACCCGCATCCAGGGGCCTGACGAATCGTACACATCGTACATTGAAGACGTTCTGGCCCTCTGCCGCCGCGCCCAAAAGGACATGCCGGAGGCCGATCGTATTCGGCAAGTAATGAAAGGCATCAACTCCGTCGCCTTTAATGCTCTTGTCATGCAGAGCCCGACAACAGTTCAGGACATTATTACCACCTGCCAGCGCCTGGACGCACTTTACTCAATGCGCCTTCCACACGCCTCCTATGACACTCGTCTTACTGGCGAGCATGAGCTGCGAGCTCTAATTCGCACCATAGTGAGAGAGGAACTTCACAGCCTTGTTCCTGCCAGCGCACCGACTTCACCTGCCCGCTCACCCCCTCCTAACCTGCGGGAAATTATAAAGGACGAATTGGCGTCGATGACGACCGTCGCACGTGCCCCGCCTCCTGTGCCCTTACATGTGCCTACGTATGCCGAAGTCGTGTCACGGCCTCCTCCACCTACTCCACCTGTAACTACGGACGTCGTATACGACCATTTGGCCGCGATGGCAGCTAAGGCACCACCACAACCACACTTCCCTGCCTGGCGCCCTACGCGCCCCGTCTGTTACTACTGTGGCATAAGAGGACATATCTCCCGCTTTTGCCGTCGGCGCCAGCAAGATGAACGACGAGGTTATTCTTCGTACGAGAGTGACCGGGCTGCGAGGTCTGACCCCTACGTTCCAGGAACCTACATTCCCTCGTCACGACGTTCGCCTTCGCCTCCTTTGTCCCACGGTGAACCTCGTTCTTCCCGCTCACCCCGCCGTCGTTCACCATCGCCCTTCCGCCGTACTACTTCGCCTTTACGTTCTGCCCTGATGCCCCTCGACAGCCACTCGGAAAACTAGCAGCTGCAGTTTTTGGAGGAGAAACTGCCTGTCGTCGAAGTGTCCCAATTCCTCCTGCGCGCCCTGCAAATTTACTAACTGTTTGTGTAGAAGGCATTTCGGTTGACGCACTCGTGGACACTGGAGCAGCCATTTCGGTCATTGATCGCGAACTATGTCATCGTCTACGAAAAGTGCAAACTCCATATGTTGGTCCGGTGTTATGTGGTGCTAATGAAAATAGAATTTACCCTATTGGACAATGCACTGTTCGTGTTCTGATCGACGGAATTCGTCACCATATACAATTGGCTGTGCTTTCTTCATGTGCTCATCCGATTATATTGGGCTGGGACTTCCTGTCAGCCGCTTCCGCTGTCATTTCGTGTGGTCCGCCCGTTATTCGCATTACGGACACTGAAAATTCTAGTGCTTACGATTTTTCGTCGCCTCACCTTGTTGCAGCTGCAGACTTTGTACTGCCCCCGGCCCAAGAACGTATCCTCACCATTAGATCCAGCGATACCATTGACGGTGACGCAGTGGTTGTCCCCGATCAGCGCTGCATTTTCCGAGGAATCGCCATCGCATGTTGTCTAGTGCGGTTTTCGCGTGGTCATGCCAGTCTCACCGCCTACAACACGACAACAGAGCCACAACTACTGCCAGAGGGGTCCACTGTTGCCAGCCTTATCGACATAGCACCGGTATGTGTCGTCACTGTATCGTCTCCGCCGTCAGTCGCTAAGTGTACGCCACCAGGAGGCTCATCTAATGCGCTTAAAGCCACTTTGAGTCCATATCTCACTCCAACGCAAACTAATGACTTAATGGCCCTTTTAACAAAACACAAGACTTGTTTTGACGTTTGTTCGGATGGCTTAGGTCAAACTACGGTGACCTCTCATCACATCGCCACAGACGGTTCTCGTATTATCCGCCGTCGCCCTTACCGCGTGTCGTCTTCAGAACGCAAGGTCATCGAGGAACAAGTCAATGACATGCTCGCACGCAACGTTATCAGACCTTCCACAAGCCCTTGGTCTTCTCCTGTTGTCCTAGTTAAGAAAAGGGACGGATCAGTGCGATTTTGCGTTGATTACAGGGCACTAAACAAAATTACGCGCAAGGATGTATATCCTATGCCTCGAATTGACGATGCACTTGACACCTTACAGGGTGCAGAATATTTCTCAAGTCTCGACCTACGATCTGGGTATTGGCAGATCCCGATGCATGAGTCTGATAAAGAGAAGACAGCGTTTGCTACTCCTGATGGTCTCTTCGAATTCAATGTGATGCCTTTTGGGCTCTGCAATGCCCCAGCCACATTTGAGCGGATGATCGATACGGTGCTGCGTGGCCTAAAATGGAAGACCTGTCTTTGTTACCTGGATGACATCGTCATCTTTTCATCCAGCTTCTCGCAACACCTAGAACGTCTAGACGAGGTGCTCACATGTCTAGCCAAAGCCGGTCTCCAGCTAAATACCAAGAAGTGTCGGTTTGCGAGCCGCAGCATCAAAGTGTTAGGCCACGTTGTCAGCAAGCTTGGCATCGAACCTGATCCCGACAAAGTGGCCGCTGTGCTGCACTTTCCTAAGCCCACCACGCTCAAAGACCTTCGCAGCTTCCTCGGCTTAGCCTCTTACTTCCGCCGTTTTGTCCGTGATTTTGCCACTATCGCGGCTCCTCTTCACAAACTCCTGACCACAAGTGCATCATTTCTTTGGACAGATGACTGTGAAGCTGCTTTCCATACCCTGAAGCGATGCCTCACGTCAGGGCCAGTTCTTCGCCATTTTGATCCCACAGCCCCTACTATATTACACACTGACGCAAGTGGGCACGGAATCGGCGCTGTTCTGCTGCAGCGTGACCAGGCTTCACAAGAGCAAGTCGTGGCTTACGCGAGCCGTACTCTCTCCCCAGCGGAACGCAATTACAGCATCACTGAACAGGAATGTCTCGCTATCGTATGGTCCGTGCAAAAATTTCGCCCCTATTTGTATGGCCGCCGCTTCACGATCGTCACGGATCATCATGCGCTCTGTTGGTTGTCATCATTAAAAAACTTGTCAGGACGCCTCGGTCGTTGGGTGCTCCGACTCCAGGAGTATGACTACAGTGTCACATACCGGTCGGGCCGCAAACACCAAGATGCCGACGCTTTGTCACGCTGTCCGCTGTTGCAAAATCATGACGCATCTACCTGCTGCGCAGCACCTCCCAGCCAAGAGACCACGCAGATGACCAGTCTTAGTCCCATCGAGCCCACTGCACCGGATGACTTCCTTAAATCCGCAGACCTCACCTCGCTCCAACGTGCAGACACATACTGCCGTACAATCATCGATCGGCTCACCGGCTCATCTCGTGCTCCCAACAGCCGCTTGCGACGACAACTCACGCGTTTCAAACTTCATGACGGAACGCTACTTCGACAAACTTACCATCCTCTCGGTAGCCGATGGGTCCCGGTCATACCTCGCTCACTTCGACTCCAAGTCTTAGAAGCCTTTCATGACGACCCGACGGCTGGCCACTTGGGTTTTCATAAAACCTACGATCGCATTAAGACTCGCTGCTTCTGGCCTGGCCTCTCCACTAGTGTTTCCAGGTACGTCACTTCCTGTTCATCATGTCAACACCGAAAACGTTCGACATCTCTTCCCGCCGGCCCTCTACAGCCTCTCCCGTGCCCATCCGCTCCCTTCGAGTTCGTCGGCATAGACTTATACGGACCCCTTCCGCTTACCGCCGCCGGTCACCGCTGGATTGTTACTGCCGTAGACCATCTTACTCGCTACGCTGAGACGGCAGCTCTTCCTACTGGAGCTGCCAGCGAAGTAGCCGACTTTGTTCTGCGTGCCATTATCCTGCGCCACGGCGCCCCTCGTGTTCTCCTGAGTGACCGTGGCAAGACATTTCTTTCTCGTGTGCTCGCTGAAGTTTTACAGGCCTCTGACACAATCCATAAGACCACCTCGGCATATCATCCGCGAACCAATGGTCTTACTGAGCGTTTTCATAGAACTTTGTCAGACATGATCTCTATGTATGTCCAACCCGATCACAAGAACTGGGACACAATACTACCTTTCGTCACGTTTGCCTATAACACTGCCATACAACGCACTACAAGTTACAGCCCGTTTTTTCTTGTGTATGGCCGTGCACCATCTTTTGTTCTAGACACCAGCTTTTTGTCCACGCCTTCTGTCCCATCTGCGTCCCTTCCGGAAGAATTCGCTGCCCGTGTCAACCACTGCCGCACAATCGCCCGCGCCAACACCTCTACCATTCAGGCCCAGCGAAAAGTTCGTTGTGATGCGACACGTCGAGTTGTGTCATTCTACCCAGGCGACGAAGTGCTCCTCTGGACACCTGTTCGCACACCCGGCCTCTGTGAAAAATTCATTCACAGATACCTGGGTCCTTACACCGTGCTTGAACGAACATCGGCCGTAAATTATCGCGTCGCGCCGGTTACTTCGGCTTCTGATCGCCGTCGTCGCGGCACCGAGATCGTCCATGTGTCTCGCCTGAAACCTTATATCCAGCGCTCATACACTTACTAAATGAACGTCTTGCAGACCGCTTTCGTGTAGGGGGGAAATAGTGTGAGCGCTGATTGTGTTGCTCATCATTTTCACTTTCACCTGCGCATACAAAGCACCGTGATCATCATCATCGTAGCGGCTCGCTGCTTGTTCGGTTGCTGGCTCGCGCGTCTGGGTTGACAATAAAACGGTCGCTCCTTCGTACCTGACGTCGTCTCACAATATATATATATATATATATATATATATATATATATATATATATATATATATATGAGAACAGTGTACACTGAAGAGCTCGTTTCTCCGTGTTTTGACGCAATATTATTGAGATCTAACAGACAATTGTGCCAAAGAATGTATAGGGGAAGATATTAAACCAATTGTAATGTAAATGTGAAAAAAGAAATGTGGGTGAAAAGATAACTTGCCGTGAGGAGGAACCGAACCAGCGACCTTCGAATAACGCATTTGATGCTCTGGAACTTAGCTCTACCACTGATGAAAAACGAGCTCTTAAGTATACTCTTCTATCCCTTATTCATTAACGAGGGTCTCGTACTGGCAGACTTGATGCCACTAGGTTGTACACGAGGGACTATTTATTGGTCAGCTGCCAGCTCGTAACAAGTTCACGTGTTACGTGAAGCCAAACAGGCCCATAAAGAGTGTGCCACACTCGCCTCCATGGTTACAGGTGGCGCTGACTGATACTTCCACGTTTCAGTTCATATATAAACCCAATAAAGTTCTGGAGGGATAGACTCCGTGGTAGCTCAATGGTAGAGCATCGAACGCGTTATTTGAAGATCGCTGGTTTGGTTCCTGCTCACGGCAAGTTATCTTTTCACCCACATTTCTTTCTTCACAATTACATTAAAATTGGTCTAATAACTACTTCCTCTATACATTCCTTGGCATTATTGCGTGTTAGAGCTCATTTACAAATATATATATATATATATATATATATATATATATATATATATATATATATATATATGCAAGAAAAAACTAAATCCAGAAAAAAATATTCCGGCGCGCGGAACCAAACGTGGGACCGTAAATACGAGGTGTAGGTGTGAACCACTAATGAACCGTCAAGCGGCAAGCTATTGATGCCCACCACTTACTGCTGTTGGCGGGAATCTCGGGGAGAACTATTGTGTTTTCAGCAATATTAGCAAGATGTTGCACTGAGCGCGCGGCTCCTCTCATCTCTCACGTGTACTTTCACTCCCGGAGAGATGAGTAGACGATCTTTCGCGCGCTCTTTTTTCCCGGCGTGGAGGATCATACGTCTTGTCTGGCGTTAGGCTTGGAATACTTCTGTTGTAATTACGGGGTGCACAAAAGTCACGGCAATCGTTTCACAACCTCCCTATGCGAAAAGGGCGTGCTTTCTAGACGCATCGAAGTAACAACTGAGACGCTTATCCGCGTTCATCTTTACCTGTTCTTACGTTTTGTGCGTGTGTTGTGCATGGGAAATGCGGGGCATGTTTTCATCTGCTTGCCATTCTGTGCGTGACCTACCAATTTGTTACTATCGCGTTCATTTCTTGGCCTTTTCGGTGAAGTTATGACTTTTTACTGTGTATCTTTGCCATAGGACTAACTTAAGTTTTGAAAAAAGTGAGGACAAGCGTATGCCCACAACGCACATGTTTACGAAACAATTTTTTTCTAACTTCGTTCTGTATTGACACGCTGAGAGGCAAAACAGTGGTAGCCACTGTTTTGCCTCTGGAGTAGAATAAATAAAGCTTTAGCTGACTGTATTCCTGTGATACAGCCATCACCTCAGGTAAACAACAATTCTGATAAAATGCCATTCATTGATGTTGATTTATGTAGCTTTGTCAAGGGCTATGACCCTCACGAGCATCAGCGCTTCATATAGGCTTATGGCTTCTGGTGTTGCTAATATTATTCTTGCTGTTGGCATCGTTGCGCAAGTCCAAGCAGCTGGTTATATTTCAATATGGGTGACTGTTGTACATGTGTTGAGGTGGGCAACATTTGTTATTTAGCGTGTTTTGGTAACGTTTTGCTCAAAAAACAATTAAAAAACGGTCACTTTTCCTCACCATGCGTCGCATAATGTCGATTTCTAAGGTACGTGACCTCTGGCGATTGTTTCATTGCCTCACGGTATGGTTTATTACAGGCATGCTGGATGTACTGCATTGTGTGCTGATTGACAGTCCTGAAGCTTTGAATATCCTCAAAGAAGACCACATCAAAGTTATCATCTCTCTACTTGAAAAGCATGGACGTGATCCGAAGGTAAATAAAAAATTAAAACACAGTGCTATTGTGCGCGCACGCCATTCGGAAGGACATGTTCCACGTAGGTGGGGACCGGCTCACAAATACGCGATTCATGTACCTCTTGTGTGAGAATACCGTGAATGTTTCGACGCCCTAGTCTCAATCGTGAAGCCATAAAAAGACACAAAGATAAAACAATGGATTAGTTTAAGGAATCTCTAATGGTAGAGGCTCGTTACGTTTGCTAGACACCATAGATTCTCAGTATTTAATGGGTTCATAAACAAAAAGTGTAGTCTGAAATTTTCAATGTGCTTAACTTCGCCATCTAAGCTTAATAATGAGGTGAAAACAAAGCTAAAAATTTCAACTTTTAATTCCGCACAGAAATTTCCACGGTTGACTTCCCAGATTTTAAAGTGCCCTTTGGTAACACTGGCTCATTGAAGTTTCTTTGGGTTTGGTCAGAAGTTCATCGTCCTCCAAAAAAGAATGATTTGTGCTTCATTTTTATCGTTTGGAACAAAGTACAACATCGCAGACACTGTCAAAATCTGTCACATCATGACCTTTGGTGGAAATTTCAAAGGAGCGTCACCACCTAACTTTTTTCACGCGTTTCCTTGCGGCAAGAGTAGTGTTTTCGGTATAGTGATGCACTGATGTAATAATAAAAGAAAGTTACTTTTCTGTTTAGTGTCTCTTTGAAAAGGACGGTTGCCATTTGTTTTACACTTGCTGCCTGGTATTGTCAAGTGATGTTTATCGGCTTAAAATGAAAAAAAAAGTGTTACTCTTAAACAGTTCTGAAAGAACTAACTCATGTTGATTTGTGCTTGTATGTGAGAGCTACGAATCAGCTATGTATGGGTGTGTGCCCAACTTTGTGTATGTGGCCAACGTTCTTGCTCACCCTAGCATTTGGTGACGAGCTAAGCAGCACGTTAAAGGGCGTCTTTAGGCTGGTGGGCGCCCATCATGGCAAGTCAGCCACCGAAGAAGGCATTAGCCTTCGATGTCGTCGTTCCTGAGAGGGCAAGTCTTGAAGACGTCGTTGATGCGACGCCTTCAATGGTAGGAATCGAAGAAGTATACTGTGTTCAGCACTTCGGAGGCCGGAATTTCAAAGTTACAGTGAACAGCGAAGCCGACTTGGCTGAAATCGTTGACGCATCGCACCTCATCATCCGAGGAAAGTGTGTCGTCATCGTACCCTTAGGACCCCATGTCACCCAGGTAACTGTCCTGTTGCTGCCGTGCTACGTCCCCAGCGAAGTCCTCGCGCAAGCACTGTCCCCCTATGGGAAGGTGTTGCATATCACCAGAGGACTCATGGGATCACGCCCAGCCGTGACCACTGCGACGCGATACCTCCTCATGGAAATGAAGGCATCGTCACCTGTACCCAACTACCTCAAAGTCGCTGGCCACCATGTGAGCTGCGACTATAAAAAAATACAGCGAGTGTGCCGTGGATGTGGTGACAGTGATCACTTTCGTATGAACTGCAGCACTCCCTCTTGTGGTCGGTGTGGAGTCAATGACCATGCGGTAAGGGCTGTTCACGGCCGTGCCGCCGCTGTGGCGACCCACATGCCACTGTAGCTTGCATGATGAAGCAGTCGTACTAAGAGGTGGCATCCAAGGACTTCCCTCCACTTCATGCAGGAACGCCGTCTAAGAACAGGTGCGATTTTTCGTCATCGTGAGCTGCGGTAATCGACCACGACCAAAGTGCGCCAATCACGACGCTGCACCAGACGCCCACTGCGTTCCCAACGATTCCGGACCTGGTAAATCCTCCAGGTTCTGAAAACTCAAGTTCCCCGCGTCCCGTGGCCGTTTATGAAGAACCGCAGGCCAAGCCCTCGTCAGACAAGGCTCCTCGTGAGGAAGGCGTCTCAGATAGATCTGATGCTCCTCACGTGGCTGCTCAGTTGACCACAAGTTCAGATGTAATCGAGGCAACTACATCCCAAGACGACGACGCCTGCATCTATGAGGACTCCAACAGCCCCACGAGTGAGGCGCCGCTACAAATTGATGAAAACACTTGCCCCAGTGACATAAGCCAGGACAGTGTACACGCCTTTGTACCACCCTCTTTCAAGAATTCGGGCACCAAACGTCACCGGATATATACTACTGACTCAGAAGCCCCCACCAGACACAGAAGTCCGCTGCGGATTTCAACGTGGTCCCGTAAGCCCCGAGCCTCTGGTGGATCACCTGGCCGTAAAAAAATGACTCAGCCACTCCCGGGCCCCAGGTCCCGCGCCTGCTGAAAGTACCCCTGTTTTGCGTAATTTTATATTATGTTTTAAATTTTCCCATGGCTCTTACTCTAAAAGGTAATGCTTTTAACGTTCAAGGTTTCCGCGATTCGCAAAAACAGGCTGAGATATTGGCTCTCGCTCGTTCAGTGCACTGTGATTTGCTGTTCGTGCAAGAAACAACTTTTTTAAGGTTTCTGATGTACTCGCTTTCAAGCACGCATTCAATATTGATTATTTCTTTTCGTACGCCAGCACGCGTTCGATTGGCGTCGTAGTCATTATTAGGAGCGAAGCTCCTTAAAGCGGTACCCGTTCGTCCCTCGTCGTAGTGCGTAACAAGTCTTACGTTTTGACCTACAAGGTGGTGCTGGTGGGAGATATCTCCTGCGCGTTGTTCAACAATAAAAAATTCGCAGCGTGCGTGTTAACTAAGAGCCAAATTCTCTTGTCTCTCATTCCCCATTAGCAGCCATTGGCATGTACAATGAGCACTATCCGGCAAGAAAGGGTTGCTACGTTATACTCGCTGGGCGTAACCTCCTTGGTAATAGAAAGGTTTAGCGAGCGTTGGGCCGCACTGCCACGAATACAGTGAACTTCTATATATCATGAACTCGAGGTGGTTAAAGGTGGGAAGTAGACACGAAGCGCAAACCGTAAGAAAGTGTGCGTGTGCCACCTCTCGTTTAGTCCTTGGAACGTCCGCTGGATGGCGGTTCTTCTATATACGGAATATATGATGAAAATATGCGAGATGGTGGTACTAGGAGAGTTGACTAGATGGATGAACAGACGCACAGACAGATGCATGAATGGACGCATGGACGGACGCAGGGGTGGACGCATGGACGAACACAGGGACGGACGCTCGGACGGGTGGGCGGATTGACGCATGGACGGTCACACAGACGGATGCATGGACGGACGGAAGCAAGAACGAATGGACGGACGCATGCTTCGCCCACTCTCCATCATTCACCCCATGGATATGCTGCCATTTTTTCACCGAAGTCTTTTGCGTGACCATCATGTTTTCTTCGATGCCTTCGGACGCATGCTGGCGTTTGACTGCTCCTTTTTTTCGTTACGTATAGGATTTGTTGGCGTGTACGTCCCAGTGGCGTCCGTGAACTCCAATGCGTTCTACCAACCTCTTGATGCGGTCCTTTTGAATTGACAACATATGTGGTACTCCTAGGGACTTTATATTGTGTTTTAGACCCACACGCAGACGTTCGAGGTCCGGGTCGCGGCTGGTCAAACTGGAACGCTAGAGAACTCGAACGTCTAGTGCAGCAATTGGCATATAGCGACATTCATGAAAGTGTACATGGTAGCAATAATGCCTATACTTGGCATCGGGCAGCAGAATTGATCACGTGTACGCATCCCACGGTCTCATTACGTACGTTCACGACGCTGGAGTAATGTCATTGCCACCGACACCAGTGTTGTACATTAGCGACCACCACCCGCTTATGCTTTCTCTCCGCCTGCCAGCGGGAACGCCAATGATTCAAAGACCATGGCATCTCGATTGTCGCGACCTCCAGTACTATCAGTTTAATTAAGAAAAAATTGCCCGAGCGTTACGTGCATTGCTCTTTGGGGTGCATATACCTGATTGGGATCGCCTCAAAGAACAGTGGCGTCATCATTGCAGTGCATCTGGCAGGGGACTTCGCACCCGTATGTCCAAAGATGCGTCATTGTTAATCCAGAAAATACGCATTGCCCACCGTGATCTCAACCCTTCCCCCGTAATGCGGGCATGCCAAGAGGAGCTCGTCGAACGGTACCAACGTATTCTGCGCGCTTCATCGCTCTCGGGTGCAGCTTGGCGCTGTAGACGTGCACCATGTGCGCACCCTGAGGGGCTAAGGTATGCACACAGATCTTTTCTTCGTCCACCAGGCTCACCTGTTCACTCGCTAAACTCTACCGCGCCAGCTGCAGCGGGTACGCGCGACTTTCAGGCATTCACTCAACACTTTCAGTGAATGGCTCAATCTGTTGCTAGTGTCAGTTACTCAGGATCCGTTTCTTCGCATCCACTGCTAAAAGGCTTACCTCATAATTTCAACATGTCACATTACGTTCTGCTATCACCACCATCCGATGACGAAATAAAGGGCGCACTACACGCAATAAAAAAGTGCTTGGCCCCAGGGCCTTATTGACTCCCCGCAGAGTTTTATGTGCTGTTCTGCTTTATTATTGGTCCAATTATGTCACGCGTCACTCGCAAGGGTTTCCGAGATATTAGCCTTTTAACCTCTTTTCTCAGGGGCCATACAACCCTAGTTCCCAAGAAAGACCCAATGTCTGTGACCAGAAGATTGGCGCCCTATTACCCTGCTTATTGTAAATTGCAAGCTCTTGGCAAACACCTAGGTGTGCCGAATCAGTCCATCTCTTGCATCATTATTCGCTCCCCACCAGGTCTGTTCTGTTCCGGGCCAAGAAATACACACACATACGTATCAAATGCGTGACATCATTCTGTACACCCCTAGCCGATGTGCGCAGGGGCTGTTCGTTTCCTTAGACCAGGAAAAAGCTTTTGATTTCATAGAACGTGGCTACCTACTAAATGTTTTACATGCATTTGGATTCTCGGATAAGATAATTTACCTCAATCACGTGATGTACACTAATTCAGAATGTACCCTTTACACAGGTACCCGTGAGAGTCACCCATTTAGAGTAACGCGTGGGGTCCGTCAAGGGTGTCCCCTTTTCCCAGTGCTATTCATTCTTGCATTAGAACCCTTTTTAAGGGTCATTGAACGTCACCCGCAGATTCGAGGCTTACCTCTACCTTGTAACACTGAAGTAAAGATCACTGCATATGCAGATGACATTTTTCTGTATGTACATAATGAATAGTGGCTGCAGCATGCTCTATACTTTTTATAATTTTGGCATTACCTCTGGTGCAAGGTTACAATTTTCTAAAAGACATTATATTTTTATTGGCGACCCCAGTGGTTGTATCAGCATCACGTTCCCTTTAGAGTGGTCTCCTAGCATTGCAATACTGGGAGTTACTTTCACTGCATTTGGTGTACAGGACAGCATCTGGTCATCCGTTGTACAAACTCTTCAAAGCGATATGAAAACAGCGAGGCATTTCGAATTCCCCCTTGGAACTTCGATACTTATCTCAAACGGTGTACCTCGGAAAATTTTTCTACCTTTGCCATTCTGTTAAGTCGCTGCTCTACTGGCTCTTCCTGTGTTCGTTTTTTCGCCTCGCACTACATAAATTTCTTTCAAATGTTTCACCAACAAGCCCACATCGCCACTCTTGTCGCTGCTCTACGTCTGCAGGGAAGTGCATAGCTGCATCAGTTCATTTTTTTGGTCTGGCGTCACAGAATTGTTATCTCGTCCGGCGTTAGCTCAACCACGATGTCAAGGTGTTTTCACATTCCCCGACCTTTTCACCACGGCTTCTACATTGTGCCTCCGCACTCTATTGCGAATACTAAGCAATGATGGCACGCCCGCTTAGACACTGGCTCGCTACTATGCGGGACCGTCACTACGTGTCATCCGGCCGGCTAGCAAAATTTACCATGGTCCCCAATTCACTGAATTACCATCTTTGTATCGCGCCCTTCTCGCATTTCACTGATGATTGGAGGCTACGTGCCCAGAGATAGAGGTGGCTGAATCTAAAGTGGTGGACACAATGGCTGCTCTGCTACGGCCCTTGGTGCTCCAGCATCGTTAATCTATACTGAACCGCCCTTATAAACCAATAACTGCTGCAGTGTTGCGAGGACATCTCCGAGACTATATCTGGTGGTTGGGCTGCGACTTGCTTCCCACTCGAGATCGGTTGCAGCGATGGCAGGTGGTTAGCACTTCCACTTGCCCCAATTGCGTCATGATCGACGCCAATCGACATGCGACAATTGATTGTAAGGTCTCCCACCTTTTTTTTTTTTGGCGTGCGGTCTATGCCGGTTAGCGGGGACAAAGTTTGCGAACATTCGTGACTAACGGCCGATTCCCGCGCGGGCGCTTCTCGTCTCTTTTAAAAGTTGCGGGGCTGTTCAGTTTTTGGCGAAACCGATGCGAAGCCGTGGCTGCGAACTGTCATCGGCGTGCTCTGTGGCAGATACTCGGCCGAGTAAGACGAGAGATCCTTGCGTTCCTCTCTGAGGAGCTTTTCTTTCTCGGAGAGCACGAGTTTCTGTGGCATTGGTCGTGCCCTTTCGTCAATGTTGAACACGAAAGGGTAAAACTGATTTTTCGACAGACGTGGTGCTAAGCAGCGCCCGTAGAGTAGTTATTCATAATTTTGTTTGCGACCAATTATTTAATTGCATCTATTGCGTCGATACAGCCTTGTATCATGATGTTGTATTGAGTTTTTGTGAACAAGTATGCCAACAGTGTCATATATATTAGAGCAATGATGTCTTCATTGCAACGTAGTGATGTTTGTCGTGGCACATAGATGTGCCGAAGTGTATGTGCCCTACTACTGGAATGTAATGATACCTTTGTTTTCTGTATATATTGCAAATAAACTTTTTTCTAAACACACAAACAATATTACCATTTTTAAATTTGCCATCATCTAGCCCACATCTGCTAAGACAAGCCAACATTAGACATAGTTTTGCATTACCTATTGTTTACTAGTTGTGCTAATGATATTAGTAAGCGCAGTAGATCAGGTTATGAGCGTTAACAGTATACACATATAACTGAGATGCCTTCTTTTGTAAAAAGAAAAGAAAATATATTTTAAGTAATTCGTAAGAACACTTCTGGAGCTATAGAGTCTAGAAAGCTGAGCTACGGTGCACTTATTTGTAGATTAGTACAGTGTAGTATCAGACTCCTCACTAATAAAAAAGTATATATATAATGCAGGTGTTGGACGTCCTCTGCTCCCTCTGCGTGACGGGCAAAGGTGTGGCCGTGCGCAGCAGTCAAAACAACATCTGCGACAACCTGCTGCCCGGAAAAAATCTGCTGCTGCAGACCCGTCTCGTCGATCACGTGGCCAGGTATAGTGAGGCAATAAACTCCCCGTAAGAAGTTGCAAGGAAGAAAAAGTAAACAGTTCAATGCAAAACAGAATTGATTCAATCATTGTATAAATATGCGAGGTTCACGAGAAGCCTGAATGCAAGTTGTAGTCAAGTGGAAGATTCTGCCCATGTAAGGGGTGAAGGAAAGAACAATTTCCTAGTTTGAGCAGTTAAGAGAATTAGACCCCCACCAAACATGGTCGCGTAGCCAGGGGGTGTTACACCAAACCCGTGTCCCTCCGCCCGAATTTTTTAGGGGCGAAGCTCCTTGAGGCGTGGGCTGTGCGTCCTCTGTATCCTGTATGTAGCCACCTCTCGTTTAGTTCTTGCAGTGTCCACTAGATGGCGGTACCGTCTCCTGCATGTCGCCTCTTCTCGTTTAGTTCTTGCAGTGTTCACTAGATGGCGGCTCCGTCTCCTTCATGTAGCCACCTCTCGTTTAGTTCTTTCAGTGCTCACTAGATGGCGGGACTTGTAGCTGATGATGAAAAGATGCAAGATGTTATAAACTAGACGGCGGTACTTGTAGTTGATGATGAAAGATGCGAGGTGTTATAAAATAGGAATGATGTCACATATGGCACGTGTCATTGGTGAAAGGCAATCGTTCGATTTAGTGCGGCGACGTACGCTAGGGGGAGCATTGTAATAAAATCGAGTAGGCAAATTGTACGGAAGATTCATGGTTTACCAGGTTTTCCTCCAGAGCTTCGCTCACTCATCATCATTCACTTCGTGGATATGGCGGCACTTTTTTCACCATAGCATTCAGAATGAAAAGTCATTAATGATTTCAAGGAGACACCTCCGACTCCCGCTTCCCGACATCAAGAAAGTGCCCTCCACGAAAAGAAACCTTGTTCCTTCGCCCTGCCCAAACCTAACGCCTTTTACGTACTTGTGAGGTGCAATTCACAGTTTGAAAGTAAGACGAAAATACTGGTGCTTAGAATGCTCGAAGGGCATTTAGCAGCACCAGATTATAGATCTGGCACAATATGCTCGGTAAGGCTAAACGTAAATGTTATCACAAAAGTGCAGAGACGTTGCACTCAAAATAACCTGTGTGAAGTATTTTCTCTATAACTAATTTCCGTTGCCCCATGATTGTCAAAGGTGTATGCACGCTACTTCTTAAGTGAGCTTTATCACTCTGATAAGCAAAAGCCGTTCGTGATCCGAAAGTGTGAAGCGTGCAGCATTACACAAAGTAAATGCACGAAATACAGATAAACTCTCATTTCAGAAACACTTTGTTCTCAAATTTTCATAAGTAGTACCATATAGGTTCACGCTTATTCTGTCCTGTCGACCTCTGCACTTTGATGATTGGTCACCTGCGTAACCACGGCAATAGCTTAATGACCACGACGTTGTAAAACAGCGCCAAAAGACGCCGGTTTGATGCTTATAGCTGCTGTAGCTTTTAAATAGCTGCGGAATGCAAAACAGCTAGAGTACTTCCTTGCTATGGCCTTCATGACCCCTGAGTAGATCAACAAGACACCGGAGTCTTACGCCACAGTGTGCCTGCTCAATAGGAAGATTTATTTTGATATGCGAGGCGCAATTGTCGATCTAGTGACCACCTTTCCTCTTCAAATCTTTAGCATGCAGCCCAATATCTTCGTTGGCAAGGTCGAGGGCGCGGCGTTATTCAGGCGCTGGTACTACGAGGCCATGGTGGACCACTGCGAGCAAGTAAGCCACCTGGCTCCGCACTTGCGCATCGGCTGGGCCAACACGGCCGGATACGTGCCTTACCCAGGCGGAGGGTCCAAGTGGGGCGGAAACGGACTTGGAGATGATCTTTACTCGTTCGGCTTCGACGGGGCCTGCCTATGGACCGGTAAGCAAAGCATGCTTCTTTGACATAAGCCACAATATTCGTTTGTCGTGATAGTCTTCGCTAATTGACTACTCAGCTATCAGTGACCAGCATAGGTGTGCACAGTTGGGAGGGTGGAGAGGCGGAAGAGAGGGACGGTCAACATTCCCATTCACCAAGAGGGGCAGGGGTGCAAGTTCTGCCGCATACTTTCACTTAGGGAGGGAAAACTGCGAATGAGCTTGCTCTAAGAGGGAACCCGGCACACGCTTAACGATCAGGTACAGTACTCATGCAGCGACATAAATTGGACACTTGGCTCACGTGACCTGCTGCACATGAAGCGCCTCTCGTGGGTGCTCATGGAATCAAGGTGTTGCAGAGTGGTATATATTGAGAGGGAGAACATTTACGAAACAGCATTGCTGGTTCCGCACGCCAACGAGTCAGCCTTCACTACGCAGTACTACCAGCGTGGCGCTGCAATGTTCACACGCTTTCGCATGCCGTTCGAAATGGCTCGATGGGTGGTGGTGGTGATGGTAGTGGTTCTTGAAGAAGGAAGAAGGCACCTAATTTCTGTATGCAATAAGACTACACGGCGTAGCGCCTTCTCGATGTTGCCCACTTTGTTTATTGCGCTGCAAGCACACACACAACACCCTCGTTATACGCACATCGCGGCTGCTGCAGGCACGCTTCCCAAGTAAGACACATAGGTCAGCTGAGAGGTGGCGCTTTACATGAGCTCGTTGACGCGACCGCAGCTTGAGACCCGATGGAGATGAGGCGCGTTGAACGTGCGAGAAGAAAGCGGGAACAACTGTAGCTCGTTCAATCACTGTTGTCGATAAATCCACGGTAGTGGGAACTAGTCTTGAATGTTGCCAGGATGTTTGCATGAAAGCTCTCATATGAAAACTTTTAATATGTACTTTTGAAGAGTGCGAATGCTCTTCCAAACCTACAGCAGGAGAACAAGTAAATGCGAACGCTGGTTTCCCTGTTGTAATGAAAATGCGAAATTTATATGAGGGACAAATAAATCCGGAAATAGCTTTGATTCAATCAATACCATGCGAGTGGGAAAGCCAGAGGCGAAGCAATTCTGCGCTCATGTCTTGTTGTGTTCCATGAAGGTAACAAACACACGTATACTACGTGATGAAAATTGGACACTTTCTCTACTTATACGAGCTGTTTAGTGTGTTCTTGTTTTGTTTTAATATGACAAATCGTACTGAAAATGGGGTCGTGAACATGTATTTCCTTTGTTTGCTTCGCAGGGGGTCGCTGCAACGTAGTAAGGTCGTCTTCGCCGCCCTACATTCGCAAGGGTGACGTCATAGGATGCATCATTGATCTGAACGTGCCTGTGATAAGTTTCACGGTGAACGGAATCAAAGTGAAGGGCTGCTTCCGGAGCTTCAACACCGATGGCATGTTCTACCCGGCGATCAGCTTCTCGGCGGAAGTGAGGTAAAAGTTGTGAGGGTCTCGCTTGTTAAGCTGCTCTTATTATCACAAATGTTTGATCTAGTCTTCCGATGATATATTCTGCTTCTGGCCTCAGCAGATGCGTTTTAAACGGTGTGAAGCACAAGAATATACTTCTGCTTGGATACAACAAACCCATTGGCGCATATTCTCTTCGTTTTAAGATGCAAGACACAACATTTCAATTAGTAGGTTGAGCTGTTAATGGGTCATTCCTATAAAATATCGCAGGGTTTAAGTTCTCTATAAATATTTTTATCGGAACAATCCGCCTATCTTCGGACAGTGCTTTTGCTAATTTGTCAAGCCCCGCGTTCGTGTGCTTAATGCGAATCTAGCAAAATATCTCGAATGCGTCCGCCCTAGAAAACCACCGCCACTCTTGTGTCTGTTTTTCTCGTGTACCTGCACACTCAACACGTTACCAAGTTTCATATTGGTCTCGCAATAATTTTGGATCTTCATTTCACCCAAATTACTCAGGTTGAGTGCAGTGGAGGTTACGTGCGGAAATTCTCATTACTCTCAGATTTTGGCTTCGTGCAGAATAGTAGCAATACCGGTTTATATAGCCACATCATAAATTATTTTTCCTTGCATTTGATCACCTGTACAAGGACAGTCGTCGCCTCCTCCAGGCGAAAGTTGTTTAACTGTTAATTAGGCCACGTCCCTGACTGTGCCATCGAAAGAGTTAGTTCATTTGAACTTTCTGTTGTTTGTGTTGGAATCGTTGCGATCAGCAGTTCTTCCATGTAAAATGAAAATTATTGTTTATGACGAAGTGGTAGATTAGCCCAGCTTTTGACGCAAATTAGAATATAGGAATACATAAACCCCGGTGACCACTGTGAATAAACCTGTAAGCAGACATATCTTAACGTTTTCGAGATGGTTGTGTATATTTCAATATTATTTTGTTTGTTTTTCAATTACGTCAAGTCAGTGCTCATGACAGTAAGAATAACGTAAGCCTCCATTTAGGCCAAGCCAAATTCAGTCAAATCCTTTACACATATTGTTCACATATGCAGGCGTAACTTGCTCGGTAAAGCGCAATGCGCTTCACTGTCCTAATTTCACTATGGATACTTTGGCCCAGTATGCTTTAACATCACATTCGTACTACATTGCTTATACTCTCCACATCCATTTCTTGGAACACGTGACGAGAACAACAATTTTATTATAAATCTACCTATCGTCTACCTATCGTCATCTCCTACTACCTATCTCCTACTCATATTATAATCTACCTGTCGTCTACCTGTAAGTCTACCTATCGTAAGCTATATGATGAAAATTTTTTACAGCCTCGATAACTCTCTAGTTATAAACCCTTTCAATTTATGTCTTGAGAAGGAGGAGGAAAGTTTAAGCGGAAGGACAGGGAGGTTAGCAAGTTCTTAGACCGGCTGGGTACCCTGTGCTGGGTGAAAGGGGTGAGGGGAATAAAAGATGATAAAACGACATGTTGCGAAAAGAAAGAGAGAGAGAGAGAAATTACAAAAAATAGCGACAAAGAAAAGGCAACATCAAAGAGTATAAGACATTAAAGTCTGTCTCTGAGGCCTGTTGTCCGCAAAAAGCGTTGTAAAGCTTTCAAAGCCTTCTGGGCTGAGCATGGGCTCGGCCAATGACCCAGAATCCTTTGTTCCGACAAAGGCCGATCATCCAGCCTATCCAGAGCTGCAGTCAGTTCTTGTGTTGACGCGTAGAAATGGGTGCACTCACGTAAAAAGTGCGCGATGGTTTTTTTACAGCTGCAATAATTGCACGTAGAATAGCTGGCCATTCCAATGAGATAGAAGTATGCGTCCGTGAAGGCCACTTCAAGCTACAGGTGGCATAGAAGGGTCTCCTCAGCTCGAGATATCCCTGAGAGAAGACGAAGCTGCAGATCGGGATCCAAGTTATGCAGGCGCGTGTTTGTGAATTCTGTCGAGTTCCACTGTGCCAGTGTGAGATCACGTGCAAGCGATCGAAGTCTTGTAGCTGCGTCGGTTCTCGAGAACGGGATGGCTGTGCATTGGGTACCGTTGTGTGCAGATCTAGTGGCCTCATCTGCGCGGTCATTGACATATATAGCGCAATGACCTGGTATCCACTGATACGCCATGCTGTGCTGTTTCTCGATTGCTTGGTGATGAAGAAGAGATTTGCGTTACGCAGTTGAGGTGTAGTCACCAATGTGTCGCTAAAGAGCAGGTATGTGGCGGGCGTAGGAAAAGGAGACACGCGGTGGCGGAGAAGGCGCGTCCCATGAGAAAGCATACTTGCCGTGACGTCACATCGCCGTGACCGTGGCGACGTCAGTGTTCCTTCTCGGAGCTAATATTTAGTTACAACCTAAGTTTAAACGAAGCGCCACGCCCAGAAGTGCAGCTCACCTGCCATTCATCTCTGCGGGCGAGTTTTGCTACGTGGTTTAGGTCGCAAGGAAACATACCTTTTCACTCTTATCACAAATACTACGCACAATTATGCGTCACCATTAATTGGAACACAACGTTTTGACAAAGAATGATATCAAAATCACTGCGGAAATCATGCAGTAAGTCAGCGTTTTTTTTTACCATAAACCAGTGGTACCAACATGTCTGTATAAGGAAGCCACCGATCTAGAACTCACAAAAGGTACGTAGCGTCAAAGAAATGAGTAGTTGTGATTTGATGAACTACCTACGCGAATGTTCCTGGTGAGGCTGTGTTGCGGTTGTAGATGGTGCTTACATTTACTCTTAGGTTGTAAATGACTATAGTCTAATTCATCTGAGACCCCTTGAGTTTTATTGTAAACATTTTAGGCATTGTGTACGCATGAAGCTTCAGACACATAGGTCGTTAATAGACGTGTTTTCTATTCACACAAAATATTACAAAATCTGAAATAAAGGTCAAACGCTTCAGTCAAAACGATTGAAAGCAGAAGTTCAAAGAAATCAAATATAATGGATATCGGATCTACAATACGAACAATGCTGACAAAAATACCTATACAACTGTTGAATGTCGTTAAGATGAGTATTACAAGAAGGAATGCTTGGCATAGCGCGTTCTAAGTAGCAACCGTATATTTCCAAACTCTGAGTTCCACTGTTACGCGAAAGCAATTGAGTCTTATTCTTTTAGCGGGACGGCTCAGTGCTCTCCCATAGTTGAGTACGAAGTACTCGAAATCGTTAAACATTTTTTTCTAAACACATCAGTCGGCATCTCGATCCAGCAGTTACCTTTTTAACGGCATGGCTTACTGCTCTCCCATAGTTGAGAACCAAGTACTCAAAATCATTAAACATGTTTTCTAAACACAGAAAGTCGTCGTCATGCTCGATTTAAGATTTTGGAACGCTTATACTCTGAACTTTTATCGTTGCTTTCGGAGGAATTGATCTTCCTTGGGGAGGAAGAATTTCGACGACAATGATCGTGCCGCTTTCTGTCCGTAGTTGACAGACGTGTTCGGTTAATTTTGCCACCTGGCCTAGTTCCTATAGCCAGGTGACCTGTCAGTGTCTGATTAGTGCGCGTAATCTGTATGTGTTTACTATTTCTACTTGTTTCTGTGTGCCCCGTATGAGTGTGAGTTTTCGCATATATGCACTTCATTCTAACGCTGTAATTTATGTATATTACACGGATCTTGATACCTGATGTATATAGATGTGAAAATCTTCACGAAGCCTTATAAGTGTTGTACATATACCATCATGTACATTGTCCATATTGTTATTAGTGTATATATGTAGTGCATGTAGGCATTAGTAACATGTGTTAGGGACACCCTACGAACGTAGACACATTTGTTTAAAGGTGTCATATATGTTGTGCTTAGTAATTTGTTTGTTACTGTGCTTATTGTATAGACACTCATTCCATAGGTTCGTTGCTTCCCACGATAGAATAATCTTTTCCAAACACGCACGTTAACCACTTCTTCTAAAGTAGAATATAGTGTGATGCCCACGGGATAGCAATATCCTCTCCCATAGTAGAGTACCTCGTACTCGAAATCATTAACAACGTTTTCTAAACGCAGTTCTTAGCATTACGCCCCATACATTCTGCCGCTCGACAACTCCACCCGAATCGAAGTAATTTTTGTCGGCACGGCCTTATTCAGTGTGGGGTCCACGGTACGGCAGTATGCTGTCCCATAATAGAGCATCAAGTACTCTAAATTGTTAACCACTTTTCTTGAACACACAGAAGCAAGCATGCAATCACTACGAAAGAACTAGAAAACGCGCATAAAGCATAGCGTCTATAATGGGTAATTACCAACTTGGATGTCGGTAAGAATATTCCTGCACGTTTAAACATGCGACCTTCGCTCGCAGCTGTCGTTTCCTGCTAGGCGGAGACCAGGGCAAACTACGGTATGGCCCTCCGGACGGCCACTCAGCCCTGGTAGAGGCTCTGCTGCCGCAGCAGGTGCTCACCGTCGAGCCGTGCTTCCAGTTCGGTGACGTGCCCAAGGGAGTCCTATTTGGCCCTGCGCCTATTGCCGATGACGCCGTCTTCGTGCCGTCACCCGTAGACACGTCCAACGTAAGCGCGCTGGTTTGGGTTTTTGTCCAAAGTGTTATTATATGCCTACTTTAATCAAAAGGCATTTTCTTCAAATGGAGAGTTGGACTAGTTGGTGCGTAATCATTTCTTACATCCGGGGGAATTTTATCACAGTGAAGCTAAACGCATCTTCTACGGAGTATCTGCTACAAAAACTATGCATGCGCCACTACCCACCTCCAGTCGACTTATAGCGAATAATCTAACGAGCTAGAGGGTATGTGGCACCGAAATAAAGCAAGCCTCACTACCTAAATCTCCCTAAATATGAAGAAACTGTTTAGAGCAAGCATAGTGGGCATGTTACAACTAGCTCCTATAGTGGGTATGCGCCACAGGAAGCGCCAGAGCCCCACTGCTGACCCTCAGCACTCCAAACATTGCAATTTTTAAATTTGACACAGATTTACTGACTTGAAGTCATAGAGACTCCATGGTTAAGCAGTGCAGTCGGTGGCGAATTATACTCTAACGCGAAGTCAAGCAATCAGATAGCAATGCGATGTCACTATTCTTCGAGACGTCATGTTAGCAATGCTGCTTCATTTTTGGACGAAAAGTGATCTATCAGAGCCCGTAGATAAGAAAAAAGAAAGAGAAAGAAGACACACTGCACTGCACTTATCATTGGAAGCTTATTGGCAGGAAATCTGAACTGTTAAAAAGAATGTCTACGAGGTGTGGTCGATGAACAAGATTGACAGCGGGTGGAGATACGGATACGGAGACAAGTGGCGCTGATTTAAAGAAAGAAGAAAATTAAGGCGTGCGATTGTGAATAAAAGGAAACCCGTTTATGTGCAAAATTGCTAACAGTACGTGCTTCTGCACTTTTGAAACACATCGTGTAAATGAGTGATGTACGACAACTACAGTTTTCTTTTATTTATTAACCTATGAAAAAGCATTTTCTGAAATTGACCTCGCATGATAAGCAAGGTCTGTGCTTATAATTTATTTCCTTAAAATGAGCGTTCAGGACAGAGTGCAGCCCTCTGTGGCTTCCCCCACTTTGTTCTTTTTTGTGAGGGGGAGGGGCAACCCTTCTCTGAAACTCGCAAATGCAAACTTTGATGCATGAGTTAGTGGTGTACCTTTCATGATAAGAAAACGATGGGGGTCGCATTAGGGATAGAAAGACGGAAAAATGATTCGGAGAAAAAAGAATTGCAACCGATGTTTCAGATGATGTTAAATAAATTGATTGATATATGGGGTTTAACGTCCCAAAACCACCTTATAACTATGAGAGACACCGTAGTGGAGGGCTCCAAAAATTTCGACCACCTGGGCTTCTTTAACGTGCACCCGATGTTAAATGAAAAAAAAAAGAGAACGTCTGACAGAGATGCAATGCATTGGGAAAAAGAAACAGTGTTCATTTACAGCAACACCGGTGAATGAATACCAAAACGTGAATAACGAGGGGAATATGGCAGCGAGTTGGATGGCTTAGCGAAATTAGGATGTTTGCAGGCAATGTATTTGTTTGGACAAAAACGAAGAAAAATAAGATATCAATGGAAGAGGTTTATGTCCTGTTTATGTCCCGATTCAGTGAGCACGTGTCTCTCATACGTGACGCTGTTGCAATCTTGAGAGAGCAACACATGGAACAGTAATATACGACACTAGTACATTCCTACGTAATTTAAAGATTATTTTTTGCTTTTGATTGCGGTGACATCTGTGTATTCAACTGAGTTACCTTTGCTCCTATCCTCTGCGTGTGTTTCATGGGACATTTTTTGTTGTTTAGATTACCCTCCCTAACTACATCGAATCCGTCCGAGACAAACTCGCCGAGAATGTCCACGAGGTGTGGTCGATGAACAAGATTGACAGCGGGTGGAGATATGGAGACGTAAGTGAATGGTCACACAATTGAACTCTAAACGTCGCTTGAAGTGAATGATGCAGTATTTGCGCCACAAGGCTTGCTAAGAATTCGGTTTCATGTAATGGGAAAGCTGTGCAATAATTCAGAACTTTCAAATAAAAGCAAATTATATTCTTTCACAACACAACGTACAATATAAGGATGCATACGAAAGAAAGTCCCTTGATGTAAACTGAAAAGAGAGCTCCGATATTCATGCTTTTGAATTCAAGGCTTGATCCCATGTGAAGTGAACTTATTGTGTTGTTAGTGTCATTTCCAGCTGCACATTTTCAACTGCATTCCTAAGATGAGATGCTGGTCCACTTGTCAACTTTCTAAATGAAATTTTTGAAGCTTGCAGTGAGAAAATGGACCTTGTTGTTACCGTTTGGAATACCTGCAACTATGACTAGCGCAGAACACACACCCCTTTGTGCTGTATACGCAAAGCAGTGAAAACATGCGAGAAAACTTGTTTTAGTCATAGTGTTTCTCTCGAAAGAATGAGCCGCATATTTAAAACTCTTAGTGTAATTTTGCCTGCGGATGATCAATCCATGCAGGGAAGAGACGATGCCAGGAGGCTTCACCCATGCCTCACATCCTTCGAGCACCTGCCAATGGCCGAAAAGAAGTACGACACGACGTTAGCTCTTCAAACCCTCAAGTATGTGTACCTCACATTCTTGCAATGTGAAAAAAAAAATTATAGTGCGATACAATACCAAGTGCTCCTGAACCTACCATGCGTGAAACAAATGAGAATGTACACGTGGAACGCACAGCGTCGAATTCGCTGCCAAAATCTACTACGTAGAAGTTAGTATATAACAAGAAAGGCCTCTGTATAAGTTGTTACCTCACTCCTTTGAGCATTTACGCGATAGAGTGATTCAGCGATTGATGTCCTCTGATCGATTAACAATATCGCAGACGCAAACAGTACGCAATTATACCATGATTTCGCAGATGCACCTGTCTTCCTCAATTCTATTACATGCCTAGTGGTCTGATATGGGCCGCCCAGGAAACATGCGAGTCGCCTGTCAGACTAGGCCATCAATCCCGGTGCGAGAGCGCTGAGCACATTGGCGCTTCATGCAGTACAATAATAAATGTATTTCATTTCATTAAATACTACATTAGGCGGTATTGCATAGGAGCTAGCTATGCATGCAATTTCGCGATCCACGCAATGAATGCGCGGGCAGTGATCGCAGTGTTTCTATTGGCACAATAGCTTGCAATATGGCCGGGTAACTTGTATAAAGCCTCCATTTTGCAGGGAATATTTTATGTGCATATTTTCGGCGATAACTTTTGCATTTTCTAGATGTTCAGCATTACTCTATGTATGCTAAAACTCTGAACGTTTAACCTAAGGGTCCTAAACTAAGTTCTTGACACAAACATTGCTCACTATTACAGGACGATTCTTGCCTTGGGATACCACATCACGGTGGACAAGCCACCTGCACGCATCAAGACTGTCAAACTTCCCAATGAGTGAGTGTTGTGCAACAGCTAAGCAAGCGTGAATACGCCCAAAGATATCTTCAGAAAATGAAGCACTGAAATTAAAAAAAAAACAAGTACTGAATATTCAAACTTTGTTTTCTAGCTTGTATTTTTCCAACACAGGCTTGTTTTTCCAAAGAGGGTCTCTCACTTGATTAGCGCAATGTAGACAGTGAAGCCTGGCCTTAAGTTTGTAAAATACGAAACGTGCTGTGGCCGAAAAATGATCAAAATTTGTAGTATTCTAATTGCTGGTGTGTCTCGCTGTTGGACAGAGTAGAATGCGCTTCCATGCCTACGTCACATATGATGATTTGAACCACGTTTGTCACCCCATGCGGTGGTTTTATTTGACCAAAAGACGCGACAAAACTTCTTCATTAAATGAAGACCACGCGATGTCGCTACGAATACAAGAAAACCAACAGCAGAATAAATGTAGGTGGAGCTCGTCAGAGCAAGCAGAGATGATCCGTCTTTGCCGGTTCTTGGGAGAGTGCTTTGTAGGTTTATTGCTTGCGAATGCTGGCCGACCCCCCCCCCCCCCCCCAAAAACAAAAAAAAAAACAGCATATCCACGGAGTGAATAATGATTGGCGGGGTGAAGCGTTCGTCAGTCCATCCGTGTTTTTGTCCGCCCATGCGTCCGTCCGTGCATCTGTCCGTGTGCCCGTCCATCTGTGCGACCGTCGGTGCATCCGTCCTTCCGTGCGTCCCTCCATGCGTCCATCCGTACGTACGTTCTTCAGTCTGTTCATCCATTCGTCCGTGCGTCTGTTCGCGTGGCCATCCCTATATCTGTCTGTCCATCCATCCGTCCGTCTGTGCGTCTGCCCCTCTGTCTGTCTGTGCGTCCGTCAATAAGTCCGTCTATTTGTATGTCTATCTATAGTCCGTCCGTCTATCTAGTGATTACTCCAAGTACAGACATCTCACATCTTTTCCTCGTGTATTCATTCATTACATACAAGTGCCCTCATCCAGCGGACATTCTAAGGACTGATCTTTCGGGTATGTGCCACCGGTGGCTACATGCACCATGGGAGAATGGACAGACCCACATCTTAAGAAGCTTCGCCCCTGAAAGGGAAAGATGAGTCTTTTCAGTGAAAGCCTGCTTTCTTTATGCATAAATTATGCGTAATGGCGGCATAAATGGTGTCTTCGAGCATTTTCAATAACGAACCAGGTTTAACAAAGTATTTCGGTTAAACGCTTCTCTGGTGGCACGTTAGATATCACCATGATTACAAAAATTCGCAATCATCTAGAAGGAGTCAGCATTGCACTTGAACTTGTTTTTGTGCGTTTCGGTGTATAGATTTTATTGCATTAGACATAATGACGTCAACTACAGATAATTCGTTCAAAGTTGGGAACCTTCCTAGTGACTGCGCGCGCTCTGGTGATCTGTGTCTAGGGGGTTTGAAATTGCGAACGGGAAATATTTTGCCTACCTACAAAAAAGCGATAACTCCGCCCCCCCCCCCCCCCACCTGTTATAACCCTTGATTTACCGCTAATGTATTTACCTCCCATTTATCGCTGAATTTCACTACCTTTCCAGAATAAACGCCTCAGACGCCATATCAAAAGCAAAACTTGACTGCGGGTGTCCCTCCTCGAAAAGTAATGAAAAGGATTTTCTATTACCCCATCATACGCCAACACGATGGCACCACAGATCGCCAATATTGGTGATGCCAATACGATTTCAGGGTAACATCCCCGCGATGCCACAAGATGATGTCATCGCTTCTCATTGTAGCTTGGTGAAAGGTTGTCCGATGACGGAGGCATTGCAAAGCTACGTAGGAGCAGAAGCGTTTGTCAGGCCACATGACCTTTAGCTTCTGCTTCCTTTTTCTTATAAACAGAAAAAATAGAGCCAGTTCAAAGCGTGAGGCACCTGCCGTATTGAAGGCAATAAAAGAAAAAGCACGTTAGGTGCATAAAGCTTTCGAGGGGTGGCGGATTAGTACATCAGGTGTGACGAAAAAGAAGCGTTTTGTTTTGAGCCATCTTAAGTGAATGCATATGGCGCCGTGCGAGTTTTCGTAACCACTGCCGTTTATGTGATAAAACCTTAGGCCTCTGGTTAATAACAACGGCTATCAGCATATCAAATTAATTGCCATGTCTTTTCTCATTGTGTATTTGTTGAGTGGCGTTTTGGCAAATGAGAAGCAATGAAATTGTTCACCTTGAACGGTCCACATTCCCTGCTGCAATCCTGCACTATGTTTCTGAATCTCCTTTGAGCTTTTTTGGCTACTCGGCTCCTCATTCGATAGGAAGGGTGATCAGTCCTTTCACACGCGTCAATCCGCGCCGAGTTGTCGGCACATCATCTTCACAACGTCCGAGGACAAAATCATCTCTACACGTTCATTTCAGGTAATACGGCAGGTTTGTTAACCTAAAAAATACAGTAAAACTGAAAGAAGCAGCTACACCATGCCACCAGCTTCGCCTCTTTAAAAAAAAAATTAATAACTTGGAGGTGTAACATTTTGGAGACTCAATCAATGACGCTTGTGTGGGGTACGCTCATGTGAGATTGATGACTGGGTGGTGAATAATAAAAACAGGTGTCATTTCAATTTAGGCAAAACCGTCCTTAAACTCAAATGCTTAACTGATTACATAGGGAAGACAGTTAGTCGTCGTTTCTCTCCGACATTTTTCGCAGCTCTTGAGTGAGTGCCTCTCCGAGGACGTGTTCCTTCGCGTCTCCCACTGGAACGCTTTTTTTTTTTTGCTCTTTTTTTTTGTTTCGACTGAAGGAGGATCTGACGCGCGTGGTACGGGGCTCTTACGATATTTGGAGATGCAGTGGTTTTGGTCTGGCGACACAGCCCGAGCACTGCCTTGGCCCGTAAAGCTTAGAATGTGCGGCTAAGCAAGCAGCATAGCTCTCATAACCGACAAAACGTACCAGACGCTTTATCCTCCGAGAAAGATGAAACAGATCGATGGCCGTTTCTGCCAATTATTTATTGCTGTCAGCGCAGTGGGCGGGTTGCAAAAGCAAGTTCGAATCGAAGGAAGTGGTCGCTTCTGGATGGGTCATAACGTTGATGTGTAACCTCAGTTACCAGTGTTAACTTAATCGACACTAGTAATAAATGTGGACAAAATAGATGCGAGGAATCGTAGCACCACGTGTCGATGTGGCGTAACACGCACCAAAGTAACAACTTCAGCCAACCCTGTCAATGTCAAGGCATTTATATGAATGTTCGACGCTTAGGAGTATGAGACACTCTACTATGAGAAATAATAGTCTGTCCCACTTTCAAGAATCAGGAAACGATACGGCTCAATCCAACTGTGTTTAGGTTTAGAGTACTTAGTACTCTACTAAGGGAGAGTGTAAAGCCATCCTGTTTGCGTCACAATTGATGTGCTTAAAAAAAGGGGGTAACGATATAGAGTACTAGTTACTCTACTATTGGAGAGCGTAAAGCCGTCCCATGGCAATATGGGTACTTGATGTCTGTGTGTTTAGAAAAAGTGGTTGACGATTTAGAGTACTTAGTACTCTACTATGGGAGAGCTGAGAGCCGTCCCGTGTGAAGTTGCGCGTACAGGCACAACGGTGAAGAAAAGTATAGATTTACGTGGCTTCGTTTTGCCCTTAGAACAACTTAGGGTAAATGCCTCACCTAATAATGGGGCTGGTATGTGATAAAGTTCATATTTGATTATTTTCATTTCCACGGCCGTAGTAACTGTGTTATGTACCACACTATATCACCTTTTTGTCATGCAATATTACTCTTCTTTTGTTCAAAACTCTAACAAATTGGAAGCCACGCCGTACGCAAAAAATCACCCAAATTCAACGGAAGTGCGTTCGCAATGAGCTAAAAGTTACAATTTCTGCCATGAAACGAGCCTGCTGAGAACTTTGGAGACACCCCTGAATAAGATGTTGGTCGCGAGGGCCTCAACTAGAGAGGGCAGAACTGCGATCGTTTTTACGTCGCAGATAGGACGCGTGCGCTCGCCTTGCTGCGTAATAGTTGTGGAATACGCAAGCTTGCGCGACACCACTTGCATCGTCTCGCATGGCTGCAGTGGTTCTTAGTCACGATTTTACGATGCCAATTAGACACGAGAGTGCCACCGAAGGCACCGATTCATAGTTTGCTTGCCCTTATTATTAGGTCTTATCGCTTCTTTAAGCACTGAGCTTCAAAACAAAAAGGAAGCATGCACGGTGAAACCAGCAAAATGGCAGGAAATTCGGTGTTCTAGCAGACAACACAACCCGGAATCCTATGAGTGACGTCAACACGTGGGTGGTGCCATGGTATGTCCTCGAGGCATATATCCGGGCTGTGGATATATCCGGGCATATATCCGCATATATCCGGGCATATATCCGGGCTGTATATCCGGCAGATCGTAGTAAGCATAAAGGTTTGCTTGATTTAGACCATATGCTCTTGCGTTGCTCGGTGTGGGCCGGTGATGCTTCTCAAGGTAGACAGTAGTAGCAGCGGATGCTGCACAGTGACCGGTCGGCAGACCAACTCAGGGCTGTGGAGAAGGCCCATGTGAATGCAGAGCGATTTGGCCTCTGTATCCTGACGTGGAAGCGGCCAGCATAAGTCCCGTACTGATCCGCAGCATCACAATAAAGTTATTCATGTCGTACCACGTCACTATGTTGCTTGGGTCTTCTAGTGCTCCATCCTTCTTTGGCCTATGCAAAAGAACATGCAGCTTCACTGTTGAACTACCATTTTGCACTTCAAGCGGCACATGCCTCCTATTCCACAAAAGAAATTGGTGGCATTGGTAACGGTACCATGCCCGCGCAATGCTTAGGTGGTCCTTGAAATGCTTTTCGGCCAACGCCGACCTAAAAAAAGAGACGACCGTGTACAACGCAGCTATATGGTTCATGATTTCTACTAGGTCAGCAATAAAGCGTGCTATACCATGAATGCTTGGAACTTCAGAGCAAACCCGGTGAGAATGAAAGACAAGAAGGAGAGAGTACGTGCGCTTACCGTCATGTGTCTTCGTCATGGTTGTGCCGGTTTTCCAAGCATTCATAGATTCCAACTGGCCCACCACTGTACCTTGCTACACTAAACGTTCCGTGCTAATGTGTGCTTTCGGTTCCCACATCTCACAGCCCCTACCTCCAGTCGAACGGCTACAAACCGGCTCCGTTGGACCTGGGCGCGATCACGCTGACGGCCAAAATGGAAGAGCTGGTGGACCTGTTATCTGAAAACACGCACAATGTCTGGGCTCAGGAGCGCATCCAGCAGGGCTGGACATATGGCCTCGTTGAGGTAAGCGTGAAAACTCGATCACACCGGTGACTAGCATTGATCGGGCGAACGATTTATTCTCAGAGTGACCGGTCCCCAAATTCTCGCAAGAGGCCGCTTTGTTTGCAAAGTGACTGCTCTGTTGTAGTCGCTTAGTACCCAAGTTTTCAGCCGCGAGACTGCAGTCGCAAACCTCTGAACCAATCACATGCACAAGGACAGAAAATCAGCTTACCTGTGAGGCAGAACATTGCGAGCCACACGCGATAAGGCTTAGCTTCTAATTAGCGTTGGGTATAACTCGCTCGCAGATGTGCGCACGGCTTCCTTGAGTCGCTTTTTGGTCACCCCTCACAAGTGGCCACGTGACCTCTGCAAGTCGACCCTGTGAATGAGCCTTATTGTAATACGTTGTGTAATGGCTCCGTCAAGACATCTCAAGGCAAATTGATTGAATAACTCGAATGCCTCATCACTGAAAACTTAGTCCAGACAAGACAGAGTTTGTAGGATAGCGGAGTGAAGAAAAATCACAAAAAAAGAAGTCTGGCTAAAGCCAACGTCTCGCACTTTGTAGAAACAGTGACTGAAGTGTCATTTTGTTCTTTAAGGTCTTTTAATAAAGTAAAGCCCATCAATCGCTTTTGACTACCTTTGACCATTGTGAACAAGAAAAAAAATGAGGGCGATTACTTTGCCGAAATTATACGTGTGATTCAGCTGGTGTTCCGTTCGCTTGCATGCACTCCAAGTGTACTACCAGCTAGCACATACCGCTAATGTTTGATAAAATAGGGTGCCAGTTACGTGAAAGTTTATTAGTGGAACTGAGAGCTCACAACGTCTAAAAAGTATGAATAAGCGCGAACCGACGAGGGCATAGAAGAGTAATGGCACGGACAGAGCGCTTCAACATGTTCATGTTATTTCCGCTCACTCGGAATATATTTAACGGTTTGTGCGAAAATAAAAGATCACTTGAGTGGCGCTCTGTCCGTGTCAGTACTCTTCTACGTGCTTTTCTGTTCGCGCTTTCTCACACTTCATGAATGCAAACCAACTAGCCAACCAATGTGTTTCGGCTTACAACGTCTATTGTATCGCAGTTACACTTTGTTCCAAGAAAGCGTCAGCTAAAGTTTTGTAGACTGCGATTTCAGGCTCTGTCTCCAGCAACAGTACGCTCAGTTCAACACAAATTTAAGGAAAGCAAATATTTTAATGTGAAAGCTGCTGCCTTATGAACTGCACTTTTGTTTCTTTCATGTCATGCAGTTAGCAATGTTCTACAGTAAAAAGTATATATATACCTTAAATTAGCATTTTTATTTAGCCATCAGCTTTATTTTGAGGCTGCATATATATTTAACACTATGAGTGCCTCTCAAACAGATTCTTAATTTGCGAACAACTGTTTCACATTGATCTGTGTCTTATATTTTTATACAACTTTGTGAATCATTACTTGCTTGCATTCGTAGAGCATGTTACTGTCAGTCTATAGGGTCGGTGAGTGAAAAAATTATTATGGAAGATTGCAACGAAACGTTTCTACTGTCATGAAAAACCTAAAAGCAATAAGATGCACAACGCCATCTGCTTTACATATTTCAGTTTACAGAAGATCTTTCCAACGGAGATTGGCGAGCAGCCCTTATGCTACCGCTATGATTAAGGGTTGTATCTGAATCTTTCACATACACTACCTACACTTATCCTCGCTTTAGTATTCAATAGAATAAGTGGTCCATAACGCAGCAGTACATCCGCTAAAGGCAGTGTACGCTCCATTTCATTCATTTTCATTTTTTTTTCAGAACCAGCCAACCAGGAGAAGTCCACATTTAGTGCCTTACAAGAGTGTCGATGACGTCATCAAGAAAGCGAACAGGTAATTATTATCAGACGGTCTGTCATGCAAGATGACAGCAGTCTAGCTCTTGTGAGTACTACAATTCCTATTCATTATTAACAATTATTGGTATGAGTGATACTGTGCGAATGCGCATACCTTAGCGTGAGACGTCTGATTATTATTGACCATATAGGATTTTCGCTGACTTGCTTGCGCGTAGAAGCAGGGAGGTAGGCAGAACTCTTCTTCGGCGGAGAGGGGGGGGGGGGTGCCACTTTATCTGATGTTGAATCCGGACAGGGGCATAAAAAAATGAAAAAAAAACAGATGGCGGAAGGGGTACGGACCCAGTGAGCCATTGCTTTTTACTTCGAAATGAAAACTTTCATTTAAATAAGGTACATTCATGTTAGATCTCTATTTGTGCCCTTTCATTCATATGATGCTGTATATAACTGTTTCTTAGTGCATCTGCAGAGGTATACAGTTATACACAAAAATATCTGCTCATACTTTATGGAAATTCAAGCATAAATCCAATTCATGTATCACATGAATTATTAAACATCAAAATGCGTTGATTGATATGTGGGTTTTAACGCCCCAAAACCACCATATGATTAAGACAGACGCCGTAGTGGAGGGCTCCGGAAATTTTGACCACCTGGGGTTTTTTAACGTGCACCCAAATCTGAGCACACAATCCTAAAATCGAAAAGCAGTATTACCAGATAATGTACTGATGGTAAGTAATGAGCAGTATTTAAAGTGCTATTTTTCGAACCGCTCATTCGCAGGGATACAGCTGGAGAACTGGTACGAACTCTTCTAGCATACGGCTATGTTCTTGAGCCTCCCACTGCTGAAAGCCTCGAAGGTAATATAGTGTCATATTATTTTTTTTCATCTGAAATGCCATTTTATGTTAAGTGAACTTGTCCACCTGTTCAAAGATATTCTAGCTGCTACCTGGGCTGGACAATTTTTTACATAAACTTTTGTTAATCTCATTCTGGGGTGTTGCAATATTGAACTACTCTACATATCTAAAGCTGGTGCTAGTATCTATACTGGAACCCCGGTGCTTATACGGTATGTACTCAATGTGTAATGTCCTTTAGGTTATATCTAATTTTCAAGGTAAACTACGCTACTCAACCACTTTTATCATTGCCCAAATGGAGTTTGGCATTCGCTCACTTACAGTCAGTTTATTATCTTCGTGAATTGTTTCCTTTTTTTTCTACTGACAGGTGTGCAAAGTAAAGTAGCATCGGTGAAATACGATCAACGAACCTACCGTGCTGAAGTAACGTACTCCGTGTCTGAAGGAAAATGGTGAGTAATGTTGTTTCTAGTCACTTAAGCTTAGCCAGAAAAAAATTTGTACAGTAGCATTGTGCTACTCTGAGCCTGAATACGTAACAAAAGAAAAGAAAAATTTCACTACTTCATTTTCAAAACAGTCTTTAGGAAGAACAGTATATGGTATGCTGCGTTTGTGGCACTTCGTTTTGTCTGTCGAATGCTAAGTAGGTCGTCCGAATGCCCGCACATAAACATGGATGATACAGTGGTTCCTGGTTGCATCAATTGCACATGTTGGTTAGCTCCCATGGGACCGAAGGAGGACTGGTAGCGCTTATTAGTCACGTTATCGTGCTTTAATGTAGACTTCTATGTCGCTATAGGGAAGTGCACTGCCTAAGCTTTCAGGCGTTTTTACAGTCACCGCGAATTCTTTTTGAGAAAACAACTACAACTACACCTTTGCATGACTAATGCATATTTTAATCTCAAATTCATAGGTTTACAAACATGCCCTAGTATTACCATACTGCGACGTTTCATCTGACCTTGGCGGGTGGCAATTTATATAGCAAAGTAGCTGGTTGTTTAATCACCTTACGAGGTAGCGTCTTCATTTACAGGTACTTCGAGTTTGAAGTGATGACACTGGGTCCCATGAAGGTCGGATGGGCAAACGCCTGCAGCTTCCTGCCATCATGCGAGCTTGGTGGTGACCACAACTCCTGGGCTTACGATGGCTTCCTGGTGAGTTTCGCAAGAACCCTGGCTGCCTCGGCTTATACATCGAACATAATTTTCTGTTCGTTTTGATTGTACTGTCAAATGCATTTATCGGATGACAAAAAAATGATGCCTGGAACATCGCTACTATATACTATTAGTAACTATTGAGAAACGAATGAGCTTATCTAGGGGGCCATGGTATAGGCGATAACTCAATAGCTGTACCCGTCCCTTCACTTTACGTTACTTTTATGAGCTGAACGATGAGGTGTCGTCGGTGGCTACCTGAGATATCGCATTTACTCGCCCCCTGTCAGTCGCGCTTGGCAATGCTCAATGCTGGCTATTGCTCACTAAATTTAGATAAAAGATGAAAACGTGAGCTACGATATATACCGCAAATATCTCTAAATAATTGCTGGAGAAATCCACGAAGAAAAATGTGGACAGCTTTTATAAATTTGAGTTTTTAATACATTTAAGATACATTGTTTTTTAAATTTTTTATCTATATACCTGGATTGTCTATATAATATTTGTGCAGAGTTAAACTAAAATGCTCATTATTGTGCATGCAAAAGTGTAATAAAATGCGGCTTAGTAACATCAGTATATTCACTGATTATATTTTTGTGTGTGTCGTTAGTGTGTGCATGTGTCATCATCTTATTTATTGCATCAGAATGGTGCTTTAGTATTCACCTCCAAGTGATTAAATGCAAGAGTACATGTGTCTTCAACATCTCAATTTATATTCTATCTACTACAATACGGTACATTCATTCGAATGCCGCAGAATAAGGAACGTACCTGCAGCTGAAGATATCTGTTCGCAGGCTGTGAAATCTCATGCTGGGGGCACGGAGTCCTATGGAAAACAATGGATGATTGGCGACGTCGTAGGGTGTATGCTAGATCTTCATGACCGCACAATTAGTAAGTGAGAAATGATGCTCTTATGTGTCTACCAATACTTCCCTGAGATCCAAATTAAAGGTTACTTCTGCACCAATTCCTTCAGTGCAATAAAAACTTGGTATGTTTTGTATGTGCTGATAATTACAGCCACGTATGAGCTAATTACGTTGTACTTTTATAGTGATTACAGCTGGTTATTTTGATTTCGTGCGTCATGCAGTCACGGGCGCGTGAAATTTATACGCAGGTTTCTCGTTGAATGGAGAGTTATTGCTCGACCAGCTAGGCGGAGAAGCTGCCTTCTCGGAAATTCCTTGTGGCGAAGGAGGTGGGTGATATCCTCGCGTTTATCTTTTATATGCTCATTTTGTCTATAAAAGCCCATGTGGTAAAATACGCCCCAATATAGTCGGAGTTTGTAGATGTGTGCGTATACTTCACGCTATCTCAAAACGTTTGCAAGTGCGTTAATCTTTCAGTTGATACTAGCGGAGATTGTTTCGCCATTATAGTTGATGACAGCCTACTTTCTATCATTTTCATGCTTTACGTCTTATGCCAGTGGATCATCTATGAAGTGTGTAGGATTCAGCTGCCTTTTAAATTTTGTAAGGAAGTTTTAGTGGTGGCATAATAACACGGGTAATGTTCAATCACATTAGAATGTTATCCTTCCAACGAAATACATGCTGGAAGAGGAATTTTTCGGGCAAGCTGATGAAACACGTCAAAGTATAACAACTCTAAAACGAGAAGTATGAAGGCTAGGAATGAACAGACAACATCAAGCGGTTTGTCGGCTGTGTTAGTTTATTTTTGTCCTTGCAGTTTGAGTGCTCTCATTCTTTGAAACACGGGAGCCAAACATGCTTTGACGTAATCCTAAGCGAGGATAACTTATTGGGCTAGTTGATGCTGCATCATGAAGAGCTACAGCACACACAAAAGAGGACGAAGCAAGAATACACAATTGAGTGTTGGTGTTCCTTTGCTCCCCTCTGTGCACTGTAAGCTTTAACCTCTTCGCTACCGGCGTCCACGTTTGTGGACATTTACATTTGGGCGATGTACTGCGCCAATAGCACTTTTGAAGAATTCAAATTTGGCGCTTTTTAAAGCCATCTTTATAGTTTTCACATCAGGAGACAGAGGGCGCCAGTAGTCGACCAAAAGCGCCGTGACAAACGGGTAAAATGGCAGCGCCCAGGTCCAGCGATACGCAGCGAAGGAGAGGTACGTTTTTGGCTATTATTCTATATTTTGTTAACATTACATAATATTTTCTGCTCACATATTGAATATACGTGCAGCGGAAGCGCAATAAAGCATTATTACTACGGTATTCACAACTATTGACTTGCGATAAGCGTCTATACGATGGGCCACGTTTGTGGACATAAGTTCTAAAAGGGGGTACTGCTTTCCGGGTATGCGCTCAACAGCTAGGTTCCTGACCGATGAAGAGATCGTTGCCATGCTAGAAGAAAAAGATGCGGGCCTCTCGGACTCGGAAGACGAAAAAGAATGGGCCTCGTCACCACTTGCAAGTGATGTAGAGTCTTCAGGCGAGTCTGCAGATGAACCTGAACCAGATATTGCCCAGCGACCAACGAAACAAAAGAAGAAAAGTTCCTGGACCTCGCAAGCGTAAGTGTTTCTCACATTTTTTCTGTCGGTTCGTTAAAATTAAATATTCGTTTCGCTGTTACAGATTTTGCAAGAGGGACTGTCTTGACAACGACAACCAAGACGATGATTTCCGGGAGTTTCTGACACCGCACGAGTACTTTGAAAAATATTTTCCTTTGGACTTTTGGAAGGAAGTTGCTGAGCAAACAAATTTGTATTCGGTTCAGAAACGAAACCACCGATCTGTGTAAACCAGTACACTTGAAGCAAGAAAGCTTGCTGGGATCCACCTGCTGATGGGGATTATGCACCTTCCCCAAGTCCAGCTCTACTGGTCTCGAGGAACAAGGACACCATCTGTTGCGGACCACATGACAAGGAACAGGTTTTACGAGCTGCGTAATCACCTGCACTTTGTTGACACTTCAGCAACTACAGCACGCCGAAAGGAAAACAAGCTTCACCTTGTTCGACCAATAGTGGATTGCTTCCAAGCCGCCTGCCGAGCACTGCCCCGCTCAAAAGAACTGTCGATCGACGAACAGATGATCCCATTTTCAGGAAGATGTGGATTCAGGCAGTACCTCCCTTCGAAACCGACTCCACTCGGTCTCAAGAATTTCGTTTTAGCCTCCCCTGACGGTCTAATCCTTGACTTCGTAGTTTACACCGGGAAGAATACTGTAGACGCTGATGACTCAAAATTGTATGGCCTTGGGGGAGCAGTGGTTAAGAAGCTAGCAACAACCATAACGGATGACCGAGCACACATCTTCACTGACACTTATTTTACAGGCCTCCGAATCATGGACCACCTTCTAGAAAGAACAGTGTTTCTTACTGGGACAACCAATGCAAACCGTACAGAGGGCGCGGCTGCAAACCTTCCAAGCGACAAAGCAATGAAGCGGGGTGACAGCGCTTGCCTTGTGCGAGATGATGGAGAAGTGTGCATCGTGAAGTGGAAAGATAATAAGATAAATAGAGTGTTCTTTTCATGTCAAGTGCCGTTGGGTGCGACCCCGTCGCCACATGCATGCGGTGGTGCAAAGAAGCAAAGAAGAAGGTTCCTGTTCCCCAGCCAGCTATTGTTGCTCATTACAACAAGTTCATGGGTGGTGTAGACTTGGTCGACCGATATGTGTCGTACTATCGGATAAACATCAAAACAAGAAAGTGGACGGTGAGGTTTTTCACTCACTTTCTGGACCTTGCCGTATGCAATTCATGGATCTTGTATCAGCGTGACGCTCAGGCCATGGGCATACCAAAAAAGGAAGTGCTTAGCCAGCTGCAGTTCAAGCAAGACATCGCTGAGACACTAATAAGGGAAAACCCGATGCACAACCGCAAGGAAAGGAGCGATCCGCCTGCGACTGACAACTCAAGGCCTGTGCAACTGCCAAACCTTGAAACCGTGACCGTTTTGATCACTTTCCCGAATTCTGCAGCCTAAAAAAATGCAATGCGGTGCAGAAACGAAAACTGCAAAGGGAAGACAAAAGTTAAGTGCACCAAATGCAATGTTTTCCTATGTCTGCAAGGCAAAAATTGCTTCGTCAAGTTCCACAACGCTGGCAACTGATGTCCCCGTATGTGGACACCCTTTTGACATTGTTCACAACCAATGTCCACAAGTGTGGACATTCTAGAATTACATCAAATAACGGGAATTTTTTCATTGTTTTTTTTTTGTTATAGACTAAGACTGAAGTGTTCAATAAAGCTTTGTAAAAAAATAAGGTTTTCTTCATTCCTTCTTAGGCCGGTAGTGAAGAGGTTAATGATGATCTTGAATTAACGGGCATCGATGATTACCATAAATGACAAGCTGTGATGATCAAAAAATGAACGACATGTTTTTCCCCGCAGCATCCTACGTACCAGCGTGCACATTTGGCATAGGTCAGAAAGCAAAGCTGGTGTTCGGTCACGATGTGAACCTACTCCGGTTTTTCACCACATGCGGCTTGCAGGAGGGTTACCAACCTTTCTGCGTGTAAGGAACCCTTTATTACTTGTTTTTTTCTCTCAGTCAGAACAAATACTCTTTACGTATATTTTTAGAGTAGACTGCTTTTAGAATACCAAAAAAAAAATCACTAGACCAGGGATCAATTCATGTGCGAAATTAGCCGCATAGCTACATGTTCCACCTGATGTGAAATGCGGGATAAATGCTCCATCAGGTGCGCCTGAAAACTATCACTTGAAGAGATGCACTCTCCCCGTTAGCGATCGCTGTATGTATGAAATCATTGTTGGAAGTGTATCCTTTACTCAGTTTTTTCGATAGAATGCTAGGCAAAGATTGAGGGTAAGTTACCATAATAAAATTCTTATTTTTGCATCGTTCCACAACGTGCTTGCATCAACGAACCACGTGCCTTCATCACACAAGGTAGCACATCCGTGCGTCGTACATGTGGAGTTTAATAGATCAAGGGTGCCTGATTGCCGCTTATAAAAAAGGGAGAGAGTAAAAAAATGACACTCAAAATACCGACCCGAAGGACAGTTGTCAACGTAAGCAATCTAATGTACATACACTGTTTACCTAGTCACAGTCGTGTGGTTTGAGCGTATACGTGATTTGTCTTGGAATAATCAATTCAGGCAAAAGCAAAACATTCAAAATTAGACTACATTAGAAAATGGCGCGCGTTGCGTAATAATAATCATTGGGGTTCCACATCCCGAAATTCTCATATGAATATGAAAAATGCTGTAGAGGAGAGCCCCATAAATTTTGACAACCTCTAGTTTTTTGACGTGCACATATATCTAAGCACACGGGCCCCAAGCATTTTCGCCTTCGTATAAACTGCGACAGCCGTGGCCGGGATTCGATCCCGTGACCTGTGGGTCAGCAGCAGAGCGCCTTCGCCGCTAAACCACCACGGCGCATGTTGTATAGCATAAAAATACAAGGTTAACTTATAGTGTTCGAAAGTCTACAATTTGTAATATTTATGTACTTATTTATTTATTTATTTTATATTTAATAAACTGTATGCCATTCTAGGCCCGAGCAGGAGTAAATAATGGTTTGCTAATAGGTCACTATTTACATAAGTGTCCATCACGTACTTTAGTTCTTCAATGGAGCCCGTGCCTAATTCTCTCATTTTGTCCTAACAGAAGTGAAGAAATCTCGCGATATACGAAAACATTGCTGAACATTCTTATCTCATCTGCATGGCACCATCCTAATTGTTCGTACCTCCTCTCCCTTCCCATCTCCTTCTTCTCTACCTCCATCAGCAACATGAACCGGAACATGACGTTCTGGTACAACAAGGATGAGCCGATCTTTGTCAACGTGGACGACGCCTTCTCACCAAATGTAGAAGTGAACAGAATACCAGCCGGGTGAGTGAAACACTCGCTCCGAAAGTGGTCACATCGAATGAGCTCTCGATTGCGCGCTTCCGAACAAGGGTAATCTATAAACCATATTTTGAGCTGTACATAAACATGGTGGTTGTAAATGGGCAAGAAATACTCATTCAATAGTCTAAAGCGTAATTAACCCTGATACATACACACCGTCTTGCGGACTACTTCGAATAACATTGTGTTACGACTTTTTTTTGAGCACACATATATGTTATCATAAACAGTCCATGTTGGACTGAGACAGGTTTCAACGTGTTGTATTGGGCTCAGAGTGGCCATAAAGTGGGCTGGTAGCGTTTATATATAAACTCTAAATGATCTCTATGCGATTGAAAACCACACGCTGCAAACTATCTTCTGTAAATGTTATACCATTACCAGCTACTGTATTGCCACGTGCGTTTCTTATTTGTCATATGCGTTGTATTTCTGTTTTCGCCCACGGGGCTTGTCTGGATTGCTCACCGCTTGCTGCGTCACGTGTTTCGGAGAGGGTGGGGTTCGCGATTGTTGTGGGTCATTCTCGTGGGATTGCGCGCCAGACGCGAACACTCGAGATTTTTCCGGAGCTTGCACGAGGACCAGTGATAAAGCTGGAATATTTGACGTCACATGCATAAATGTCGACGCGCTTCGCCACTTGTCAGTTCATCGACGACCGACTCTTCGCCGCTGTCAGTGCCGGTGTGCTACTGTAAATCTGACTTTTCGTGTTTCGTTTACCGGTCACAAGTTCGGCCAAACAAACTGTTTGATCTGAACACCCAGTCTGCCGCCTTCATCCATGTCAACACCCTTTGACATTATATTTTATTTTACAACCGACGGCGCTCATGTTGAATTTACGTGTTCTTCTTATTTAGAATTTAATTTTAATTTGTACATTACTGCAGACAGTACTGAAATCAGGACAGGATGCACATAAACAGACACAAAAAAGCAGTAATGTCACTTTTTGCGTAGCAAAGGTGAAAAGTTGTTAATGAATTCCACTTTGGGATTGTTTGAGGAAAGAATGAATATTTAAATAAATTAGATCTTGCGAATACAGGTTTGACGCAATGGCTGTGCTTGTGACGTGAGGCTCGACCGATGTGTTTCTGAAAGTAATCGACATAGTTTATTGCAATCTTAATAAAATAAACCAAAGATAAGAAATTCATCCGCGCCTGTTTTCTTCTTTCAGATAGTAGCTCTAATTCGGCCATCTGTAGCACTTCTGATAGTGAATCAAGATATCTGAAACGTTTTTAAACGTACCGGACAGCTAAGCTTTGCATTTTTTCGAGTTTTTCTATGTTGATTTGGGTATAAGGATTCCAAACAGCACTGCCGTATTCCAAAGAGGGTCTAGTATTTGCTTAGTACGTCATCAACCTAAGAGGAGGGGAGGATCCACCCAACATTGTTAGAAAGATGGCGCTTTGGCATAAAGAACGTAAATGATAACATAAGCCACGCATCACCCATGAACAAGCACGTTGAACTCGTGTATAAGCTGACACAAAGATTGGAAATAATGTCGTTATATCCACTCGTGTAAATACAAACAACAATCAGCATTGGCTACTCTGAAACGGTGAAGACATGTCACGCTGTTTTCTTTGGTATGCATTTGGTAGGAAACTGTTTTTACGTGCACTTGTAGCGTTGTTATTTCTTTGTTGATCATGTTTCCATTCACGCTTATGTGGATCATCATCGGCACATGAAGGTTTACCGAGCTCGCACATAATACAGTGTATATATCCGCTTTGTCTCTTTCACCGCAGAGGAGAATGTCCACCAGCTATAAAGATAACGCACAAGTTGTTCGAGTCCGTGGAGAAGGTGAACTACGAGTTCTTGAGGCTCAGTTTGCCGGTCTGTTGCAACGAACGCCTTATAGAGTGAGTTAAATACGCGTTGACCTATGCGTGGCTTGGCCACTCGTACAAATTATGAATGATCAACTGCTTTCTACTTCTTCTATTGTGCTTGCTCGGTTCGTTACGCAGGGATCTGGAGAAAGAGCACCGATGGGAAGAGGTACGGCGCCGACAGCGGCGAGCACTAGCCGAGAAGTCAAGTGTACGGCATCCAGGTAACCTACAATGTATGCGCCCGTTCCTTAATTTGCTTGAGCTATGGGTCTCTGCTATGCTGCACGCTTCGCACGTTATCGCAATCGCATGGCTTCACACTGAGCAAAAAGCAGTGCGTGTGCGTACGGCAAATGTTGTATCAGACACTAGGTGTATGTTCGGCAAACGTGTCGGAGTTCATTTTCAAAATTGGCATTAGTTTGTTTCATTGGAGACACGAAAATAGGGTAGCTGCATAGTGTAGTAGAAACTATATTGAATGCTAGTTAGCTAACGAAGATATACAAGTGCAGCTCTACACTCGTAAAGGATGGCCCCACTGTTACTAGAAATCTGCATTTTTCATCGGCTTCAGACGGTGTTAGAGTGACATTGCTTGCAGTATTATTCTTCCATTACAATGTATTCATCACTGCGAGCTCTCTCAACTAAAGTTGCACCTGCTTATTGGTCTTGCATTATCAAGTTATCAGGTATCGTGAAGCTTTGTATGCTGCAGGACAGCGGGAGACTTTTTTTTTAGTGCTGGGCTCGCAATTGACCAAAAATACACAATATAACGATGACACTTGTCAGAAGTAAATGGTCTGCAAGGTCACATGAGAAACGCACAACGAAGGCCATGATAATATGTTAGCACCGAAATCAACTAAGAAAACGCTACAGTGACACCTCGACTGTTATTGCAACTGGACAGAAGTCAGAATAGAATAAATTATGTGGCTGCATTGCTAAATTCTCAAAAGAATGCTTCCTCCGCTTTTCGCACAGCAAGTTTTACATTTGTTTTCGATTTTGATAGCTGACACACGTCTGTTTCTTTTTAGCGAACCTGGAGCACCACATGCTTCGCAGCGGCTTCAGCATGTCCGACGTCAAGGGTAAGAATATTCCGCCTTCGCGCCGTGTACATTTTTTTAGAGGAAATGGGCGATCGCACAAACTCCTATGTAGTGGTGTGCTTTCATTTGACGTGCGTTAACTGCACAATCCCTACGTCAAACTCTTTTTTTCTTTATTACGCGCTTTGTTGAATGTGACAAGGCTGAAATTATACATGAGAAAATAGTACGCAGAAAAACAAACAGTGCATCTTAAACTAACACTGCCGAAATCGTCCACATGTGTACTCTATACTCACATATTGAAACTGGACAATTTAGGGTTAACTACAACATATTTTTTGTCTCCACCGTCTTTCGTTCAAACCATATTGAAATAATTTGGGCTCCAACGCATATATCGGAGCATTAACTATTTTTTCAGGTCACATTCGCCGTGACTTAACATAGTTATCATGAGAGATTGCTCATAACAATACCTACAGCAAAAAAAACTGTCACCTTGAACTTGGGGGTACTGTACATGATCAGCTTCTCTAAACGTAATCTCTAGACAAAATACTGTTCAACATGACAAAATACTTACGAACTAGGCAAGAAGCTTTCAGAACAAACTAATTACTATCTTGGTGTGTGCCTAGGAAAATTGTTTTAAATAAGGCTTGCAGATGCACAGGTGATTTGGGGCTAAACATCTCGATGATGTTGCATCTTCGTGCAATGCAAAAATGCCATATTTCGGTTCGCCCAACATCCCAAGTTTTTTTTTTTTACGCTCTCTATGACTTCCGCTGGTCTTGTTCGATTTCGTTTGTTTTTAATATGCAGCTTACAGATTTGGGAGAGTGCACATGGGGTATATGGACCCATGGCATTAAACTATACGGCATCTCGCCAAACAGCACTCAAATTTTACGCGATCTTCATTCCGATTACAGACCTACAGCGCGGCTACTCGGACGAAGGCGGTGACACCGAGGAGCCCATGCACGTGGAACACAGGCCCCCGACACCTCAGCAACGGCGCCGCTCCATGCTCAGCCCCCGCGGTACCACCGGCACCTTAACGAAGACGCAGTCGTTCGATGCTGCCGCCACCCTGCAGGTGAGTCAACCAGCTACGCATGGACCACCACTGACTTAATATCCCAGGCATACATTATTAAAGGGTACCTTAGCTACTCCGAATTCAAAGACAAGACAGTGGTTTTTTGATCGCCCTCACTACCCTTGCTACAGGTGCTCCGGCACTCACGTATAATAATATCGGTGTAAAATATAGGCACTCAGTATTGACCCTATAATGGTTTCGGCTGCATGCCGTGATTCCCGCTTCCACAGTCTAAAACACGCCAAACAAAGTGATGTCAGTTGATATACCAGGATAGTCGTGCAGGCCAAGGCATTGCGTGAACTGAATGGTAAGGCCTGGTAAGAAACAATTCACTAGTGATGTTCCTCGTATCTGGTAAAGAACTCAGTTTCTCATGCCATCACATGAACACTGTAGTCTGTATGCGTCCTCAATTGGGACAAAAGGACAAGAAGCATGAAGAAAGTAAGCGGTTCTTTCTGCATTTGGAGAGGTTAATCGTTTAAGTTTCCTTTAAAGGATGCAAAGTTATACCTCCGATAGCGACTGTTGCTTGGAGTCAATAAGAACGAACGTACACAACAATTTCACGAAAAACAGGTGTGTGTACAGCAAGGGATTGTAGAATGCCTATATTGCTTGAACTCTGCGTGCGCAGGTTCCTGACGGCACCCGTCCGGACCCAAAGCGGCTGCGGGCAGCTTCGAGCGAGGAGGCGCTTAACCGGCTCGGCCTGAAGTCGAAGGCCGGTCAGCGAACCAAAGCGGTCACACCCGAACCCGAGAGTACGCCATCTTTTTCTTGACTAGCGCTATTATGCCGTAGGGGTGCCTTTCAGGAAAGGTGAACCCCATCGCTCGGTCGGCTTGCATTTTTGAAAGAAATCTAACGTTGTGTGTACGTTATTAGTGCGCAGGGAATGTTTCAGAAACAAGAAAGATATAAAGAGTGCGCTAAGATAGAAAAGAGCCTTTTTTATAAAACGATCTCTGCACACTAAGAAAGTATGTTTCTTCCGAAAATTGCAATACCAACCAGCCCAAGTACCCACTCTCTCGGTCGGCATATTGCTTGGGATTTAGTAAGATATAGAACTTTACTAGTTCATTGATGTCATACAAATGACGGCATCCTCCGTTAAAGGGACCATGAGGCGATGAAAAGCAGTACAGTGGATGGACACCATACTTTCAAACTATGGCTTTTACACAACCACTTATGCAGGGCATCACGCACTTGCGCAGGCCAGTGCGTTCTCTCTGGTTCAGCGCGCGCGAGATATAGAGTTTTATGAAATAGGAAGAAATAAAAAGAACGCTTTGCAAAAAACCATGTTCCCCAACGCCACCACATGATTCCTGTTAGAGTGTAAGCGGGAGAGACCACAGCGTCTTGCCAAGCCCCTTGCACAGGCCGGGACACGCTAGCGCGTGAGAGCGTTCCGGCAGTGCTTGAGCCAGCTGTTGCCCATTGGGCGAACTGCACCATAAGCTGCTTCGCATCTAATAATGACATAATTATCGGCATTGTTCTTTGAAACTGTGTAAGAACTAAATGATCTCGAGATATTGTACATGTCGTAATGGAAAAAAAGAGGAGCTGTGAACTTCATAGCCATCGGGATATAAATTATTAGCTGCTCAGGTGGGAAATTTGGTCATGCTGGTGCCCGAATAATTTTACGATACGATGCCTTGCTGCTATACGATCGCATTAACAAGCATTGAAGCATTATTTTAAACTATATTAAACTGCAGACTGGAGCTTGTTGGACGAGATTGGCGCCGGTGGTCGTGTCGGCAGTTCGTATCTCTCCCGTCTCCACACAAGAGGATACGACCTTCCCAATGCTATTTACCGCATGCTTACAGGAGATTGTGAGCGGCTTACAATGGGAAGATATATGAATACGAGTTAATGGACAGTATCTGTTAACCTGCGCTTCGCTGACGACATTGCATTGCTAGTAACTCAGCGTACGAATTGCAACTCATGACTACTCAATCAGACAAGGAGAGTAGAAACGTAGGCCCTGTAATTGTTCTGCAGAAAATGAAAGCAATGTGCAACAACCTCAAGAGAGAACAGCACTTCGAGATGGGTAGCAGTGCTCGTCAAGCTGTAAAGGGGTGCGTCTACATTAGACAGGTAGAAACCGTGGAGCCGAACCTAGAGATTGAAATAGCAGAAGAATAAGAATGGGATAGAACACGTTCGACAAGCATTTTCAAATCATGACTGGTAGATTGCGCCCATCACTCAAGAGGAAGGTTTGTAACTGCTGAACCTTACCGGTACCCACATGCGCAACAGAAACCTAGGGGATACAACTTATTCTGAGCGCTCTATAATCCTCTAAAACAAAGTGGCTTCAACCAAGGCTGTGGACGACGTAGCGAGCAATGCAAAAGAAAAAGATAGGTGTAATCCTAACGGACAAGAATAGCGCAGAGTGTAGCAGGGGACAAACGGCGGTTAAGGACATCATAGCCAAACTCAAGAAGAATGAATGCCATGGGCAGGGCAGATAGCGTGAAGGCAAGGTAACCGCTGGTCATTGGAGATCACAGACTATATTCCTAGAGAAGGCTAGCTAGTCAGCGGGAGAGAGAAAGTAGGTGGGCAGATGACATTGAGAAGTTCGCGTTTCCTAAGGGCAGTAGCAAGAACAGGACTCAGTTGAGTAGCGGAACATGGGACAGGCCTTTGTTCTGCAGTTGAGCGTAGTCAGGCTGGTATACGTAGCCCACGGCTGTTCACTGGTTTCAGCGTTGTGAGCTGTATAGTTACCGTGGTCGCCGCGGAATGTCGCCTCGTTCCCGCGTGCACGGTCACAATCAAACTGAAAGTTGGCCGCACGTGTGTAAAAAAATTAAGTGCTCGAGGTCACCACGGACACAGGCGAAGGGATACACTATATTAGAGCCATGTTATCCCGCTTCCAGCATCACTTTGCGAATGCTCGTAACTATCATAGAAAACAGAGAGCACTTGAAGCGTGCGACGAATTTTCATTACTCTGATCGTACTTGACAGGCTCTAAACTTTTGTAGCACACGATTTGCAAGTAACCAGACAACGAATTCTCAACAACAAGCCCACACTATCATCGTTGCAAGAAGAAACACGTGGTGAGCCCGACACTTGATATTTGAAGATTTGTAACAGCGTGATGACTAAATTTGTTACGTCACAATGTGCACAGCAAGGACCATCCTTTCCAACCCTCATCTCGCCACATGCTTTGGGCCCTTGCAGGCAAATCCAAGCGTCGTGGCAAGTCTCCTTTCCGCTTCTTCCGGAAGAAGGAGGAGAAGGAGGACGCCAGCGCGGCCAAAACCGCTGAAACCATTCAAGTGCCCCCTTCGACAAAAGCGGGTCAGCAGCAGACCATGTCACCGCCCTTGCTCACGGTGCGGCCCCCGTCCGTCCACAGACTGTCACCAGGTGAGTGCATACAGGAATGACTGCCGCACCTTGAACTTCGATAAAGAACGGGCATCAGCAGGCGGGGATGTAAAAGAGGCACGGCGTCTCTGAAGCCACTCCAGGACTGGCCCCCCTATCCAAGCTGCGCCAGTGATTTATTAACCTTTCTAACCGTGACAAAACATGGGTTCGCACCCTCCTCCCATCCAAGACAAAATCCTGGTCGATGCCCATGACTGCACACTGTCGCCATCGGTGCACTGAATGATATTATTTCACTGATACATAACCCGCCAGAATGAGGGCATCACATTTCTTAAAATGGCAATGAAAGGACAAATAATATGGGCACATAAGATGTGTATAGGCAACTCGACAAGCCTTCCTGCCTCATAAAATAAAATCTGTAGAGGGCGTCCATTTTTAAATGGTAAAATGCATCGATATACAATAACAATATATCACCCAGCTAATGCAAAACAATGTGTTAAATAGAATTTTCAGTATATGAACGCATGTATATTCTGTAAATGCTTTAAAAACTATTTAACACGTCTGCAATTTAATTCAATATTATCGGGTATGCATTGTAGACCTAGGACAGATATTGTCATGAATCATTTGAGAGAACATGGTAGCAGGTAATATCTAGTTTTCTCTACGTGCGACTTTCTTTTTCTATAGTTCTTCCTAAAAATTACTCTTTTAGCCTCCCTGATGCTGTATTTTGGTGAATCTTGGCTTCAGCTACGATTATATATCTATATTAATGACTAACATTGTTCGCTTGCCTGCTTCGGGCATTTTTGCCGTCATCAAACACCACCTCCTCTGGCTCACGGCGCTGTCACTAAACGCGGAAGTTTGTGAAAACACATTCAGTTCACAATTTTTCGTAGTTTCCACCAGTATTGAAGGGTGTCTCTACCGTTTTCAAGAACCAGTCTTTCGATTAGGATGAAAATCATGTCAGCCAGATATTGTAGCTGTTCAGTATCCCTTCAACCGCGAAACCACTCACAGCTCCCAGCAACCAACTCCTGTGCCCACCTGTGCCCGAGCGACCCAGCACGCTGTCTTCGCCGACGAGTCCCGGCAGTGGAAGCGGAACCGGAACCCTGCCCCGCAGCGGAAGTTTCCGCCGGCCCTCCCTCACTCCCGGCCCGCCACCAATGGCCACCGACGAGAGTGGGGACCACCTGGACCCCTCGGTGCTGGACCTGGTGGACGAATACTTCTTCGGCCTCAGAGTGTTCCCCGGACAGGACCCGAACCACGTGTACGTCGGCTGGGTCACCACGTCGTACAAGTTCTACGACCGCACCTTCGGCAACTCTAAGGTGCGCAAGGTTGCCTTCCACGGGCTCAGTGAAGATGGTCTCGTTCACCAAGTGTAAGTAAAAGTAAACGTACTTCTCAAATAGATATGAAAGAAATACTTCAAGGAATATCACTGGAAGCAGCGTCTGAAAAGTTGGCTCGTCTTCATCAAGGCTGCTACAGTCCTAATGAAGGGAAGTTAACTCACCGAAGCCTTGGCTTCAATGATATTTTCTGTTGACAAATCTTTCATTTCTTCAAATCTTCATATTCCTACAGTTGCGTTCAGCATGGGTTCGTATATCTATGCAGAGCCGATCGAGGTACCTATTAATAAATGACTTTGAAGACTTTTAAATTAGTAATTGATATTGAAGGTGTTCCACGTTTCAAAACTACCGTGTCATTTTCAGAAATGCCATTGTGAGTGCCTCTGAACGAATTGTGACCACACGGAGTTGTTTAAGCTTTCTAAATTTACCAAACAAGTATTTTTAGCGTTTGCTACTCATCGAAGCGTGGCCAGTTCGGGTATTGAACCCGTGTCCTCAAGCACAACGCCGCGTAACCTTACGAGCTAAGCTACCACGGCAAGTTCGATTTTGAAAGCCCCTCTATGCTCTATTTGAGCAAAAGGTAATTACAACGTCCACCAAGTAGATGACCAAGACCGTTAGTTCGCTTTGAGCTGCCGTTACTTTAGGTGACGCTAATTAACTGAAAATACTACAAAATAACTGGGTACGTGCCCTACACAAGCCTCCATTTCCCTAGGTGTAGCAAGCAGCTTTCCTTTTTATTTCAGACTGGCTGACGAACACAGTTTGAGCAATTGTTGGACAATTGCATAAACCATTTTAACGTGGCTCTCTGTTGTATCGCGGGGCCGTAAGCTGGTCGTCAGATCACGTAAGTTTCATCGAATGTGGGGAAGTGAGCATCTATCAGAATTTAGACAGGTGATTACTGCGTCAAAAACGCTGGGTACACTTCAATATAAACGTCACATACACTGCCTCAACTCGACTTTTGACTGATATCGCTACCATAAAATTTATCAAAAGTGTACTGGTGAGAGCGAATTCTCGATACTGTATACCCATAAAGCAGACTTAAACTACCTGAAATTTTGTGGTACTTGTTGGGTCTACGGTATACCAGTAAATATTACGTAAGGCTTTATGTCACATAACGACTGCGTAATTATGAGTCACACCATGGTGGAGGGCTCCGAAAATTGCTATGTGGTGTTCGTTTGTGCACACTGACATCGTGGAGGAAACGACAATCTAGCATCTCACTTTCTTTTAAATACAACATTCGTGACCAAAATAGAACGCGCAACCTTTGGTTCAACGGTCGACCTTCATAATCGCTCTACCCTTATGGCAGAACTCCAGCGTAAAGACCCCCTCGCAGAATTGGCTAACCGATTCAACAGTGACATGCAAAAAACTCAATACTCGTGTTTAATTTCTGTGTAGACTAATGTCATCTTATGACTTCTGTGTAGACTTATGCCACTCGTAGTGCATATACGCTATCTAATGTAAACAGCAGAGCGGTATATCTCAAGAACAACATAGTTTGATTATTTGCGCAAGGTCACACATTCTCTTCTTGCAGCCTGGAACGCCAGAACTGTTACATGTTGTGTGCGGGACAGTTGGCCGCTGAAGTCAGCCAGGGTGACACGGCAGGCCGCTCGGCCAATCAGGTATGTTAGTGCTTATCACGAGATAACCATAATGCCACTGCCTATCACCTGCTCAACCGCGATAAGCCACGCCCACTCGCCTAGAGACTGCGCACCAATTTAGATATGCCGTCACGCTTGTTGAAGCTGAGCTAGCCACGTGTAATAGCCATGACGCCATCTACATAGCACTCCGTATGCGGCGCTCCATGTGCGGTGCTTCATCGGCAAGTAACGTTAGCACTTTTGAAAAGCGGATGCTCTAGAACCCGATCGACCTTCTCTCGTATTTAATAGACCAAAGAAGCGGCTGACACCCGAAAATGAAGCCTCGTACAAGAAAAGACAACTTACTGCCAAGCGAGAAAACGCGGCTTCACTGTTTAAGCCATGCGCGGGTTAGCGCAAGCTTGGCCATACTTCATTTGTTTAAAGCAGTTTCCAGATAATACAGTAGTTATCTGTAGCAACAAGTAGATGAAACAGGTGCTTTTATTTTGGTAGTGTTTTTATAAACACGTTTTTCGAACCTCGAAGCCTGCTGTTCTCATGCTCAGGCGTCATTGTGAGGTAATATTTTCTCCCTTTAGATTCTATCGCTTAGATCGCCCACTACTGTCCAATTTCAGATCCTAGTGATAGCGAGGGCGGCTTGGAATTGTACTATTGAGGACATGCGGAGGGTAACAGTTGGAACAAAATTTTGACGTTACCACACGCGTTGTTTGTCAGAGGCGTAGCTGAAAGGTGTACCCCTCCACCCTCCAAGAAACTTTTTTTGCCATGTCATACAGTACTTGAATGACCATTTCCAAGAAGTGCCTTCCTCCCCAAACCAAAAAGGGGCCCTGCCCCCCTCCCTCCCCCGTCGAAATGAATGTGGCTGCCCATCCTTGTTCCTTGAATCAGCAATGTTTTGTTGCAGTGCCGCTCGTTGCGCCACATGCGTAGGGTAGAGAGTCCAGCCGAGTTTTCTGCTCCGGAACTTGTGTTCATTATTCGCTATTTTTCTCAGGGGATGTACGTGGGGTGCCACATCGATGTCGCAACCGGCATGATTACATTCAGCGCTGACGGCCACATGACGAGGCAGCGCTTCAAAGTAAGTAGCACGCACTATATTTTCTTGAGTGGTCATGAATTTGACGTTTCACATTACTATACACAGAACGCCATATTGTTTTCAGAAATGGAGGATTTTAGCGGTGCACAACACTTTATTATACAGAAAATCACGTTGCCGTGGCCTTCTCTACAATTTGGTGAGCTTGTTTGGGGGCTGTAAAAAAGAAAAAAAACTAAAGTACGAGCCTCTTTATTGGTTCTTCAAGGAAGTTATAACAAGCAGGTGTTCGCAAACAGACGCGCAAACTTCAACGCAGTAAAATTCAACTGTTTGTTTAGCCTTGTAATGACCACGAACATGTCTTCAGAAAAATTGCGAGAAAACGCTCAATGCTTTTACTATTCTTGTGCAATTAATTTTAAGAAAATTGTTAATGAAGCTTTGTTAGAGGCATAATTATAAATAATATTTGCAAATAAATATTTATTATCGTACAATATCTAGGTCGCTGTACTTTCTTTATAACATGTTAAAACTGAAATAATTGCTTGTCATCACACCTAAAGCAGCTTTATCAAGGTACCAAATATGTATTGAGGTACCAAATATCATACAGTGGGCATTACAGGGCTAGGCAGCATTAATGGAAGGAAGACGGAAACAAACCCTTCATAGAAACGTTCGTATCACAGTGGCGAGATCAATATTCTGTGCTCTACTCCACCAGTGCCCTCCACCCTCTCTCTCGATACTTCCTGCATCTCTTCTGGTTTCGCACTATACCTTCAGAATTTGCCCACTTTTCATCAAGCAACATAATATTCCAAGTATAATAGATGACGAAATAGCATGAAGTCACCTTAGGCTTCGTGACATTCGGTGCCGTTTGTGTTAATGATGGTGGAGGACTTCGGATATATTTTACCTCTTCAGTTTACCAGGATTTATTGATAAGTGGACTGGCTACTAAAAGAAGTACGGTAACTGTACATCTGCGTAAGAAGGAACTTAGTTGGAACACTGCAATGTGCGTCTCTTATTCACCATCACGTTGGCGTGCAGTTTTGAATAATGATTTCAAAAGCAGCTAGAATAATGTAAACTCCATATGAAGGAACTTGAGGTGCCAGTTCTACGCATTGTTCGTGCCGCAGATGGAGCCAGGTACAAAGCTGTTCCCGGCAGTGTTCTTCGAGGCGACCAGCAAGGAGGTGATACAGTTCGAGCTGGGACGCACGCCCACTACGTTGCCGCTGTCGGCGGCCCTGCTGCACACGACTAGCAAGCATCTGACGCCGCAACTGCCACCAAGGCTAAAAGTACGTCACGCATACAGATTACAAGCCATTGCCAGTAGCTTTCCCCTTCTGCTTAGGTTAGCTTGTCTGCTATGGACTGAAAACAAAAAGACAGAGTAACTCTGACTTGAGAGCAAAAGTTACTGAACGTTGAACAATGCATCGGATAGCGATAAGTCGCGCCTTCTGTGGTGCGTTTAAACTACGGATATTCTGAATTACAGACGAAAGTTTTGGTTGTGTTACACCCAGTGCTCACCTTTTTTTTGCTTTTAAGCTACATTGCCTTACTTTTCACAGTATAACTCATCTCGTACTGCAAGTATTACCTTTCGAAATATTTTTCAGTTGACAGCTCTTCGAAGTGAAGTGAAGTTTATTTCCTTTCATACAAAGGAGGAAGCCGGGCCTTCCCCCTTTGTATGCAAAATGCATCAAGGCACTGTCCCGTTCTCATAATTCAGAAATATGTCCCAGCGACGCCAAGATTTGTAAGCGCATCTACTTTCACCCAAATAAGACTGCATTTTTAACGTTTGCTGTTAGAATTGCTTTCGAAACATGGGTATCAACGCGAATTCAAAATTCCCGCTTCCTCGTTGAGGCGGGAAGTCGTTTATCTTAATTTAACAGTCCAATCTTGCGATTCGTTTTACTGCCGTTGCGCCATCTAGTGCACAGCACGGCGTCACTCCGTGCATTCGTGGTTTTCAGGTCCAGTGCCTGCAGCCGTACATGTGGGCTCGCGTGCCCAACGTAAACCTTCGACCGCACGCACTGCGTTTGTCCGAGGTCCGCGGATGGAGTATGCTGTGCGAGGACCCGCTCTCCATGCTGGCCCTTCACATACCCGAAGAAGACCGATGCATCGACGTGCTCGAGCTCATTGAGAACGAACGCCTGCTCAAGTGAGTCTCGCGCAACTGTGTGAGAGAAGCTTCTTTGGTGTGACCGTTTTGCGCCAGCTGATTGCTTTGTTGCCTATTGGTGGTACTTATATAAGATTCCTAAGGTATGATTTCAGACAGGACAATAAAACACACATTAATATTTGTTATATAAGTGACAAGGACATTATGGCCGAGGCAAGAAAGGTTGGGCAAAGGATTTTATTTAAGAAAAATAATTCCAGGACAAATAAACACATATATGATAGAGTTGGTACAAAAATTTAGTAGTACAGCTTTTTTTTATGGCCGTCAACCTTATCAGGCTACTATGTTCGAGAAGATATCGAAGTGCCCATTTCTCCTTGGCATAGAAAGATCTGTAGACATAGTATAGCGTCGTGGCCTACCACCTTTGATCGCATACTACCACCAGCTTGGTCTGCCTCGGTTGATAATTGGCTATGGTGCTTGGCTGCTGAACCGAGGTCACTGGTTCGATCACGGCCATGGTGGTCGTGTTCCAGTGGAGGCGGAACGAAAGAGGCCCGTGTGCTGAGTGACCTCAGTGCTCTTAAGCAACACCAGATGCTTCTAAATTCCGGAGGCCTTCGCTACGGCATCTCTCATAGCATGCCTAGCGCATAAGTTCGTGCGGTAGCAGTTGTTAGTACTGTTACTGGAGTCGAATAGCGACAAATGCTAGTTAGTGCTGAACGAAATTGACTAATATCGGCTCGTATTGCCTGAATTAAATGACGCAATCACAAGCGATGGTTCCGCTTTATTTGACGATACTGCAGTATGCGAGTTTCTGCAAAGTTTGTAGCAGTTCTCCCAGTACCAAAAAAACAACAAAAACTGCCGCCATCATAGACAGGCATGCACCACGGAAATCAGCTTAATCCCACTGCTCAGCTGTGGGCGTCTAAACCTTGAACCAAGAGACCGCCCAACTCACGAGTATGTAATGAAACATTTTGTGTAGCACACCAGGAAATGATCATAATAAACACGAACCTATTTGCGCTGAAAGTCAACGCGGGCAAGCCTAGCATCATTTAGGCAAAGTCAATCAACGACCTATAGAACCAACCTAGCAACAATGTGCATCATTTTTCCCAGGCCTAGAAACGACCTCAAAGCAACCTAGCAACCACCTGCATCACAGCCTAATTAGGCCTAGAAACGACCTCGAATCAACCTAGCAACCACCTGCATCGCAGCTTAGTTAGGCCTAGGAACAACTGAGAAGCAACTTAGCAACAACCTGCATCACGTAGCTTCGGCCTAAAAACAACCTATAAATAACTAGATTCCTCTGCAGAATTGTCCATTTTCGTTATTTCTATGTTTGCGTGACTTAGTACAAACGTTGCCAATTGATCTCTTCTTGTTTTTATTAACTTTCTCATCACCTTATTCTCTTGCAGTTTCCACGCGCACACTCTGTCTTTGTACGGGGCGCTGTGCTTCCAGGGCAACCATCGGGCAGCGCATATGATTTGCTCGCACGTTGATGAGAAGCAGCTCATGTACGCCATACAGAGCGAGTACCTCTCGGGACCGCTGCGAACGGGTTTCACCGACCTGCTCATCTCTCTTCACTTGGAGTTCCATGCGTACGCGAGGTATGTTGAGGATTATTGATTTGAGTTCTTTAGGACTACGATACATGCAAGGAATAACGAGTCATGCAAACGAAGAGTCTCAGGTTGACGATATTGAAATACCTTGGTATAACGCATTGAGAAGTCCAAGATGGTAACATGGTGACATGGTAACATTCCGAAAGGCATTATTTGCGCTGGTTGCAGTGCACTTGCTTCACTTGTTAGTGAGTCATACACAAATATACAGTGTTTACTGTACTGTGTGCAACATACCACATCCTACAGGATGCAGTGTGGCAGTATATGTGTGTATGACTCACCAACAAGTTAACATGCTACCTAACTTTGGTGATTTGCTTACAGAAAAAAAAAAAAAGATTTGAAATATTGGTAGGTTCATATATATATGCAACTGACTTCACCTATTCATTGTCAGGCATGCATGCTAGACACCGTTTCTTGGTGCAGTATTATCAGTGGCCCTTGCGTCTTAGAACTCCACCGATTCTAAATATTGAGCCCTCTCCCCCCAGGCCATCGGCTTAGCCGAGAGGGAGAAGTTAACTGTTTCTAAAGTTTCAATCGTTTATTTCCACGTTCACATGCATACATAGAAACGCATGCATGCACATAAATACATTAAGCGTGGCTAAACGATCCCCCGTCCCCCCCCCAAAAAATTGCGGGCTACGCTACAGACGTGGGCTATAATTCACAGCCACATTTTGTAAATATGTACGTACACGACACACAACCAGTGAGAACTTTCTGGCTCACGCTTCCCGAGTGGCGTCCTTGACGCGTTTCATTTTTGATAGGCACGCATAAAGCCTTATATACTCACGTGTTAATTGAATATGTAGTCTTATAAATTAATGCTTGCGCTTTGGGTGGCCGACTAGAAATTTTACGAAGGCCGAAAAAATCCTGTTGTTTAAACGCTATTTGATTTCATCCAAAGAAGAGGGCTCGGTCAAAGGGGTTATCTTTAAATTTATTATTCAGATTTGCAATTAGAAGGCTTATGAAACCATTACTACATGAGCATGGTGAATGATCATGTGCATGGTAGTATCATGAGAGCAAATGTCGCTGACGCAGTGCGACAATCGTTGTTATCTCACTTACGGGAACATAAAGAACAGTTCCTCCGATAAGGAGCCGCTCGGCAGGTAGAAATGGTGATCATCGTTATGAAATCGTATACTTTTCTTTATAAAAAAAGATTTGATCTTTCTGTGTTCTGTTTCGGTTTGTAATAAAGGTTGCGCGAAAGTTCCCGCTTGTCCTTGCCCCACCTCGATTTTTTCCTATGTGTTCGAGCTCCTATTATTGTAATCAAGTAATGCTAGCCCCGTCTCACATGCATGCTCCAGAGAGGCATGAGCTTGGACTTTTGTACAGAGTTTCAAGTTTTCTTCAGTGGTACATATTGGCATGATGATTTATTGCTAAGGGCTTTTCTTCTGCGTATTAATGTACCACCTTTTTCCTTTTTTCGGTAGCTATTGAATGAATCAACTTTGTTTAAAGGCCGGCAGCATTCATAAGGCGAGGTGGGTGGAAGAGGGGTTCACCCCTGTCTCTTCTCACCTCTTGAGAGTTCTCTCTTTTTTTTTCTTTGAGAAAAGAAGAAACGCAAGAACAGTAAGCGGCCAAAGGCGCGTGTACTGTTATACTTCGAATCATTTTAGAGCCGCAATGAGTTTCGCTCTTTTGCCACTTTGCAGGAGCTTGACCCAGAACGAGTTCATCGTGCCTCTCGGTCCCGACATCCGTGCGCTCTACGAAGAGCCGTTGAGGGCTCATTCCTTCTGCACCTTGGAGTGTGTCTCCATACGACCTGATATGGCCTTTTCCGAAACAAGGTAAGACCCGCTGAAAGCGCACAACACCCTCGCAGGTACAGCACGCATAGAGATATATAGTTATACTTCCGTCAATGCCGCGCGCAAAGGTTGCGCTCCCGAGCTGAGGCGCGGTCTGACGAAGTCAAACACTCCATGACGACAGAAAAAGTAGTTACTGTGTTTTGCTGTAAACTCGCCTAATTAGCGCACCTGACACTGCACAAACGCAAACGGAAACTAAATAGAACACAACGGAGCACTGACTGAAGTCGCTGGTAGCAGCCAACCAGCACTCCTGGTGTCTCGTGTGCCCACTTTGTGTAAAATCACTTCCTTTGTGCCGTCTTAGGCACTGTGATCATTCATGTGACAATCAACTCGACCAACACATTACATTAAGGAGCAGCAAGTCGTTTGTTCCAGGATGTCGTTATTATGTAGGGATGAAAATGGCCAAAGGCAGCAAAAGATGAAAAATTTTGAACATGCGTGGCTAGTAAGTGCAGACGGACCGGTATAGAAAGAATGGAAGACGAGAAGAAAGCGCACAATACAAGATAAAAGGTACACACTCTAAAAGGCAGTGACGGTGGTTGTACCTCGACATGTCAATGAGAAACCAAGGAAAATCGTGGAAGCTGCCGAAATACCGCGACTGCCAGACGGATGCATTAGTGCATCGCAAGAAGCGTTACCACAAAGAACAAAAACAAAAAAACACTATTTTTGATTTTGCGATAATGGGCCGGGGGCTAGGGGCGTCCACCAGATATAACACTGCCTCCCGTACCTCGTTTGTAGTGTCTACCTTGTATCTTGTGTTGTACGCATTATGTCCTTAATATTCTTTTTATAACCGTATATCTGCATTCATTAAAAACGTTGTCAAGAAAAAACCTCAGTTAGAAATTGAAGCGTTTCAAATATTGTGCATAGGGGGCAACACAGAGACAGTGCCACGCAATTAATTGTGCCAAACAATAATATTAAGGTTTGTGTTTTCTCGCTCGAACACTCCGCGTTCGCTTCAATGCTACCGTAGGAGCATTAACGAGGCATGCGCCGAAATATGAGAAGGAGCTGGTGCTGGTGCCGTTCCTGTTTCCCGTGTTCGCGCCAATTGCGCTCAGTGATTTCGACTGCAGCTGTTGGCTCTGGTTACGTCTTGGCGAAACAGTGACCGTGAACCTACATTTCGATTTACTTGCTTGGATACTTCTGTCATCACTGCCTTCTTCTCCCCGCTACGCTTCCCCTGCGGTGTAACTTCTTGTTTAGATGTGTGTTTACTCGTGTTTACCGATTACACGACTTAGACTCCTCCTCGCCTGCGAAATCTAAAATGCTATATGACGCTGATTGCCCTCACATCGTTCATGACTTACTCGAAGTACTGTGGTCATAGACTTACGTTAGGAAAATACACGCAAGATAGATAGGAGTTATTGCTCAGGTGCAATACGCGACTACATAGGGTGAATGCACTTTGATTGCAAAAGCCGCGTTGTTTTGATCAGCAAGGGTGCATAATATCTTCAGAACGCTCATCAAGCAGGATGTAGTGCTCAGTGAAGGCTTAAAGATCCGAAGTGTAGGCTTGCGTCGCTTTCGTCCAAATAATGCGTATCGATGAAGAATATTTTATTAAAAGAGAAACTCTTAGTATTGATGTACTGCCCCGCCACGGTGGTCTAGTGGCTAAGGCACTAGGCTGCGGGATTCGATACTGCAGGTTGCGGGATCGAATCCCGGCGGTGGCGGCTGCATTTTCGATGGAGGCGAAAATGCTGTAGGCCCATGTGCTCAGATTTGGGTGCACATTGAACAGCCCCAGTTCCAAGTTTTCGGAACTCTCCACTACGGCGTCTGTCGTAATCACATGGTGGGTTTGGGTCATTAGAACCCACATATCAATCAATTAGTATTGATGTACTGCTCACTTAGCAATTATTAAACTGGGCGTTCGCAAGTCTTTCTCTTTTCGACCGCGAGTATATAGGAAGGTCGCATTGAGAATATGTTTATTATTTTTTGTTTGTTGTGAACTAATTACTGCTAAAGAATATGTAGTATGACAACTGGATACCAAAAGACCGTGGCGTAGCTAGAAGGTGGCACACCAGGCTCGTGACTTGATCCCGCCCCGAAATAATATTTTCATTATTACATACAGAGCCGAGAATGAAACTAGACAACATCAGCCTCCCAAGCCTACACTTGAAACCAAGACAGTGCCTCCCCCCCCCCCTCAAAAAAAAAATTCTGCCTACCAACCTGGCCACATATAACACATTTGTATATAACTAGAATGTGTTCTTTTTGCATTACGACTGGTGCATCTTGCGTGCGTGAGAAAATAGAGTGAGGAGACGTGAGGGAACAACCTAGCCGGCCTGCTCAGGTTCAGTATTAAGTTGCCAGCACAGCTGCCCTTAAGCGGAACGGCAACATAGCGGCCATATTTGAAATTCACACTGCATAAACTTCATTTCCTAACCTCCAACCTAGGCGCAACTGCCTCTGTAGAGGTACTCTTTGCTTTCACAACCATTACTCTTTTTCCAAGTTTTGTCAGAGCGAAGTCTTATCAGAGCGATAAGTCTTGTCAGAGCGCAGTCAGAACGAAAGCTTGAAGTAATTATTGTTGTTGAAAACAAACAGGCTTGTACATGTTCTGCTCATGTACATTCCGATTTCTAGGTCACTGAAATAACCAGGTAATGGGAATTATTCCGAAATGGTCGTCAATTACGATACGTCACGACACAAACAAATACACTCACGCACACACAGAGGCACGCACGCTTGTACGAGTGCTCGTGCCGTTTCAACTCAATTAACAGTATGTCTATGCAGAATATGTCGAGGATGTTGAATTCAAGCGAAATATTTTGTGACGCAGGGAGACAGTGGAGTCAATCGCCGACCTTAGCACTCCCTACTTCCCAGTGGACACCCTCAAGCAGTTCGTCATTGAAGCCCTTGCTGATGCCGTCAAGAAGGACAGCCGCCCTAACCGTGACCCAATTGGTGGCAGCAACGAAAACCTGTTTGTGTATGTTTAACAGTGTTGGCACCTGCCCTATGAGTGCGAATATGTGATTGTTTTAACTAGGGGACGAAACTTTCGCTTCGAAGAACGCATGGCAGCTAAAATTTACTGGTGGCCCATTTAACTCTAGCTGCAACTTTGCAGAACGGATGTGCAGCTACACGCTATACAATGACAGGTCACAAACACGTTGTTACCGTACTCACGGCATTACTATTCAAGCAGCTACAGCAAACAGTAACTGCTAAGTTCAAGATTGCCTTTCGCGGCATGTGATGGCACTATGAACAAAAAAGGTAATATAGGTTTAGACCTAAAAGTCACAAAATGTGTGCATCAAAAGCTCTTTTTTCCAAAGTTTGAAAGTATTTTTGTGCAAAGTTTGAAGTTTCATGACTGAAGGTTAAATGCTGTATCTCAATTAGCAAATTCAAAATATGTTAAAGAAGGCACTCTTTTGTTTTCACGTGTAGAGTTTACTTTCAAGTAATATTTATTTTGTGCAGTGTTTAATGTGTGAAGTTCTCTTGCATTGCATAATCAGTAAAAAGGCCTTGCCATAGCATTACTTCTCTTACTTCTGGTTGATTCTCTTTGTCCCTTCTTAAAACCAGAAATTGAGGGAGATAGAACAAGCCTAGTTAACGCCGAACCCTATTCACGCTGGTGGAGCCATGCATTCGTGTGAACAGCACGTGTTCAATAAGGCACATGCAAGAATAACCTTCAGTATATGTAAACATTTGCAGCGGGAACAGCTGAACAAGCAATGAACTTGAAAAATGAGCGAGTATGGAGTATCTCTTGGTTATAAATAATTTCACACCGTTTTACTACAGGCCCCTTTTGAAGCTGGCGGACAAGCTTCTGCTCGTTGGACTAATGAATGACGATGACTTGCAGTGGCTCCTCTACCTCCTCGACCCTAGCACGTTTCTTCCCGGTAAAGGTGTGTAGTCCCTGTCGTTTTCCTCTCCTCTCCCCTTCTTCATACTGCTACCCTTGCTTAAAATATACTCTATGGTCATTAATCACTAATGCAGAGAAAGTGCTTTGTTGTGACGAGCTGTTGAGATTGATTTTTCGAATGAATTTTTTACTGCTCAGATTTCCGATCCACGTCTTGTACGAGCAATATGGAATGTATATTTCCCCTCGTATTAATGTTATCTTTGCGGGGCAAGTGATATTTCCGACCTTCAGGGAACTCGGTAGGCATGGCTCATAATTAGTTTGCCTTCTGCAGCGGGAATAGGTGCCCCGGCAGCGGTTACCGGAAGTGATGGCCGTGGAGGGGGCAATGGAGGCGTCCCGCTGGGCCTCATCGATATGCAGATTGCCGAGGGAGTCAAGCTTCAAGTGTGCTACATACTTCACCACCTGTGTGACCTGCAGCTCAGGCACCGGGTTGAAGCCATCGTTTGCTTCTCTGACGACTACGTCGCAAACTTGCAGTCGGTGAGATGTGTGGGCTGTGCTAGCTGCTTGTTTATATATAAGAGTATACTACAAAGCTATCTCAAAAACGTACGTGACTAAAAGAAAGCATTTGTTGGGTCCTTGACAGCATGAAGGTTCCAAGCTATCGTAGTCTCCTCCGCCACGTGAACATCCTTTGTGCAAAGGATACTGCGCTAATCAGCGCTCAATGCACGTCTATACAGCCAAGATTGCATACCTACCTTCTCTATCGTGCTTGGCTTCCTAAACAAATGAATAACCCTCCTCGTGTGGATTGATTTCTTTAAGGATGATTTTTGTTCTTACATTTGTCCTGGCCTCGAAATATATCGAATGGATGTTTCTTGGTCCGGGTTATACCGAAATACATTTTTCAGTTTCTCTGGACAGGGGATGGTGGTCAAGTGGCACATGCGTAAGCATTACACTTGCCTCATCAATAATCTTGTTGTCTGAATCAGATAATGAAAGCTTAGATCTGCGCAGCGAAGTGTGCTTGGATGAGTTCGTGAATCGAAGGGTGAAGGTCGAGCTCTAAGTGTTTCTCCGTGTTAACGGAATGTGGTAATTCAAGTGGTCTTTCGATAGTGCATTTAGTCAGCGTTTGTTATGCTCAGATTCACTTCAATTGAGGAAAGTGCCGTATAGTCAACGTGACTAAGGTAGAAGTCTTGGAGGACTGCGTAGTTTGTCTTCCTTGAGCCCCCCTCCACCCCCACCCCTTCCCTTTTGTAAGCTTGTGATTGTAGCACGAAGTACAGGTATATGTGCGCCTGTGCGCTGAAGTTGTCCCGGGCTTCTGAGCTTTTATAATTAGGAGTACTGGAATTTTCGCGGAGTACACGCTCGAAATAGGGTGTTCTTTATGATCGTGATATCAATTTGTAGTGCATGTAGAGGGCCATGCTTCATTGCTCCTTGCCTAGACTGTTTGTAGAGGAAAAGCTTCGATTTTACTGGTGAGAACTGCCGTTCTGTTTTTCGCCGAGGAAGATGTCGGTCTCATTTCAAACGGGATGCCTGAACAAAAAACCTTGATTGTAAAGAGGTGAATCCGCACAGTAAAACATTTAATCACTCCAGGCTGCTTTGGAAAGAATCAATTTGACGTATCTACACTGGAGTGGCGCCAATAATAACGATAAGGGAAGAAACATGCAAGAGACGTGGAGATTAACGGGGAATAAAATTGCTGATTTCATTTGCCTAGAAGTCTTGTGACATTGTCCTACTGTGTGAACTTTTCGACTCTGAATTGACACAGACTGAAGAGAATGAGATAACTCAACGTGAAAGGAGAATATAAACAAATGCGAACAGCGTGGCGCACCGCTTTCATCACGTGGTAACCTCGGCGGTAATAAAAAAATGTAAGAGTTGTTCTTCAATGGTACCTCCAGTTACTTGTGGCTTATTATTACCATTTAGCCTACTGCTAATAAAAGAATTCAAACCAGCGTCGAACGTAGATGACGCACTGCTCTCTATACTTTCCGACTCCTACTGCTCACGAAACCGCTTCAAGACAGACGTCTAACCTCTTAAAAGAGACGAAATGAAATAATAGATAGACGATGCTTATCTGCGGTAACGCGCACTTTATTTCTCAACATACCGCTTACGCTTACGCGGGACTAAAAGTGTAAATATGCACGTTTTACGTGTTTCAGGACCAATTGAGACGGTACATTGAGATCAAGCAATCGGACCTACCTTCCTCGGTGGCTGCAAAGAAGACCCGTGAATTCCGATGCACGCCCAAGGAACAGGTGAGAGCCATACCCGTGAGCCAAGACGAGAAATTGCAGAATGCTCAGTGCATGTAGAGTAGCAACAAAAAAAAATTACGACAAATGAAAGGTTCCCGGAGCCTCCAAACTTCTACATGCGGCGCTGTTGTTCACGTGCGCACCGATAGCGATATTCCGAAGCACATGACATTACGCAAAGCAGGGTTTTCCGGCAGAGTGGTGAATGACCGGTCTTGCTGTCGGCCCATGCGAAAGCCCACATCTCAAAGAAACGATTGTTTATTGCTTATCGCCAGATGTTTCTATGCACACGATATTGTTTTTTTGTTCTTGTTTTTTCTGAAGTTCCGAGCTACCACTTCTATATATCACAGTCCCCCAGAAAAAGCTGCTTGCTTGAGTGTCTTCGCCGGCCACACGTGTTTTGAAAAATAGAATGCGTTTGTCGTGCTCTTGGGAAAAAGCAAGCGCCGCGTGTCACAGTCTCGCTCCTATGGCAACTCGTCACTTGTGCCAGGGTTTTTTTTTCCTTTAATCAGTGTCTGTTTTGTGTATGTGTCTGTGTGTACGTGCGTGTGTGCGCGTAAGCGTGCGTGAGTGTGTGTGTTTTTTGTGCGTGTGTGTGTGTGTTTAGGCACCAGAAGACGCTTGGGTTGGTGAAGCGGTTAAAGGAAAGCGAGGGGGGGGGGGACGGCATCCCCTTTCGCCGCCCTTTTCTTCTTGTACTCGTTGGTAGAATCAGAGAGAAAAGAAGCCTCGCCGCTGATGCAAATATGGAAGTTAAGCGATGAAGCTATTGCTCTGCTTTACAGCAGTAAAGGCGGGAAGGACACAGCTCTTTGAAAGCAACGTAGTGGTTCCTGGTTCGCCATTATTGTCAAAAGCCACCCGTAGCCACAACTCAGCGCACCAAAATAATGGTGTCAAACGCCCAACAATGTAAATGTGCAAAGAAGCACTGTCGCTCTTTCCATCACATTATGAGGGGGCGGGGTTCATAGCCTCACTTGTCCTCTTGTACGTACTTCTATGTTGAACAAAGAAAAAAAAAAGAGGGGTCGGCAGAGCATCTCGACTATTGCTAGGAGCACGGTGTAATGGCTACAGGAGCCAGCGTCCACTAGTAGCTATGTGTCGTTTGATACTCTTCTGGCACCAAACAGGCGCTTGAACCGTGTCTTACAGATGGCGACGTGCCTTAAACAGACAAAATACACTTGCACTAAATGTGAGGGGCAGTGTGCGGCCGCAGTGAAATGAAAACAATAAGCTGTTTCAAACACCCACATAATCGTTTAGCTAACGTGCGTTCGCACTTTCTTGGCTGAAAGGAAAAGGTTTAAAATATCGCTGTCGTAGAGCTCGCGCGTTCATAATACATACATACATACACATACATACATACATACATACATACATACATACATACATACATACATACATACATACATACATACATACATAAACACACACATACATACACACAAACATACATACATACATACATACATACATACATACATACATACATACATACATACATACATACATACATACATACATACGCACGTACGTACATACATACGCACACATACATACACACAAACATATATACATACACATACATACATACATACATACATACATACATACATACATACATACATACATACATACATACATACATACTACATACATACATACATACATACATACATACATACATACATACATACATACATACATACATACATACATACATACATGCTCCTAGCTTTTTATTTTGAAGCAATGTATACGTCAAACGTACTGCCTCCTATGTTAAAAACGCCTACGCATTTGTCGTGACGCATGCTGTATTCTAAGACCCAGCTGGCGACGCTCAGCTGGCAAGCTTCCCACGCCATGAATGAGCGGTGCTTGAAAGAAATAGATACTATTGTTGAAGCAAGCGTCACTCTGAAGAGCTTTTGTAGTTACACAGAGTATTGCACGATTGTGTGTCATATATATATATATATATATATATATATATATATATATATATATATATATATATATATATATATATATATATGGTATTTAGTGATGTGCGCACATAAAGCGTCTGCGTTTAGTTTATGGAGAATGAGACGTTGGGTCTTAAATACGTTACCTTGAGATATGCGCCTTTCTTGTTCTTGAGCCGTATCGTTTTCCAGTTCTCTTTCCAAAAGAAAACTAACTAGTTGGGAGAACGAGAGCAAAGTAATATGAAGGGATGTCTCCGCCATTACCACGGTCGTTCCTATAGGCGCAATTATGTCCGTGCCATTCAGTGCGTGCATGGCTTACGATCCACAACTTCGACAAGTCCATAGTGGGTGCGCGATGACGCTTGTGCTAGTTCTCTCCGGAACTTGTACGCACGACTAAAATTATTACTCCATGCATTATACTAGTGAAGCGGCCCCGATGATGGTTCAATCCTGTACCGACGAAGACATGGTAACAGAAGCAATAAAAGTTTCTCGAGAGGTTTTATTCATCGGTAGTTTAGTCAGCGTGCGCAGCAAGTAATTGTTTGAAGTAATCGACTAACACTATCCAAGAAACATGTAATCAAGTAATCAACAAATAATTTGCCCGTCCTATCAAATTGTCAACTTTGCCTCCTCATCTACTTTCCGAGAACGCGTCACTCATCATCTGCAACGTTAATTGAATCGTCAGTGTGAAGCTTTCACTTGTAATCCCACCCCTTATATAACACCGCCTGACTATTGTCCTTTAAGGAAATAAAATGAACTGGGCTGAACCAATATCTGTTGAGCAAAACAAAAACATAACAACTGTACGGCTAATACACAGCAACAACTGCGTCATGATTGAAAGTGTGTTTTAGCGTAGCCACCACAGCTGTTCCTTCGCGAAAACAGTGAATGCCGACGTGTACCTTCAAGAACCATACATGGATCCTTTCAGTACCTGTATACCGTAATCACTCGCACAAAACCTATCGCCTGTCGCGGTTACTTTTACTACCAGCAGTGATTAGTCCCAGTTCATGATCAGTAGTGTTAGATAAACGAAAACTATTTATGGGCTTGTGTTAGTCAATGAGTTTATTTTTATAAACTACGTGCGATGCAAGACGTGCGCAAGCATGCTTGACGTGTGCGCGTGACCCACGTGCCATTCAGCATGTCTTTCACCTAAATATTTTTACATCCACCTGTATGCTGACGCATTGGTAGTGTGGCTGCGTCTTTCTCAAACAAGCTAGCAACTTCTTGCACTGCTCTCCTGATTGATTGATTGATTGATTTGTGAGTTTTAACGTCCCAAAACCATCATATGATTATGAGAGACGCCGTAGTGGAGGGCTCCGGAAATTTAGACCACCTGGGGTTCTTTAACGTGCACCCAAATCTGAGCACACGGGCCTACAACATTTCCGCCTCCATCGGAAATGCAGCCGCCACAGCCGGGATTTGATCCCGCCACCTGCGGGTCAGCAGCCAAGTACCTTAACCACTAGACCACCATGGCGGGGCCACTGCTCTCCTGCAACAGTGTTTATAGTGTTGTAAATGAATTCAAGCCGACTGAGTTGATTTGAAGTTCGATCGTCCTCAGTAGCGTATAGCCAGGGCGTAGCACATTGGGCCCGTGCCACCCCCCCCCCCCTAAAATCTTAATTTTTTCTTCGCCATGGCAGGCAGAGCAAAACAAAAAAATGATTATTCCGAGATACTGCGCCCCGCCCCAAACTAAAGAAGCCCCCCCCCCCCCCACCTAAGAAGATCTGCCTCTGCTACTGCTTGAATTATTCCTTATTTTTTCTTGTTGCTCGTCCAATGTCTTTAGATGCGCGCCATCCTCGGATTCAAGAACCTGGACGAGGAGAACAGTGACCAGTGCCCTTGTGGGGAAGGTCTCCGGGAGGCCCTGAGTTCGATGCACGAAGATCTGGTACAACGTCTCAAGGTGGCCTGCGCCGGCGAGGAGGAGGCGACCGACGCCGAGTCGGAGAGCACGAGTACATTGCGACAAAAGTTCATGTCGCTAGTGAACTTGGTGAAGTCGTCGGAAGAGCCCACTGGAGAACAGGAAGAACACATTACTCTTCCTGAAGGTGAGTTTCATTACTTTGTTAATTAAACGTACATTATTAGAGGGTGGAAGCAATGCGTGGCACCGGCTATTCCACCTTCATAATTGTCGCCGTCGAAAACTCAAGAGCCCTACGCCATGCTAGATGAGCAGTATAGGCTGCTCGGCTACAAACACAGAGGTCGCGGGTTATATCCCGGCCACGGGTGTCGCATTTCGATAGAGAGGCCCGAGTACTGTGCGACAGGACTGCACGTTAAAGAACACCAAATGATCAAAATTTCACCAGCTCTCCACTACGGCGTCTCTCATAAATATATCCTGGTTTCGATACGTACCAGCCCACATCCTATTATTATTATTATTATTATTATTATTATTATTATTATTATTATTATTATTATTATTATTATTATTATTATTATTATACATTAAAACTGAAGAAGACTGATGCAATTAGCCAAAATTATTCATCAAGAAGCAGTGGCCGCTTCTCATAAGTTTAAAAAACCGAGTATTTCCACGAATGAAGTGTCTATGCACCATAAACTTTCGCCAATTTATCGCAGCCTTCATAAACTCTTTTTAACAATTTTCGGAATCTCTGCACAATTACAAGGTGACCGAAACCTCGACTGGTTAAAAGTTGGAGTAGCTCCTGCTAAGCCGACTTTTCAAATAAGCGTGTTTTCTTTAACTTCTCGTGGGAGTAAATGCGCATGTTGTGTTGGAGTGTAGCGACATATGTGAATCATTTATTTCAATGTGTGTGGATGACGCATGACATTGTGGTGGCAAAAGAGAGTATTGCGCAAGGGGATCGGTGTAAGGTAAAAAAAATAACCCAGTGGAGATTAGTATAAAGTATAGAAGCCTGGTACATGCAAGACTTTACAGGGCGCGGCCGGACAGGTGACCCTGAGGGAAGGGCGCATGCAGAAATATTCTTGCCGGAGGGGTGGGGAGGGGTAGGAGCACTTCCTTGATTTTGGGGGGGGATCCCCATAAAAAGGTTGTTTTCGCTTTGTATACCATTACGAAAAAGTCTCGGCTTGAAGGGGGAAACGGTGTGCCACCAACTAGTTACGCCGCTACCTGCAGAGGCTGTTTACTAAAAAATACGCTCATTATGTTTTCATTTTGTGCGCAGAGATCTTCACACGCAAGGTAGTTCAGGTGGTGGTCAAATGGGCCAAACAGTCGGAAATCGAGGACCGTGAAGTGGTGCGCCAGATGTTCGGCCTGCTGCTGCGCATTTACAACTCAGTCGGGGAGTTGATGAACGCCCTTAATAACACGTACGTCATCAGCCACCGCAGTCAGTCTGACATCATCAGTGTGCTCAGTCATCTGGGGAAAGTGCGTGCCTTACTGCCCGTCCAGATGTCACCCCTCGAGGAGGAAATCATGCGGAAAAGCCTCTGGTATGTTTGTGTACAACCTTTTTTTTATAGCACATGCATGTTTGTGCAGCATTGTATTTGGTATAAAGTTTTTCATCTGAAATATGATGTCAGGCATCCTCAAAGCTATATGTATATATGAACAGGGCAGGCTACAGGACACTTGTTGGTGCTCTACACTCGCAGAAGTTCAACGCAAAAAGCTTTTTCTGTAACGTACTGATGATAAACACATTGAGAAAACAAAGTGTATTGCTGACTGCTGAAGTTCAACGCAAAAAGCTTTTTCTGTAACGTACTGATGATATACGCATTAAGAAAACAAAGTGTATGCCTGACTGCTTTCTGAAAAAGGTTACCTGCCACGTATGCAACTTCCTTTAAGAAGCACGTTAGCTCTCTTAAGGGTCATTATACTCTCCTAAGAGTGTATGTTGACCACTAAACTTTCTAAAGAAAGTAAATTTTCATTATACTCTCCTGTCATTACACTGTCTCCATAGGGAGTAAAGTAACCACAAAGAGAGTTAGCGTGCCCTTTTAAAGTTTTAAAGTGAGTCTTATACGTGGCGAGACAGCACTCTCACAAAAGAGTCAAATGACTCTTGGGTTTAGTATAGTGTAGATGCGTTTGTCCGGCAGAAATTCTCAGAAGAACTCTATATAGTAATGCTATTGATTTCTCCCATAAAACTTGATATTCGGCACCGAAAAAGTTGTATGTCGAAGAAGTAAGGCATAGCGGAGGACAAAGTCAAAATATTATATAGATTCGCTAGGCAAATGAGAGATGAGCGCAAGCGCAAAGTGTCCGACGGCATTCATTGCAGCAACACACTACCATTTGAAACCTGGGCTGATGATAAACATGTACATTTAGACGCAAAAGCTTCGACGCAACGATGATTACAAAATGAGGTTAGCCACTTTAAAACAAAATGTTTACGAATAATAAAGCAATGGCACTGGCATACCGCTTATGTATGACGGCATATTTTCATAATCACATCGAGTATAAAAAGACTCATTGTGAGTAAATGCATCTGCTGCTATTCCTGTATGTATACCAGTGACACCTATTGTTCACAGGGCTCTGGTGAACAACCGGATCTTCTTCCAACATCCCGACCTCATCCGTGTGTTGCGTGTGAACGAAAACGTCATGGACGTCATGATCAACACCCTCGGAAAGCGGGCCCAAACCCAGTCTTCAGGACAGGCTCCCGCTGCTGCGTCTTCGCCTGCCTCGCCGTCTGCTCCCGAAGCTGCAGCGGCTGACAAGGTAAAATGCACTTGAAAGGAAAGTATCAGTAGAATTGTATACGGAAGAAAAAAGGGCGAAGGTTACTCGAGCCTTAGATTCTCACCAAGACATTGTAGACTATACCGACTTGCCCAAGAAGCCACCCTAACTACACTAGCCGTGTGAAGCACAAGGGACGGTGAAGATGGTTCATCTTAGGGGCTTGACATGTCGTCGTGGGGAATGCTACGTCTTTCCTTGGCTTAGACTAAGTACAGTCGAACCTCAGCCTGTTGCAGACGTTGCGAGGATGTCCTAACTCCAGCGCCAGAAATAGCCTTCAAAGCTGGCAGTGGCACCTCCGGTAGAAGCGTGGGCCCTTGGTCGCTCGAGTACTCATCATATTCAATGCTATATAATGAATATTTCCTAATTACATTTCATTATTGCCGAATGTTTTCACCCATTAGGAACGTTGGGCTTGCTAATTAACTAATTACTGACCTCTAATTTAACTTTCATTAATTCAGCTTTTTACACTGAGTTAAATAAGTAGTTACGTACTTTGCATTTAAGCACGTGACCCTTTTAACAAGTTCGTTTGATAGCTCTCATTCTGGGCACCAATAAACTTTCGTCAGCCACGGTGGATCAGTGCTTAGCTGCTGATCAGTGCTCAGTATTCTGCTAGTGACCCCAAAGTCGCGGTTTCAATCCCAGCTGCGGTGGTCGCATTTCTATGCAGGTGAAATGTAAGAGGCCCGTGCATTCTGTGTTGTCAGTGCACAATAAAGAACGCGAGATATTCGAAATTTTCGGGGCCCTCCACCAGGGTATCTCTCATAATCATAACGTCGTTTTGGAACGTGAAACCCCAGATATTGTTATTATTACAGATAAACTGCTGTTCCACAATAACGATGCATTTGCTTTTTCCAGGACACATCTCACGAGATGGTGGTGTCCTGCTGTCGCTTTTTGTGCTACTTCTGCCGCACAAGTCGCCAGAACCAGAAGGCCATGTTCGACCATCTCGACTTCCTGCTCGAGAACAGCAACATCCTGCTGTGTGAGTTGACGAAACATACATTATGTGTGTGGATGCCACATGATATCACCTAATTTTTTCCTTGTTCTTGATTCGTTCCCACGTATTCAGGGAAATGAATGTCATTGGGTGCTGACATATAACAATAATACAAGTAGATTACACGTACTGCACAGTTATGACGTCATGACGGTGTATAATGTAGTATTCGTAGATATTAAAGACGACGCACTTCAGTGGGCAAGCTTTGCGTTGGAAATGGAATTTCAGTGCACAAGAAATGTGATACGCAATGCCTACGCTGCATGGTGCAATCAAAGTCATTGGGCGTAGTAAGACCAGTTAATTGGCAAAATGCATGGTTTTATAAACATCGGCGAGCGAACCTTTCAGCCCTATTTGTCTCGCTCACGTAGGCTCCCAAATGTGTTTGACCGGTTGGGTTCTACGGGTAATATTAACAAAATTACCTGAAACAAATGCTAATTTCGCAACATTACTGCGTGCCTCCACCGAGTGGTGCAGGGGCGAAGCTCTTAAGGGCGTAAGTTGGTCGTCACCTGATGTATGCATGTATGTAGTAACCACCTCACATCATATCCCCAGAATGAATGATGAGTGGGGCGAAGTTTCGGAAGGTTTTACCAGCAAACCGTGAATAATCTGCTGACCACGTCCATCTGTCGTCTATTGGTCTGTTTGACGCACGGACAGATGGACAGATGCATGGACGGACGAACGGACGGATGCATGGATGGTATGGACGCACGAACAGACAGACGCACGGACGGACGGAAGCATGGATGAACTGATGGACGCTTCGTCCCACTCAACCTCATTCACTTCGTAGATATGCTGTAAATTTTTTTTAAATAAATGCCCAATATAATCACTATTTGTAAGGGTCATGTTGCTTGTGTCTCAGCTTCCAGTTGTCATTGAACGCAGACCTATATTATTATTAAAATATCTAAAGCCAAGCTGAATCATGACAGCCTACTTCTTTGTACCCTTAAACCAGATTTTCCAGCCTTTGTACGCTCACAGGTGTGGGGAACAGGGTAAGATTGTACTGAGCACGTACCTATCGATTTACAGTGCGTTATCTTAAGACTTGGTAATGAGAAGAGCTCAATTTGTGTTCTATTGCATTACTTTATTTATATTTTTACTAGAAAAGAACACAGGATGACATAACGTATGAGAGCAACGATAACGTTGCGTAGTTACTTTGTGATCGATGCAAAGTTTTCTTCATGAAAGTTATTCAGTGCTAACTCTTCAGAAAAAAACGCAGACTCTGTTCTGTAAGTGGTTCTGGGCAGTTGTCGAACAATGCTCTGGGAAGCATTAAAGCGATAGTGTTGTTGCTTATGAAGGACGCATTTACTCGGTTGCAGCACGACCATCACTTCGTGGATCAACACCGCTGGACGTGGCGTACAGTTCCCTGATGGAAAACTCGGAGTTGGCGCTGGCTCTGAGGGAACACAACTTGGAGAAGATAGCTGCCTACATGTCTCGGTGTGGCCTCCAGTCTAACTTGGAGCTTGTGGATCGCGGATACCCAGACGTCGGATGGGACCCGGTGGAAGGAGAGAGATACCTGGACTTCCTGCGCTTCTGTGTATGGGTCAATGGTATGGGTTTTTTATTGCTATATGGTGATCATTAGTAAGCCGAAGAACCTGATTTTTGCACCATTTATGTTGTAGGGTAACGTGCATGAGTTTGTAGGCTGTTTCATTATTCCTAAATTCACGTTTCATGCATTGCATACAATTGAAAAAGACGGTCTTTCTGCACCGATCATTTCATAAGGGATACTGGCGGACCCTTGAAGGTGTACGTAAAGGAGATACAAAAATACGACTATTTAGCGTCTAAAGGTAAGAACTAAATCCTCAAAACAACGGGGTATTTCATTTTCTAAGTGAAAAAGTACAGCAAAACAAATGTCCTGCTAGTTCAATTTGCGGTTCTATCTGAACGCCTTCCTTGTTCGTTTCATTACTTGTAGCCTTTCCTGCTACATCAAAAATTTTTTTGCAAGTTTTCGTAAGAGCTGAATATTTCATTGCCCTCCGCCCATTCACACACCACTTAGCTTGTGCTTGTTGTAGTGTAACAAACTGTTTAGTGCATGAAAAGTGATTATATTTGAGCATCGTTTGTCTCAAAAAAGACTTGAGTCAATTTATGTCGTCATATTTGAACTGCAGGTGAGACTGTAGAAGAGAACGCAAACCTTGTGATTCGTCTTCTGATTCGACGGCCGGAATGCCTGGGTCCTGCCCTTCGCGGCGAAGGTCCAGGCCTGTTAGACGCCATTCGCGAGGCTGTGCGCATGTCGGAGCGTATTGCTGCCGAACGCCTGCAGCAACAACAACAGGTTAGCGCGTGTGCCTATATATTTATATATTTTGTTGCAGTATATAAGGACTAAACAGTCGAAATATTGCGCTCCTCTTCACCCATCATCTCGTTATTTCTTCGCGCAAAAACAGCCATAATTTTGTGACTTGTATATAAATGTAAACCAACTATGCCAGCAAAGACCAAAATAGTTCGCCCCCCACCCTCCCAAAGAAAGAATTTCTGCCTACGCACCTGCAACCCAGTCGTTTACATCATGAGAAACTGTTAAACATCAATTACCAGGAGGAACAATCCAAAGCTCAGAAGTATCCTTTACTGAGATGACATTCAGAATATTTCAAAGCTGCACATTGTTGTACCACGATAATAATAATAATAATAATAATAATAATAATAATAATAATAATAATAATAATAATAATAATAATAATGCTTTATTATCATTATCATTATATTATTATTATTATTATTATTATTATTATTATTATTATTATTATTATTATTATTATTATTATTATTATTGTTGTTGTTGTTGTTATTATTATTATTATTATTCACAAGAACTGCGGGTTTTACCATATTTATATTTTATTCAAGTCTTCGGTTTTGGTCGAGAGCTTGGTTCTAAAAGAACAAAAGCAGTGGAGCCGTACGTTTCGCCATGTTCATGTTTTCACCAACCATATCTATGGCGTCTACGCAATTCAATATTTAGAACCAGCCTAGCTTGGGCGAGCTTGTAAGACATTATGGGATAAACTCAAAGCACCAGGAAACGAAGGCAGAAGAAAAAAAAAGCAGCAGATAATACGAGCGCTGATCTGGAATTAGATATACCACAAAGAGAGCGGAGAAGGGACATTTGCGGAAGTGCAGACCTGTGGACCAGCTAACGTGCTTTTTCTTTTACTGTTGTTTTTTTAACAACTTTAAAATAAATTCAGGTTGAAGTGAGCGATCGCGTTGCCAGCTCTTTTTGCTATGTTCTCGTTATCCGGCACTGTGATGTTATTTCATCAAAGCAGGACATGCAATGAATATCGCTTAAAATATAGATAACCTGAATATTAAAGCTCGAAGCACCTGACAACAAGTCGTCCCTCCACCTATAAACCACCGTCCGGCATCTACAGCAGATGTAGGAACCGCAACATCTATAAACAATGAAAAGGCTAGCAAAGACTGTTAACCAGAACAAACAAAACAAAAGGTCACAGCTCCGGAAAAGCCCACGAAATATCTTGCCGTTCAATGAAAGCTAATAACTTTATAAAAGGCTATTATTTTTTCAAAAGCTGTATTACCATCCTACATTACACCCAGAATTTATGTCACGACCTTATTACTTATCTCTCTGCATTGATCATCAACACAAAGTTAAATTTGTGCGTGTAACACCACATGTTTTTCAAAATCATTTATACCTCGTACATCACATGACTGGAATGACCTCCCGGCTGATATTGTCAGGGTTACTAACAATGAGAATTTTTGGAAAGAATTACATAACATTGAACAGTAATAAGCGTTTGTGCGAAGTAATGTCACCTCAACAATTTTAATGGCGTACTAATAATGCTGCTCGTGTCAATCTCATAATCACAATTCAAGTGAACCTGCAGTTTTTCATACATCACTGTACTTCACCTACTGAGCTTATACTGTATAAACAACAAAATTTACGCATTTCTTAATTATTTAGGTTCCCGTTAAGTGCGATATTCGTCATAGTCAGCTAACATTTTATTGTATAATTAGTGAACATTGTACTAATTATGAATTGTGTCACGGCTGTTTCTTTTTCCCCTGTAACCCACTCCCACCTGTAATGCCAAAATGCTTGAGGGCCAATAAATAAATAAATAAAAAATAAAAAAAGTAAATAAATTCAAAATGAAAGTCTCTTTCCCAGAACAAAATAGAAGGTTAGGATTCATGATTCAATGCACACTCGCCTCATTTTTGGTTCATTTTGTGAATATGCCAAAGTCGTTCAAAAGTATATAAGAGGCCTATGGGACGGTTTTATGCTCTCCCATACTAGAGCACCTAGAACTCTAAGTCGTTCACCACTTTTTCTAAACACATTGAACCACTAACGGTAAAAGACACATAGTAAACCTTGCTGTAAGTCAGGATTGCGGGCCTGACAATGTGCGAGGCCCACGGGACAGCTTTACACTCTCCCTTAGTAGAGCACGTCGTACTTTAAATCGTTGACAACTTTTTCTAAATACGCCCTCCGTCAGTAGAGTAACTTCTCTAAATCGTTAAACACTTTTTCTAAACACAGAAAAACCATGCCGGTTTTCTTGCACCTAGCCATACGATCTGGGATGATTCTATGCTCTCCCATAGCAGGTGCCAAGTACTCTAAATCGTTAAATGCTTTTTTTTTAACCCACGGCAGGGCGTGCAGCTGGAGGAACCTGGCGAGGATGACATCGACATGGGTGCGGCCATCCTCAACTTCTACTGCACCCTGGTCGACCTACTCGGTCGATGTGCACCGGAGGCGGCGACTATCGCCCAGGGCAAGAACGAGAGCATCCGGGCACGTGCCATCCTTCGCTCCCTCGTGCCCCTCGATGATCTACTCGGGGCCCTCAGCCTGCGCTTCACGCTTCAGATACCCCGAAAGGGGGACACCAGTGAGTACAACTGCCCTTCTAGCAGTAATGCGTAAGAAGCCTTGGAAACCACGCGCAATGCCTATAGTTAGAACTAATAGAAAGGAATGTCAAGGAAAGTATAGGGCACGTTGTTTGTAGGGAATAATATAAACGTGAAGGAAGTAATGTGGACAAATAAGCGCTTGCCACGGAGAAAATCACACCTGCATCGTTCTAAAAACACGTCGATGCTCTATAGCAGCTGGGATACAGCAGTAGTCATCTCCTCGCGTACTTTATATTCGTGCGAAAAAAAAACGACCGCTTAAAAATCCCGGTCGTTTGTTCTCACAGAACCACAGCAATTTCTTTAGAATGAATTTTAAAATTGAACTATATGCTATATTCGTCCGTAACAAATAAATTCAGCATCGCCTTAGATATGTAAATTTAAAGTATACCAGCCTAAGAGGAGTGCTTTGAAAACGTCAACAGCTACTTTCGATATTTAAAACGTTGTACTGTGAATCGCAAGTCCAATTTGGCTTCTTTTAATTGACACCGTGATTTCGTTGCATTAAATGCCGACAGAACTGAGCGGTTCCACCCACTGTTGTCACGAAGGGCAGTAATATATTAAGTTAATTACGTGATAGGTAAAACAAGAGAGTAAGATGAGTGTAAACTATTGATTGATTGATATGTGGGGTTTAACGTCCCAAAACCACTCTATGATTATGAGAGACGCCGTAGTGGAGGGTTCCGGAAATTTAGACCACCTGGGGTTCTTTAACGTGCACCCAAATCTGAGCACACGGGTTTACAACATTTCCGCCTCTATCGGAAATGCAGCCGCCGCAGCCGGGATTCGAACCCGCGCCCTGCGGGTCAGCAGACGAGTACCTTAGCCACTAGACCACCACGGCGGGGCGAGTGTAAACTATGAGTGCTCCTGCAGCGCCGGTATCAAAATAGCGGATTTATTTTGCTACAATTCCATACTGTACAGCTTTAAAATGCCGTTATGCATGTAAATAAGGAGAAAAACTGTCGTGCCCTCAAAAGTGCTTTCTTAGCAGTTTATCGTAATGATTAACCATTATATCGGCATATATTCAGAGTCGTCCAACATTCTGCCTACACTTGTTCGACGACATTTATTTGTTGCCTCGTATATTTTTTTGAGTTGTTTCACCGTAGTGTAAATGAAAAAGAAGCCTATTAAAATGAACGGGAGGTCTATTTTCTTTTCTTCAAGTTGATTTTCGAAACAGAACTGTAGCGCTGTGGGCTAGCTGTAAATAAGGCATCACGATATAAAAATCATACATAAATATATGCAATGTAATTGAGTATGCATAATGGAGTTTCTAGTGTGCAAAATTTGTTCGCAAGTTCCCAAAGGCAAAAAAAAAATGTTCAAAAGTGCTTCAAAAAAGTGCAGCCACTATTGATCTCGACTGAGATTCTACTACATATGAAAGTTTGAAGAATGACGCTGGCGTTGAAATTTTTGAATGCTACAGATCTCGCATGTGACTGGTGATAAGTGACAATTATGTTTGAGGTATAGTGCAGCTAGGTAGAGTACCAGCACAATATTGCATTTGGAATAGCACTGAGGCCGCCGTCTTATACAGGCTTACGTCGCACTATGGACGAATTTTTACTTTAAGAGCCTGCTCGTGCTTGGTTATAAACAAACAAAGGACATTAGCTACAATCAGCAAAGAAGAAACCGGGCGGGTCGATTGCCAGCAAACTATGCAAGGCTAGATCCGCCGACTACCTACAACATCCTTAACCTTGACCTTAACCTTAAAATACAAAAAAAACAAATCTACTTAACAGCAGGAGCAATGCGAGTGAACGTGGCTTGTTTGTTTGAAGTGCAGTTTCACGGGTCGTAAACGAATATTTGCTATGAGATATTCTCTGCTTAACGGTAATTCGGTTACAATCTTCTAAGTAATTTAGGCGGAAAAGTAGTGTGCACAAAAGAAATAGTTTTTCTCAATACCAAATCAAACTTGCCAAATTTCGTGCAGCCCCAAAGAGTGATCTCCCGCCTGGCCTACAGCCTAACCACAAGCAGTCCATCGTTATGTTCCTGGAGCGTGTCTACGGTTTGGAGACGCAAGAGACATTCTTCCGTCTTCTTGAGGATGGCTTTTTGCCTGACCTCAGAGCAGCCACCATGCTTGACCGGGTGAGGACCAGCGATGTTTGAATGAGAAAATGCAGCGTGTTAGCGTCTCGTCAAACAGATAAATAAGTGTAATGCTTGTATGTGATTGACGAAATGGGCTGACATGTTTAGTTTAGTTTCAGTTTATTTCGGACATAGTTACATGACACGATATATGTCCACGAGGCAAGGCAAAAGGAGACTCGTATGTCTTCTTATGAGGCCTTCACCCCGGAATTACACGTCGGACAGCCAGGAGAAAAATCAGAAAAATAAGTACAATGCTCATTGCACAACTTATATAAACAAAAAACGAACAGTAAAAAACACATTAGGACAAAAATTATACAAAGTTTACATTGTTCAGGTTTAACAGTTTTATAAAGTTACATAAATATACAAAATTGCATATTTTCGGGTTTGAAGAAAAATAACTGTAATTTCAAGAAGGCAGGAAAAGTAGATTTACTTGTTTTTTAAAACGAGACATACTTGAGTTCTGATTAGCCAATTTGATTACGGATAGATATGCAATCAGCAATGAAATAATATGATACTCTGTAGTTTTGGTACCATAATTAGTTCTTGGTCTTGATCCCGTCAATGAAATAGTGCGAAGGTCATATATGCCACTTGTCTGTTTAGATATTTGCTTGAGAACATGGTGCGATCATGTTTGTATTCGCGGAAAATCATTGCTGCCAAAGAAAGCTGATATATCTCTGAGAATGATGGTACGTTCAGACTTTTATACAGAGAGTCAGCTGATGGGGAAGGATGGGAAGAAATCATTTTTAGGCTCCTTTTTTGCATAGAGGAAACACGTTCAGCATCCGTCTTGTTGCACGTACCCCAGACTAGGTGACAATATGTTAAGGGGGAATGAATAAAAGCGAAGTAAAACGGTTTTCTAACATGCAACGGCAATAAATATTTTAGCCTGTATAACATAGCAAGAAAACTAGACAGCTTAGCACGAACATAATTTATGTGCTCAGACCAGCTGAGATCAAACCTAAAAACGACTCCCAAGAAGTGACAAGAGTTGACGGGCGTTATCATATCGTTATTGATACTCAATTCTACGTTATGAAGAAGTGGTTTATTTTTTGGACGAAATATTTCGTACTGTGTTTTCTTTACGTTTAAGTTTATTTCGTTCACATTAAGCCAGGTATGCAGTTTGTTTAGCCAGATATTAGCACGGTGCTCTAATAAATTTAGATCTGGACCAGAAAATAAAACGTTAGTGTCATCAGCGTACATAGCAATGGGGGGAGTAAAAGAAATGTTAGCAATATCATTAATATATAGAAGAAAGAGCAAAGGACCCAAAATAGATCCCTGTGGGACCCCAAAGTTTTTCTTCCCTAAGTCTGACCTTAATTCCTGAAGCTGTGTATATTGCATTCTGCCTTCGTGGTAACTCTTTAATAATGTAAGGGCCAGTCCACGGATACCATATGTCATTAGCTTATCAAACAAGATTTGGTGTTTCATAGAATCCAATGCTTTTCGAAAGTCAGGAAAAATTCCAACTGTAAAATATCGCTGTTCAAAATTACTATCTTTTCTTTTACCTGCAGTAGAGCAGATTCCACTGGTTTTCCACATTGAAAGCCGTACTGGTGTTTCGAGATAATATTTTTAACTTGAATAAAATCATATAATCGTTTATAAATAATACGCTCTGCGATTTTTGAAAAAGGCGGCAGTACCGATATTGGTCGATAATTATTCAGGTCATTTTTACTGCCACCTTTGTGAAAGACAGTAACACGTGCAACCTTCATTTTCTTAGGGAAAATGCCAGTCTCCAACATTCTGTTGCAGATATAAGTTAGTGGGGCAGAAATGTCACAGATGTATGATGAAAACACTGTCGAGGCAAGCATATACTGAAAAAAAAAACTGAACGGATATGGCAGACACTAAAAACTTGCCCTTAATTCCAAAAAAAAGTAGGTATTGCGTGTTCCTCCCTTTTTATTTCCGATCATGTAACATCCTTTCTGCTTTTTGTTTAGCTGGGCGTATGGAAACCAGAAAAAACAACCAGAACCCAGTTGAGTAGTGCTGCTCTCGAGAATAAATTTCAGTGGTTTGGTGGAAGTTGACAGTTGTAACTGTACTTAATTGTGTGTTCGTCGTTCTTTTTACCTATTGTCCTTTTTTTGCTAGATTTCACTGTATACAGTGAACTTTTATGCTTACTATAGTAAGAAAGCACCAATTCACCAAATATGCTATATTGCTTAGGATTGGCAAGGTAATTTTCTTTAGCTAAGTGCGTTAAGCTTAGATCCAGACACTAGTTCAGTACACTGCCCGTGTAATTTCTTGCCAGTATATTCGACTAATGTAGGCAAGAAAATTTTGTAGATTTGATGCAAATTATTCATATGTTCTGTTAGCGCAATTGATTCAGACCGCCAAACAGTAATCTGTCCTGTTCACTAGCCAAAACGTTGAAATATGTCCGGCATAGTGCCGAAGTTCAATGACACAATATACCAAAAAGCATAATACTGAAACGTAAAAAAAAAGTACGCACACTTATATAACTTTAAATGAGGAAAACAAAAATTAGAGCCGAAGCCCATATTCAAATGATTCAAGAAAATGACTGAAAATTTTACAGCTCACTCTCTGGCTACGTTAAATGCCCGTGTGTAACTTCCACAGAACTTGAAACCGAGAAGTCAGAGAGCATAAAAATAGCACCAAGATAATTACAAATAACTGTTCTCTGGTGGAATCTCATTGCTCAACGAAGTCCTTGTGACTAAAGGTAAAAGAATGCCGCCAAAGGCATCGCAGGTACTAACCCAAGTGTCAAATCGCACTTTCTTTTGCCCTTTTTATCAGGGGCGAAGCTTCTTAAGGCGTGGGTCTGTCCATCTCTTGTATGTATATAGGTGACCGCCTATGGTTTTCCCTCTGCAGACTGCCCACTACTTTGTCCTTGCAAACATCCCACTACGCCCCATTATCGATCCACCATAAAGCCGTTATAACAAAGGAGGTCGGAACGGAAGCTATACGTCAGGAGGATGGAGTGGTAGCTATACGTCACCTCCGTTATAACGAAAGTGACGTATAGCTACCACCTATCAATAATAAAATTTCATGTATAAGTATATACATGGTTTGTCACGTCTTTGATGATGGAGTGGGCGATATTCGCGAATGGTTCCGCGGTTCAGCGATGAAACCCTCCAGCGCTTCGCCCACTCATTATCATTCACTCCGTGGAGGAGTACGAATCAACTGCATTATAAGAAACCTGCAGGTTTAGGTTGCCGGGCCTAGGCCTCCCATGAGGAGACGTCAAGGGCTTGCCTCGACGCCGCCTCACGGGTGTGCAGGGTCGCCCATGCTTGGTCATCAAGAGCGGGGCTCTGCAGAGCCTCATGGAGCTTCGACGAAAGGGTCGTTGTGTTAGTGTGTCTGTACTGTGCCGGGCAGGCACTCCCGCAGCATATGCTGTTTTCTTTTTGCTTAGCACTACGACAGCTCCATCTCCTGGCTATTGTGCAACTCGGTAGGAATTTCCAGTACCACTGTGCTTCAGTAGTCCTTTCATATAGCACCAGAAAGTGACCATGTATCTGTTGACTAATTGTGAAGTCACTTAACAGTTGTGGAATGATTCGTCTTGCCCTTACGCCCCTCTCCATAGACGGACAGCACGGAGAGTGACATGGCGCTGGCCCTGAACCGCTACATCGGCAACTCGGTGCTGCCCATGCTGATCCAGTACCACCACTACTTCACCGATGCCGAGAACTACGCCAGCTTGCTGGATGCAACATTGCACACTGTCTACCGACTCTCGAAGGTCAAGATTCTCACTAAAGGACAGCGTGAGAAGGTGTCAGACTTCCTTGTGGCACTCACCAGGTCAGTTATGGCAGCTGCCAATGCGATTGCAGTAATAATATAGTTTCGGGTTTCAATACCAAAGCCACGATAGCATTTGGACGCATGGCGTTGTACACCTGTCTTCTAGTGATACACCCGAGGACAGTAATACGCAATAATGAGAAAGTCTACTGAACCTCCGATATCAAAAAAAAGCTTAAGGGATAAGAAACATTGAAGCCACCTACGAATGCCAGTCACAAATTACATGCCGATTAAGCCAAGGTGCGGGGCTAACCTTTCATCTTCACATGGGAAGTGCCGTCGCCACTAGTGACACGAATTTAATCTCAAACAATGAGAATATCATGAATTGGGTACACAAAAAATAAAAAGAAAATAAGGGCTGCGGTGGGCGTGCGCAATAAATTTTCACAGAATATTGTTCGTCTATATTCATACAGGTTTATGCCTTATATATATATATATATATATATATATATATATATATATATATATAAGGGAAAGAAGTGTATACCTAAGGGCTCGTTTTTCCGTGTTTTAACACAATATTAATGAGATATAACAGACAGTAATGAAAAGGAATGTACAGGGGAAGTTATTAAAACCAATGGAATGTAAATAAGAAGAAAGAAAAGTGGATGAAAAAATTACCAACTGTGAGCAGGAATCGAACCTACGACCTTCGAATTACGCGTTCGATGCTCTAACCACTGAGCTATCACAGCGGCCCTCCCTCCATCCACTTTTTTGGGTTTATCTGTGAATTTAGAAGTAGGAGCGACAGTCAGCGCCATCTATAAGCCAAACAACGAGTGTGAAAACACTCTTATGCGCATGTTTGGCGTCACGTAGCACGTGAACTTATTATGAGCGGGCAGCTGATTAATTGTCCCTCTTATACAACCTAAACACACCAAGTCTGCCAGTACGAGACCCTCGTTCAATGAAATAAGGGAAAGAAGTGTATACCTAAGGGCTCGTTTTTCCGTGTTTTAACACAATATTAATGAGATATAACAGACAGTAATGCCAAGGAATGTACAGGGGAAGTTATTAAAACCAATAGAATGTAAATAAGAAGAAAGAAAAGTGGATGAAAAAATTACCAACTGTGAGCAGGAATCGAACCTACGACCTTCGAATTACGCGTTCGATGCTCTAAGCACTGAGCTATCACAGCGGCCCTCCCTCCATCCACTTTTTTGGGTTTATCTGTGAATTTAGAAGTAGGAGCGACAGTCAGCGCCATCTATAAGCCAAACAACGAGAGTGAAAACACTCTTATGCGCATGTTTGGCGTCACGTAGCACGTGAACTTATTATGAGCGGGCAGCTGATTAATTGTCCCTCTTATACAACCTAAACACACCAAGTCTGCCAGTACGAGACCCTCGTTCAATGAAATAAGGAAAAGAAGTGTATACCTAAGGGCTCGTTTTTCCGTGTTTTAACACAATATTAATGGAGTGACATGACAGGGAGGGCCGCTGTGATAGCTCAGTGGTTAGAGCATCGAACGCGTAATTCGAAGGTCGTAGGTTCGATTCCTGCTCACAGTTGGTAATTTTTTCATCCACTTTTCTTTCTTCTTATTTACATTCCATTGGTTTTAATAACTTCCCCTGTACATTCCTTGGCAATACTGTCTGTTATATCTCATTAATATTGTGTTAAAACACGGAAAAACGAGCCCTTAGGTATACACTTCTTTCCCTTATTTCATTGAACGAGGGTCTCGTACTGGCAGACTTGGTGTGTTTAGGTTGTATAAGAGGGACAATTAATCAGCTGCCCGCTCATAATAAGTTCACGTGCTACGTGACGCCAAACATGCGCATAAGAGTGTTTTCACACTCGTTGTTTGGCTTATAGATGGCGCTGACTGTCGCTCCTACTTCTAAATTCACAGATAAACCCAAAAAAGTGGATGGAGGGAGGGCCGCTGTGATAGCTCAGTGGTTAGAGCATCGAACGCGTAAATCGAAGGTCGTAGGTTCGGTTCCTGGTCACAGTTGGTAATTTTTTCATCCACTTTTCTTTCTTCTTATTTACATTCCATTGGTTTTAATAACTTCCCCTGTACATTCCTTGGCATTGCTGTCTGTTATATCTCACAAATATATATATATATATATATATATATATATATATATATATATATATATATATATATATATATATATATATATATACAGAGGTTTGCACTATAATGTGGCCAGGGCAGAGTCGGGGCTATTTTCAGGCTTTCAGTTGCCTTTTCATAATCCTTCCCATTCAACCACTGGATAAATCAATTTTGCATGCTTTCGATTGTGAATAAACTTCAAACTTCAAAATGCAACTGAGGGACCATATGAACAAACGCCAAATTTGAGCCCTCATCAAACATCCAGAGTCCAAACACAAGCAAGAGTCGATAATGTGACACTAAAAAAAAAAAATCCCATGCTCAAAGCCGAGAAAGAACGCAGCACGGGCGACTCAGCTACTACCTCAGGGCTTGCACCCGCCGAATGTTTCAGTAACATTTTCTCGCGTTTTTATATCAATCATTGGGATCATTTTCTGGTTATTTTTGACATTTATATTATTTGAGGTTTCGGTGGCTTATTCTGTTTTGGTATTCAGCAAGGTTACCCTTTGTTGAGGTCTATATTGACCCCATCATTACCTCGTGACGAGACTGTGAATGTAGGGCAAGCCAGTGTCCTAAGTGCTAAGCGTTTATAAGAGGCTGCTGCCATACAACAGGCATTGATGTCATGTCACCATGGTGCTGCATTTGGTCATCACTTCGTTAATAAACGGTATGGTTACTTCCAGCTGTGAGACAGGTTCTTTATCTATGGCACATAGACAGTTAGGTACAGCTAGCCAACTCAGACCAAGAATGTACAAGTACGATACAAAAGAGAACAAGCTGTCAGCCGGCGCCGTTGACTTCAGACCTCCAAAGTTTATCTCTTTTGTATAAATAAAGCTTCAGTCTCTCTCTTTCTCTCTCTCTTTGTTCTGTTAACTGGGAGGTACATGAATAGGATGATTACGAATGAAAGATGGCGAACAAGAGATGAGAGCATTTGAATCGTTGTTGCAAACTAATGGGACACTCTAATCCCCACAGAGAGATGCAACCGAGCATGCTCCTGAGGCTGCTGCGTAAACTCACGGTGGATGTCTCGGTGATCACGGAGTACACTGCGGTTGCCCTGAGGGTGAGTGCCTGAATGTGAATTTTCATTAGTGTTCGCAAGAGACAACTTCCTTCAATATTTTTAACGTAAGTTGCCTTATGTAGTGAGATTTATGTGCTTCATATTGTTCGCGTTGCGTGAGTGAAATTCATGAAATAGTTATATCTACTAGTGCTTGACTCCTGGGCAACCCCTACTTTTGCGAAGGAAAAATTGTGCAATGATGGTGTGGCATCTGCAGCATATTAGCTCCAGCTGCGTTTATAGCTCTTTGATTTTCCCCTTTTAAGTAACCGACAACTACCTCCACTCCATGCCCTTTTCACACAAATCGGGCGTTTTCCGTCATTTCCTTTCCAACAAGGACAATTCACAAAGCCACGTGCATCTAATTATATTTAGCCATGTACTTTTAATAAAGAATATGCTAACGCATCGTTCCTTTCTCCTTCCAACAAATACTTGTCATTTTAGAACAAGGGTGTCTTTCAGTATGTTAAAAACTAGGTGCTACAATATGGTTAGGACGGTGATGGCTACCGAAATCGAGCGTCAGTCAATGATATTTTTCGATGAAGCTCGTCGGTACTTCAGAAAACAGAGGGGGAAATACTAACTTTAGATGAGCCATTCTCTGCCGAGAAAGGAAGTGATGTGAGACGTTGGACCACCACACAATTTATCACCCTGGTGTGCAAATATTTGGGAATCAACGATTCGAACCAACACATTGTGTGGAGTGACCACACTCAAACTTCTATATAATTTTAATAATTGTAATTCTTGATAAAACATGATTGAGGTTAGTACTATCATTTAACATTATCGAAAATTAACAACGCTAGGATGCAATATAGTTTGCGTTTGTACGTATTTTGACTGTTGTATGATTTTTTCTTATTGAAAAAAAAAAACGTTGTGAACACAATGAAAGGATTTTGAAAACCAGCATACACAATTTAGCAGAGAGCGGCCTTTATTGTCATTAAAATATTTCTAAATCTGTGCTTTGGCTTTACAATAATACATCGCTGCTTCGAAGAAAGTTTTCACAAATAGAACTGGGCTGTACATTTATCCTGTTCTTGATAATTTTTTACCAATATATATGCAAAATACTTGATGAAATTGCATCCACTGGTCTATGGTACGTTGGTTTCACTTTAAACACTTCATTTGTTAGGTTATATATGAGAGAGATCTGCAGGTTGTCTGTACTGTTGCAGTACTGTACGCTGTAATACAGTGAGTGCAACGTCAGAAAAGACTAAAAAAGAGCGCACTTCATTTAATGATCTTTATGCGTTTGTCATGCGATAAAAATGAACGGTCCCTATGTTCAAAACCATTGTATTCTAAATAGAGTTTGTCTTATGAATCTGCAGCTGCTGACTCTGCACTACGAACGGTGCAAGAGCTACTACAGCGCCAGCGGTGGTCAGGGTGCTTATGGAACGGCGTCGGAGGAAGAGCGACGGCTCACCATGCTTCTCTTCACCAACATTTTCGACTCCCTTTCCAAAATGGTTAGTCTCCGAAAATGGATTTCTATTTTAACTTTGCAGCCATTGTTATCCATTAAAAGTGCTCACTGGTAAAAAGATACCAGGTACTCGATTAAATTTCAAGAAATGGTGTATTCGTTATATTCAGCCCGTATTCGCACCGATTTCACAGGAGTACGACCCAGAACTGTTCAGCAAAGCACTGCCGTGTCTGACAGCCATAGCCTGTGCCCTGCCACCGGATTATTCCCTGAGCGAGGGACACGAGGAGGACTGGTCCAAGCAGAACACAACATCGGGGCCCTACGTTCCCGAACCAGTGAACACTTCAGGGTGCGTATATCATGAGTCAGCCAAAATGTCAAGCTCACTCTGACTCGCTCATGAAGTAAATATCGCCATTCAGACTCACTCATACTCAGATTCACCAATACTTTCGTCAACCGGACACACTAGGACTCCTATTCACAAAGAATTTTCCCAGCCGAACTTAGTCGGACTCCAAGTAACGGAAATACTACTTGTTTGGATTCACTTACTCTCACCACTCACAGCTCGTTCTGAGTTGAGAGCACATGATCAGCCCATCTTGCATGATATAGTCTTACTGAGATATCGCAATCATTTCAAACCTTGCCGCTTGAACTCCCCTGAACTATTCCTGATATACCTCATATTCCTAATAGCTGATACACCGGATATGCCTGATATCTGATACTGATATATCCTGATATACAGATATATTGATATATACTGATATATACTGATATATACTGATATATACTGATATATACTGGTATACGTGATATCTGATATACCTGATATTCCTGTTATCCTGAACTATTTCTGATATACAGACGCTGCACAGTATGTACAGGGTGATAAATTAACAATTGAAAAACGCATTCGAAAAACGTTTCAGCAACTCATGGCAGTGGTGGGCAAGTGATAAATATTAAGCCTACACAAAGGGGAAACCAAAGGGCTGGCTATTGGAGGAAAAAAAATGTATAAAATGATTTGCGCCATCGCAACTTTTTTACTAAGGCGTAACATTTTACTAAGACATTCTTACTAAGGCGTAATTAAAGATATCGGTTATTAGCCTTGGCTTCACGTGACCGCTATAACTTGGTTTTTGAGTAATTACAAGGCCTCGTGGTCGAAGTATGTTCCTCTATAGTGAAGATCGAGACAGACGCTTTCAAGTGGTATCTAAATTTTTTGCTGTTTCGCATTTATATTCAAACGGTTGTAGCCGCTGGAGTGATCTGTGAAATCGTAAACAACCACATAGCATTCTTTTATTGCCGCCCTGGTCAGAGCGTGTTGAAAACATTGCATCATGCTGTTCGCATTTTTGTAGTCTTGTACATGGAAGAGCACTTGTTCATGGACGTTATATTATAAGTTTATTATGCTGTTTCACTTTTCTCTCCTAAATGATTACCTAGAATTCAGCTGAGTCAAGACTTGAACAACATTGTGCAACGATTCTCGGAGCACTTCCACGATGCCTGGGCGATGCGAAAGGTTTGTTTGGTTATCGACTTTATTAATAATCTCATACGCACTTTGAGGTTTCTGAAAATGATTAGACCAAGCGATTAGCGTTACTTTGTGTGCCTCGTATGGCGCTCTTATTGAACTGCATTTATTTTAAAATATGTCAGCACTCGCAAGAATCAGTCTAATTTATGTTTCTGTTGTTCAATAGAAAGAGTGCCAACAAATTTTAAAAATGCACATAGATTGTTGCGTGTGAGAGTAATGCTTCCAACCACTTTGCTACCTTCTGCTTATGAACGTTATACTTCTGAGTCCTCTATCTCATTTTGTACTTCATATTACAAGATTTCTACCCTTTCATGGGCTCCTGTGTCAAGCGTGTCAGGCGTTTGGAATGTATTCAGCATTCTCTCTCTGTTTAGCATTCGCATTTATGCACTACATGTATGATAAAAAGTTTCGCGTAATCTATTAGCACATCTTTCATTCGCAAGATGAGAACAGCTTTCCTTTCTCACTAATAAACTTTTTCCTCCGACTCTTTCATTGATTGCACTCAAACATGCTCGGCCACGTTTACGTGCTTTCTGAGCTCCAACCGTAGGAGTCGCACGTTTGTGGGAGAAAAATACGGCACTGATCACATTTCACAAACATGAATTTTCTACTTTCAGCTGGAGCGAGGTTGGCAGTATGGAGAACGCTGGAATGACGAAGCCAAGACGCACCCGAGGCTGAAGCCATACAATTTGCTCACCGACTACGTAAGTGACAAGCGAGTTATCTTGCCATTATGAATGACTACATTAATCTTGTCTTGAGCTGTTGATAGTATTGTAAGTTCGGCAAATAGCGGATGGTAAATTAGGAGGACTCGAGACGACAATAAGGGTAATGAGCAGGATACATAATTTCAGTAACAATCTAATCAGCAGAGGTAAAACAAAGAGTGTCACTTGATTGTAGGTTTTGAGAGGGGATCTCACCAAGACCCTTGCATGCGAAGTTTGCTTTTCGAAAGTTTGCATTCAAGACACTCCCCAATTATGACTTCAATCATTTGAAGCGAGCTCAGTGTGAAATTCTTCGTTGCACTTACTAAAATTGGGTTTTAGAAATGATTTGTTGCTAATTATTTGCATTATTTATGATGCGTTTCTAAGGTTACGCTTCACGTTCATGAAAGAAAGACATGTATTAAACCTATATCTAAAATTTTCCGTACTGCACAGGAAAAGGAACGCTACCGTGACCCTATCCGGGAGCTGCTTAAGGCTCTCTTGGCATTTGGTTGGAAACTAGAGCTGAGTGATTCATCACAGCGTTCAAGCGCTCCCATTGCGGCTGTGAGTATTCTTACTTTTATAGTTATTCAATATTAAAAATCTCAGCCATTTTATTACTTCCGTAGTGTAATAGAGGAATTTATCTTTGAGGGTCACCTCTTTATTTTCAGTGAACTTCATATAATACTTTGGCTTCATAAGCTACAATTTTTTGTTTTAAACAAAATTCTCGGTGCTACCAGTATGAATGAACGGATGAATAACTTATAACCATATGCTTTTTAAAATGGAGAAAGGGTGTTACGTTTGGCGTATGAGGAAAGCTTTTAAAAAGTCGACTGAAGCACTGTGGCAATAGCTGGAACCATGACAGCGAAATATTCAGAAATATATTAAGCAGCCATGAGATGCAGAGGAATTGAGGAGCTGCGTGGAGAATTTTGAAGATAGATTATGTGCCTTGTACCATGTATTTTGGAGAATAATTACGCATACGCTAAGCGAGGATGTGTAAAATCTTTTTTCAGTGCATTGCAGTTTTGAAATCACAAGTACCACAAATAAGAAACCTAGTTTAGATGTGCGTATCATACACAAGCTTTAGGCTACTTTACATAAAATTTAAAAAATGATTGAAAGGGGAGGATGGAAATTTACAGTGATAAAAGAAACTGTAAACCCAAAGTGTGTGCTCACACTGGCGTTTGGACAAGTGTAAATCTCTCCTGCAGCGCTGTAACTCACCCACTTAGAAATTTTGCGTTCGTGCTTCATGCGCTCTCCTCTAATTCAAACCAGGAGAGCTGAGAGGGCAACTGCGAATATGGGAGGGAGGCAGGTCCTTGCGACGAACTGGTTGAGTACAAGAGGAATAGGTATTCATTCTAAAAAGGCAGGGCATGTAAAAATGAAGACAAGAAGGAAGTCAGGACACCACAAAGGTAGTCGGCATTGCTGTTGCATATAAGAGCGAGGGTGGGTTGCGGAATCAGTAATATAGGGTCAACACCATGGAGTATATATAGAAAAATATAACGCAACAATATGTACGAAAAATATAAAAAATTCATGCACACACTCCAAAACAAGGGAGTTGGAACCGGCTACTTTTGGGTAGTAAGGAGCTCGCTACATGCGACGATATTTTTGGGGTGTCAATTGACTCTCTTCAAAAATGCGCATCACTGACTCCCCTAGATCAAGGGAGTCATTTATTTTGTCCAATAGTGCTGCTCAAAATAATGTGACTCCCCTTAGGAAAAAAGGTGGTCAACGACTGCCACAAAGACAGTCAGGCAGTCGTCACTCTCCTTTAACTCTCTTTTTAGGAGTGTATTTTATTGATATTTTGTGCAAAGGAATATCTCCATTTTTGTGTGAAACGTTTGTCGTTATAGGCCATACAGTTTTAACTAAAGTATAATGTTGCAGATAATGTCCCAGTTTGTGTCATGACGTTCGTAGACATAAATTTTTGTGTTTCTCTATCTTTCTTGATGCAGCAAGCCCAGTCACCAATGGCATACATGCCAACACCTGTGGACATGTCGACGCTGACTCTCAACAAAGATATGATGGTGAGAAGATCAAAAAGCTAGTTTCCGTATTATTCCTATGCAGTATTTATGTGTGTTGTTATGCACAAAAATCATATATAGAACACGACCATTGCACTCTTCTCTCCTGGAGTTAAAGGTTATAAGGTCGCTTTAAATCATGTGGAAGCAAACAATATAGGTTTATTACACATCAGCGTAGAGAAATTACCAGACGATTAGAAGATCCATTCCTCTTACGTGCACGCTTTAGACAGGACAATTATATATAATAGAAATAAAACAACAAAGTATTTTTAAATTTTTTTTTAGCCACAATGCTACAAATAAATGCATCTACATGTGACCACTTACTGTATAGGGCAGGTGTCGCAATTATCTGAAAGAGAGAACTGACTTGTATGAAGCGGAGATGGCGGGGATCTCACAGAATATAAGGAAGTAAGGGTTTTCGGAGACAATGAGGTTAATCCCGCAAATAGACAATGACTTGTAGAACCGGGATAGAGAGCATCTTTTTATGTAATGCGAGTGTCACAAGTTGACAATTTCACAGTGAAAGCTACGTGATAACACTGCGATCTGTTCCAATGATAATTTTCGGTGTTGAAAAGTTATAGCAAACCGCAAATATCTACATGAAGGATAATAACGCCCCGCCGCGGTGGTCTAGTGGCTAAAATACTCGGCTGCTGACCCGCACGTTGAGGGATCACATCCCGGCTGCAGCGGCTGCATTTCCGATGGAGGCGGAAATGTTGTAGGCCCGTGTGCTCAGATTTGGGTGCACAATGAATGAACTCAAGGTGGTCGAAATTTCCGGAGACCTCCACTACAGCGTCTCTCATAATTATATGGTGGTTTTGGGACGCTAAACCCCACATATCAATGATACTCACCAACATACGTTGATTGCTATGTGGGGTTTAACGTCCAAAAACCAACATAAGATTAGTAGATGCTGTTGTGGAGGGATCTGAAAATTTCGATTACCTGGGGTTCTTTAACGTGCACCCAAAGCTGAGCACGTAGGCCTGCACAACAGACGTAAAAAGTCATTAAAGTGTTCAATGTTTAGCCGTGAACAGAAATTTGATTTCCTGATACGCTGTTCAATTTCACTTCCACAACGTTCGCGTCTGTGAAGAGGCTGGCCTGTTGAAAAAAAAAAAAAAAAAAACGTCGGTGAATTGAGTATCTCTTACGACGAGGAGAGTAGCCCAAGGTGCTGTAGGGGGGAGTAACCATTGATGAAGTATCCGGTGCCATTAAAAAAGCACCAACTCCTCCCATTCATCATTCTAAAGAAAAAAAATCACAGTATATCCTCGGAGGGAATGCTGATGAGTGGGGTGAATCCTGCATCCGCCCGTCCTCCGTGCTTCCGACTGTCCGTTAGTTCTAGCTTCCGTCCATCCATGCGACCATCCGTCTATTCATGCGTCCGTCCGTGAGTCCGTCCGTCCGTCTGTCTGTCCATTCGTGCGTCCATCTGTTTGTAAGTCCGCGCGCCTATCTATCCGTCCGTCTGTCTACTAGTCTGTCTGTTCGTGCGTCCATCTAGTGAACAGTCCAAGTACCTCCATCTCCCTTCTGGCAACACCTGGGGCACATACCCGCTCTTGAGCGCGTATGTGCCACCGGTGGTTATAGAGCGGGTACATTTTCACAGGTCTTTCTTCCTCCCTGCTTATAAAAGTAAAGAAAGTGAAGACATTAGCTGACTAACAATGTTGACAAGGCCACCTGAAAGCGATCATTTTTTGTTCTTATCTAAGCATTCTTATTGATGAATAAGTGCCATGTAATATAGGTTAGAGTTGAATTGATATTATTTGGTCATTTTTTCAGACAATGTCGGAGCGCCTGGCTGAGAACACACACGACATCTGGGCCAAGAAAATGAAAGAAGAGCTGGACGCTGTGGGTAGGTTATTAAGGTTGTTTCGCGTAGACCTTACTATCCTTCTTTCTGAATTCCTAACGGTGTATTGAACTTGAGGGTTTTTTTTGTAACTTTATGCCACAATGTCCTCTTTTGTGGTTTTTGTGCATCCAGGTGGCGGCATACACGCGCAGCTGGTGCCATACGACCTGCTCACCGATCGCGAAAAGCACAAGAACAGAGACCGGGCGCAGGAGTTCCTCAAGTTTCTTCAGTACGAGGGCTACCGTGTTTCGAGGCAAGTCATCAGCAAAATGAAATACCACACCGAGGAAGTATTGACCTTTCTAACTTTATTAGACATCCTACTGAAGCACAGTGCGACTACCAAGGCGATGACAATGAAAAAGACGAACAAGTCACTGACTTGAAGAGAATCTATTTTCTATAGAAATCGTTATACATAAGCGGCAAAAATGATGAAAGCACGCATTAAACAAAAAACAATAGGACAGATCAGCAAAGTATGCAGAGGAGGCATTAACAGTTACATACCCAAGTTTTGGTAATATAGTTTAACGTTTTCTTGGTGAGCGCTATTGGTGGCACCTTTACGCATTGCCATAGTTTTGAAATAGTTGTAAGCAAACTAGCTCTAATTAAAGAGCGTTGTTCTTCATATCTTCATTGTCTGAGTAGCGCATCACTAACGTACCCAAATTTTCACGTAATTACCGACACCTTCAGGTTTTCTGTTACTGTATACAATGTTCCTGACATACGAGGCTACAGGATTTGTTGGTGTGCAAAGCCGTAATGGTATCACGAACTGGTCACGCAAATCCCTCAAAAGAGAAAGCAAACATCGTTTGGCTGCAACATTGTACTTAACGCTTTAAATAGAGGGTGACAACAACACAGTATTTATTTAGAAGTTTTTCTGATCACTGTTTAAACGCTCGTGTAACATATTATGACTGCGACCTATGCAATATATTTAAAAATGTCACACCAGAAGCATTGCCTCAGCCCCACACGTCTCCACAAATCTTGCGCAGCGCAAATAATCATGCGTTTAAAAAGAACCTAAGCTAACCATTAACGCTCTCTAGAGTGCACATGAAAATGAACATTAGGCTGTAATTTATATGTATGCTCTTGCTGGAAAGTCACTTGATTCAGACTGATACCTACAATGAAGGGCACTAAAATGTGACTGCAACGTTAGTATCGATGGGCAAGACTAAAAAAATGCTTATAGGCTTTTTAGCTCCAGGCTCTTTCCAGGCTCTTTCTAACACCAATTGGTGTCTTTCCTCACCTCATGGTTATTGTTTCATGCGGACATCGAGTATTTACCTTGTTCAGTGATAGCCCTTCAGTTTCCGTTAAGCTTCACCAAATTTCAGGGCAACTCTTTTGTGGCGTAGTTTATGCTTGCTGTGCGAGATAATTGCCGCCATCTAGCTGATAGTTTCTTCATGTTTCCATTTGTTTGCTGCGTCCTATATCATATTGGTCACAACTGCGTCGCATCGGACAAGCTTACTGGCACCTTCACGTGTAATGCCACTGTGTCTTGTGCAGCAAGGCCACACGTCGCCGCGAACGGGGAGGTGCCCCGAGCGAGGAACCTCAATCCCCGGGCCAGGGCCAGGCTGCAGCGCCGGAGCGTCGTTTTGCGAGCTCTCTGTTGGAGAAGCTACTGCAGTACATGGACATGGCTGCGATAAACCTCAAGGTTCTCAGACCCAGCGTACCGTTCAGCCGCCGGACAAGCTTCAAGACTTCCAGTCGGGACGTCAAGTTCTTCAGCAAGGTGGGCACATGTATAGAAACCAAGACCAAGTTGCCTAAGATTTCAATAGAAGATGAATCTGAGGTCATGGCTGCCTTTGGGGAGCGTAGTATGAAATTATTTGTGCGAGGGAGGGGTAGTGGTGCCCATCAGCACTTTTTGTTCAAGCATGCATGTGTTTGTATGTGTGCATTATATATATATATATATATATATATATATATATATATATATATATATATATATTCAAGTAGATCCGCCGTGAAAATTCACGAGGTTTTTATCTTTCGACGTTTCAACCAGGGGGGGGGGGGGGTGGAGTGTGATTGAACCGCATAACACTGCTCCCTAGCACCATCACTGCGTCCTTGTTACCAAGCTATTAAATTATTGTAACGCCACACGGGCAATACAGGTAGTGTGTATAGGGCTTATGCTACGGAAATCATTGAAATTGCAGATATAAATGAATTTAACTTTAACAGTTATATTACAAGATACACCAGCGAAGCGTAATGACGGCACTGTAGACTTAAGTGGTGTAATTCGGAAAAGTCCGTAGATAGACGAGAATGAAGTAATAACACTTCGAATTTAGAAAACATGACCTTTAAGAGTGCAACGCAATAGTGTAATAAATTCCGCTATACATTATCTCCTTATACGTGCGTCACGCTTCGCTTTTCCATTGAAAGTTGAGAAGCGTGGCGAGAAGAAAAGCGTTGTGGGCGAGACATTTGCTAATAACAACTCTGCCACGGTGCCTACAGCAATTACAGTACGAAGAACTCACTGTACCATAAGTATTTCATCAGTCAAACAACGATAGCTGGTAATCTGTGTTAAAATTTACGAACTGGTATCCTAATGGATAAGTGCAGATACTGTCACAGCTTTCAGATGCCCATATAAAAAATACCGAACGTCGACCACACTCACAAGATACATTTGATCTGTCGTTGATAGACGTACGTGACTCCTGTTAGATATTTCCGAGTCTAATATTTTCCATAATGTGTTGCTTTCTATCTTCCATCCTTCAATATATTCACCTGTCCTGATTAGGAGACAAGCATGACTCCTCTCTGAGATTTACTTTTCAGCCTGCTTCCTACTTGTTTTTGCCACTTCCTTGCGTTATTACGGGCAGATAGCAAATATCCATGAGCCGCACGTGTCTTCAGTATTTTTTTTGTGAATGATTGATGTAACTTTTCTTATTTTCTTCGCAGGTGGTGTTGCCGCTGATGGAGAAGGTATTTGTGGCGCACCGCGCATTTTTCTTGATGTCGCCCACTGCCACTTCTACGGTAGGCACGGCCACCATACGCGAGAAGGAGATGGTCGCAAGGTAAGTTAAAAACTACCTCTATGGAGCTCTTTATTGACCGTAGTGTGGCTCAGAAAGTGAACTTTCATACGAACGTGGATATAGGTTTGGTATGGTTGAAGGTAACAATGATGTTAACCTTCACATTTAGATAACGCAAATTTTATTTTGAAAACTTAGACTGCACTTGGGTGAAGACACAAGAGTAGGGAAGACAGCAAGGACGCAGAACAGGGTTCGTCCAGTCGTCAACGATTGTGTTCTGCACCCAGCGTAGTTTCAGTTCTGAAAATAATATTTCACGAATGAGACTTCTCTTTCTGTTCAAAATATGCCCTCTGCGATAGCGAAAGTCATCGTGGCATCAATAAATCCACCCTACTTTATTGGCTTCTTCCCTCCCATATACTTTTAATAAGCTATTGTTTCCATGCCCCTTTTCTCACAATTTTTAATAAATAATGCATCACCAGCAAAATCACAATATCAAAATCTATTAGCTTTAAATGGCTGATAAAAGGTTCTATTTAGGCATTATAAACATCATGAAACAACACTGTCTTATAAATTGATATTGAAATTGTGAAGCATAATTGATGCAGTTTAGTATTCAAACATATCCTGTGTATTCATACCAAAAAATCGCATATTCATTTTCAAAGTCGAAGATTGTGTTTGTAGTGATATGTAAATCAAGAAAGAGCGGTTGGTGTTAAGCATATATTTTTAATTAAATGCTAACAAGTATTCGCATTATGACGAAGAAACCGAATGATACGCAGGTGATGGCTCGTATTAATTGATGTAGGCCCTATACTCTACGTCAAGCATCAGGTGATTAGTGGAGGTATAGCTGTGCTCACTGCCTTACTCTTTGTTTTTTCTGTAGCCTGTTCTGCAAGCTGGGCGGTCTGCTGAGAGCCAAGTTCAGCGTCTTTGGTAATGAATGCAAGTTGGCTGTCTCGTGTCTTCAGGTGCTCATTCGGGCAACGGATGCAAAGTAAGTGGTGTCGCCGAGGCTTGTAAGTCAAATCTGTGGGATAACACTTTCCTGTCCGTGATAGCCATATGAATTATACCTATGCTGGGTCTGATGTACACGCTATGGGTCAAGTAGCGATGTTGTTCAATCAAGTTTTGTTTGTGCAATGGCCGTAAATTATCATTACTTTAGCTTATTGAGGTGATTCCCGATTCATACATCTTTAATGTTACTATTCATGAAAGTTCTTTACATGACAAGTGTTTTATATACTATGAGAAGGGAATAATTTATTTTCAGGTTCAGTTGATAAGAACTAAAGCAGAACCAGATCAACGCTACGATAGTGGTGCGAAGGTCACACCATGTACCACATACTTGTGTAATACAAACGAGCAAGAGACTTGGTTAAATATATAATGTCGTGAAAGAGATAAATGATGGAGAGACACTAATAAGGAGCCATATAACACAGGTTTCAATTTCTGGAGCTAGAAAACAAAGCAACACTCTGAGACGTTTAGACAACTTCAAAGTTTTAGTGCACATCTGCAAGCATCTTTATATCTCCATACAACACCACTGTTTCTCGTAACGTTTACGAGGATAGTATGTAATCAATTGTTATCGTTCAGTGCATAAGTACAATCTGAACGATTATTTCATAGGGCAATAGTGAAGAATTGTCCGGATTTTGTGAAGACTTCGATGCTCACGTACTTCAACAACGCGGCTGATGACTTGGCCCAGACGCTAATAAACCTCGAGCAAGGACGCTACAGTCACCTTCGCGGCACGACGATGAAGACGTCATCGTCGCTCAACTACGTACAACTTGTTCTCCTGCCTGTGCTCACAGCGCTGTTTGACCACCTAGCTGCCAACGAGTTCGGCAGTGACTTGTTGCGTGAGTGTGCCAAGCCTTCTTTCTATAGTCAGCACTAGAAGATTCTTACCTAACAATTTTGCCCATAGGATTCCTGTAACAGTTACAGTTTATTGTTACCTATGATAACATCTCAGTGGTGGTTATGCTGTTTTCGCTTAATGTCTGCAAATTTAGGTAAGTTTAATCTATCATTGTTGGTTGCTGTTTAGAGCATAATATCTGTAAGTCTAGTCTGGTAATTCGGTGTTATTTTAAAGATTACCTTTCACTACAAGGCCCCAATCGTAAAGTATCAGCTGGAGAGTCTTGAAAGTGTGCATGATAGAGAATGTTCGGCGTATGCAGTACTGTAGTATCTTAAAAAGCGGCGTTCGTTGACGAGTATCATCTTAACTTAGTGTACTTACCCGCACGCTAACAAATGGTGTAAGAATGTGGTTATCTGCGGTGTTGCTGGACACCTAATCACTGATGTCATCCAGTGCTGTCTCTTCTTCGCTGACTACCCGGATGATGGCTAGCATTGCGTATGAACAGCAATAACAGCAAAACTATCTTGACTCAGTGCTAAATAGCTGAATTGTGCAGTGTTTGTGCGTGTAACTTTAATAATTCAGGCACATTTCAGGTACTACACCACTCAAGTATACACGCAATGTTTTGTGACTACAGATTTTTCACAAATCAATGACAGTCTGCGTTCTGTAGTATTCGCGAAAGCAGTCTCCGCGAAACGGCAATGTTTTACCACAAGTGAAAGTATATTACTTGACGAATTAGCAAACAGTATGTTAGTACATTTATCATTATTAGCTTCAGGGCACTTGTGTCAGTTCAAAGTTGCAATGCACGTCCATTTATAACGTGGCCATATTTTTAGAAATCATAAAATTTGCAGGTTCTGCGAGGTATTTATCAAGTATTTTACGGGTGATGTTTTGTTAATGATTACTTTACGGGTGATGTCATACTTTATGATGCTCTGTGCTGAGAAGAAAAACAGCCTCTTCATTAGTGAAGGTTAAAACTACGCGTGGTAAAGAAGCATCAAAAATGTTGTAGGTGCTGTGAGGTATTCATCATGTATTTTACGAGTGGTGTCATACTTTACGATGCTCTGTGCTCAGAAAAAAAAAACAGCTTCTCGGTTACCAAAGGTTAGAACTACACGTGGAAAGGAAGCATCAGAAATGTTGTAGGTGCTGCGAGGTACTGATAATGTATTTTACAGGTAATGTCGTATTTTATGATGCTCTGTGCTCAGAAAAAAAAAACAACTTCTCGGTTACCGAAGGTTACAACTACACCAGGAAAGGAAGCATAAGAAATCTTGTAGGTGCTGCGAGGTACTGATAATGTATTTTACAGGTAATGTCGTATTTTATGATGCTCTGTGCTCAGAAAAAAAAAAACAACTTCTTGGTTACCGAAGGTTAAAACTACACGAGGAAAGGAAGCATAAGAAATCTTGTAGGTGCTGCGAGGTACTGATAATGTATTTTACAGGTAATGTCGTATTTTATGATGCTCTGTGCTCAGAAAAAAAAAACAACTTCTCGGTTACCGAAGGTTAAAACTACACGAGGAAAGGAAGCATAAGAAATCTTGTAGGTGCTGCGAGGTACTGATAATGTATTTTACAGGTAATGTCGTATTTTATGATGCTCTGTGCTCAGAAAAAAAACAACTTCTCGGTTACAGAAGGTTAAAACTACACGAGGAAAGGAAGCATAAGAAATCTTGTAGGTGCTGCGAGGTACTGATAATGTATTTTACAGGTAATGTATTTTATGATGCTCTGTGCTCAGAAAAAAAAACAACTTCTCGGTTACCGAAGGTTAAAACTACACGAGGAAAGGAAGCATAAGAAATCTTGTAGGTGCTGCGAGGTATTTATCATCTATCATATGGGTGATGTCATATTTTATGATGCTCTGTGCTCAGAAAAAAGCGACCTCTCGGTTACTGATGGTTAAAACTACACGTGGCAAGAAAGCACCACAATTTGAATAATGGCGCGCCAATTCATAAATTGGTCAGTGAAATGGGCAATCATTCTAAAACACGTGAGCAGACAGCTTATTTTTAGAATCGATGTGTGGTCTTTATCTGTTCTTGTTGAAAATGTAAAGGGGAAAAAAAGGCGCCACAGAGCTTATTGTGCACATGGAAAGAACATCTTGATTGTGCTACGTGGCCTTCTTGGGCACAGCTGAAAAAACAGCAACAAATATAGCATCAAACACTACACACAAAAAAAGCCGATTAGCTGGCGCAAGTGGGAGAACTTGCTGCTAGTGGCAAAAAAATTCGGCAAACAAGTGCCTAAATGAAGTTTCATCATTTCCTTGTCAAGGGAAGTGGCGCCGAGATGTAAAAGGGTGGTCGCGTTTCATACCTGCCAGGTGCGACCAATTCCAGCATAGCCCTGAGATGGCGATCACGAGTACCTAGGAATTCTCGTCACTCTTGCAATTTCCTAAAAACGGATATGACACATATTGGCATGCACTGTTGTTTTCCCATATAAAACAATTACCCTGATTTGAATGTTTTAAATGTTATGCTCAAAATTCATTTAACCGTGAAAGTGTCTTTGTGAGAAAAATTCAATGCAGCCTTTGCGTGCGAAAACAGGAGCCTTCTTCTCATACACCTATTTAATGAAATGTTCATGATATGAAAACACCCTGTTCGAGTATTTTTGCCCGTTGTTTGCCTTCGTGATAGCGGCACGTTTGATGCTTTATGACACAGAGGGGAACGCGCTTACTGCAATATGCTTCAGAGTATATGTGCTAGCTCTCTTACATACTTGGACAAAACTTATGTTTGTGGTTTCTTCATTTTTTTATACTAGTGAGTGACATCCAGGTGGCCTGCTACAAGATCCTGAATAGCCTGTATACATTGGGAACCAACCTGGAACTTCACGGTGGCAGGTGGGTGTGTTAGCCCTCAGAGCCCTGTGTTTTCGTTTTGGTCAGAGACGTTTTTGTGCACGTTTTTCTAATAGATGTAAGCTCAAAAGACCACGAACGACGAATAGAGGCAGTGGTGCAATACTTACGGAATAATGAACGTAATGCCAAATTAGGTTATCTTAGATGAGTCGTCATGAAATAACAAGATTGGCTGTTTATTCTCACTGCTTGCCAGGGTAAAGAAAGTGTGAATCAACGTTTTATTCCCAATGTGAAATACACTGAAATATCTTTGGTACGTCATCTCAAAAATGGCGCTTCGGCACCTCAGCCCATGTGTCTCTGCTTGACCCAAGACTTCAGTCAAGCATGTTTTTCTTTGTGGCCTCTAGCGGAGCAAACCTTCCACAATTTTGAAGTCGGTCACGGTTAGGATGATCAATGAAGTACTATCTATAGAATGAGCATTTTTGGTCTCATTACCGAGATGCCAGGCGAAATGTGTGGTGGTGTCAACTGACTTCACCAGGGTCGAAAGTGTTCTGCAGTGAATTGAACTACTTATCAAGTTCATTATTGTAGATTTACTGCCAATTTAGGAAGAAAGAGAGCAAGCAAGCGCATGTGCTTTGACTCATTACTTTATATATAAAACGAAGTGCGACCATCAGTATTTTCCGAGTGGGTTCTTTGGAATCAATTTTTACTGAGAGTGTCTTGAAACTACAGGTTGAAAGATGACACAATGTATCGCCTGAACTTCAGAATAATAAATATTTTATTATTGAAATACAGCATATAGGTACATCCTCTGCAAGTTAGTGTTTATATTTAAACTTTTAAAAATGAATTTTTACATTTACGAGCCGTAAAGCGTTCGTCAGTATTTCTTATGCACTTTTCTTTACAGTTAATTTTTTTGTTTTTGGATATAAGGTTGTGTCATAGTTCTATTCCTGTTTTTTATATAGGTCTTTCCGTCTTGTGGTAATTTTCCTTTCGTTTTTTATAGGTCTTTTATCAAAGCGGAGTTGGAACGGTGAGCATATTTTTATTGTTTTGTGTTAGCACACAGAGAACATTGTAGGAGAGATCACGGAAGGCATCCTTATTAGATATTTTTATTGCGACAGCACATCAGCCTAAATGCAAATAGTATGTCAGCCAACTTCCTGAAAGTGCTGTGTGCAATTATTTTTGCGTGAACTTCAGAATATGCGAACTTTTGCCTGTCCCCAACACTCCACAGTTCAATATTGAATGTTAAGAGAGCTTAACGGGAATATTTGAAGTTTCTTTGGAAGTTAAATGTTTTTTTTGTGACACGGTTTACTTGCTTACGCTTCACCTTTCGAATAAACAGCGATACTTTGAATACACAAGAATATTTTTTCAAAACTCTTTTGAAAAAACAAATACACTACGTGAATATCGCGTAATAAAGGGGTCTTAACGCATGTATAATGACTTGGTAGAAACGTGCCACTCCAGGCGTAAATGCATGTGAATTACACTAAGCGTAGGTGTTTTGAAAGCCCACTTTCTACAAAACACTCAGACATATCTATCTTATTAAGCTAAAGCAACAATACAATAAACAGCTGCGTAAGTTAACGTGATGCCCTATGAACGTGTAGAGGGCCCTTCACCGATTAACAAAAGCAATAGTTAAGACAGTGGGCAATTAGCAACTGAGCTTGGTAGGCCATTTTGAACAGCCGAAGTTACGCAATCAGTGGTTGTTTTCTTGCGGGACGTTTCAGGCAAGCACCGGGAACTGAATCTGGCTAGCGATTGAACAGGTGGTGCATACGAGGCCCGATTACGCTATCGCAATCTTTTCTTTAAGCTGAAGCTCAAGCATCCTCTAAGTTTTCTTTTTGTTTTTTTACAGGCATCGACCTGCGTATGGTAACTGCTTGGGTGCATTCGCAGCCACCTTTCCCGTGGCGTTTTTGGAGCCTTCGCACAACAAGCACAATCCCTACTGCATTCATGGCAAAGCTCAAGAACATTCTTTGGAAGCGCAAGGTTTGTTTGATGCTTTCTGATTGAAGTCGCCCAAATTCGGAATGTTGTCCATAGCTGCTATAGTCAGACCAAAGGTTCCACAGGAGAAACTCACGAAGCAGTTGCAACCAACGTGGTTAAATTTTTTAAAAATGCTGAAGTGGAAGCTCCCGCAATGCTTTACCAGCAATCACTAGTGAAGCCAGCCTTTGCCCTCCAATTGCCTCAGAAACACGCTATTTTTTGGTGGTACCATTTAGACATCAAGTGACTTTGACCTGTTAGTGTAAAGGCTACGTTATTCATAAATTAAAAGATAGCTGTTTTCGATAAAATACCCTACGGAAACAAGTATCCATGACCTAAGTTTATATAAAATTTGCCTTGAATATTAGGGTTACTAAATGATTGATATGTTGGGTTTAACGTTCCAATACCAACATATGATTATGAGAGATGCTGTGGTAGAGGGCTCCGAAAATTTCGACCACCTGGGGTTCTTCGTGGTCGAAATTTTCGGAGCCCTCCACAATGGCGTCTCTCATAATTATATGGTGGTACGAGGCTTACCTAAGAAAACTAGTAACAGAATGACGCACTTTGAGCACTATCAACCAGGAAAGGTTGCAACGTTGAATTCGCTGGGCGTGCGAAGAGAACGCTCTTTCTCGATCACTGAACGCAAACAGCTCATGATGCCCCTAGTAAGATGGCTGCTACAACTGTCATCGTACGGTAGGTTAATCGTGGGTGAAAATGTTCACCTCTTTGGTTGAAACACTATACACACGTAGGAGCTGATACACAGGATGTGCCTACAAATGCGCCTCACGAAGAGTTGAAGTGTTGGTAAGCGCTTCGTTAAAGAAATAGTTAGCAAACGATGGTTACATGGAAAGTATGAACAAGTGCTGCGCGCTCTTTGACAGCATCAGCGCCAAATACTTAGTAATTGGATTACCAAACCAGTTGCAGCAACGGTAGTGCAGTACGCAGCTTTCTTGATGTCTGCAAAAGTTTCATTCGGCCTCTTTTCGGCATCTAATGTACGCATGGGATGTTACTTACGTCACAAGATTACGTTCACTACTTTATTCATATTGCCCAGGTAGGTGCGGAAATACGCCTATATACAATTAACTGTGATAGAAAAATATATGGCGCTCGCAGCCATACCGCACCAATATTTAACGTTGCCAAAAAGCATAGATGCAGGACTCAGAAAACACCCATGTGAGTGTTTTCGAAATAAAATGTTTTTATTTTAATGAATTCAGAAATGACTGCTTTTGTTGGGATTCTGGCATGTGAATTTCGCTACTGCATAACGAAAGCCGGTCAAGAGAAATGTTTCGGACTTTGTTTATCAGTTAGAAGGAATAAAACAGTGCATTTCTAGCTTACTTGCAAACTGACTAACCTGGAAAAGATTGAACAGACGTGTAGAAAGTCTACTAAAGTTAAATCTGTTTTATTGCAAGAGATGTTATGTTGACAAACATGCAACTAATAAAAATAAAAAAAACCTGTCGTCAGAGAACTTCAAACTTTGTACAATTCTATATTATAGTATTTGTTTAGTGTCTGCGATAGCCTGATCAAATTATGGTTATATTTAGCTGTAATGGCAACACTGGAGTCAAGCATGCCAACCTTAGAAGACCTCGTGGGTCAAGTTGAAAAGTTTGTAACGGGAAATGGGAAGTACGCGGAGCAGCCCTTCATCATCGATGTGATGATACCGATGTTGTGCAGGTAAGGCTTATTACAGTATGCATTTGTCAATAACGTTTACTTTGAAAAGCACGGGAAAACATTCTGATTGTTCCAGATTTAATTTCACCAGAAGCTGTTGTGGGATCACCTATTTTAAAAAATAGAGGTGCAGAATGTCTTTTGTTGACGAGACTTGTACAAAATTTTTAATATTACCACTTTAATTATTCGAGCACGTAACGAATGTTGTTTCTGATCACCAGGTGTGTACGTGGAATAGAGCTTATTGCAGGGCTTGTTTTAAGAAATTTTAAAATAATTTAGGCATATCTCGCTGCAGAAAAACGCATTCTTCACTTGGTAAAGTATGTCTGTTGCAATTTCATTGGAAAAGATGCCATAAATTTACGTCAAATGGACACAAATATAGTTGAGCGTACAATAAAAGTATGAGCTTGACTTTTTTAACTAAAGTGTTCTTGGGTTTTGATGACGTTTCGAAATATATACATCATTTGCCACTCATTCTAGCTACCTTCCTTTCTGGTGGAGTCAAGGTCCTGACAATGTAAACCCCACATCAGGGTAAGTAACGCGCAGTGGTCTAGTGAAAGGAGCATTGTTGGACGATTTGATTATAGAGGCTTTCTGATCTTGCATGCAGGAGAGTAGAGCAATCTACGTCACCACCATTTATTTTCAGTATCCGCGGGAAACAGCCGAAGCGTTCTCATTTTTACTTTCCTCAAAACAAGTGCACTTCGTTATTTAAAAGTTGTTTGAAAAGCTTGACATTCAGACTTCCCTTTCCGGGAGTACTACTTAAGCGAAGGCATTAGATATTATGGAAGTATACACCTATGTGTCTAAGATATTTCTTCAATTTTCAAGCAGCTTTGTGCAGGGATGACTGCAATTTCAACAATTTCTTATATTAACTTGGTAAGCCTTCAGAATATCCCATCCAGGTATAGGTGCTGCATGAGTGGCGCTGCTTTTTCATGCTGTTTCATCCCTTTAGCATTAGGTTGACTGCTCCTCATAAACAATCATTTGCAGAAACCACGTCACCATGGTTACCAGTGATCATTTGACTAGCCTTCTAAAGAACATCCTAAATCTCCTGCGCAAAACTGTCAACACTGAGGGTTCTCCTTGGATGATAACCATCGCAGGTACGTTGAATGTATTTATTACCAATTACGCTGTTTCCCAAAGACTGGCCTTGTTCCGTAAGTGTATAGCTGCAAATACTGCCGCGGTGTAACTTTTTCGTTGGACATTTGAAAAGCACGAAGGAAGGAAAAAATATTCCACCCTTGAGCTTTGTGACTGCTTTCGCAATCCGAAATATAAGCGCACATTTAGTCGAGCTGCGCGCAGCTGTTCAAGCGTATAGACTGCATGCAGAATATTGAATGGCTCATGAGTAGTCCTTGGGCCGATACTCATGTTTTTTTTATTGATAATCTGAAATATGTCCTGAAGTCCATGCAAAGTCTACGCACACTGATATAAAGTGTTTCAACTGATCATCCGAAGACGTATTTCTCCGAGAATCTTTACGACTGTCATTTGTTCTCTCAATTGCGATTTTATTTTTCTAGAGTTGAATAAATATGAAAATGATTCAAGGAACATGCTGTGTTTTTTTCGGAAACTAGAGAGAATACTGTGCTTCATGAGAAAATTCAATCTTAAGCTTGATGGTAGAAAAGAAATACTTTCCAATCGGCACAATTTTTCAAATACTGCGCAGTTTATTAAAGACTATCTGACACAGTATGTGAGTGCATAGCATTACACATCTAAGATAGAATTTTTTTTCAGTATAATCAATTGTGGCCCCTTTCTTTCTTTCTTCTCCCGTTTTATTTGAATTTATGTTTACGCCACTAGGATGTGTTTGTTTGAACAAGTTTCGGCATAACTAATCGCTAACATGTGTCGCGTAGAAATGCGTGCAATGACCTTATTCGCCTACCGAAAACCTGCCTCGGCAAACTAAAAAAAAAATTCGTGGTGTTTCTTTTCGATCAAATAAATACGAATACCTTGCCCTAAAGCACGACATATACGCGGCGAAAGACAACACAGAGCGACTGTTAATACTCATTTGAATACATCTTTTGAACACTACAAATTTTACGTCAAGAGCCAGACCTCAAATGCTTTTCTGAGTTTTAAAGCAGATGAGACCTGCCGTTTGTCATACTTTCATGACCACTTCGCCTGGGGAACATTTCTAGCGCAAAAGAAAAAAAAATGTTGCACGACGAGTGTTGTGCGTCTCATTGAACTCTTCAATTTCATCTAAAAAGGTTAACGTAAAAACTAAGAACAAAATGATGACGCTTGCGACAACGCATAATGCTTACACAAGTTTTTTTAGAAAAAAAAATGTTTAACACCAAGGAAATATTATACCATGAATGCGAAAAAAATCTCTTCACAGCAGGGCCTTGGTACAGGTTGTGGAAAGCTTGGTCCGGCAACTTTTGCTTGTTGCTTCGACGTCTCATGAATTAACACATTTAACATTACGCTACACAGGACACGCTGGTCAGATAGTGATCAACTCATCCGAAGAACTGCTGCGCGACCCTATTCTGCCGCTGATGGAGAAAGTCCGGCAGTGTGCAGACTCGGTGTTTCACAAGGAAGAGTGCATGCGCAGCTACCTCAAGTCCACCACGGATGACACCTCCCAGGCTGAGAGCCAGCTGCAAGAGGTGCACACGCTTTACTGAATTTATTTTTTTGGGTTTAAGTTTACATGTTTAGCCTTATTCATACGAATACGGCTGCAAGCAAGGAATACAAAATACAAAGCGTGAGTTGAAACAGGCTAGTGTCTGGCAAATAAACTCTACCCGATGCTGTGTGATTCGCATCCGCGGCTACCTAAAACAAACCTGAAAAAAATCTATTATCCTGTTAACTCCAGGTGCACACGCCTTGGTGGAGTTGATCAAAAAACAGCAGCTGATGCACACGAGCCACTTGAAATCTCAATGCGGATATGGAGCGCAGAGCTAGCCGGTATGCGGTATATAGCTACGCACAAGACACCACTTTTCCATTCGCTTGTGTTCATGAATCAAACATAAAACTGGCATTGTGCGAAAGGTGACTCAAAAAACATTGCCACGAAGACGAAGCATTCAGTGATATAGCAACGAATTGTAATTTTATACAAGTTAAAGTTAGCAGCTCATTCGCAATTTGCATAATACCAAAGAAAAGAAGTAAAGCTTTGCTGGAATGACGAACCAAAGCATGCAAGTGGAGCAAACTGTAATGTAGCTGACACAAAGTAAGGGTAGCCACTCATTCCTTTATTATCACATAAGCCTTGAGTCAACAAAAAATGCAAGAAAATGTGAGCGCTGCATTGAGTAAAGGAGCCTCTGTTGTGTCCAAAGCTTCAAGGTAAACTTTACAAAGAAATCGTTTCACCTACAGATGTATAGGCCATCTGCTGATTCGCTATAGCGCTATAGAGTGCACAGGATCAATACAGAGCACGGAATTTAACAGAATATAGTAGGGTAAATATTATGTGTCAGCTTTAGCGCAATATATTGAAAACGACTGCAGGTATTCCTATAAAATTTTACGTGCTCAGAAAAAATGCCACTGGGTGTCAAGTGACACTTTTTTTCAACACCTATGCTGCATGTCCTTTCTATGGCGCACTGTCAAATTTTGAAAAGGCGTTCAACATTTCCATGTACCTTTTCTCTGCAACTACAAAAAGGAATATGACCATATTCAGAATGATGGGTTACATTTTAACTAAAAAATATGACTTTTTTCATAAAGCTTTTGAAAAAAAAAATGAAAATACTGCATGCACAACACCAAGGAGGGTGTGCATTGTTGCGTAACTTTTTTACAGTTTCACTTTCCATGAAATCAGCAATTTCTTTAGTTCAGATTGTTTCTAACTTGTTGTACCTCACGAATACCATGTCTCATCGAAATCAATTTAATACTTTTTGCTCATACGTACATTGAAGTTGAAAAATTTACACAAAGTGCAATTCAAGAATAAAAAAGCTTTACGTGAGAATACTGCTTACGCCAGAGGGCGCGTGGCACATTTCGGCGCGGCACTTCAATCGCTTGGAGCAGCCGCTTGACTTCAGTCTTCCGCAGGTTTGTTCCTAAAAGTACAGTGAATTTCTTGGCGTCAAAATTGCAAACTCGATTCTTTGGGGGTTTTACCCTTCCATACACCCCCGTAAAACACGTGATTCTTTTGGGAGGCGTGCTGCCCACCTCCGGCTCTTATACTAGCAGACGTCTTTCGCGCTTGGTCGCAAAAAATGGGAAGAGCGGACCAGTGGGACCGATTTAGACTTCGCACAGGAGATGAAGGTGACCGATAAAGATCACTAACAGTGTCTGTATGATTGCTATCGCAACGAAAACAACGCTGCTCCTTGCTACACATGAGGGTCTACTACGGGCGCTGCAATACAAAGCAATTATCCGCATCAAACGCTCCACTTGTCGCAAAAGGAGATGCGTTGAAAGGTGAAAGTTCAGGGCATAAAAATTTCACCCTTCATGCTTCGCTTCTGAGGGCGCCTTGCCAGTACAAATCTATTGTAGGATTTACACATCATGACAAATCAACTAAGTGCAAGCAATTTTAAAACATTGCAATGAAACAGTCTTGAATATCGGCGCGAACAACTTTGCATTATTGTTTTCAGCATAACACAAGTGGGGTAACGTACCTGCATAGTACGTTACTTTGCGTGAATGCACATTTTGGGATGTTTGTTCGGTGAAACGACATGCAAATAAGAAATGAGCGACAACATGTTCGCACCGACTGAGCACTACTATTTTACTTTATCTGCTGAGAAAATAGTGTATCAATTGCTTTATTGACACCTTGTAAATCTTATGCTCTGCTTTTTGCATTTTAGGAGTTCTCACTTCTTGTCCGAGACATATATGCATTTTTTCCTCTACTCATCAAGTACGTAGATCTTCAGAGGTGAGTGCTGATACTGCTGTAGATTTTCAGATCTTAAGAAACAATGTTTTTCGCATTGTCCTGCGTTGCCGGAGCCTTTACAAAATAACAGATATGGAATGAGGACAATCTGATATGAAATTCACAAATGCAGTTCACTGTTTGCATATAATGTACATACACAAGAAAGACTATACAACCACTTTGCCTCATAAACTATCCATCTATCCATCTGTCTGTCTGCCAGCCTATCTATCTATCTATCTATCTATCTATCTATCTATCTATCTATCTATCTATCTATCTATCTATCTATCTATCTATCTATCTATCTATCTATCTATCTATCTATCTATCTATCTATCTATCTATCTATCTATCTATCTATCTATCTATCTATCTATCTATCTATCTATCTATCTATCTATCTATCTATCTATCTATCTATCTATCTATCTATCTATCTATCTATCTATCTATCTATCTATCTATCTATCTATCTATCTATCTATCTATCTATCTATCTATCTATCTATCTATCTATCTATCTATCTATCTATCTATCTATCTATCTATCTATCTATCTATCTATCTATCTATCTATCTATCTATCTATCTATCTATCTATCTATCTATCTATCTATCTATCTATCTATCTATCTATCTGGGCACTCTCATGGTCACCCTCTTTTCTCGGTGTGCACCAAAGTTAGTATGAAGGGGTGGTAAGGTCGTTTGACGAATATGACGCACAGGGTAAGACATGAATAATATCATAATCTCGTCGCGAATATCGTCAAGCAATCTCCAATAAGCAGTGACACATACCCTGCCGGGTGGTTGCCGCTGGTATGCTAGTATGTGCCGCAGGTGACAGAAGCTTAGTATCTGCTATAGGCAGCGTTGACAGGAAAAATGCAAACAATGCCATGTCAGTGTCCCAGTAGGAGTCGAACCCTCACATTCTGCGTGACATTGAAGTATTTCACCACAGATCCACGCCAGGTCTCGAATATACTTTTCAAATAGACCGTATGTTCTTGTAACGTAAGTTGTGGTTGAAGTAGTGGCAATTTGATTTTATAAACATTACATATGTACTCCTATGTTATAAACGTCATCTCGTGTTAGCGTAAATTGTAGTTGGGCGCCATCCACTGAAGTTGATTTGAGCAGCAGTGTTGAAGGATATCATCCTAGCGTGCACCGTCGCAAACGCCAGCGTTTTATATCAGCTCGCCGCTTCTGGTGTTGCTAATATTAATGTAGCCGTTGGCATCGTTACGCAACTGTAAACAACTGCTAACAAAAAGGATACGCGGCTTTTTCACTTATGTGTGTGCGTGGATTAGTACATATATTTAGCGCCACCTCATAACGTCTCGCTCAATAAAAAAAAATATACATTCACCTACCATTTGCATGCTTCGCATATCATCGATTCCCAAGTACGTGGGATCTGCCAAAAAGTTTTGATAGGTGTTATATATCTATGTCAGTGTTGGTGTATTTCGACGTTGGCACTGTCTTTTCTATTTCTAGAAATCACTGGCTTAAGAATAATGTCAAAGAAGCGGAACAAGTCTACACCTGTGTTGCCCATGTGTTCAACACTTGGAACAAGTCTCAGGTGACTATATTTGATGTTTTAAAGAAAAGAAACCGATATTTTGTTTATAGGTACCGCAAAAGACCATAACAGATATTATAATGTCTTGCCTAATTTTGGAACTTGTAATGCTGACGTTCTGTCATCTGTCGCAAGGCTCTGTTGGGGGTCTGTGGGGTGTCAGGTTTGGGGATCGTTGGAGCAACAACTATAATAATGGTTTATTCAGGGACATAATTGTTGTAACAGCTACGCATCGAATGAGGCAGCAGTTTTATCTATGGTGCCGCCGGCATTAGCGCTGCACCTGAGCTCTATGTTGTAGCAACAGACGTAATAGCAATAACTTCTTTTGTTACAACAGGAAACATCTGTCACACAATATAAAAGATTGTCTGTGCACCAAAATTCTGTAGCAATCATGAAAAAAACCATGTTATGGCAGCAATTTTCACCAAGACAACGATAAAAAGGTTCTTTCGCAGAAGTTATCTTGTCGGGTTGGTGTCGGCGTCGTTGTTTGAGATCAAAAAATCTTCATTTTCTCCTTGACGGAATTATTGTAAAGATGCAAATAAAAATAATTAACAAAGATTTCCGAGTCCGAGTGAAGATTGAAACCAGGGTGCTTACGTGGCAAGCCCCATGCGTCTTCTTCGAAATACAGTTAAATTGACTGTTTCTTCTTTGGAACTCTAGTGAAAATAAGTCGCGCATTACAAGTACACGCGTCTTGTGTTCTGCAGCTTCACACTACACCACGTAATATTGCATGCAATATTATGTGGTACAAGCGCACAATGTCATAGGTAGTCAGAACGTGCGGTTTTCGAAAAGAATTCTTGATTTAAAGCTAGGCACCCATTGGCACACACGTTTCTGACACACACGTTTCTGAGCATGCTCCTTTACGATTCCGTAGGGAATCGTGGCTGGTTTAGGAAATGTTTCACGTGCTTAACTGCTCGTGGTTTGAAGCATATGCTGCCTATTACACTGAATCACGCGAAAGCTTCAGCTACACAAGCGACTTTCAACTTCATAGATTACATTATAGTAATTCAAAATTGAAACTTATAGAGTAACAACCTACAAGAAAAATATGCTTTGAGCAATTGAAGTGTGCAGTAGGAATGGGGCATCGCACTCGCGTTCAACTCTTTAAGGACAAGCTTATTCCCCCCCCCCCCCCAATTTTTGTTGCCATAGTGATAAGTACTGTTGTCTTTTTCAGCCGGGAAAAAAACTAATATTGTCTAACATATAAAGGAGCAAACAAATTTCTTTCGAATTCAACATCACGTGAAAATGCTGCAATTATCTTCTGATTGTAGGAACACGGCTGATAGGAGCATGCGGCTTGCATGCAACAATCGAAATGCATGTAGGCGCAATGATTGATTTGTGGGGTTGAACGTCCCCAAACCACCATATGATTATGAGACGCCGTAGTGGAGGGCTCCGGAAATTTCGACCACCTGGGGTTCTTTAACGTGCACCCAAATCTGAGCACACGGGCCTACAACATTTCCGCCTCCATTTGTAGGCGCAATGGCTGAAATGACTTTTGAAGGCAGTAGGTGTGTTTTAACTGTTGACAACCATTTATCGTATATGAATTCAACATTTTAGCTCTCGTCATATGCTACCACATACGCTTTCTTACGTGCAGTACTTCCGCCGGGAGGAAGCCAACTTCATCTCTCAGCACGAGATCGACAACATGGCACTTATCATGCCGTCCTCAGGACGTGGAAGGGCGAGCGTGCAGACCGTGGATGCTGGTCAGAGCCAGAAGAAAGTGGGTGCCACCTCATAGTTGACAATCACGCGAGCGTTATCACTAGGCTGTTCATGGTGTTTGCTCAAAATCACACAACAGGGCAGAAGATTACGGGAAAAATTTATTTATACGGCAGGCCTAACACGTGTCACTCGTTTATTTCACTGACTGTTGTTCGACAAAAAATGTAGGCTATAAACGGTCGTACCACAGCCACTGTTTGTTTTCTATACCAATATAACGTCAAGTTAGATGTAGCTGAAAAGAACAAGCGTTATGAGTGCAAATTGTTATTGTTTCTTTCCTGCTGGTTTTTTTTTAACCTTAGACATAGATGAAACTGCTCGGACATGAAGGAAACCACTGATATTTCTATCACCTGTTTTTATCGGTTCTGCCGATATTAAGCTAAAGTGCCTAATACACATTGTCTAAATGACCATGCTGCCACTGGATCTAGAATCGAACATTGGCTTATGTGATACAAATTCATGCTTAAAGCTGTGTAACACTCACAGTGTTAAACAGGACAAGGGGCAGAAGTGCACAGGACACTGTGCCTGACGTGGGTATTTCTTCAGTTTCCTGCCCAACTTGTGAGCGTTGTGCAGTACAAAGCACGTTCCTGCAGAAAAATTCACACTGGTGTCCTGCGCTTTCAGTGTCTTCAGAAATTCTGCGATAGCTTTCTTCTAAATGTATGTAATTTTTTGGCTAATACTCTGCAAGCTATGCCCTATGTTTCGCTTGAGGAGAAGTTTTCAACCAGGCTATTGTCAGTATTTGGAGTTTCGAGTTGTTCTCTTTATGATTTGCTTAGAAGTATTCGGATAGTTTCAGTAATGAGTAGTAGGCGCAGCAACGGTGGTGTAGCAGGAGCAGAGATTCGAGGTTCAGTCCAAGCTAGCATAATTAGGTTAGTTTGTAAGCGTAATTTTACTCGCATATTGCAAGCACTGACGCGAACATGCGGAAACAGGACTGGCACACCTCGAGAAGTTATGTCTATGGCCCATTCGCAATGCCAAAAACCACAAGAAATGTGTGAATGTCTTTGTTTCTTGGTAAGAGTATGTGATTCTATTTCTTTTGAACACCTTGCGCGTGTCCAGGAAAAGAAAAAGAAGCGTGACGGCAAGCGCGACAAGGACAAAGAGCTTGCGGCCAGTCTAGTGGTGGCCTGCTTGAAGCGCCTGCTGCCTGTCGGCCTCAACTTATTCGCCGGACGTGAGCAGGAGCTCGTCCAGCATGCCAAGGAGAAGTTCCTCAACGTAAGTGGTCACCATGATAGATCAGCTTTTAGCTTGCGTAAGCGACTCTGATACTGCAAAGTGACAGCGAGCAGAGTCACTTAGAATATGAAACTAATTAAGTAAGCAAAATAAGCGATTTAAGTAGGCAAAATACTTAAGTAATATAGAGACATTGTACAAATATGCAGCTTTACTATACTTATATGATTATAAGAGCGCATAACAAGCACAGAGGAGCACTCACTAACATTAGTATAACCTATTCCATATGAGGAATATTTATCATTATAGAGGCAGGCTTTGGCTGACATTTTCTCACCATGTACGGCATATGCCAGCCGAAGGCATTGCCAACAAAGAAAAACGAAGAGCTGTTCGAGCATGCGAAGATTTTTATTGTATTATGGCTGTATCCTCCGTGAACGCTTGCTTTTGCTCATGTTTCAATTTCCGCATTGCAACTATTTCTACAGAAATGCCAAGACTCTGACATCTTCGATTATGTCAAGCTGCAACTCACTCTTCCTGATAAGGTGAGTAGGAAGACTTCGAGATTTAAAACCTTTGTTGTGCAGAAGAGAAACCCGTTACAGAAAAAAGGGGATGCGGTGGCTCTATGGGGGGGCAGTGGCTGTATCAATGATTTTGGATAGAAGCTTTCGCGAATGGTTTCCAAGAGGTCCATATGTAGTTCTATGAGGACAACCATATAGAACACAAACAGAATTTCTGGCCTCAATTCGGTGAAGTGTTCGCTCAAAATTCATTTTTCACAGTGTTTGTGCTAAGGCAGTAGTAAAATATTCGTCTAATTTATTTCGATGACTGCTCATGCATTGATGGCCCATTTTTTGTCATTTTTTTACGTAAGAAACATTGACGTCTACGTGTACGCAATTTTATTCCCTGTAAAAAGCACCTACATTTCTAATTCAGTGATTTAGAGACTCAAGTCAACCGTTTTCTGCAGCTTTAACGCATCGAAATGAGGATGTCTTGTAAGGAACGTCTTCACCTGAATTCAGCCCGCTTTATACAGGAGACTGCTATTGTCCTCCTCAGTTGCATGACGTTTGAAAATTCTACAAGTTCACTGAAGAATATTCCGTTGAGGCGGCACTTCTTATCAAATGGAGTTTCACTGATCCAGTCGCTACTTGCAGCAAAAATATACAGACAGAGTGCCTGAAACAATGGATATTCTGTTGGGGTCAGTTACAAAGCAGTATTGAAAGAAACATCGCACCTTTTGAGACTCGTACGCTGCCACCTATGGGCCTAAATGGTCTTATGAAATGCATCTTTCTTAGGTCGCTGGTATGCGGGAATCGATGCAAACGTGAACCACTTTGTGACATGAATGAATCCGTTTTCTTTTTATCATCGATGAGGAAATGTTTTATGTTATAATTTTTTGGACAGTAGGGGTATGGGGCACTGAAAATATTTTGCTAACAACTCCTAATGAAATTTTTGTGATATAGATGACAAACAAAGCATGTTATGCTATATTATGCACCTTATCCAATAATTATCTAAAGATAGGTCTACGAAAAGGGAGTTATGTTGTGTACCAGTAAAAATATTGGCATTGCGTCGTAACGTTACTGTAAACTTATTCTGAGAGCCTCCATAGTTACTCTGAAGGAGGGGTGACAGCCATTATTCAAAGATGCGGACATGATAGGTGAGAAATTACGGAAACACACACACGTTTGGTTTCTGTTTGTGCAATATGTATCCTGTTCTGTATGCCTCCTTGAAGGCTGGGCACCATGGTTCTTCCAAAGTATGTACCGATAGGCTTAGAACAACACTCTTCAGTGCGTCATTTGTCAGGCTATATTAAAAAGAAAGGTATTTAAATATGGGAAGTACCTTATCCATGTTCTAACTACTGCCCTTTTCATACGCAACGTGGAAAGATCGACCCGACAGATGCGATGAGCTGGCAGCACTACCTGTACAGCAAGCTGGGCAGTCAGCGGTCCACACCTGTAGAGCCGAATGCGGTGGTTCCGGTTGTCTCACAGGACCGGCTAGTAGAACGCATCATTGATATGGCCAAGGTGCTTTATGGATTACATGTGGTGAGTGTAGACCCTTGTGATTTGTGTCAGTGTTGCTTTTATGAAGACTTTTTCTGGCGTATTATTCAGTATGAAAAATTCAGGTTGACACTAATGATACCAAAGGAGATGCCTGAAGAGGTGGACGTGAATCTAGAGCGCAATGCATTCGTGACTTGTTGGCCTCAATTGCTGCGCAAAGATAAAAATGAAAAAATAACATTACAGACACAGCACTAATTGTGTTTGGGAGTAATTATTATATTTTTCTTGTTATTAAAATTTCTCGACCAAGAACCAGCCTCTTTGAAGCGGCCACACGCATGATAGCTGCTTGGTCAAAAATGAGTCGTCAAAAAAACCTCTGGCGAATATTCAGGTAAAAGTACATAAAAAAATGTATAATAATGTATATACCTTGAGTGCCATAATTACTATTCTTGGTTAGTAAAGTAGTAACGTGTGATGGTAATTCTGTGAACTCAAAGCGTCACTACTTTACAGTTCTGTAAATATTCAAAATTCCTTATAACAATTCAAAGTTGCTTCGTTTAGGCACGAAAGACAAACCGGCTTGTAGGGTTTCATGCACGTGCAAAATTATCTTGGTGCTAACTATGTTGTGACTCATTCCACTATGTTAAATAGCCCCTTCCAAGACAAGTCCATTGAACGGAACAAGTATAGCGCATAAACGAAAGCGACTGGATGACCACTTGGGAAACACATATGTGACCGAAGGGGCCAGACGTTGAAGCACGTTCAAGGCAGCTTGTTTTGTAATAACATTACGCTTCTAGCACGAATAAAATAGTAATAAAGCATTGCGTTAACGCCCGTGTTCCTAATAAGCATTCAAATATATTTGATAGGGCCATTCCGCTTCAGTTCATCAAACACTACAGAACCCACAATAGCGCCATATTGTTGGCAGAAGAACAGAAAACTACTATATAACTACAGGTTATGATGGTTAAGTGAGCATAACGGTTGTCCATAGTTTCTGGCACTTCGCAAAACGCGTATTATTGCGTTTGACAATATTTATTTGCCAGTTGTAAAAAAGATTATTTTGGCAATGAGGCTCGCCTCGCGTAGTAATTGTAAGTGGTCTATCTGCTTATCCTAAATTGTCAAATGACAAACCGTTTAGAAAATGATTGACCTTATAGAAGGAGGATTGACCTTATAGAGCACTTTCATGTTGGTAAGGAAAAATTGCAGTAGGGCCTGGAGATTGATATAAGAGATGTCAATTCACATCTTAATAGGAAGCAGAAACTAGTAGCACTACAATGTTATTATGCACTGTGATATAATTTCAGTGTGACTGAATATATTTGAGAGTGTGTTCATGAAAACCAACAAATAATCAATAAGGAAGCCAAGGAACGTATAAGTAGCGTTGCTTGTGATGTTTTCAGTGTATTGTAGTAATATAGTGATATAGGTATTAGTAAACGACGAGGGAACAAAAAGACGGGTGCTAGCATGGACTGAACCAGCGACCTCCAATCCCTGCCAGTGGCGAGCTATCGCTTTGTTCACCTATGTTCTTCACATCTATATCACAGCTATTATAGCAGACTTGAAACATTACATTTAACGCTTCATATAACTGGGCAGGGTACGTAGCGCGAAGGCAAGATAACCACTGTTCATTAAGAATCGCAGATTAGATTCGAAGAGAAGGCGAGCGGGTGGAGGGGCGACAGAAGTTTAGGTGACCAGATGAGATTAGGAAGCTTGCGGGTATGAAATGGTAGCAGCAATCACAGTATCGAGTTGATTGGCAGTACATGGGAGGGGCCTTTGCTTGCAGTGGGCGTAGTAAGGCTGATAATGATCACGGTGATAGTTATAACTTGGTTGATTTTCATTAAGGTAGTGTCAAAATGTAAAAGGAGCTTTCTAAAATTTAATTCTTCATTCACCACGTTTATCTGTTCCCGCAGAACCCCTGCTCTACAGCTGCTCATCCCCATTACATTTTGCTTTCGTTGCCCACTATCTTCAGATCGACCACGCTCAGGGTTCGCAGAAGGGTGCCTATCGCAGTGTAGTCTCCACACAGCGCAAGCGGGCCGTCATTGCCTGCTTCCGAATGATCTCGCTGCACAGTCTTCCCAGGTAACGGAACGCACGAGTCGCAACCCCGGCAGTCGTGCAAGCTTTTTCCCACTGCCAGATGAGGCATGCACGCGTTACACAAGCGCACACACTGGCTTGCCTAGAGGTTGACCTCTTCCCACTGCTCATATCTTGCCCCCGTCATCGCCTTGTTTTTACCTATAGCCTTTCCCTTATCCTTTTTGCTTGAGTTTTTTTATAATTCTCGAGAGATTTCTCCTTTACACAGTGACGTGGGTTTGAAGTTTCCTTAACATATTTTGCAGTGGTGCTCGCTTTTTAATGAATCCTGCTGATACTGATTCTCGTTCTATCGACGTGTGGTCTACAACCTCTAATCTAGCTTCGAGAGCATGGCACGCCACTGTTTTGTTTCTTGTTTTCCAGCTCTCATCATTGTTAGCATAGCTTACGGCGGTTACTACCATTTTATTTCAACACTATTACAGTTCTAGGTAAATATCAGAAGCTTTTTTTGTTACCCACGCAATGTCTTTTTAGGATTGTTTGGGTATATAGATATATAGCTTTAGTGTGTCAGTTCTAGTAACATAGAACTAGATTGAGGGTTCACGTAAGGTGCTTGGACATGTTTTCTTAGTTGTGCATTAGTGCAGAGTGCATGCTTACAAACAGTCGTCAGCATCATAGATGGGCATTCGCCTTGTAAACTGGTAGTAAATTAGATATACTTATGCTATGAAGCACTTAGAGTTCAGACGGTGAGAATCACGACGGCACATTAACTCTATGAACAACTATCATAAATGCTTCAAGTGGACAGCGCAGCCCATGGTGCATCACATTCCCCGGGCTGTGGTCTCTGTGATATGGAAGCTACAGATTTTTCACTTGACCTTGACAGAGTAATCTTGTCACTGGGATAAAAAATTACGTTGATGACAGACTAATCACATCATATATAAGTTAATCATACTAGGTTTTGGGCTATACTTATCAGCAGTTTCTTTCTTTTCTAGGAACTTTCTGGGAGTATCCTAATGTATTCGCACTGCTATGCAACAAAGATCAAAGCGTTAGTGAAGAGTTCCATCCGTAAATATCGAGGTTATGACACAGTCGACCAAAAATCGTGTATCGAAGTTTTCCACATTTTGTGTCACGTGACAGTAACATCTAAAGGGACCCTGAGAAGTTGTGACAATATCACTAACGGAATTGACTGACTGCTCAGAAAGGCACTGGGAATTAAGTGAAGTGAAACAAGTGTCCCGTTCGAAAAATAGCTTTTCTCAGCTGTAGTGATCGTGCCATGGTACGTTGCATTTACGCTACTTAAGGAGAGATAATAACAGACGTATAAAAATCACCTAGTGAATAAACATCCTTGACACCCACTCAGAGGCAAATGTCCAGTCGGGTTTATGAAATCAGCGCCCCGCAATTCGTAATACTATTGGCCTCAAGGACCAATCTTTTTGCGTTAGTAAGATTCCTAATTGAAACTTATTTTGCTATTTTCGCAATGTGGTACGATTAGTAAAAAAAGGTCAAAAGAAATAACCTTGTTATGTGAACTTTTCAAAATTTGAAACGCAGAAATCACAAGATGTGCATCTGTTTTGTTTTGAGGCAACCTTTATGCATTCAGGTGAGAGCTCGGGCAATCTTTCATTGAAGGTATTGAGCGTCAACAATTACTACTAAAGAATAATCTTTATATTCTAGCAATGTAGGACATTTGTCAGCGCGTAATTGGCAATGCCAACTTGTGCTGTGTGGGTGCTCACTTTTTATGGTACATTTGTCATACAACATCGAGGTGCAATGCGTGAAAGAGTGATTCTGTTACCGATGCTCTGCAATTTTTTATTAACTATGTGTAGAATATATCAGCTGTCACCCGTTATCATTTACAACAGAACATTTATGCTAAAGTTGTAACCTGTATAGTTTTTACAATACAGGATCTTTGTTCAGAGGAAAACAGTCTTATGTTAAATTTATTACGAATTAAAAAAATGTTCTGAAATAGGATTATGTAACAGGTAGTTATGTGCAATGTAACATATATAGGTTGACTCGGTATTACGCCCCTAGTGCATAACTTGACGCTCCAGTGACTGATGAAGCAGTGAAAATGAAAGTCTAGATGGCTAGCACAAATGAGCTGTTAGCCACACATTTTATTACTTATATTTACTGGTTTCCGATAAGTTTGACCTATCAGTTAACGAGATTAGACCACGAAGTGAACATAAACAATGAAACAATAATGCAGTTTTGTTTGTGCAACTTTCATAAATAGCTATTCCCTGAAGAGAAACAAACTTCTAGAAACCGCTTGACGGTGTTTTCAAACAGATATGGTTGCATTCGCTGTACCAGTGGTAACAAAAGCGTCTAAATTGTGTCAAGCTTGTGTGGTGAAGTACATGTTTTCGCAATTATTTTTTTCCAATATCTCGCTATGTTTTGGAGCATATGGTATGCAACATTCATTCGCCTTTTTGTCTTGTCAGGTGCATTCAGTTTTAAAGACTGCTAACGCCATGACATGCTTTAACGTTGAGCTTGCAGTGTTACTTTTGCCCTACTTAATATTTAATGGAAGTAACACCTCTAATAACACGTATGCTTCTGAGTAAATGCACGTTTTTGATTTCAGTGTACAAATTTTTGTCTATACTGTACAAATAATTTATTATTGAAAAAAAAACGTTTTTCTAAATAAGTCAATGAATAAATACATAAACAAATAAAGGAAGAGTTAAAGTAAATAAAGTGTAATAGAATGAATAAAATATTTAAATGTATCTGCGAAAACTCGGTGCTCTATTGGCACTTATTAGGGTCCACCAGAATGACACCGTTTAAAAAATCAAGCCGTGTTTTCTTTTGCTGGATTGAATCTCGACTGCGGCGGCTGCATTTCCGATGGAGGCGGAAACGTTGTAGGCCCGCGTGCTCAGATTTGGATGCACGTTAAAGAACCCCGGGTGGTCGAAATTACCGGGGCCCACCACTACAGTGTCTCTCATAATCACTTGGTGGTTTTGGTCCTTAAACACCTTATATCATTCAAGTGAAACTTGCTTCTTACATAGATTTATTGCGCTTGTTTTCAGCCAGTGATCATCTCATACTGAAATTTGAAAGTAAACTGATTAGCACTACATAGCAGGCCTATGAAAAACTAGTTTTAGTTTTTTTGCTGTAAAATACAGGCAAGCGTAGAAACGTAGTTACCTTGAAAAAATACACTGTCGTTTGTAGTGTGGAGCTTCACATAGGATTGCTTGTTATAAAGGTGCCACAATATACTCTATTTCATTTACAGCGATTGCTGGTTCTGATGATGATATTTAGGATTGCAACATTGATTGAAATGATAGTAGTTATAATTCTTTCAGGCTTTAAATATTAAACCTGCACCTTTCTTGTCTAGTACAGACGCCATCATTGTTGCAAACACTGAAATACCATAGGTAGAATGATTGAGCAGCCGAAGTAGGCCATTGTTTATGCCTTAAGAATACACTGAAAACAGTGGTGGAAATTGCTTGACGTGTTTCCCTTTTCTGGAAATGTACTTTGCCTCCTTTCAGAGGCTTCAATTGTGTGTACCACGTTTATTTTTTAAAGATATACAAGGATGTTTTTAACGCTGTACAGAGTTATATTTTCAACAGTCAAGAAATGAAAGAGTGAATTGAGGTATTAAAAGGCAAAAAAAAAAACACCAAGTTGAGATAGAATAAACGCGTGATTTGTTGTTTTTAATGCCTCTGTTGTGATATTTTTTCCCATTTACTCAATGTCCTTTGATGACGGGTTTTCTACGACTTCACATGTCTGCGTCTATTCCTTCCCCTGTCTCCAATAAAACCCACCACCACCTCCACCACTACGATCCAACTAACGCCCTCAGGCACACAAACCCCCGCCTTCATCGAACGCGTGGCGCCGTCTGCTCTCCAGCTCCAAGAAACGAGCGGCCATCGCATGCCTGCGTAGTGTGCCAATCTATAACGTCGAGAGGTAACACAACACACGCCCACGTCCGTGCATGGCTCGAACACCTTTTCTCCTCTGCATGCTGTTTCGTCAATGAACACGCATTCTCATTGTTTGCGGCATGGCTGTAAATTGTATGCTTTTATGTTTTTTTTTCGTCTGCACACTTTCAAATATGTCTGAATGAAGTGCGTCATGTGTGGGCCAAGACAGCCAATGTGTATGTGCTTTATGAATGTTGTATTTGTGTAAAGTGTTGGTGTATGATAGATATAGCTTGTTGCACATTCTTTAGTGCCAGGTTCTGTTGCGTTGTATACTACTCAACGGCATCGTAACAAACACTTGGTAAACACACGAATTCTTATACGTGTACCAGCTGATAACTGAAGAAAGTAAATGGCCAATTTATACTCACACCAGCATTGTTCACGACGTTTATACCACTTAAGTGCAGTAGAGTGTGTTTCGGCTCCTTACTTCATTCATGGTTATTGGCTGGTTAGCGAAATTCAATGTACCAAAACAATGGAATCGTTGTGCCAGCACCGCGCAAACTGTTTCGCTCCATCATTTGTAATGAGACACCTTCTAGTTGTCAGTTAACAAAAGACGACACTTATTGGAGGTGTGCGATGACAGAAAGTACGTTCAAAATACCTTACCTGCATAATTTCTATACGTAAGTGAACGAAATAGGGTGACCCAAAGTCAAATAAACCTGGCTGACTTTTCTGGACAGTGTAGCGCACATAAAAGGGCTAATGAGAGTTCGTATGTCTTGTTCAAAAAGTTGTCTCATGTGTACTGCTGACGCTTCCGTTCTGATTGAGCTGCTTGGAAATTTGATAGGGGCTTATTTATGTGTTGTGATCTTTTGGCCTCAAAATCAATTCCTAGTTTTGATGTTCTGATATCATATTTTTTCTTAATTACCACTCTAATTTTGGAGCAGGAGTGGTGATTCAGCACCGAATATTTGCTTGCAAGCTATTCTTGCATTACGAACAAACCTTCAAACATGGAGCGCCAAATGAGGAGTAGTAATTGTGAATTTCGTTGAACAATTCAAATGCGGCCAGAAATGCTTGATGACTGCAATGAAAATGTCGTGGAGTTAAGAAACCTTTTCAGCCTTTGAACACTCAGGAGCGAAAACATTGTGTACTTAAAGTATTCTACAGTGAAGGCTGAGCAAATTTGTAATGCAATAATTCATTGCGTAAAAAAAGAACTTCATGCATTGTAGAAGCAATGGCTTGTGAAACCCTCACACTAACACACAAAACATAATATTTACATTATTTCGGCCTATTTCTTTTTTACAGCCTTTTGTGAACATGCTTGTCGTATTGCTTTTACTTGCCATGGTCGTGCATCTGTAGTTGCTGTGCTTCATGTGCACTCTAAGGTGTAATGCTATTTGTAGTTTAAATCAGGAATATTTACCCCTTTAGGTTTTTAAATGGTGCACACATTCGACAGCATTCTTGGGATAATTTCATGTTTCTTTGTTTCTTCCTGTTTAATGAATATTATAAGCGTGCTACACAATGCTTATTTGAGCGAGACATTGATGACGCAAACTGTGAAATTGCGGGCCTTTGCCCGAAAGATTCAATAAAACAATTAAAATGGCGTAAGTACACGTTTAGAATGCCCATGCCTACTCACTGACCGTGAAGGCACGGTCACTTACCACAAACAGAAAAAACATACATGGTTAAGTAATAAGAAGGAGCACTGCTTATGCCTTTCCTTCACCTTACAGCGTATTTTGTTGTTTTGCGCTAGACAGCTACAATGTACGGCCCGCAAGACAGATGTGTTTTTTTGAGAAATGTTTAATTATGGTTGATGTAAAAGTTTAGCAAAGTGTTCCTTTACTGTAAACCTAACGTTTACATTTCTAATACATTTGAAAGCACAAATATTCGACAAACGTTTATGAAATGACTGTTAGCCTATTAGTTTCGTGAAATATAATTCAATTTGTTAGTGGTCAGCGTTTTGCCGCAAGTTTTGTCGTGGTAGTGAGAAGTTCGACGAGTATGCCAGGTATGTAACATAAAACTTCAAAATGTACTATATCTGTCCAAGTTTTTAAAAGTGTTTTCATACAGCAGCACATTTGCTCCATTTCGGTGGTGCGTATTTTGATACCGAAGCATTTAAACTATTTGCTGAAGGCTGATGTGCTCGCAAGCTGCTCCACTGCAATTTTTAAGTTGTAATGTGTGTTGTAATGAAATAAGTTCTTATTAGATTTTTATTGAATATCATCAAGCTTCGAAATTATTATGCTAAAGATTTATGCCCTTCGTAGTAATGCTTTGCGATAGCTAACATTGTGGTATCTGTAACACAAAAGCTGCTCATCGCAGTGTATGAAAGTATTACAGCGTATTACACTACTTCTTTTCTGCACAGAGTATTGCACTTCGTTTTTTTTTTCAAGGTTCCTACTATATTGCCGATGATTCTGCATTTCCGTTATGTTTACCGCACATATTATCTAGAGACACCTAGCCATTAAACTGAATGCTGTTCAATTTTCGGATGAGTATAATACTGACGCTGTTTTTGTATGCATTGAAGAAATTCGAGGCCTTCTCTATCAAACCGATGACTTTGTTTATAATGCATGCAATTCTCGACAAAGATAGCCATTGCGAACATTTCGGGTTACAAATATCGACCTTTCATTTTCTGGACATTTTTTTTTATTTGCTTAGCAAGTCCTAACTTCTCTGTCTTGTCAAACGCATGAATTATTGTAAATTGTTTGCTTTTCTTTTATTAGAGTGCATTGATATTTCAGCAGTGATATTAGTACTCAGAGCACTGTCAAAATCTGCTTCCGTTGGTTACGATATTGTAAATTTGTTTGAATTATCAGGGACCTCTGAGCCTTTGTTGTCTCATTCATAGGTGTTTAACTGTCTTTGCATACCATATAAAAGAAAATTATGCACGGTTTTTTTACCTTGCTTCTGTTATTTTACACGTATGTCACCTGAGTTATGATGGTATGTACACCTTAGATGTGACACTGCTTGTACCAAGTCTCAGTAATGTGGTGTTTGCACGACATTATCATTTAGTAGCATGGCAGTAGCGCTTGTTGAAAAGGCTGTTTAGTTGTGATGCATTTTTGGTGATTTTGTTTTTCTACCCTCCAATGCCTTGCAATGGGATGGTACATTTCTGATCACGATTGAAATATACATTGCTGATCACAATAGCATGCCACTTCTACATTTAGACATTTTGCTACAATATGATAAACGTGTCTGTGAAAAATTTGTTAGTTAAATTTATAGATAACTCTAGTATTTCACGCTACCTATACTAGTTGTACTTTTAAACCATGAATAGGTGCGCAATTCTGGCAAGTCCATTCCGATTACAAATATTCCTAAAGTTGTGTTTACACCAACGTAGGCTACTATAAATTGAGTTTTCACACACACATATATATATATATATATATATATATATATATATATATACATATATATATATATATATATATATATATATATATATATATATATATATATATATATATGTGTGTGTGTGTGTGTGTGTGTGTGTCTTAAGTGCAAGCCTGGAGGATTGCATTATATGCTTAATATTCATACTGAAGATTTCCATGTCAGGTTTTTCATCCTATGATAGCGGAAATACTTATAGATATGCTTTAATACATATGTGCTATAAAGGGTGTAACCTAAGCTTTACTTTTGCAGGCATCGGGCAATAAACATATTCTTAAGTGTGTACACCAACTTGTGGCTTGAAGAGGAAAATGTTGGGCAAGAGAAGCTGATTGATGACCTCACGGTGAGCGATAATTTTCTAATACAGTAGACACACGAAAAAGCTATTTCCAAGTGAAGTGTCCTGTTTTAGGCATGCCATTCAGCTGTATACGGAAAAACATTTTTTTCTTGCACCTTTCTTTCTAGGGCCATTAATTTACACATCACGATAGGGTAAGAGCCATACATAATGCAATGAGCTATTCAAATTATTAGAACACACTGGCAAAACGAATTCGTATATATATATATATATATATATATATATATATATATATATATATATATATATATATATATATATATATATATATATATATATATATATAATATATATATATATATATATATATATGTATTACGAATTATTTATTTGTAACTAAAAAGAAGAGAACAATGTCGACGTTGCCTTGCAATGACAGAAGTTTTAACTTATAAACCTTGAACCAATACCAATACGAACGCTATGAACTTTATTGCTATTTACTCAATGCTATTTACCGCGTACTTACAGGACGTTTTCAGAGGTCAAGAATGAGAACAGTTAGGGATAAAAAGAGTTAATGGAGAGTACCTTAGTAACCTGCGCTCCACCGATGACATTGCATTGCTAAGTAACTCTGGGGATGAATTGCAACTCATGATTACGGAGTTAGACAAGGAGAGCAGAAAGGTGGGTCTCAACATGATTCTGCAGAAAACGAAATTAATGTACAACAACCTCGGAAGAAAGCAGCGCTTCGAGATAGGTAATAGTGCACTTCAAGTTGTAAAAGACTATGTCTGCTTAGGGTAAGTAATAACCATGGAGCGGAACCACGAGATTGAAGTAACTAGAAGAATAAGAATGGGGTGAGCACTCTCAAAATATGACAGGTACTTTGCCTCTATCCCTCATGAGGAACGTATATCACAACTGTATCTTGCCGGTACTTAGCTACGAAGCAGAAACTTGGAGACTTACAAAGAGGGTTCAGCTTAAACTGAGGACGACGCAGCGAGCAATGCAAAGAAAAATGGTAGGTGTAACCTTAAGAGACAAGAAGAGAGCAGAGTGGATTCAATAACAAACGAGGGTTAAGGATATCATAGTTGAAACCAAAAAGACGATATGGACATGGGCCGGGCATGTAGCACGTAGAGAGGATAATCGGTGGCCATTAAGGATAACTAAATGGATTGTCAGAGAAGGCAAGCGGGTTAGGGGGACACAGAAGGTTAAGTGGGCAAATTAGATTAAGAAGTTTGCGGGTATAAATTGGCAGCAGCAAGCACAGGACCGAGTTAACTAGGGGCACATTGGAGAGGCCTTTGTCCTGCAATGGACGTATTCAGGCTGATAATGTTGATGATGTTAATGATGATGATGATGGTGATGGTGATGATGATTAGTCCTATTAGGAACTAGAGGATAAATGCGGCGACTAGGTAGCTAGGTAGCCGGGCAAGTGAATTGAAACTAATGAGTCGTAATCTATGGCAGGTATACACACATGGAAACAGCCGTAATGGAATAGTGACTCCTAGTAAAAAAATCTTATAAATGAATGTGCAGGCGAGTAGTTGAGTATTGTGCACTAAATTCGCAGCCGTGAAATACACAAGTCAGCATCAACAGAATAAAGTAACGTTAAAGCAATCTTTAGATTAGTAATTGAAGAAAGTCTGCGGATCTATGCTGCATATTTGGCGTGGTTCTAAATACCATGCATGATATAAGCACAGCATTTAGGGATCAAGCAAGTTGTTGTACGAGAAAGGCTTTACACTTGCACTGTTTGACAACTTCGCAAAAAAGAGTGTTGATAGTGTAAAAGAGTCCTTTCTTAGGTATACGAAGCAACGCAAAGTGTAATAGAGGATAGATTGAGACCTTGATGCTGACATTCACCCCAATGATGAACAGTTATCATTTAGGGGAACCATGCGGACCAACAGAAAATTTCGTAATATTTAGCCACTTTTTCATGTAAAACAAACATTGTCATTATTCCTGTCATACGTTTTTGACCCGGGAAATAAATAGGACAGAGGTGATACCATACTCAAAAACTAGGCCTTTTGCAGGCAGGGAAAGAGTAGCAAGGCTGAAGTGTGATGAGGCAATACTGGGGCTTTTAGTCGTGAATGGTTATTTTTTTTTTTTGCATGCCTGTTTCAGGAGGACCATGTTTACTTAAACTGTAGCAATTGGAGTTGCGCAATATAAAAAGAAAAATGTGTATGAGGTTTGAAGCTTGAATTGCTACATACGATATTGAATCGCATAGCACCATGAATGGATACCGTTGGCCAATGCTTGTGAACGGTAGCTTATATGGGCTCGTTTACGCTTATTGTTGAATACTAAGATAGCTGTATGTGACTGTAGCCAAGTAAATGTAACTCAATTGTCTTTTGCTTGCATTCATTGCTAAATCGCCAATGAAATTTCCACTTCAATATTTTTTACAAAATTGCAAGGATGTTTTGCTTTTCTCGTAAAAAACAGCAAGCTTCTATGCTCTCCACTAAAACCTTGAGGAGTGCAATGCAATTTTTTAATCACTTCGCATGTTTTAATAAGATAATCCAATAATAATTTAGAAAATATCTCTAATCGTGCATGACTTTGCTGGACAAGCTTCTGAGGATGTTGTTTAAGCCACTCTTTTTTAATACATACCATGCATTTGTCGCAGACAACATTCGAGGAGTCTGAAAAAGAGCAAACTGCTGAAGAGACGGAAGAGACACCTGATCCATTGGTGCAGCTCGTTGTGGCCTTTTCGAGAAGAGCCACAACTGAACACAGGTTTGCAAGACCTAATTTACGCAAATTACTCGAACTAAAATAAGATGGTGTATATGAAGTCTGCTGCGCTGTGCTGAGCCTCATAGACATTTGTTTAGTATTAGTTGTTAGTGCTTAACGTCTCAAAACTACAATATGATTATGAGGGTGGCTCAGTAGAGAACTCCCTAAACGTTGACAGCCTAGGGTTCTTTAACACGCCCCTAAGGCCAAGTGCATGAGGCTCAAGCGCTTTCTCCTCCGTCATATATGTAGCCGCTGCAGCTGCGATTCGATCCTGCGACCACGGGATCGGTATTAGAGCACCACAACCATTATACAACAGTGTCGGTTAATTCAAAGATGATAGTCTTTCTTGGGGACCTTCGAGGCAAAAATTTTGGTCTGTCTTTCTGTCTGTATTTCTGTCTGTCTGCACATTTGTACGTTTGTCCGCAGTAACAATCTCCCTTATGACACCAAAGCGACCCAACGATTCCTCGAACGGCCAACCGCATCCACAGCGCCCACGAATATTGCTCAAGTTTCAGCGTTCATACTTGTGCGATTGTCAGTTAAAAAGCAATTATTGCGCATATCTGAGGCACCCTAATAACACGTCGATGTTTTGTATGTGTGCCTTTATACTAGAAAAGGCACACACAAATATATTCAAGGTCGGTAGGCTTATCACGCTGCGCTGACAGTGCAACGCGATGCTAAAAAATGCAAGTATTTTCAACACATTGAAAAGGCAACACGCTGGTGGCACCTGCCCGCTGCCTTGCGTTCTATCCTTATCACCTCCGTGAAAGACACGCATCTTTCTCCGCGGCCACGCACGCCTCCCTTCGTTTTTGAAGATAATTGCCAGATGGCGCTCGTGTCTAACGTGCCTCGATGCGCTCACTAGCCTTCGCTGCACGCATCGACACTCTCTAACGCAGCGCTTCTAGAATACAATTCACCAATTTTCTCGTGCAGAACATCAAATAAACGTTTTGCTCACTCTCTCCACGTGCAAGACGATCGTCTTTCGACGACATTTGCAGTGAAAAATGCATATACGGGCCAATGTTTGAGTCTAGAGGTTATGAGGAAAAGTCAAACATACAAAAGAAAACATGGCTGATCCCTCCGACATAAAAACCGTAAAGACACGAAAATGAAACGTATCTTTACAGAGGTCGTTTATTGTCAATTGTAAGCCAGTGGGCCACAAGGACTTAGAAATAAATGCTTTAACAAACCACTGTAATGGCACACAAAGACTCACAAGCAGATCTATACGTTCAGGAGGCTCCTTACGCACAAAAAACGCACTGAAGGAATATACACAATACTTGCTCGAAGTAGCGACTGCCACACTTGTTGCTTCGTGTGTGAGCAGCAGGTTCCAACAGCGGAACGCAGATTTTGCAGTGAGCTAAGTGACCTTCGTAATCTCCCTAAGTTGCGGTGAAAGCACAAAACGTACAAACCGCCCCAATCGCGACATAAGCGCGCGCACATTAGTGACCACCATCTTTAATGGCACGTTCGAATTGCAACGCGTGTTGCAATAACAGAAAGCATGCCCTCCAAGCTATTCGCGCACTTTTGCTAGAGATAGCAGGGAGCCGCCATGTGCAGCCAGTGGCAATTGGCGTATGGAATTAGCTAGTCGCTTGTACGCCGAGGCACATACGCTCCGTGGTCAACTTGACTTGGCACCGCCTGCTGCGAAGCGGGAGGCTGTATAAATTCGGCTTCCGATGACAGAAGCTTTACTTCTAGCTCTTTTTCTTGCGACGTGTAAGTGTATATTTTAAACGTCATACCCAGGATGAAATTGCGTCAGTGAAGCCGTGGTGTACCTCGGCATAAAATAATATTGCACTAAAGACTAACCATGCTGTTTTATGTGCCACAAAAAAGTCATACTTAGAGAAATGCTGCAATGGCCGTCTCCGAAAGAATTAGGGCAACCTCGACGTCTAGGGTGCACCCATGTCTCAGCACATGACCGTTTGTTTTTTTTCATTGTCCCTGAAGTGCATCTGTCACTGCCAGGACTTGCGCGTGAAGCCTCTAATAGAATAAAAGGTTTCTAGAAGAAAGTGAGGAGGTGAGAATAAGTGTAGCATGTGACTGCACAAGACCAATTGTCCATGCCGGTAATCGCTGTGTGACATTTGAAGGCTCAATGTACGTTACTCTGATCAGTCTAATTCAATTTTTAGTCGATTGGGTGGAGATGTGGATATTGGTAGCGGAAGCATTCATTGGATCCAGTCGTAAAGAACGTAAAAGGCCTTAGTAGTTTTATTAGCACGAGAACTGTTTGATTTTATGCGTAGTAACTTTGTCCTTGGTGCATAAGCACGTGTGTAAACAGTCGAATTTGCACTAACCCATCTATAACATTATTTTGTGTTGAACATTTCCAGCGGTGTCAATCCCGAGGATCCCTTGTACATGCAGTATGCCTACATATTTAGCCAGGTACGTATTCTGTTTTAAGGAAGCTTATTTATTTATTTATTGTAATTTATTTATATCAGCTTTTGATGTTGACGAATTCACCAATTTCAAGGCTAGAGAACGTGAATGTGTGCTTACTGTAACATGAAGCAATGAGCAAGTATTCCTAGAATTTACATGCTAAGTCAGTTTTTCACGCTGTCAGTCAGCGCCTTGCAATGTAAACAAGTGTGTGTGGAATTAATTATACTTAGGCAACAAAAATTGTGCACCTATTGTACAGTAAGAACTGTGGAACAAAGAACTTCAAATATTATAGAGTTTTTTTTTAAATTTTACCGAGAAGATCGTAGTAAACAGTGAAAAATCATGCACCAATTACGCATTTCTTATTTCAATTAATTCTAGAATTTATGCATAATGATTAGATAAGAAGATTTTTCGCATGCAGGTAGCTTCATTGGAGTTGCTTGGCTATGGTCATTTTGCATTCCTGGTCTCCAAGCATTGTACCTTTTGCATCACATGCGCTGTCATGTTTTCAGCATATGCATTAATGTCGGAGTGGAAAATTGTTTTACGTCTTTTTTTCGAATATCCAGAACTAGAATTTCAGCTTGTGGTTGCACTTGAAATTCGGTCATATTCGTGAGCCGTGAAAGGAATGCTCATATTAACTAACAGTGTTGAATTCACTCATATACTGAGTTGCGAAGGGCACTCCAATTTAGTTGTCTGATGAATTTAGCTGGAATTTCTACGAGATGAAAATTTTATATCGCTAGGTTTTTGGTGAATAGTTGTTTTTATAAATCTTTCTTGTTATGTGACGCACGTTAGCGTTTGAATACCGTTTGTTGCAGCGACAACACTTTTACTAGAGATAACGCGAGAAGATTCAAAAGAAGTTGTACATTGTTTCGTGCTCACTGTTTGTCACAGAGTTGTGGTGGTGCCGAAGAGGAAGAGGAGGAAGAAGAAGGCGATGAGGAGTCAGGGCCTTCAATTCATGTGAGAATGTTGCATTTATTTACACCCGAAGCTCTCTGCTTATCAACAAACGTTACTGCTCCATCCTAAGGGAGACTCATATGTATGCCTATTCTTACTCTATATTATATCCATTACCCGTTCTTAAATCAAATCCTACGTAGGGGTTATATTATCCCTGTCCAAAGAAAGAAGAAAATTCGTGGTCATCGTTGTAACTACAAGACATGAAGGGAATGGAGCACCCAAATAAAAGTGTTGTTACGCACGCGTCCACATTCACACTGTTAGAAAACCGCACAGGGACGATTGTAAAGTGTCGAATTGAACGAGCAACTTGGAAATACATGAGCATATATATTCATCATAGGCTTGAGGGGCTAGAAAAATTGCTGGGGGATTTTTTAGAGGTGGGGTTAGTTGGTGCAAACCTAAGGCAGTAGCAGTCACTCACCGTATGTTGGAGCGTCAATAAGTACGTTGGACTGTCAATAAACAAGAGAGTGAAGTATAGTGATGTTTTTGCGCAGGTTATTGATGCGTAAATCAATTATGAACTTTTAGTTTCTTGAATACTGACAGTTTTATAGGGAGTGTAAGCAGGTAAGAGTTTGTAAAAAACAAAGAGGCACAACCTAGTAAGATTAAGATAGTTTCAATTAGGAGCAGAAAAGAAATCTTTGTCTAATATATACAAACAATATTGCATGTCCTACGAGTATTTCTCACAACAGCGCAGTGAGAGTTCACCAAAAACATATTACAGTTAAACGCTTACGTGCGCCTTAGTCGTAACATTAGCGTGAAAAATGAGTGCAAATGTTTTTCACAAACGGAAAAGAAGTCTTGTACTTACTTGTCTCTTTTCACATACATTGTTTCGGTGCTGGGACAACTATAAGCCGTATAAATATTTTAACAGATCTAGCAACATTTTGATTCAGGTGAACATACTCGAAACACTGTTTTCTGCAGTGCAACAGCCTCCTAACAGAGTGTACGTTTCCCATTATCTGCTTACCATGCATGTGACAGAGTAACAGTCTTCCTGATAATTTAATTCAGTAATTTATTTCAAGTTGCTTGGTGTGTTCACACAAGGAGTAATATTTTTCTGCGGTTCGCATGAAAAGCATATTAAGTTATTCAGTTGGGGTTGTTACCGTTTCCTTCTAAGTAAAATTATAATATATTCTGTCCCGCAACTATTACCTTGCATGAATACGCATTAATTACCATGTTTCGGCTTACGCTACAATCCTTAATATTTAAATCCTATTATTTATCTTTGTTTGGCATTGAAGTTGTGTTTCTGACATCTCTCTATTGCTTTTTTTATGTATTGTTATGACTTGCCTATTTTCATTAACATTTTTCTCTCCCCCTTGGCTTCTGGATGCATGTCAGGTTCTTCTAGTAAGTTTCTGCAATTTTTTTTGTGTTGTGTTTGCTGTGTCTTGTGATGCATGTGTATGTTTGCTGCCTGTGTTGTGTTTTCGTATGGTATATTTGATAGCAAAATCAAATCTTTTAACGGTCTAGAGCGTAGATATACGGGACACTATTAAAATTGGTATATTCAAAAATATTTGTAGTAATACTTTGTGCCGTTTTATTGGCAATAATTAGTAAACTCTTCAATAAAGTAAGGAGTGAGACAAAAAACAGATCTTGTCAAAGCCAGTACGTATGTCTTCACAGTTACAGAAATAGAAATACAACAAAGGTTGACTCGCACGTAGGCTCAGTAGAATCATGTTTTTAAAAAACATAGGTGTTAACTAGTTCTTCAATCTGCCCACAGTCTACAGAGACTTCAAAATGACGCGTATTCGTTAAAATATTTGTTAAAACATAAATAATCAGCAAACTGATTCCGCCAAAATTTTTATGTGGTGTTATAATTATCTAGCGATTTATGATTCGTCTTGGAGTAATAGAAAAATGCCTGATATTTGTGCCACACAGGCGAGAACGCGGATAATAAAGGCGTTTAGGTAGCGGTGTTTAGGAATCTTTGTGTTGCGTGAAGCTTTGTTTACAACTAATCGAACATTAATTGCACTTTTTTGACTAACCTGCCATCTAACACTTATCTCTTGCATGCTGCCAATGCTGGTTTCATAGCAAAAGTTTCGAAGACTCAAGGTAAGCAAGCCAATACTGCGAGGTATCTCAACATCTCAGTCGTGATACTTAGATGGTATATTTATGTATAATATGAGACTTGACAAGAAACAGCAACAAGTATCATCGTTGTGTTAGAGGTGTTGTTATAATTTGTTGTAGCTACAAATGTTATATGTAAAAGAAAGCTCTACCCTACATGCTTCGTGTTGTTTTTTTTCTGCTTGTTAAAGGCTTTTGCAGTTATACTTCCAATATTGAAGGACAAGAAATGGCGTTATGGTTGCATAACAACTGCTTCGTTGTTGATCACATGTCTGCATTTTTGCAGTTTAGACACTTTTCAAAACGTTTAGGGTCCCAACTAGAGTAGATTCAAGTGTTTAGATTTACTCTTTTATTTGGTTTCGCTGATAGTTGGCAAAATAACTGCGCTTTCGAATGCATTACCTGCTCCAGGAACAAGAGTTGGAGAAACAGCGATTGCTTTTTCAACAAGCACGTCTCGCCAGTCGAGGTGTCGCTGAAATGGCACTTCTATATATTTCGGCAAGCAAAGGTGGGTGGTCCACCATTTCTTCAAGCGAAGCTTCTTTGTGAACCTAAATATTTCTGACGGCAAGCGAAAGTGGTGGAGGTCGTTTGTCCTTTAACCTCTAACACTGTCCTTACTCTCTTCGACTACGGCACATTACTTGTTCAAGGCATTATGTCAACGCTTTTTAAAGTTATTTTCTTACTTAAGTCGCATTAGTCTTTATATTCTTATCATTTTATTAATATTATTATTAATAATATTAGCTCCATGAATTGCCAATTCACTTGTGTTATTCACTATGTTATCATCTACAGGAAGTCCCAATTCAGTTCGTAACTATGGGACCTCCTTCTGTATATACTGATCATGTATTCTCTCCTCTGTTTGACGTGAAAACTGAAATGCTTCTGATTCTGAACCTTTCCAACAGCGTTGAACAAAGCTGCAGCTTCCAGCACACATGCCGTGCTAAATGGCATGTAGTGGGAGGGGCGGGGGAAGCAACATTTCGTTTGCTTCATTGTTCTGACAGTGATGACGGCAGCTTCAGCCTTAGAAGCAGTGATGTAAGAATGCATCGTGAATTGTCACATCATGAATGGTCGCATCATGAATGGTTACCATGGTCACATAACTGCGCAGAAATGCTCGAGGCTTGTTGATGAAGGACGGTGCCGTGAAGCGCATGTGACCATCGGGTAATAGTCCTCATGTCCACAGACGTGCAGTGGTTGAAATTGTAACCGTAAACTTTTAGAATTGAGCCCTAGAAATGGCACGCCTGTTTTATAATTGACACCTTTGCCGGTGCACTGTTCAAAAGCAGTGCTCTCGTTAAACAAGAAATTTGCTTTTACGAAGTCATAATATAGTTGCCTAATGCAAACATTGTGTTTTCCTCAGGTTCCCATGGCCCGATGGTGATAGAAACACTCAAGCTTGGCATTTCCCTTTTGAAAGGAGGCAACCAGGAAGTTCAAATGGTAAGGCACACACCTGTATCACTTAAGAGGGTTGTTCGGTAATTCTCTAATATTAACCTATCGTATTGCAGTTTGTACAGATTATTGCCCGTAGCAATATTTGCGATACATTCGCCTAGCTGTCGACAGCCAATAACACTGTATGAAGCTGAATGCTAGTGTGATATAGTTATGCTGAATTATTGGAGTCGCTGAGACGTTTCACTGTGGCCCCGAAGGGGCAAATTACCAGTTTTGGGCGTAGCGCTATTGTGCGTTATCAGATACCACAATAAATGCATTGAAAGGCTGTCTTTGTACTAAAAGATATATTTAGGACATGAACTCGAGTAAATATCGCTGTATTGAACAAAGGTGCTTGCAGCAGTGCTTCTTGCTGAAACTGTGCAATACTGGACAAAGACCGAGAAGATGAGTGCACAGGGCATTCACCGAAGCCAGTGCATCGCATGTCCTAGCATGGTGATGAACACCAGAAATACTTCGTAGTGGGAAACGTACCAGCAAAAAAATCCCTGATTACTATAAACGATTGAATACACTTTGTCACAGTGATTTACAGACATGTGCGACATTCCGATATTTCCTTGCAGCGCATGCTGAAACACCTGAAGGAGAAGAAGGACGTAGGGTTCTTCACTTCCATCGCTGGGCTTATGAACCTGTGCAGGTGAGAAACCGACACCTAAAACTATGGGTAATTGAAACAAGATAAAAATGTCTGACTGATTATATAACTACCACGTGCTACTCAGTCGCCCTATACAAAAGGTATGATGAATCTCAAATTTTAGAATAGAGCTTCTTTAATCGCTCACCCAGATTAAGCAATGATCTGTGCCATCACGACGAGAAACATAAAAAAACGTCCTTTTTATTTCATTTTTCATAAACCATCCGCTCTTAGATTCGGTCAACCTATGTATACATCGTCAAAATAATAAAAAGATTACACACTTGTAGGAGGTTTACTGGTGGCCTTCATAAACCGGCACGCTGTCTTTACTTTTAAAGCACTGTTGTCTTTACAATGCTCTGTTTCAGAACACGCATGGCAGTTTCTCTTGTGTCGGATTAAGTAAGCAAATCAGAGAGCTGACAGAACAAACACAGAACGAAAGAGATAAAGAGAGAGAGAGAGACCTAGAAAAACAATCAAAAAGGCAGGATAAAAATATCAGAGAAATGTTTTGCAAACAATATACCTCACCAGGCTCAATCGAAGCACTTGTTTTCACGGGTTAATGCGAACATCTTATCCACTTCACGATCGAGGCACGCTAGCAGAGTCCAGCGTAGCAAGTTACAGTATAGCAAGAAGGTTTGAAATGCAAGAGAGGGTGAAGAGGGGAGATTCGAGGGTGATGAGGAGAGAACAGAGTAAAGCATACCAGGAAAGAATGTAAAATATAGAGATAAAAAGTAACACAAAGAGAGAAATGTATATTACTAGTTAAACGTGGATTGGGTGATATATAGAGTTACTGAGGAAGTAAGTGAATAGGCGAGTGAACAAAGAATTTGAAAAAAAGAGAGAAATATAAAGTGATCGTGAGGAAAATGGAGAGCAGGAAAGAATAAAGCTTAGCAAAGGCCGAATGAACAACACAGAGAAAGAAGCAAACAGACAGCAAGAAAACATTGTATAAAATGGAGAAAACTAAAAAAGTAATAAAAATGAGAAACACAGAGGGAAATAAAAATGGGAAAAAGAGGAAGAAAACGTGAAATATAAAGAGAGAAAAAGGGGGGAAGCGCGAAGAATATTGAAAAGAGCAGGTAAGATGAAAATATACAAAACAGAAAAATACATACATCTCAATAAAAAATTAGAGAAAACAATGAAAAAAAAACCAAAAAAAGAAAACGCGACGAAGAAAAAAAAAACCTAAAAACAAAGAAGGACGGTCACCCAACTCCAAACTCCCTACAGTCTTGGCACCTCATTGCAAAGCTGCTTGAAGTTTTTTTTTTCTTCTCGATAAGTTTCACGAAAGATGATATTAGTCAGCCTGAATTTTTTCATTGTAAGAAAGTTGATATAACCATGTTAAACTTGCAAGAGGCTTCAATTCATCTCTTCATTCAGATCATCTATTGTCAACGCTATGTCGATACAACGGGTAGATACAGAAACAAACTTCTACTTCTGTGCATATAATCACGTGCGTCAGTGTTTTCGCCTTTCTTAAACCACTTCTGGGTAAACAATGGTATTTCTCAACATGTAGGGCAATAATAATATGAGCTTCCATAGGAACGACACTCTGCGTATTTTACAAATTGACTTACACGTATATTTAGAGTGCCATTAGTTTGTTCGGAGGAAGTATTTCCGTCTTTTTATTTACAATTACGTGTTTCAGCGTGCTGGACCTGGACGCCTTCGAACGCACGCAAAAGGCGGAGGGCTTGGGTGTTGGTGCAGAGGGTACAGCAGGCGAGAAGAACATGCACGATGCGGATTTCACGTGTGCCCTGTTCCGCTTCCTGCAACTGCTCTGTGAAGGCCACAACTTGGGTAAGAAGGAACTGTGGTTCTCCCATTTAATCGCGGTTCGCTATTGATTTCAATACACGAGGAACTGTCACTGTTAACAATACACGACATTGTCGTGTATTGTTAACAGTGACAGTTCCTCGTATTGTATTGTAGTATTGTCGCTATGTCGTGTATTTGTTAACAAATACACGACATAGTGATTTTAGAGCGTAGTGTTGTCTACTTTGAAGCATCCTGGAAATAATAAAAAGTCACAGCTTTGTCGCGAAGACGAAGCAACGAATTGAAAGGTTACGCACAGAATGGGAAGCAGATGAAAACTTGCCCCGCATTTGTCACGCACTAATGACGCACGAGACGTACTTACAGGTAGAGATGAACGCGAATAAGCATCTTAGTTGTTACTGTGCTGCGTTTGAAAAATATGCCCTTTTCTCAAATGGAGACTAAGCCAGGACTCAAGTAACCTTTGTGCGCCCGGTAACTACAACAGAATCGTTCAAGTGAAACGCTGAGGCCAGCCAAGACGTACGTGTGTTCCCACCGCGAGATAAGCGCACGGGTGTGGTCAGCCTTGCTCCTGCTCCATGAGGCAAAGTACGCGTGGGAGATTAGATCGCGCGCCCGTGCGTCGCGACGATGTGGCGATGTGCGATAATTGCGCCATCTTGCTGATAATGCTGAAAACACCACAGTTTTCCCCGAGATGCCCGTCACCAGCGGTAAGCAATCGATATAAATATCTTATCCTTCGAACGTTGAAGGAGGTGCTCCTTCGTGGCTAAGTGGTGAACGCCTCACAATTCAGAGGTCCTACGTTCGATTCTGCGCGCCGGAGTGTTTTTCTGGATTGTTTTACTTTCTTGCGCTTTCATATATACTGATACAACTACACACAGTGAGTGGCGGCGATTCCAACATCGAAACCGGCGGCAAGAGCCAGCTGAGGGTGTATATATAATTGATATCGCAATAATGAAGTTGCAGAAAATCTCAAAGTTTTGTATAGAGGGAACATAATGAAATGCAGAAGTCAGAAATGCAAAAGTTTTTTATCCTACTCTGGCCTCATGAGCCATATGCAATGCAACTTCAAGGCAGCAATGTGAAAGCAGAATTTATGAACAGTTTAGACAAAGTCGCAGATACTACTATGAAAGGCATCAATGCATGACGAAAATATTGGCTCTCATTGATTGTATGCTATAGATAAACACTTTTGGGAGTTGCCCGTCTGTTAGAGGTCCTACTTTTGCCCCCACAAATTATAACTAGAGAACAGGGACTGTATTGGCTGACGTTGTCAACAGTTCTACGCAGTGAGAATACTCATAATGTAAATATTCATAATTTACAGCTATAGGCTTCAAGGAAAGCATAGGAGATGTCCTTAGTAGTAAGTGTAAAACATTTGAGAAGAAAGAAAAGCGGACGAAAAGGTAACCCTCAACCGGCAGGTTGCCAATCTGTTCCCTTCGAATAACGCGTACGATGGTGAACCAACTGAGCCACGGTGGCAGTAATCTCTTGGTTACAATATAGGGCGTATATGCGGATATAAACATGCGATTGTCAGTCAGCACCACCTGTATCCGTTACGACAAGCGTGGAACATTTTTATGGCTTTTTGTCGTTACGTAGCACGTGATTTTTTGGCGAGCTGGCAGCTTACTAATATTTGCTCGCGTACTACGTGAACACGTGAAATCTGTCACAACGAGGTGCTCGATATGAATAAAGGAAAGAAGTGTAAATAGAAGAGCTCGTTTACATAGCCTTTAACAGGTAGTTGCATGATCACTGTCACTTTACATTAACACATGCACCAAAAAGGAGCATAAGGCGTGCAAACATTAAATCACAGGGGGACGAAGTAAACGCCACTCTCCACTTCTGTTGCGGTGGCACACCTTATTTTTTTTCATGGTGAATGTTTACCAATTAATACGGTATCGTACACCACGACGAAGACACATATGAGAGACACATACACAGCGCTCACACACACATAGTGCATACTATTCATATGGGTATAGCGCTGTGTGTGTGTGTGTGTGAGTGTGTGTGTAAGTGTGTGTGTGCGTGTGTGACTGTGTATTTTTTGTCCCTGTCGTGGTGCGCTATACCCATATGTATAACGAACCCCAATCATCTAGCCCGCCAATGTGCTTTAGCAAAATTTCACCCACTACTTAAACTTTCTGTTCTTATAATTACTTATAATAATGGCTTTAGCAAAAGCTCAAGAGTGTTCAGCAGTAATAAAGCATTGCCCCTCCTGTCTCAATAACTACTAAACGCGCACACGCCACTTTGAATGTTATTTATATTTTCCAGAATTTCAGAACTACTTAAGGACTCAAGCTGGAAACACGACAACTGTTAACGTCGTTATCAGCACGGTGGATTACTTGCTCCGGCTGCAGGTAAGCATTCTATTCCTTCAAGTGTACATGCAGAATTTTAGATATTTAATACATAGCCATTTAGGGAACCATATTTCTTTCATTTATTGCTACAGCTGGATTCGTTTCTCATTCATCGAATTTTTCCACCATGGCAAAAAATTCATCTTTGTAAAACGGCTTAACCTGATATACACCTATCTGCAAATACTAATTCACCCCTCTCCCTCTGGTGAAAAATATTTCTGCTTCGGTATTGCTGTACTTTCGGGAAGAAGTAATATTTCATTTTATGACCCTGCTAGGAATCAATCATGGATTTCTATTGGCATTATTCAAGCAAAGAAATTATTGATCAACCGGTAAGTGGAAATCATACTGTCCGGGCATATGTTTTTTGGTCGCAATAAACCTCGCAACAATGAACAATTTGAGCCATATTTTGTCAACAACAGGGCAAGGACAACTTCTGTCGTGCCATCACGGTTGCCAAACAAGTTTTCAACACTCTTACTGAGTTTATCCAGGTGAGAACAAAAATACATCTACTAGGAGTCTCGGACATTGTGTATAACTGTAAATAAGCCAGCGATATTTTTTTTGCGAAATTGTCTAGAGAATGGAGGTATATAAAAATTACAGTTCTCCTTGGTGGCGAGCCTTGTTTGAAATTTTTATGGGTAATGTATTGCTTAAAGTTTCTTCGCTAATATCTAGCATGGTCCTTTTACGTGTTATTTTTACAAATCCTTAAATGGACAAAGCCTTCTTCACTGCACGGACCGCACCTGAACGCAATAGTTGATGAGGCAATTATAAACAGGCTGAAAGAAAGCCTGAAATGTTTTTTTTAAGAAAGAAGCATGACACAAGGACGCCTTAAAGAATAAATGTTGATTTTTTTAAAATTCTAAGTATAGTACTAAAGTCACATTCGTTTAAAGTAATTTGTAGTTCGGGCGGAGACGAGTCAATTTTCTACTGTGTTTACTGGGTCGGCATTCATGCACAAGTCCACCACGTGTGGTATGGATCCATATTCTCGGGGGATACTGTAATCAAAAAAGTGCATAGCCTCTGCAATGCTTGACCAATAATTGGGGCTACTACCGACAAGGAAAGCCGAAAAATATTCAATTTCGTCCAAGTACAAGGCAGGCTTTTTACCATTACCGTATAAGGCAAACAGTGCTTTTTGAAGTTTGTTATCTTAGTCTTAATCGAAACGCAAGTAGCACTGCTACACTAAAGAAGCGTGTCTTTTGGTCCCACAACGAAAATCGTCAGCAGGCTTGCGTGCGCTTCCTTTTTTGAAAACTCGGTGCTGGCGAGTTTACTATCGAGAATGCTAAGTAACATTGATAACGAACGCGCATGTCGTTCGTGACTGGAATGTAACGGGTGCGCGTGGTAATAGCGCGAGGAAGGAACGCAAGATAGATGACGATTCTTGTTGTGGAACAAGAAGACGCCATTTTTACTTGATTTTTTTGGGGGGGTGTATAGTTGAGTTTTTTGCGCACGGCATGTCACCAGCAGGTGTTTTTTTAACTGAGTCAAGATATTTTGTTAATTTGTTACTTCGTTACTTTCATTGCTTTGTGTAGGTTTATGTGTTTTGTTAAGAATACTTGGAGTGGCTCTGAATAAGCCACGTATGATAGTACTGATAAGTACACCTCATATATTCATGTATACTGAAGATGTGCACCTTATAATAAAAATGAGTCATATACTTCGCAGATTGCTGCAATGCCCAATGAGGTTAGAAAGCTTTAGTCATAGAGAGTAACAACAACATTATTAGATGGAGAGTGAATTGAAGACTTTTAGGAAACGACATCTTCCGTCAATGTACAAAAATATCTGGGCGATGATATCAATCAATATAATCGTTGCGGTGATGGTAAAAATTTTCTGCATCTCTTTGCACAGGGTCCATGTTCATTGAACCAGCAGGCGCTAGCTCACAGTCGTCTCTGGGATGCCGTGGGCGGCTTCCTTTTCCTCTTCGCTCACATGCAAGACAAGCTGTCCAAGGTAACACACTCAATATTGTAGGCTGAGCTCGTTATGTTGAGTGTTACTATCTTCCGCATGCTAGCAGAACCTCTTGTGTATCAGTGGTTCGTCAATCCGCGGTTTCCTAAGCAATGTGTCCTGAAGTGTATATAGTATGTAGGGTAAAACTGGTGCAGTAATTCAGTGCCGGAGAAAATGCAGATGATGTACTCTCGACCGAAAAAGCTATAGGTACTTAGAGCACGTCATGGAGTGACAGAAAACTGCGTAGCCGCGTCTCACACTATATGGTGTTGAGGCGTTCTGCCACGGCCTCCGAGTTTAGATTTATTATCAGATTGTCGCTGGAACTGATCGCACAGTCCACGGCCGGTAGCTAGCACACCATGCTGTGTGATGGTTACGTGGCGTAGTTATGGTGTTCTACGTCGCTTCGCCATGCGCTGCGAGTTTTAGCAAACCCATAAGCGGCCAGCCATAAATGGGATGCTACAAAAACGGTTATTTTTAACTCCATTGATAATCACTCTAATAAAATTGTTCATCGCGTAATTTGGTTGTAAGGACGTTTAGGTTAAAGTACACGTGTTTCCTATTGGCAACAATACACATTGCAGTTAAACAATCAGCCCATACAGTTTCAATTGTTTGTTCTGCTGAGTAGGATGCACAGCTTAGAGGATGTGATTTTTAGTGTATAACCTTCAGATACGACAGCATAGATTCACATGCATAGGCAGTAGAAACACACACTGTATGCAACTTTTTCCTTTCCGTTTTAGAACTCAAGTCAATTGGACCTCCTCAATGAGTTGCTGCAGCTGCAACAGGAGATGGTTATCATGATGCTCAGTATGCTTGAAGGTATGTAAAAGCTACTGCCAAAAACTATTGAGAATGACTTAATCTAAGTTTGATAGAAGATTGTAAAGAATATAATGCTTGTGAAATAAATTTTGGTCCTAGCTTTCTATATTTTTTAGTGAAAGCAGCTGCTCGACTTTCAGTTTTCAAGTTTAAACACAATTTTGTTCTCAACAAGAAGAAATGTTCAGCTCAGGTCAGCGTTATGCAGAAACGTAAAAATTTTGTTTTGAGGATGTTATATTGCATCTTTTATTATCCATTTCCGCCTACAGTGAACATTTCACAGTGTTTCACGAATGCCCTCTTGAATAATTGCAGTGTAATCAGTTGGAAACATTCGACCCTAGTTTTTCAGGCGTAAAAGAAGCATGAGATCCTTCTAAGTAGCGCCTTGTAAAGGTTTGAATGTCTTCAGTTGTTTAGATTCTTCATATTTTTCTATCGCCTCGGGCAAGATTGTCTAGAATAGTGTTGACAGCTCGTATACCATAGTTAGATGTGCTTGTGTGCTTGTAGTATCCTTTGTACCATATTTATGTGAGATAATGAGTAAAATTTTATAGACAATGGACCTTGTAGGTATGTCTGACTGGTGTTTCAGCTAATTTCATTGGGTGACCATGAAACATATGTTGTGCAGCCCTAATTGCCGATTCGATGTGCATGCGTGTGAACATACGCGTAAGGTTATGTGCGATTATACGTACAACGTGCATGGAAGTTGATACAAAAATCATTCATTTCTGCTGTACACACAGGCAACGTTATGAATGGTACAATTGGAAAACAAATGGTGGACACACTGGTCGAATCAGCCTCAAACGTAGAGGTGAGCTGTTATTCATTTTTCTTGTTTCTGCATAGCAACAATCTATGATAAGATGTGAGAATTTAATACAAAGTTACAACTTAGCAGGTATATTTCTAGCAACTTGAATGCCAAAAATAAAACAAAGATAATCTCGAACATTGTAGCACAGTTCAAATTATGTGGTTTCTCGAAGCTGGCCGCCTACCACACATTTTGCGAAGCCACCACCTGTGTACATTCCCTAGACAGAACCTAATGACTATATTACGTGTTCATTGCTACGGAGCTGCTCTATTCTGCATGCATGTGCAATAAATTATTGAATACAGTTAGCTTACCAAGAAACAGTTTGTTTTGGCATATCATTTTTTGCACACGTGAACGAGTGCACAAAACTTCGTTTGCTGTTTTAGCTGGGGACAGACGAAATGTACATTGACATATTGATTGATAATACTACTTTAAAGGACCGAACATTGTTTTCATACGCTTTTTTGATTTCATTACTCGTATTCACAGCCTTCCAAACATTATTTATTGTTCTCCTTATTTCTCTTGCCATTTTTCTCTTCCTGATTGCCTTAGCGCTCATTTGAATTAGTATTTTTTATTCTGTCTCTCAATATATCTCTTCCTCCTCAGTGTTCCCTTCAATATTTCTAGGTGATCAATTAAATCTCTCAAACGATACTGTCATTGACGCCTAAGCTTTCTGTACCTTTCCTGCAGCTAATATTGAGGTTCTTCGACATGTTCCTCAAGCTGAAGGAGCTCACGTCGTCAAGTTCATTCCAGGTATGACATGTACCCAAAAATGTTGTAGGGAAATAACGAAGTGTAGAACTTGTGAGGGTATTCATGCATGTATGGCTCCTGGTTGCAGGAGATTGACTCCAAGAATACAGGTTGGATCACACCAAAGGACTTCCGCAGAGCTATGGAGCAACAGAAAATTTACAACCCGTATGTATATTTTGAAACAAGAGGATGGAATCCATTGCTTCAGGGCATGGCGTAGGCACTGTTAGTATTTCGGAAGTACTGCGGAGCGTGAGTGAAATGTTGCTTAGGAGCAAGTGCAGTTACCAAGTTTCTTTCCATGTCGCTCAACATTTCAGAAACTTGGAGCTGATGCGGTAATGCCATTGTGCATTCTGAATATCTTTTCAAAACACAGGGCCTACTTGACCCTCTGTTTCACTTACTTAGGCGTTGGTAGCGAGTTGAATAAATAGTTTAGCTGAAGGATTTTTGAAAGATGGTGCAATGGTGCTTTGGTAGATGACACGTTGCAAAGTTGCTGCATCTTTTCTAGGGATGAAATTGCTTTCCTAATGAGCTGCTGTGAACCCAACATGGACGACCTGATTGATTACCGGGAATTCACGGAAAGATTCCATAATCCAGCCAAGGACATCGGTAAGATTATATTTCGCGCCTATATGAAGTGCTCGAGTACTCTTGTTTGCATACTGCGAGCAGTTATTACAATAAATTGAGTCATCTTATATTGCTTGTCTCTGATAATAGTATTACTACTGGAAGGGTTGAATGATGCTTCTTTACCCCATGCGGAGGTATACCTTTATGATTTTGATGAAGATGGTATTATGTTATACACATTAAGAATGAGTTCATAATATAAATTAACATCTACAGACTACAATATTATAGAGACAAAGTAATAAAGACGCTTTACCATGCACAATGTATTTAACAGAATCTTCCAAGTCTACGTTACAATAGCTCAGACAAAAAATGACTACATGTCGAATATATGACTTTCTTGGTGGATGACAGAAGAAAAGCATATAACATGAAACTCTCTTAAATTAAGGTAACAGAAAAACTCTCAGTATTTGCCTGTTTCTTAGAATGGTTAATTAGCTGAGAAATATATAAAGGTGCTTATGTAGGCAATCTGTTTCAGGCTTCAACTTGGCTGTGCTGCTTACAAATCTATCGGAACACATGCCAAATGATCCACGGTAAGGAATACAAGAACTTTCATTTGGGACAAGTTGTAAGCAGTAATTTTGGTAGAGCACAGAAGGCAGACGAGGTGTTATGGAGGCACAGATACTTAAGCCCCATGCTAGGCTTACAAAGTAACTTCCGATTCACAGGTTTTAGAATATCGCAAGTTCCGTATGCCCTATGCTGTCCATCTTAAGATTATGCTCTTCTCACAATACACCACCTAAATTGAATGCATGCTGTGCATACATGCCTTACATATAGAAAAAATTGGCAGACATTTTCATTGACACTGACCAACGTACGTTGTGTTTCAGGTTACAACGTTTCCTCGAAACTGCTAGCAGTGTGCTCAACTATTTTGAACAGTTCCTTGGTCGCATTGAAATCATGGGTAAGTTCAAGAGATGCAGTTGAACTTCACCATCATCTAGTGGTGTTTGCAGCAATGCTTCTCTTCTCATCACACTTTTTGCAACACGAAAATTGTTAGACTCTGCTGAAATATTCGTTTTGGCATTGTAAGCACGCACCTACTTGTTTTGTAATTCTTTTATTTTTTCATTTCACGTGCAGGTGGTAGCAAGAGAATTGAGAGGGTATATTTTGAAATCAAGGAGTCAACAATTGATCAGTGGGAGAAACCTCAAATTAAGGCAAGTAGTGCATGACCAATGCATACTATGCTTGCTGGGTTTCTAAATGTTGAATCACGTAGCTCATTTTCGTAACTTTTCACTGGTGATGTTAATTTTTCGCGGGGGTGATCAGTAACTACTTGTTTCATATTCTTGAGCAAAATGTGAGTTCTACTGGTAACATTTGTTTTATCTCCTAAAAGATACTTTCTAGGAGGCAGTGATTAGTTCAATTGCTCACATGCGCTAACAGGATGGCGGGACATTGTGTAACTTGTAATAATTACTTAGCATGAAGAAACGAAATTTCAAGAGCCATAAAATTTATGATACTTGATTTTAAAGACAAGTTTGTTAAATTTCGTTACGTGCTGGAATGGTCATGTTGTTGTTTTCCCTTCATCACGCAGGAGTCGAAAAGGGCCTTCTTCTATAGCATCGTAACCGAGGGTGGCGACAAAGAGAAACTGGAGGCATTCGTTAACTTCTGCGAAGATGCCATATTTGAGGTATAGTAGCTATATTGGTTCAAATACTTCGCATTTACAATTGTACTGCTGAAATTGTAAAATACGTTCATCTCATCAGTAGGATAAACCCACCTGTAGCAACATCACAACCTGACTTTCTGTAAAAGGTTACCTTCATACTGATACAACGCTTATTTTTCAGTAAAAGAACACAAGCAAGAGTGGGTGATGATTTACTGTGTCACCCCGAGAATGTAATCCGATGATTCCTCTAGAAAGTAATGTTAATCATTTTGATCATTCCCATAATCAATGGCTATACTTATACCTTATTGATAAACCATTTATACGTTATCAATAAGGCTCGCCCTAGTACTCCTAAATGTACTTCAGAAGCGTGGTACCAATGTCCTGTTTAAATCTTGTGAATAGAATACACAGTGAAGAAGTCAATGCGGTGATTGTGCAGTTGTTTTTAACGATATGTTCTTTAAGGTATATAAAAGACGACAAATCTGAAGCGCAATCACAAGTGATTTCCGTAAAGACATATAAACAAGTACAGGTATTCATGCTGGGTAAAAAATAAACATAAATTTGAGACATACTTCGGGCTGTGCAGATGCAGCATGCGAGCAGTATATCAAATGAAGACACCGAGGAGCCTCCAGCCAAAGCAGAACCCTACACGTTCTTGGGAGCGGAAGAGGAGAGGCCACCGTAAGTACCTTTCACTGCCATATTGCCTTCAGCTTTTAGATTCGGAGCATTTCTTACCCCATATTCTAGAACGTCCGTTCACTCAACGCTTCACCTTCGCTTGAGAAAGCCGATGGGAGCGCCGTCTCTAGGCAGGGCTAGTCACTACATAAGCACGATAATCTGCTGCGATTCTTGCGTAGCGCCACGTCGGTTTAAGCCGAGCAGTGGCGCAGTGCTCAACTCTATTGAGTGAAGGGTGGAAGTCGAGTCGAGGAGCGTTTGTGAATACGGGGGTTAGTCGCACGTTGCCGCGCTTCGGCGTCGGTTGTGGCACCGTCCACACCCTTATCGCGTCTGGTGCAGAGAAGCGCATGCTCGCGTCTCGTGCCAGCCGTGGAAGACACCTGCGAAACTGTCGCTCCCCTCCCCCTCGCTTGGCAAGGCCGATGCAGGCGGCGTATGCTAGTAAAAAAAATAATTAAAAAACACTGGTCGTGCTGCTCAACCGTTCACTGGCCACCCCGTATGTGTGGGTACTGATGATTGATATGTGGGGTTTAACGTCCCAAAACCACCTTATGATTATGAGAGACGCCGTAGTGGAGGGCTCCGAAAATTTCGACCACCTGGGGTTCTTTAACGTGCACCCAAATCTGAGCACACGGGTACACCAAATGTGAGTACACCATTTCCGCCTCCATCGGAAATGCAGCTGCCGCAGCCGGGATTCGATATATGTGGGTACAAGGTCGCAAGTTAAGCTTCAAGGGCCTCTTTACTTGGCTTTTGCTGGACGTTGGAGGTAACGCTTCTCGTTGATTTAATAAATAGGAATAATAAATCGAAATAACAAGTAGGCATTCTAAACCATACCAAATTATGAAACATTCATGTGATAACCCCAGCTTTCTGCGACGCATTCACTCGAGTTCCCCACGTGGAAAGTTGCGGGTGGTTTTTTACAATGAAAGTGTTATGAGAACACAACAGTGGTGTCGTAGTTGTCCACCACCACCGCTAACGTCCGTAACCACTATCGGGCGAAATAAGAATAAAATGCCTAGGATGGACCAGGTTTTGAAAATGGGTCCTTTTGGTGGCCACCAAGCACATTCATGCGATTGGTCCATGACAGTGGATAGGTGGTTAAGGTACTCGGCTGCTGACCTGAAGGTCACGGGTTTGATCTCGTCTGGATTTCGACGGTGGCGGAATAATAGAGGCCCATGTGCTGTGTGTCGTCAGCGAACGTTAGAGAACACTGGGTGGTCGAAATATTTCGAGCCCTGTCCGGCAGCGTCTCTCACAATCATGTGGTGGTTTCGGTACGTTAAATCCCAGTTATTAACACTCATCAGATAGAATGTTATACTGAAAACTATTGCTCGACTACTTTTACTGTAAGCTTTTTTTTTCAAAAAATAAAATAAATTCAGTGATTAAAGGCACAAAAAAACAGCAAAACAGTGCATGCTATCTAGTTCATGTTTTTAGCCACGTCTGCATGAAAGACAAAACAACGAGGTGTGACGGTGCACTGTTGATCTCTACTTTCGTAAAGGTGCTTTTATAATAAGAATAATTTACTCATGCAAATATTTCAATGGCGGAACAAGGACGTCCAGAGTAGCTCACATCTGCATCATCTGTACGCACTCAAAAAGAGGGGTGCGCGGTTACGCCACATGCTAGTGTTGAGCACAAGTTCACACTGAGGATAAGCACAAATAATAAAGTGAGGGAACAGAGTAAAACGAAAAGAAACCTCGTATTATTGCCCACATGACAAAACGATGGCACGATAAGCGAGACCTTTCGCTTTAGTATTCCCTGAAAGCATGTCTCCGCGCTTGTACTTTATCGCAAACAATCATATCGCGCACAATATGCTTAACAAAGCGCGCATACGTGTCAATTAACTGGCCGTATGAAGCGTTTAGGTGCTGCTCTCGCAGTAGTCTTCAAACGCACGTCAGGCACCCCCCATCGTTGCTATGCGTGCGTAATGTCTTGCACTTTCCCTTTGCTTTTTAATATTGTACCTTTCTCGCGACAAACAGTGCTGAACGATTCCTGCAAGCACCCGAGCAACGATAAGGAAGAGTAAAAAAAAACAGTAGCGTAACTTACCGTTCGAGTTTAGAACTATGTCGAGCACGCAGCATGCACATCTTCTTCCTTGGTAGTCGCGGCCGAAGGTTCGCTGCAGACCCGAGACCGTCACAAAACTAACGCTTTTGCAGTGTATACAGATAGTTCAATGGCCGTCTCAGAGGACCGTTCATGTCCAGCGTATTGAAAACCAGTCAAGCTGCCAGCGCAAAACGTGTGCACACGTCTGACACCACTGAGTAATTCAGAAACTGTCATCAGATGACAATAGAACCAAATGACGGCTATGCAGGCAACGGAGAATGCGGGAGCGCGCCGCCGCAGGTATCTAACGCCGCGCTAATCGTGGCAGTGCTGCCGGTTCCTCTGCGCTGGCGCCAGCGCACGCCAGGCCAGGCCGGCGCCGTGACGCTTTCAATTTCTTTTTTTTTTTCGGCCCTTGCGCTTGGTGCGCGTGCGTCGTATCGTAGCGTGAAGCCACTTTTACGTGCATGTGGCAGGATTATAACGCTTGACGCGTCAGTTTCAGAATCGCCACAGGTATTTTTTTTTTTTTTACGCTGGGCTCCCCGGGGTATCTTTCAAGGCGTTTGAAGCACCACCTGCATGCCGTTCGTTATTCAGTAGCTGACTGAGCGTGTATAAAAAAAAGAAAAAAGAAGTGCGTAGGAACCTAGGCATTTGTCCAGACTTCGTACGTCATTTTTGTGATGATTTGGTGGTGCGAAAAAAAAAGTTGTGCTTTCTTCGTCTTGTGTTTCAGCCTGGCTTGAACACGCTATCGTCCCGGAACCGCATTGATTCAGTAATCCTTTTTCACAAGTTTTTTTACAGCTCACTTCATCATGCCCCATATATTCTGGCCCCGCCACCGCGCACATCTCTGCGCACAGGGCAGCATTTACAAGTTACTCGTCCCCGCAGCCACATTACGACTTTTTCTGAATCTTTCTTTTGTCGATCATCAGCTGACTGGAACGGCCTGCCCCGCGATATCGTCGAAATTGTCTGCTTATCCTCATTTTCCGAAAAAATAAAACTTGGTATGTCTCAATAAATGTATTGTAGCCACTATACTGTACGTGCATTGTAGTCACTATCTTGTAAATGTATGTAACCACTGTTTTGTATGTAGCCACTATTATGTAAACCCCACCCCTTATGTAATACCTCCCTGCGAGGTCTTTAAGGAAAATGAAGTGAAGAAGTGAAGTTCAGCTACCAATGCATCAAACTTACTGCGTAGGTTCAATACCTACAATGTACTCGCGACAGCTCAACTAATATCACTGTAAACTTTGAAGGTGCTTTTTCAACAAAAGACTGTATTCCTCCAAGAACTGTGTGTGTAGGTAAGCATCCCTGCCTCAATGTGCCCAATTGCAGGGGCCCCCTTGAGCCTCTGAAGCAGGGCCTGGGGCTTCTGCGAGACGGAATCGGGGCATTGTTGTCTGTTCTGCGGCCGTCAAATCTGCGGCGTCAGTACCAGAAGCTGCGCTCCATGACCATCGGCGAGATTTTGCTGGGGTCTTTCAAGATGTCTTTCTTCGGATTCTTCTACGTCATCTGGCTCATGTTCGCGTTTACAAGGTCAGTGTTTCTTTCCTTGGTGTTTCACACTTGAAACAATGTGGGGAAAACATTGCGGCATTTGATGATACTTGGCTCAGTAACTTGGAATGTCTCGAAATAATGCTCAATACCGATTTGTCATCGGTCAATGACCGTACTAATTACGAGTTAATCATCTTACTAATCCATGGCGCATAACAAGTAGGTGAGGTGTTGTGCTGCTGTGCTCCATACACATGCTTTCAAACTCACCCGATCTTCTCGATGACTCCCGAATCTTCAGAAATGATTCTGATTGTTCGGGTACAGCCATAAATAAACAAAAAACAATAAATAACCGCTTACACCTTTATTTCTGGATTATTGTGATTGCCTGCAGAAAGCTTCCGTCAGTTTTGACGCGTTACAAGGATATTGTGCGTGAAAACGCAGCGAGAATGGCTAGAAAATACAACTTTTCGTGGAGCACAGCAGAGCGTGTCCCGGAGCAGCACCTTAGATTTGCTGGAGCCAGTATGATGTCAACAAACTTTACGTAAAATGACTCTTATGCCACAACCTTAAAGTCCCGAAAAACGCTAAATAATACGTATACCAACTTTTCGTCTGTCGCGTCACCCACCTCTGTCGCCAACTCTTTACGGGTCTTCTTAACTTCGTAGTCATCAGGTTCACAGGTCTATATACATCTGTTACGCACTAGGTATTTATCCGCGCGCTTCTTCATAGACGGAAAAAACTATTTAAGCGTAGGCGTGCACAGGCTTTACATTCAGAGATGGGTGACGAACTTTGCGTACCCCCCTATTTAGTTGACTAGGGCGGTGGTGGTCTATCTCCTGCCCCGTTCCCACTCAATGCGCCAACCTATGCTCGTTTGTATTGCAAGCACCGTTTTTGCAATATGTGCCAACTTGTTTTTGTTTCATTAGTGTGCCTGTGCTGTGCTTGGCTTTAGAGGTAATGGGCTATCGTAAATGTTTGTACTTCCGGTCACAGGAGTGTGGTACGCGTGACACTGCGACTGATGGGTGGCCAGCCCCTGGTGGGCAGCGCGGTGCCCGAGGAAGACGCCAGGGGACTGAAGTATGGCGGCGCCATGGGGCCTCCGCTCGCGTTAGAGGCTGGGCCCGCGGCTGTGGCCATGGCGGCTGGTATGGCAGCTGGTGGGGGGCTTCCGGCCGAGGCGGACATGGCCCCGCACATGCGCGCTTTTGGCCTGGATATCACGAAAACTGAGGAAGACGGCGAAGTAAAGTGAGTTGATGAACGCGTTTTTTTTCTCTGCACTGTTCATTACTGAATAAATGCTGCACTACAAAGAAGGCCCTTACACTTACTTAAGGCGGCGGAATCATGTTGCCACCATTAAGTACACATTTCATCTCTGCGAGTGCTAGAAGAAATCCACGTTACTCATAGGTCTAGGAACCTTGTTTAGCAACATAGCTGAACCTTGTTTAACAACATAGCTAACAGTTTTTTTAAAGCTTGAGGCGGTCGAAACATTTATATATCCGTACGTGATTCATTTATACTGGTTCTTTGGACTTGTGGCGAACGAAGAGCAAGATAAATTTCTCATACGATGAATGAAATTCAGTTCATCATCAACGTGTATTGACTAATAACCCTCGGCATGCTACATCTACCTCATGCTTTCTCGCATTGTATATATATATATATATATATATATATATATATATATATATATATATATATATATGGTTGTGATGATTTTGCGCGCAACCAGAGCCTCTGCAGTGAAAACTGTGTTCCCATGTTCTCCAGGCTGATAAAGCGCTCTCAACTGAAATTCACTTCTCTGCTTGACCAGGTACCACGTGCAACCTCCAAAGTCAACGCTGAGCCCCCAGTCGAGCATGGATGACGCCGACCAAACCACCGACGAGGACGCCAGCAAGGGATCGCCGCATGAGAAGGGCACGCCCGATGGAGAGCTGCCGGATGGGCTTTCGCCAGATGCGCAGGTAATGAAATAGAAACACGCTGAAGCAGAATCGCGAGTTTGGCTGTTTCGCGGAAATTTATCGCAGAATAAGTAAGAGCGCGTTGAAATAAGGAGGAAAAGAATAAATGTATATAACGATCAACTCTCAAGTAGATCAAGTTTTGAAAGAAAAAGAAAACCTGTATAATTCAGATTGAACCGCCATTATTCTGCGCGTGTGTTTTAAAGCATCATAAATCATTTCAGTAAGTGATTAAGAGTCTTGAAAACGGTGCACATGCGTTGCAATGAAACAAATATTTTCTTGACAAGACTTGCGTTTGTTTCTTGAATTATGTATGAACTTTTCTGCTAAGACTGTGATATATGTGAGCTCCTTCATTTTTTTAAATAAGTTTATCTGTGGATTCAGCGCTGCGTTAAATTCGTCAATTTCTTCTTTCCGTTCGTATTTTAACCATATTGCTCATATATTGTGCAGTGAAATAAAAAGCTTGTTTGTTGAAAAAAGGCGAGGTGCAAGTGCTCGTAATGATTTCTTTTCAAGAGCACAGTCACATCAAAAGTGCAGAGAAGACATATTATGCACAACATAGGCTTTGAAGGTGGTACAACTGAAAAAAAAAAAAGTTGCCGGAGTGCAACGTTTAAGCAGACCACGTTTGCTGGATCCTTTCTTAAAATGTTTTTTTTTTCTAACGGGGCATTGCTGTCTTTGATGTCGTATGGTTGTTCAACAAAAAAAATATCTGAAAAATATAAATAAGCATAAATGCAAAAACTCAAAACAACTAAAGATGCAATAAAACGTGCATTGCTCTCGCAAAATCACAATAATATAACAAGAAGGCAACCAGTGTTTATAGAAAACGAAGGGTGTACAAGTGCAAGCGACTTACTGACTGGCGCGAAAATGAACAAACTGTTGTAGTGTATTTCTTTCTACTTCCCATGAGCACTATAACAATAGAGAGATGAAGGGGAGGGGGGAGAAGTAGATTGGGGCAGACGGTGAGTATTGTGTTTTCATGCTGGTTGAGTTTCTTCGGATGAAACCGATAGTCGTGAACATTTCCTTCAGCGTGAAACAGGCGTCCGTCATGTTCTTCAACTCATGTGTTCGTCTTTTAAACAATGCGCAACTGGGTAAAAACGAAGGCGTTTAGTGTTGCGTACGAACTCACAAACATCATCACTTACTTTCAGACAACTGTTTTGGATGGAGATGTGAAGACAAAGGAGGCCACACAGGCAACAATAGAGGGGTAAGTAAACGTGCAACGCTTGTGTGCATTTCAATAAGCACTTTATTATTACTATAATTATTGCCATGCTGCAGGGCATTTCATGTGGCAGCATAATGTGGCCCACGTTGGCCTTGTCATGTTTTTTTTATTTTCGCCCCATATAAGTAGACAAAATTCAAGATTTCGTACTCTTTCTTCCTGCCATTAGCTTTGGCCTTCGCAGGCCTACATTCATACTTCGTCATTATTAAGCCGTGACTACATCTCATAATTATCAACTAACTCAGGACAGAATAACTAGTTTATTGGTACAGATGACGAATCTGTTTGTGACTGTTTGTGTCTACATATTGCATAGTTTATCTCTAAAGGACTATCATAAAGCACCCATATTGTACCCATTGAGACAATTTTGCATTATTTATGATGCTGTAACCACATGTTATTACGTTCAAAAGTAGTCTCTTTTCCTTGGTGAAATATATTTCGTAATGATTCTAACAAATTCCTTACAAACAAGCATTAAATTTTTATATATCCGTGAATTTAGTGAGTGGTTAACATATTACAAGTACAAGAATACCTAGGGATAATTGTTTTTGGAATTGCACATCTTCTACAATTATACAGTAGAGCTTAAGCAGGCTGCGATTGAAGGCTGCTTGTGTGTTTTTTGTTTCTTGACACTGCGTTCAGGGACATCAAACGCGCGAAAATGCCGACACCGGAGATGGCGGCCATGATGATGGCACCCCAGATGGCAGCGGCGGAGCCACCCAAGCCAACCGAGGCGCCACCTGTCGCAGCCATCGATTTTAGCGAGTACGGACAGAAGATTGTGGTAAGTGCTTGGACTAGAATTGTTGCAGTGGGAATTACAAGAACACTCTGCTGCCACATTTTGGCCTCACCGTCGCCGTCATGTTCATTAATAAGTTCATTTCAACTGACATCACCCCTTGTTTTTTGCGCTCTGTGGGTGAGTGAAAGCACAGTTGCTGCCGGCAAACACTAGTCAAGCGTCAACCAGAGTTGAAATGAGGTGGCTGTCTCTCTACCTTAAAAGGCGCTGTAGACTGGGATGTTGTACGTTCGGCGTAAAATGGTTACTTTCCCACACCGGGTGGAACCACTCACGGTCACGTGACTTTCTTTGAAGCAGAAGAGCACACGGTTGATGCATCTCTTAGCGTTCAGCTGTCATGTTTAGGCTTGCATTCAAGTAATAGAAATCCTAATTGTCAATTCGCTCGCTGCGGTGACCACCATTTCTAATGATGAATGAAGCTTTCTTCATAAGAATGTATTCATTTGATATTCAAGTCACTGCTTCGCCCTTGCAGCGAATCTGCGACTTGTTTGAGTTGCTGCCTATTATGAAAAATATTTGCCATTTCACGGAGGTAAAACAGGCATGAACAAGGCGACTACCCGTGATTTCACAAATTATTTGCCTTTAGATGTCTCACGATTAGCCAGTATATTTCAAGGTGCTTAGTTACTAACATTAACAGCCTCCACAGCTTACGGTGTATCTAATAACAGCAAGTAGATTTTCGGCTCAGTAAAGTTGAGGAATTATCTCTCATGGAAACGCAAAGTGTCAGCCAAATATTGCATGTGCATTTTGTCATTTTCATGCGTTTATTCATCAAGCTTAATGAAAGCAACGTAATTGTGTTCTAACATTTGCCACACTTTTATTTATTAGGTACCTAGTTCCTTAAAACCCTCTATAGTGCAAATGCCTGTTTCACCTTATAGCACGTAAATTAAACTCATTCTGTGTTTTGTTTAGGCTATGGAATCGTAAGCTACTTCTCAATTTCAGAAAAAAAATTCACATTGTTCTTGGAAGCTGCCAAAAGGTTGATACATTGTACGTTTCGAAGCACTTATAGAAAATTGTAGAACGTGACCACACAGATCGAAATTGGTTCGACAGCAAAGAGGGTGCCATGAGCAGGCTTATAACAAAGGTTTTAATACTTCAGCTTCACAACTTCCACAACGAAACCTTCACAACTTCCTTGCCTGGTTTGTGTCTTGCAGAGCTTCCTGGCTAGAAACTTCTACAACATGAAGTATATCGCACTTGTGCTGGCTTTCTTCATCAACTGTATTCTTCTCTTTTACAAGGTAATTTTTCCAACAATAAAACTTCATGAATATAATCAGAATGTTCCAGCTTTCCAGCTGGAAGGAAGTCCGTGTTACGCCGCTTCAGCATTCATCGTGTATTTTGCTGAAGTTCTTCGCTCATGCGGAGAACATAAGTTGCATACTACTCATCGGCAAATTTTTTGATGTGACACTCAATGCTCGAGCAGCGTTGAAAATACATTTTGCATAAAAACATACTGCTGATATATTTGCACGTTTTCTTGGTATCAGCTACATTTGTTTATGTGTGGCGTCACAACTTCAGGTATATTTTCCGTAGGTTGCTTCGTGGCTTTTCAGATAATAAATATACAAAGAGACACATTATTCAGACTTTCATATTTTTCTAGTACAAAGTCGTCTGTATTGTATGCATATCGACCATTTCCAACGAAATAGGATGTACTTTATTAGGCTTGGTATTGACATTACAAACACGGAGACCCTCTTTTTTTTACTATTCTTCTGTCTAAGCCATGTATCTAAGAAAGCAGCTATGTCTAGCTACTTGTCAATCAATGTGTGCTTTCTCTAGAGCGCATTACCAGTGCTGAATATATCGGGTCTAATTATTGATCCATTAGTGTGCCTTTTCATACAAAACAATTACATCAACTTCGGAGGAAACGGCCACTTCAAAGGGTAAATGTAGAGAATTTCATTACCTAGAACTTCTATCTAGCGTCTGGTTTTTCGAAATCTCAAAGCTGCAATGAGTTCTTTACGTAATGGCTTTCAGTCCTCCGATTTGACGTTCCTGTCTAATTATATCAGCCTGTCTAAATAGTTCGCTAATATCAATTTTTCTTTACAGTCCCAAATGATATTAGGCCTGCGGCAACAGATGAAGTAGTTGTGAAGGCACCAAATTATTACCGCATTTCCCTGACTTCCAGAACTCTTGGGGACATTTGTTTTAACACCCGGTATATATACATGAAAATTGCGTGCAGCCCATTTTCTTCCACTTCAGAGCCTTTTTTGCCGACTAACTCTGGGCTCTCCTGCAGACCTCCGATCCTTGACCTTCTGGTTACTTTGTGGGGGTGACCCCCTGCGTGTTGGAACACGCTCTGTAGGACATTATTAAAGTTTTGCGTATACCTTACCCTACCATATTTCGATGTGAGGCTCTAACACAAGCATTTACTTGCCTCGCAGGTTTCAACCGGGGAGAGTGGTGGTGATGACGATGATGTAGCAGGGGCGGTGGCGGCTGCCGCCGACGTGCTTAGCGACGTGGAGGGCGATAGCGATGCCGGCGGTGGTCTGGCTGAGATGTTAGCGAACGCGACCGAAGCATTGTCTGACTCGGAGGCAAGCGAAGAGGAGTTGGAGGAGTGGGTGATCATAGAAGAGAAGCTCTTTTATCTGGAGCCAATAATCCGGTTCATGGCCCTGTTTCACTCACTCGTCTCCTTCTGCATGCTCATCGCATACTACCATCTCAAGGTGCGTATTTTAAGGCCCAAAGTAATAATACGCACCGCTTTTGTGTCTTGTAGTCATTGATATATGCCCCGTTGTCGTGACGTTGCCGAAAGCAGCAATCAGCGTGTTCCAGATGAAACACTTTATTAGGGTGAACCAGTGCCCGCAAAGTGAACTGAACAAAGTATAAGCTGTGCACTGGTAGCGGCGAGAACAGTGTCGGCTTCCGAGTTAATGGGCAAGAGATGAAGCGTGCCAGTATTTATACATGAGCCATCAGATGTTCCAGCGTTCAGATGTTCCAGCCATCAGATGTTCCGACTACTGGCCGCGCAAGTTCCTGAATATACTCTATACCGTTCGCGTTGTGCGTGCAGTCTTCAGGAAAATCTAAAATAAATTCAAATTGAACACGACGCTGCTGCAATAGGGTACAGAGGTAGAGGGGGTGGTCGACAGCTCTCAGGTCACTATCTCATGGGTTTCTAAGGAAGCGTGTCTCAGGAACTATTGATTCTCTTCTCCTTATATATTTCAGCGTGAGATTCTTGGTTCAATATTGCTGCATTTGGTGTAAACCCAAACAGACTGTCAGCAATACTTGGCCCCGACCATGTCTGAGTCTTCGAGAATCGTCACGATTGTAGGGGATAGATTTAGGATTGTGCGCAGGGCGCGAACAGTCAAACTTATTTCAGAGCTTGCGGAAACATCTGTGGTAAGACGATAGTGATAGTGCTAGAACAGAACGACGACAAATAGACAAGAACGACGAGCGCTATAGAGTTTCTTTGTCGAAGTTCTGTTCTCGTGCTATAACTATTGTCATGTCATACCAACTAGCCCAAGCTGCCACACATCTGTGATAAGGCTAGAAAGTCAGATGCATGTAGTATGAAAGCCGGCACGTCCCAACAATGAGCAGACGAGCGATGCCGACGCTCTGTTCGCCGCTGTCAGTGGTGCGCAGTGTGTTATGCTGCGCGTTCCACAGCCGAGAATTTGGCCAAATAATGAGCTTTATCTTAGGCAACCTGACTGCTGTCTGCGTTCATGCAACGGCTGCGTGACAATATAAGCCTTGTACCATGCTACTGTTCGGCGAAAATATCATTTGATCAGATCAACCTGCACCATAGCACCGTTGTTACTACGTGTGCACTTTCATTCTTTCTTTCCGACAAAAATCGCACGTGCTCTATATTAGCTTGATGGGTACATTTTAGCCAATATATATCGAGAGTATTAAAAACAAGCAACCTTTTTTTCTGTACAGGTTCCATTAGCCATTTTCAAACGGGAGAAGGAAGTTGCCCGTGCCATGGAGTTTGACGGTCTGTATATCACGGAAGAACCTGCGGAAGATGATGTACGCGCACGTTGGGACAAGCTTGTGATAAGCACCAAGTGAGAGACGATGCACTGCATTGTATTCTTTTAATGCTTTAATCTTGTGAAATGAAGTGTTTATCTAGCGCAGGCAATCACTGTCACGTTATAACAAAATCGTTTTTGTGCTAAACCCAAAGGGTGAAACTAATAGCATATCAATGTTCAACCTCCGCATTTTCCTTATTTCACACATGGCTGAAACACGAACTCTCTGTAGCTTAAGAGGGAAGACTTGGTAATAAGCAGGAACTTCATCTCGGCTACTACCACACGCCTAATGCTGGTTTAATGAATAGCATATTCAGTGACATATAGGTGACACTTCTATATAAACGGCTCATCTGATAAAACTTTCAACGAAAAAAAAGTAATGTCAACGCCCCTCAGTGCCCCCAAAACAATACAGTATGTTAGTTTCCCAGTTACTGACCACAAACATTTCTGCACAAAACATCTGTGTAAGAACTTTATTGTTCTGACAGAGAGCGCGCATACAATGATCAAAGCAATACCAAAAAAAGAAATTATGTTTTTCTCTCATCGAAGCGATTGAGGTTTGCTTAGGGGAACATCAAACTCTTTTAGTAGTTTTTACTATCAAACATTTTTGTAAGACCCAGCTCACCCTCTGCTCTCCAGCCAAGCACGCGCAAGTTCAACTGCACAATAGCGTCGGCAATGCACGCACATGTTGAGCTTTCCAATATTTATTACATGTATGAAATGGCTAATGCGTCAGTCTATGCCAGAACAATTTGGCGCCATTAAACTCTAAACATCATCATCATCAGAACAATTTGGTTCTGTCAAGCAACCCCGAATCTTCTATATTTAGGTAATATGTGAAATAGGAGTATTTTCTAACGAAATCGCCTGCTCACATTCATAAGCAAAAAGACAGTGCGAATTCATTTCAGTGCAGTATGCAGTAAAGGTTAAAATTAGACAATATCAGCATTGGTACCGTTTTGTGACAGCTCCTCTATTTATTTGAAATACATATGAATATTGAACAGAATTGAATATGACGTGATATTGAGCATGACTACTAGAAGACATTAGAAACCGAATCTATAGCGCCGCTTCATGCACAGTTGGGATGATTGTGGAGAGTGGTATTAGGAAAAGTCCCCGGATTTTCGTTGTCTGCAATGTCTGATCGTTGTCTGATTTTCGTTATCTGCAACAGCTCAAGTTAGTTTTTTGTTCTCCCTGTAAGTTTCACTGTCTATCCATGAAAGTACTTTGATTTACACTTGTTTCTTATTCGCATTATTTTACTACAGAGTAAGGTTAACTAAAGTTATGATTGTGCTTTGAAAGCAGTATTTCAGAAGACACACAATCTTCATTCTTTTCTTCAATGTTTATTGCAGATCTTTTCCTGTGAACTACTGGGACAAGTTCGTCAAGAAAAGGGTGAGTGGAATGTTTAGGCATCAGCACCTGGATTCACAAAGTCTGCACATCCAGAAAATTTATGGCGAACTCACGAGAAGATAGTTATATAAGACTAAACTCTTACGCTTCAGTAGGAACAGAAATAGTTTTCCAACCAGCACAAAAGTTATGCTTGCAGAAGGGCTTTCTTTGCATGTTCGGCCCATCGAACATATTTGTCAGTCAGCAACTGTGGAGTTACTTGGTTGCAGTGCTCGGTTGATGACGTAAATGGCAATGGCTTAGTTTCTACAGGAAATGTCACATTCTCGCTATAGTCAAAATGGCTAGGAACTGGGGTACATATATATAGGTGCAAGTTAAAAACCTCCGGTCTTTAAAACTTATAAAGCACTGTACTACAACGTGTCTCATACAGATGTCATGATTTGCCGTATAAAAATTCCCGAATCAAATGTTGTCATGTTTTAAAAATGAATGTTTTCTGCAGCACAGTATTCTAGATGAACACGGCTAATGCTAAAAGGTGCTAATACAATGTGCATTTCCTATGAACTATTCTTTGTACCAGCAAGTGGTAACAAAAAAAGCTGAATAAAGTGCTCATGCATCTCAATCTTCAATTATAATAATGCAGTGGAAATTCCTAAAAAGGTAGCGTTTGTAAATAAGTGGATCGTGCCACATCCTAAGATACTGTCTAAGACACTTCTGAATAAAGAACGAATTTTTCGGAAATTAAGAAGCCTTTCAGTCTGAGAAATCTACATAAAGTTCCTAGTGGTTTCGTGCCAGAAACGTGGGGTCGTCTACTTTTCTTTTTTTAACCTTTTCGCCATCTTGCTGGTCACCTCAGCGCTCATTTGAAAAAAAAAATAGGAGGGTTCAGCACAATCTACCCCATTTAGTAGAAAAGTCTATGCTTGCGAATGACTAACTTTCAATCACCATTTATTGATTTCTCTACAGGTGCGGCAGAAGTACTCCGAGACCTATGACCCCGAAGCACTGAGCAATGTTCTTGGCATGGACAAGAGCGGTTCCATCTCTCAGGAACAGGAGGAAGCGAGTGGCCTGTTCCCCCTGTAAGTCTCCACCGAGTAACATAGTATAGGTGGACCTTTTTGAGCATATCTATGATACGAAAGTTGGATTCATACGTAAAATGTTAGCTCATGAGTTAACGTTTCTGAAGTTACTTTCAGGAATGAAATGCTTTACAATATGTGTTCGTGACTGACATACTGATTCTGGCAACTATGAGGAGAATGGTTCTTTTTCATGGAGTAGAAAGCTTTGTCCCGTATCGAACAAGGTGGGGGAGGAGGGAGGGTACTGGTTTCTAAATAAAAGAAAATTAAAAGACAAGTGAGCCGCGCAACTGTCTGCATTAGAGTGCGACACCTCAACAGATCAACAGTAGCTCAAGAGTGAATAAGATAAGCAATGATTAAAATGGATTGAGATAAAAGTAAAATATTGGCAGCTGGTTAGAAAAATCCGTTGACCGGGTCATCACTGTCGAGTAGCCGTCCAAGGGAGGACAACGCAGGCGAGAAAACCATCTGGCGAGATATCCATGGGGCGACTCTCTTATTGAATAGTTTTCAGTATCATTGTAATACGTAATACTTGTGAGACGTGTTCATTCGCACACTAATAACAACGACCAAGTTATTGTATTATTCCTGCTCATGCAAACGTTCCTGTGGACTTCTTGTGCATCCACTATTCGGCTACAGTTGAACATAAAGTGTATGAGTTAGTTTTTTTACTCAATCCGAATCTGCGGCCTAGTGGTTACGGTGCCAGATTGCTAACCGGAAAGTTTCGGTATGCAATCCCAGCTGCGCGCAAAGCAATGATCTCTATGAAGTCGGAAAATGCTTGAGACCCGTGTATTTAAAGTTATGTGCACGTTAGAAAACCACATGTGCTAAAAATTTGTGGAACTCTATGCTATGCGTTCCTCATGACCACACCATGGTTTTGGGACGTAAAGCTTACCTGTTATTACAGTTAGCAATAGAGGAAGTAAATTGATTTTGTGTTCTTTTTGTAGGCTCTAACCTAAAGATGACTACCGCTACGTCCAATAACGTATACCATAGCTTATGCCTGGTATGATGGAGCTGTTGATTAGCCTACTCATCTCTTGCTACAATTGTATAAAGTGGTCTCATATTTACACTTTACATGGGTGCTGTATACCGTTGTCCATATCTTATGGTTATTGATTTTCTGAATGATGTTATCTTTTTCTTTGCTACTTCTAGCATTACGAACGTCGACTGGAAATACCAAATTTGGAAATCTGGAGTCACAATCACTGATAATGTAAGTCTCGCAACACAACTTCTTACTTTTCGAGATGTGTTATTTGAAAAACGCAATTTAAAGCCACTTGCAGTTGCCAACCGCAAAATCCTGCTGCGCGCTATAATATTAGTTTTAGTTGGCACAACAAGGTAACTGCTTCAGAAAACATGTTGTCACAGCTTTTTTTTATGCAATTGTTACTGTATGAACATGAAATCAATGTCAACAGTTATACGTTCCTACTGAAGTGCACTTTGTCTCTTCACCTTTTAAGCGATGCCGAAGTGTTTACGTTTGACTTTGCGAACTGTCGGTACCACCACTTCAGAACAATTCATCCTAGATTTGCAAACGTCTTCTGAGTTTCAGAACAAGATGCACAAGTAACACCTTTCTTATGCTCTGTACCCACACTAGAGCTCAAATGTTTCCAGGCCCCTCCACTCACGACTGCACTTTACAAAGTACCACATAGCGATCGCGGCTCATACCGCTCAATAATACGTAATAATTGGATATTAGGCACTACACAATAAGTTATGACATTTTGAGCTTGGAATATTTCACGCCAACTACTTTCTGCAAGTGAGTTTCTTTTTTGACATATCTGTTTAGATACCTCATACCTTGTACATGGTAGAGTGAGCCGAACCTAGTTTTTGCAAACCCGCGAGCTTCGCCATTGCTTAAAGTTGAGTCTATACGAGCTCTACTGATTGGCCAAGCCTTAATAAACAAAAACTAGGGGTTTTAAAAACGTAACTTACCACCTTTTGTGGAGTTGGTGTTGGTGGTTGTAAGCATTTATTAAGGTCTCATATAAATAGAGGTTGTCAGTAAAACCAGCCCCTAGCTGTCAGCTTCCTTACCTTACCAGGTGGAGCCCTAGTCAGAGACCCCATAAGATGTGGCCACTATTCTTTTCTGCTAGACCATCGATTGTTGGGGTGGAAAGTTCGAGCAGCCAAGCAATGATTCGTCCTAATCTCTTTTAATTAATCATCGTATTCTAGAACATCAATGCTTGTAATTTCATATTTGGACAACATCTGACACATCAAACCTGCGTTTCTTTTATGCGCAGTCGTTCCTGTACAACTTGTGGTACTTCACGTTCTCGGTGATGGGAAACCTGAACTACTTCTTCTTTGCGGCCCATCTACTGGATGTTGCTGTCGGCTTCAAGACACTGCGTACCATCTTACAGTCGGTTACACACAACGGCAAACAGGTGCGGAACGTGTTTATATATCTTCGATAATGCAACGTGCATGAAGATCCTAAAACATTCCTGCTGCTTAGTAAGTAACAAACTCAAAGAGATTAGCTATCAGGGGAGCAACTGACTCTATGGAAGCAATGATAAATTCCATTCAGAAATGAAAAGTTAAAAAACACCTGAACAGCAAGAGAACTCTAATATTAAGCCAAACAATAGAAATTAAAGCACGATTTATTTAGTCTTGAATCACCTAAAAAAACTACCTGTAAACGCACAAGGGTGCAAATGCAGAATAGAGCCATGATGGCGTCTATGATAAATATTGAGAATAAGGAACGCAAACGCATTTATACCATGAGAATTGTAATGGGAACCGTTGGATTTTAAACACAAGCACATATGTCTTTTCGGTAATGCATTCAGTTATAAGTAATGCATTTATTAGAACAACATCAGCTTTGTAGCTTGGCTGCATGCTGTAAATACGAAACCGTGTTAAAAAAAAGGACAGTTGTAAAAACGATGGCTTTTAAGAAGTGTCTTCAAGGTTTATATATATGCAAAGAAGTGAGATTTCCATAAAGATTTTCCTTAATTAGGATTCCTCTGGAGTGCCCTTCGTGAAGGCTAGCCAAGGTTTTTTTTTTTTACTTTTTACAATAGTTATTATTGTAAGTATGGGCGTAATCAGATTCTTGCTATGTACGCTTTTCAAAACAGGCTTCTAGCATTTTCAGGAACGAGTTCAGCATTTCTGAGATAAGCCTACTTTTCGACACTAAGTCTGGGATCTGCAATATTTGAAGTCACAATTGCTACTCATCGTAGCCGCATGACACTGCTAGTAATAGTTGCGATGCCGCATGATTTGGGCTTTACAATCAACCTCTTAGCTCTGGTGATAGTATTTTTTCTATTCTCATTAATTTGGGACACCCCGGAGTTAGAGCCGGCTGGGTCTAAAAGTATGTAAAATACGTTAAACTAGAGCACAAAGGTACTGTAACAAAATCGAGTTGTGTTGATTTGAGTTCTTATATTCATTGCTGCACGTTATATTGCAGTTGGTGCTGACAGTGATGCTGCTGACCATCATAGTGTACATCTACACGGTTATAGCATTTAGCTTTTTCCGCAAGTTCTACGTTCAAGAGGAGGACGACCAAGTTGACCAGAAATGCCACAGTATGCTTACGGTATGTAGCTGCTCATTCCAGACTCTGGCGTGGATCAGTGAATGGCGCAGTGACTGAGAGAGAGATAGAAAGAGGAGTCAAAATAAAGTCAGAGAGGTTAACCAGGCCTGCATCTGGTATGCTACCCTGTAATGTTCGAAGGCAGAGGAGGAAAGGAAATGTGTAGTGGAGGACATAAAAGTCACTGTCTGAGCCGACGCTAACAGTGTCACGTTTTCCATCAGAAACGACGAATCCAACAGGCGTCTTTGATAAAACAGAACAGCACTTTTGTTGCTTTTCGAAACTGGGATAGGCAGCGTCATTTCCCCTTAACAATCTTGACATTAATACCACTCCCTTCCAGGTGATGTAGAACAGCGCGGAGGTGAAGCCTCTTGTTGTCCCAGCAAGTGTATCGCAGCGACAGCAAATGCGTTCACTAATCTCATCGACGGCACAGTAGTGCGCGTCGGGTTGATGGCCATCTCTATATTAAATAAGTAGGCGTTGGGGAAACCTATGCCCAGACGAGACTGAACAACACTATACCTTTCTCCCGGACAAGTGCAAGGGGCAGCCGTAGTCGTAGAAAGGTTCGAGGTCTAAAAACGTCAGTATGCAAAAATGTGCTAGCGGAAGAACATTTATTTATTTATATATTTATTTAGAGCTTATCTTATATTGATTCTTTTATATTGATTCATCTCAATGATTTAGATTCACAAACACAGAGTGTCTTGTGCATATGCATTCATATAAACCTAAAAGCTGGAAATTATGCTGTTCATGGTGATTTAACAGCCAGACATTGGCCAGAAAGACAGCTGCAAGGATTTCGAATTAATATTATGATAAAGAACACCTTATAGCCGAACGCACATTCTGCCGTTTGCAGTCATCATCAAATACTATAAACCTTCACAATAATTTGTATCTATGGTATTACGAGAAAAGAAAGTGGTGCGTAACAGGATTGAACTCAGAAACACAGTGACTAAAATACCTATTTCAACTCAACAACATTATACAAGTATACACAAACAGCTTTTTTATAGTTATGCCAATCAGTTTGAACTGTGATGCTAGATGATGTAATATTTAATATAATCTTATTCTTTCAGTGCTTTGTTTTCCACCTCTACAAAGGTGTGCGAGCTGGTGGCGGAATCGGTAAGTATAGACTATTTTACCTCAGACATGTGGGCGTCACCAACTTGGGCTGCTAAGTTGATGTTTTTTTAATACATCGTGATGTAAATTAATAAGGCCACCAAATATCGTATGCACCAACTCAATCATTTTCATGTGTGTGCGTCAACCGTAACACTGTTTGTTTAGTTGTTAAAATGCAAAACACAATGGTTAACAGGCAGCACATTGGCACTGAGACCCTTCCGTCAAGTAGCCTATAGGAGCACATCTACGTTAAGAATTAGAAGTACCACTCGTTTATTAGGCACACTTCCACAAACAAAAAGAAAACACTTTATTAACAGCATTTCGAAGTTGCTAGAGCACTAATGTTTTATTACTTTCAATGCAGACCTGCTAAAGTATGCATGTTTAAAGGGTAACCTATGGCCGATATAGATGTTCAAGGCTTGATTGCTAGGGAGGTACCGGATATACCGCAGCGACAACCCTTACAAAAAATTGTGCTTTCACGAACCGTTTTTAATCACCGCATAGATATTGTTTTTAATGTATTAGCAATGTTTTTCAACAATGCCTCTCTATTTGTTTTTCGTGGAACCAGTCAAGCAGTAGTAAAAGCAGTGATGTACCGTCACATGAAACTGCGCTAAATTGCGAGAAGACTATTTATTACGAAAACAGCACATGGAAACGGCCTTCCGGATCACGTCGTATCCATCTCTAATCGTGAATATTTTCATTATACCCTGTTTTTTTCGCATTTTAGTATTGTATACCTTTGTTGCATTTTGCTTTTTATCACTTGTTTGTTTTTTTGTTTGTTTCCTTGTTCCTGTTTTACTTTTTGTCTGTATTTTTTGCAGTGTATATACTGACGTCCTAATTACTCAGTGCCTTTTAATGGACCTGTAAGGCATTTTCAATAAATCAAAATAAGTAAATAATAACAAAATAATAAATAAATATTTGCAACGTCATGCAATCCCCACTTTCGTCTGAATCGGCTTTGCCATGCCTGCATGGTAAACCAGTTTGCTCCCTTACAGGGGTTTTGCCACGTGGAAACACCATAGGCAAAATTTGTCTTGACGTATCGAAACACCCATGCTATTGTGTGTTTTCCAGGGCCGAAACACCCTTATGACAGAAAAAAAAAATTCGGGGACCCTTAAGCTTCGCCTTAAAGATTTGAACGCGATAGCAAAATCTGGCCTCTAGTGCACCCTTCAACCGCCAAGTGCATACTTAATATTATGCACACAGTAAAATGGACCAGCACGCACTAATATAACTGAATAGGCTCATTTTCGTCGTGACAGCTGTCGAACGAAATGCGTTAAAGGGGCCTTGAAACACTTTTTCAAGTAACCATGGAATAAATTCACTGGAAGAGCTTATTGACTCACAAATTCAACGCCGCAAGAATTTCAAGAATCTGTCCAGTGCAAGTGCAGTTACAAAGGTGTGCCGTATGCATCAATTGCATTATCTCTTTTTTCTTCCCGACGAAAGCGCTCGAAGCTGAGCAGGGAGGGGTGGCAAGGCAAAAAAGCTACCGTGCCCGTGACCTTGAGCACTTTTTTTGTTCTTCGAAAGCGCGGCTTTATCAGTGTGATCGCGCACGCACGCGTGAACAAGTAGCGGCCTCCCGCGGCTATCTCGGTAACTTGATTTTTCAGTCACAGACGTACTGACATTTTTTTGCTCACAACCAAAGGGGCCGACACTGGTGGCGGGTTTTCGGCGGCACTGACGCTATCGCGTTAAGAACATGAAAAAATTGAAATGTGTTGGTCAGGGGACATGCATTTACGTCAAAATAGAAGATGCACGCACACGCCAAACCGTACGCAAAACCAAGCCTTTTGTGATATACACCGTGGACGGAGCGCAAATAGTCATAGTATGGACAGAAAAACAAAGACAACCACTCGTTTGTATAGCACGTTAGTATCTTAAGTTGTTCAGTGCCAGGGGGAATTATTCTGTTGCGTATAAATAGACCCTAAACATCAAGACAATATACCTATATTTAGGGTAGGGTTGTAGATGGCTCTGAAAAGGACATATCTTTTATTATAAGCTCACCTAGGATCCAACGGAGTTTAATAAGCGAGTTCCATGTATCAATTTGTTCGCTGTCGTATCGGCGATAGGTGCATTGATCAGAGAAAAAATCTGTGACTTCTAAAGGGCGTTTAGGCAATACCCCTTAAAGGTTGTTTGGCGATGAAAAACACCCTTATATTCTTATTTCGTAAAATTTGTTAGAGAACAAAGGTGTTTTGCTTGTTTGAAGCTTTAATAAAGGTGCAGAGTTCTTTACAGTGTAATTCCAAGGAAATTCAAAAAGACATGAACTGATTTTGGCTAAATAAAATCTGCAATGACATTTTCACACGCATGGAAACCACCCTTACTACTTACAGGGGATGAAATCGAACCTCCGGACGGCGACGAATACGAAGTGTACCGCATAATTTTTGACATCACTTTCTTCTTCTTTGTCATCGTCATTCTGCTGGCCATCATTCAGGGTAAGATCAACGTGCAGTTTATTTGCCTATTTCTATAAACAAGCGAGAATAAGCATGCTTACCACATCCATTTTTATTTAAATAAAGTAGTTGAGCCTTGCTAAGATAACGAACATTCACTGCTCTGCCAAACTTATCAAAGTAAAGATAATGGTTTGTATTTCAAAATATTATTATAGGTTGAACCCATTTCCACAAATATTCTACACTTCTTGCTGTGCCGCAATATTTAGGGCAGTTAAGGTAAAAAAGAACTTATCACAACGGCATTACACAATCAACTAAAACAACTGAATTCATACCACCCATGTTACTGCTTTTAAAGATATCTAAAGACCTTTTGAAAGTAAAACACGGGCAGTTTATTTGGAGAGATTTTCGTCACTACTGGTATTGAAGAGGTGTCAAGGAATGTGCTATCAGGTAATTTACAACTGTCGTAGTTGCCGTAGATGGTGTATACCATCTTGCTGAAGTTGCAATTCTCAATTAAGAAGTAAGCGGTGTGAGCAGTACGTTCGCATCAAGAAAGGGGAGGGGCTACTCGCACATTTTACTTTAGGCTCTTTTATACCACATGCACTCATTTTGCTTTAACGTTTTCGAACGTTGCCGCAATTTCACGAACTTGAAAACTACAATGACTTTTACGCAGCCATAGTTATTTTGTGTATTGATTAGCCCAATATAGATATATGTTTATTAGATTTTTTAAATTAGAGACTTTTTCTGAAAATCATCGCCCCTCACAATAAGAACGCCATTGCTGACAAAATATGAGCTAATACATTTTATTTTTCGAAATTCCGATTGAGACACCTAGCTGTTTGGGACATCATTTCTCAAGTGGCAGCAGTCGAATCGGCACAACTTGTTTTGTGAGGCAGCATGGTTTTCAATGTGTGTGTGTATGCTGTAATATGTGTTAAACTGTTACATACTACTTATAAATTACACGTCTGTTTATTTGCTCAAACTTGTGAAGTTCATCAATTTTCTTCCACGCATTTTTGACACATCTCTCAATATTGACACTGCTACTGAATGAATTCCGATTTGGAATGATTCAGTTGCGATTTCTACTCTCCAGGAGCGTGCTTACTACGTGTAGTAGTATCTATAAGACTAGTGCTACTTTTTCAGGTCTTATTATTGATGCCTTTGGAGAACTGAGAGACCAGCTGCAGAGTGTGGTCGATGATATGGAGGTGAGTAGTTTGTCTTTTGCGCATAACTTAGGCCATACTGAAAGCTCTTGGAATCAATATAACAATAATGGTAATAGTCCGTCTGCTGGTCATCATAAGCATGACTGCTACCAAACCTAGTAGCACTTCGAGTAGATTGTAATAGTACTCCAAAATTGCTATGTTCTGAAAAAATAAAGAGCGCATGCTCAAGCGTACTGGTATGTAGACAAGCTTGTACTGGCATACATTTTTGGTAATTGATCAGTACGCAGGAAATCCAATTTCTGTTTGTGAAAATTTGTACGTATTTGACAGTGGCATAGTGGTATACATATAGTGGTATACATACGTTTGTGAAAATTGGTACGTATTGTAATCGCACACACGAAATCAACTTGCTACGTAAATGCAGCAGCACATACGTGGTGGCATGATTCAACATTAAGCTTCACCAGTCATTGGGAAGGCCAATCAAATATTTCGTTAAAATGATGTGCATTCAAGTGCCATGTATGTGCTTAGAGCGAATAATCAGGAAGCACATTGATTAAGCTTACATTTCATTGCTCTGCTATAACCCGCTTTAGCCAATGTGTTCAAGCTTCCGCAGTGCATACCACACGCCCGTTGCTGACGAGGCTAATAATTTATCTATATTGCTTATTCAAGCATTCCAAAGAAATTGCGCTTGGATATTGTAGTATCGAAGTTATGATGTTGCTTTTAAATATTCCGTACGCCACTTATGTGGTTAGAATGCATGTTCAGTACAAATTTATCTGGCACCTTCTGACTTGTAGTTCGCAGCTGCCTAATTATTCCGGTGTTTTGCTAAATTAGGAAAAAGCGACAAGACGTTCAATTTTACAGTGTAATTAACCAGTACTGCGCAAATTCAGCACCCCTCAATACCATAGCGTTTTCGTTTTATGGAAAGGCATGAGAGCAACAATTTGTTTGTGGTATTTTGCTTTGGTGCAACTGGTGTCTCATTTTTTTCATCCTTAGTCCAACTGCTTCATCTGCGGAATCGGCAAGGACTATTTCGATCGGGTGCCTCACGGCTTCGACACACACGTTCAGAAAGAGCATAACTTGGCCAATTACATGTAAGTACATTAAAATACATCCTAATGGATGCTTCTTCATTTGTCTCTTTTTTACTTTTGAATACAGGCCTCTCAAAGTGTTGTTTGGAAAGAGGTTTTCCTGTGAACATTTACTGAAATTTCGGCGTCTGTAGCGCGCAGAAAAAGAGATCATCATGGTTTAATCCATTTTTTCCAAGGTTTTCAAGCAAAACGTTGCTTATTTTTGCTTGCCGAAGAGATGACACGATTTGTTTACTCAGATTTAGCTTAACATCAAGCGCATGCAGCCAAGGTTGGTAGGAAAAAGCGCCGAACAGCTGCTCCATTAATATATCCCCAGAACCTATATACGTGATATTTGGTAAGGTTTACAGATACATTCTTTTCTTTTTGCAACAGGCATTATGAGTCTCTACAAATGTCTCAAATTTACTTATCCTTTAATGTCGATGACCTAGAATGACTTTATAACATCTGCAAGTTTCAGATGAAATCACTTTTTTTTTATAACGTGCCAAGCAATATTTCCTCTTAAGCTTATACGGCAAATGAAATGGAATGTCACAGTTATTCCCTGGAAGTACGCGTCCTAAAAAAGGGCTAGAAGTACACCCGCTTAGGTTACTGCCCACGCGCCCCACGTCGAATGTTTTGTTCAATGCGGTATTTCCTTCACAAGAGCGGTGGTGTGCAGGAAAACGATTCAACAGAAAACTATGCGAATGGACTTTGATATTTATTGATGTTTCATGGCCAAAACCTTGACTTCAATATGTGAGATGTCACAGTGTATGACTCTGGAACATTTTGCCATCTTATTTTCGTTAATATGTGCTGATCTCGCACATGACATGGCCCTCTAGCTTTTCACCTCCATCGAAATACGACCACCGCGTCAGAGATCACACCCAGAACTTTCAGGTCAGCAACGGAAGAGCGCCGTAATTGAAAAACCAGCAAGATGAACTATAAATAGTCTGTAGGCACCAAATTGACCTGCTTCCGATTAGCCTAGTGTTTTGCTGTGTGTTCAGAAAAGTTTAAAAATGGCGAAACAAAGATTAGTCTCCAAATAAGGACGCCATGTTCTGAAGATATAAACCCGTCAAATAAAACTTTCTAATTTCATAGAAATAACATCCTACATTTCTGCTATTTCTTCTCTGAAAGCCTGCTGTATGACTACAGCTTCAACGATTTTCACATCAAGTCTTTCTTACAAAGCACTGTTCACTGTGACGTACCGATCAAAGAGGTCGCCAGAACTTTGATACTGAGCCCATGATTTCACTAATTCTTCATTCGAAACTCTGTCCAGCATTCTCTTTCGTATATTCTCGTCTACCCAATCGCAACGTCGAATTACTTAAAAAACAGAAATCCAAGAAAGCACTATTGTTTTGTGAAACATAGAACTACGCCTTATAATTAAAATAACAATTTTAATGAAGATTCTTCATTATCAACCGCTTTTGACTTTGACTGCTGTTTTGCTGCTTCAAAGCATATTGAAGCCTTTGTTGCAATCTTTTATTTAGGTTCTTCTTGATGCATCTCATCAACAAACCAGACACAGAGTACACGGGCCAGGTAAGTGCTTTCTCATCGCCAAAGAAGTGTTCAAGTTTGGAGCCTGCAATGTTCCTTCTATATAACCTCGTAGCATATAAATATTACGAACATCTTGCAAAACATACGATATAGTTATCTGCGGTTCATCTTACTTCTACGTTTTTATCGTCAACTCATATTGAATACATTGGCGCCAATGCTTCAACATCAATAGGGTACATACCTATTTCTATAAATATTATTATTGGCATCTATCCATAGTCCACGTTTTGCCTTTTTGCAATGGATCTAATAAATCTTGTATCTAAATTCAAGTCTCTAGATGAAGAGCATTTTGGCAAGCGAGAACCTCAATCGTTGCGATGACTGTTTTCCATCTGTTCACAGGAAACGTTCGTGTGGGAGTTATATCAAAAACGTTGCTGGGACTTCTTCCCGGTCGGTGACTGCTTCAGGAAACAGTATGAGGACGAACTGATGGGCGCCGGATAACAGGCGCTCTCTGTCAACTCGGTCATTTGTCATCAATTAGTACAATATCCAGGAAAGGTTTGAAGTAGATGCCTCAGAGCTTACTTCCTGAATTCATGATCATTACCACGAGAAAAGGGCTCCTTCAATGTTTACAGCCCTATAAATGGTGTCTTTCATTGAACTAGCGGTTTCGAGTTTATTTTGGAAAGTCGAAATTCACAGATGTCGAAAAGTTAAATTGTTGGTCTCGTCAACAACACTGTGCATATCCCACAGTTTAAGATTCTTTCCCAAGTAAAATTGCAGCAAGCTTTACTACTTTCTTGTAGTAAACTATCTGCTACTAAAATTTGTGAAGCTTCTTGAAATTATGAAAACGTTGAAATGTATTTGATTTCTCTATTTGTGAATACATTAATTTCACCGAGACCTCTAATGTTTATGAATTACAGACAATGAACTTTTGCATAATCATTATACGCGTAAAGCTTATTCTACTAAAGCTGCTTAGATATTTAGTAAAATCTTAGCAGTGCTTGAGTTTTGTAACATGGGGATAACTGCACCTCAATCAGGGATCGATATCACGATATTTCACTTCACTAGTGAGTATGTTCACATTTGCCGTCTGAATTGCTGGTTTTATAAACAAAACCAATCGCACGTGTCGAATGTGTAAATGCTGGTAGCATTTAAGCGCAGGTCTTGCACGTGTACTGTTACTTGATTGTTAACACTTAGTATGAAATGCCAATCATTGTGCCGATTTACTCCGTCGAAAATAAGGTTGTGTCTTCCATGTGATTTGGCATCCGTGCGTTAAAAAGATACGGCGTGTTTTTCTGCGGAGTGCTCCATCAACCGCATTGTAGCAATAACACAGCATTAGGATTGGCATGTTGTCGGTTGTTCTAGAAGTGCCATGTATGCAAAACGACCTTCGAGGTCAGCATCTTTAGGTATCCTTTTCTGCATTTTATTTTCTCTCTCAAAGTGCATATCAATGATATTTTTGCAGGGAGGAAATCAAAGCGTTTTCTTTTTCCTGTTTCACCCTATGTTCTACAGTGCCTAGTTCAGCAAGTGCGTACTTATGAGCTGCAGTGTTGGTTGTGTGTGTAGATTATTGTCATATAAGTGCGTACGTTTTCACTAAGCATCACGACTTTTCGTTATTCTGATGATGTTTTGGTGTTGCCTACATTTCTTTGTTGATATTGTTGGAAATGAAAGAAGAAAATTCTTCTTTCAGAAAGGAATTAAAATGGTGGCGTCGAGTGTGTGCGGATGTACTGACAGATACGTCGATCATTAAAATGAACTTTGGTTCACCTGTGGAAAGGCAATGTTTCATGTCCTTATGTATGTTAATAGCTTGTTTCTCTTTCGCTAACTAGAGGACAATGTAGTAAATATGCATAGGTGGTAGCAAGAAAATACATGTATACCGATGCTGTCAATCTTGAGCAGCTATAATGATGTCTTGTTTGTATTCTATATTCAATGTAGTGGCCCGGCTTTAATTATAATTCCACAGCAATAGCTGCCGACATTGTTCATGTCCTTAGACTGTAAATGAATATCGCGACAGCGATACTTGCATAGGGAGAGGGCAGTGTACATACAGAGATGGGCTTTCCCTTTGCTTTGTTTTTCTGTTTCACAAAGAGCTGCCATGGTAGTTCTTGTATGACGTGAGCATGTGAAGCTGGTTTCTTTGCTACGACTTGCAATGAGAAATATGTTGTGCGACTGGCTTTAACTGCACCTCTCATATATTGTTTGAGCTGCTCCCTATGAAAGCCATGTAAGATTTTTTTTAACGTGAACCTCCTTAGGCATCATTAAGTCAAGTTTACATTTGCCTGTGATTCTGCTTACAATGCACCTTTATTGAAAGTAGTCATTGAAAATAGGGAAACTTTATGACATACGTGTACTTTAAAACTATTTTCCTGTGCTTGTCCTTTGCACAACTTACCACTTTCAATGATGACTGAAGATGAGTGACAGGCCTTTTCAAGTTGACATCAACTAATATTGCCTTATCGTTTTCTCTCTAATGTTTCTTTAAGTGGCACCGTTATCTGCTTGCTACACCTTGCCTCCAAGTAGGCTGCAGTTTTCAATAAAGAGTAAAATCAATATTGCCGTCCTTTTTGTTTTTTGCTGTTATATGGAGATAGACGTTTCCACATCTTTGGTATACGAGGCATTAGACATGTATATTGTGCCATCTGTTGACCCTCGAAGAATGATATCATTGTTTGTGTATTATGTTCAATTAATGCGATATGAAGGACGCCGTATGGGAAGATTCCCGAAATACCGACCACCCGGAGTTCCTTGACGTATACTTAAAAAAAAAACTACACGTCTCTTTAGGATTTTATTGACAAGAAAATTTGGACGCTGTGGCCACGCTACCTTCGAGAAAGCATCCAGGTATCGTACCTCTAGACCCCTGTGGCAAGTCGGTTGAAAACGTCAAGAAGTCGACTTGTGATTTCTCTTTTATCTCAGCGACGAGCACCGAAAATAAACGGTATTGTAAGGCAAAAAAGAGAAGGTATAAGAAGGCCAACATTATTTATCTATTTCACTTCTCTTGTAAATACCTTTTCGTGTCTCACATTAATTAGGACACTAAACGCATAAATTTCAAGGCGCAGTGGCCTTTTACGGAAAATAAACAAAAGTCGGGTGCTATCAAGAAGTAAGGTACGTTTATTTACGGGAATTCAAAAGTTCATTGGTATCCTTGCGTTTGAACAGAAAGCCGCTGGTACCACAAAAACACTGGACGATCTGTACCAATGCGAAGGTAAAATCTTTCAATATACGTGTAAACATGCATGGTGTACAAATTGGCTCGAGCGTATTTTTATTCAGAATTTCGACGAAAGTAATTGATAATCAACTACCATCTTTCATCACCATCATAGTCTTGTTTAGGTGTAGTGCAATATAAAGTTCAATATGAATTTCAAGTACGTTGTTTTAGGTTGTACATGTAGTGTAGCTAAGCAATACATGGATGGTAAAAGGTACACTCATGACGATCGCTAGACTTCACTTGAAAGATTTGTTCCCGGTTCATGACATATATATCAAGTGATAAAGATTTGTTTCCGGTTCATGGCATATATATCAAGTGATTACAACAAAAACGTTTAGGCTGATTATAGCGCCTTTAATATGTCATCGCAAGCTTCGCATGCTCCCTTGCAAAAAGCAAATTTTTTTTCGAGAAAAGTTAATTTTACATTTAGGCACATATGTCGGCCTCCCAGTATATGGAGTACATACATACCCTAAAAATCTTTCTGTTGGATTCAGCCCCATCTCAACACCCGAGTGCTGAATCACACCCACGCAAACAGATAGCAATACACCTCCGAGCTTTGCGTACTACCAGAGTAGAATCGTTTACAGAAACACCTTGCTGTTAGTTTAGGGGAGGACATATTTCGTGTGCTGCAGATGTCTAACACAGCGTGCTGTGGAGCGAATGGTTGTATAATTTCACTCACGCTTAAGTTATCCTGTACTTTTGTTGTGCTATGGTAGTTTGTGGCACACACAAACACACACACACCAGTCTACCTAGGTTTCATGCCAAGCTAGATTCGTTATTGGAGGGTTATGAAAACATATAAGGATATGAGGACCAGCCGGGAAACGTACAACAACGTCTTCCTCTGGGATGCATCGGTTGCACGTGTATTCCTATGCGTCTTTTTGCGATAGTTGATGCTATGTCGACCATGGGATCGCAGACAAACGGGAGGATAAGACACGGACATTTATTAAAGGAACAATAGGGAGCCAAGATACCGCAATGAGAAACAAAATAAAAAAAAATTCGTTCCTCACACCATCTATGAACAGATGTACTTAAATGTCACCCTAGTTTCCTGGGAGCACTTATTTTGCGCTGCTTCTTTTTTGCTGTTAATTTAGTTTTACTATAACAATATGACCTGGGTAAGCTCCAACCGTACTAATTCAACATAGCACTCTTATATGCCTTGGCAGCCATTACGCCAATACTTTGAATACACGAACTACACATGACGTGTCAGCCTTCTGCCTTGATGAACGCATCTGCTTTGAGACATTACTTACTTGTAACATCATGGTGACATTTACTAAAATAACTACGTGTGCAAATGCAGGAAATGAGGCCTTGAAATACGTAGACGTAATATGGCTATTTTTAAATTCTGTCAATATTCGTATGAGCAATTGCCTGGTTAAAAAATCAATTCAGAACATATCCAGGGCGACTTAGTAAAATTGCAAGAAAGACACAATGAATCGTTCGCTCACTTTGAGATTCACAATAAAGCGTCCTTGTGTGACGCACGCGACAGCACAACGTCCAAGCCATGGGTGTGCACTCGGCAATCTGCTCTCTCGAAGCAGTCAAGGAAATGCTTCGAAATCGGTAAGTAGGCTCTTATCACCCTGAAGTTAACGTTATATTTTCACGGATAATTGCTATATACAACAAAGTTATCCAGTTGTTGCTAGGAACTTGAATAGGAAAGTCTACACCTCTTGTACACAACACAAAATTATAAACGCCATTGATTTCTTTCCGTAACGCATAAAACTAGACCGTTTTTTACAACGTCAATGTCTATCTATCTATCTATCTATCTATCTATCTATCTATCTATCTATCTATCTATCTATCTATCTATCTATCTATCTATCTATCTATCTATCTATCTATCTATCTATCTATCTATCTATCTATCTATCTACCCATCTATCTATCTATCTATCTATCTATCTATCTATCTATCTATCTATCTATCTATCTATCTATCTATCTATCTATCTATCTATCTATCTATCTATCTATCTATCTATCTATCTATCTATCTATCTATCTATCTATCTACTTATCTATCTATCTATCTATCTATCTATTTATCTATCTTTCTATCTATCTATCTATCTATCCAAAATGTTAGATAGATAGATAGATAGATAGATAGATAGATAGATAGATAGACTAACACAGATAAAAGTTAATCTATCTGTTCATGTACCAGTTGTTGTGATTGCAGAACGCCCAGTGTAACTATGGGTAGCAACAACGTGACCTATTGATTGGTCTATTTAAAAAAAGGCAAATACACATGCATTAAAAAGCTGGGCTATGTGCTACCATACCACTGCTATATCTTTAAAAAGATCTACAAAAGAGGGCACGCAATGAAGAGCTGTGGTGGATATGTGGTGGATAGCTGTGGTAGATAAACTGCAAAAGGACCTCAAGTTTTTGTTGCAGGTCTATTTGGAAGGCCTACTAAAATGAGAAACACGTAGTTTTGTTCTTTTACAGTGAAAGCTGTTATGAGATCAAAACACGTGTCACGGGCGCGAAGCAGTTGCCTGCCACCACCGCTGGTGTCAGTAACCCCTATCGCACAAAATAAGAAAAAAAGTCAGTAAACGACACCAAGGACCCACAATGGGATTGGAACCCGGGTCACATGCGTGGCATCGCAGGATTCTATTACTGAGTCATGGCAGGGCTTAGAACTTATTCGCAAATTGGCGCTGGAAAGGCCTAGTGCCGGGAAATGAATTGCGTAATTATGAGTAATAAAGCGTTATGGAGGAGCAAAGAAACAACCGGGTGTCAGATATCGCGAATTGCGCAACGAGTGGGTAGCCGAAAGCTCCAACGCTTTACAAAAGCTCGATCCTTATCACCTATTATTTGTGGTGCAACCCATGGTGGGGCATTGTGAGAATTGCAAAAGCTTCTGGCATAATTCTTCATCGTCGTTAGTCACAGCACACATAAATTGCACAATGTTCCTTGCAAGTGTGCAGCAGGTGCCACGCTTTCCCAAAAAATGACTAAGGGTGGCATAGAAAATGTCTGCCTACTACTCCTAAATAATGGCGAAGTAGGTACCCTGCAAGTGCTCGTGCACTAGCTACCCAAACAGTGTTAGAAACGCTCTTAAAAACCGCTCTTCTAGCTTCCGCTGTTACAGTGCTGCGCGTTCAGCACAGGCCTGGCTTTTTTTCTTCAATATTTTATGCAGGAAACACAATTATAACACACACTGTCAATTCCACACGACTATTCTGTGATCCTTTAGATACTGGTTGAATATCTAGTGTGAAATTCTCCACAAAAATTATTCGTACACAGTATTAAACGCTAAACTTTCAGGATCACAGGAAACTACCTCAAAAATAGTGAAATCACAACTGGTCGAGGTAAACAGCTCATAAAACGAAGTTATAGTAAAGTAAGGACACAGACGAGTGCTGACTTTCAACTGAGACGTCTAACTAAAGAGCATCAAACATATACATTTATTCGCACATCCTTCGCCAACAAGAAAAAAAAACAAAAAAGAATAAAAAACACTTCTGTGTGGACACAAGGCATCTTTTCCTAACAAAGTTTGTGGTAATAATCTTAAAGTAATATATGCTGAAAAAGGAGAGCAATGAATGGTTCGCTGACGCAGTTTCGCCCAGATTTTGAAGTTTTGTGGGCTTCAAATGTTTCCCTTGTCAGACAGTCGCAGTAGTGGAAAAGAACCGTCATTATCAAAAAAGCTGGAGTGCACCCGCAGTACTGGCAGTGCTCGGCCAAGTGTGCCAAGGGTACGATACCCCGGAGGGAATTTTGGTGCTCTTTCAGCCTCGTGTTTACACAACGTGTCGTCTGGCCGATATAAAGTATCCGCATTGGAAGGCTATAATATATACAACTCAAATTGCTCACTCTACAAACACAGTTTTGTACATAATGGAGCCCACATTCTTCAACAACGGGCCTCCTTTTTACTTTTCTTGCCTTGAGAGAGGATAGCGAAATAATGAAAATGTTTATGTTTGTTCATTAAATTTCATAGTTGAAAGCCAGCGCTCATCTTGGGTCCTTCCTTTATCATGTCTTCGTTTTTTGCACTGTTTACCTCGATCAGCTATAAATAGTTACCGACTTGCCAAGTTTTCAGTGCTACTACATGGTGATGTCATCCAGGAAATGTTTTTTAGCTACAGAAAACTAGATGTGCTCCGGGGTGGCTCAGTGGTTAACGACTCGCTTTCATAAAAAAAACCAATGATCCTAATGTCAAAATATATTTGAGATGTAAATTGCAGTTTTCGTGGAGAAGGATATGGCTGGCGTTCACGCTTTGATGCTGCTGATTGGATTGTTGGTGACCACCTGTGAGAAGAGTTTCCAAGCCGGTGGATGGACAGAGATCAGAGAACCGGATACACACTGGGGCCGCGCAATGGCGGAGTACGCATACCGGAGTAAAAATCGCCATATAAGAGGAAGCATCATTGTTTTCATAACGCAAGCCAGACACAGGGTATGCTGTCCAACTTTGCAAACTCCATTTCTCTCTCTCTGTCTTTCTCTCTCTAAATATACATTATATATAATATATATATATATATATATATATATATATATATATATATATATATATACACGCGCGTGTGTGTGTGTGACTGTGAGGAGGGAAACTACAATTTGTTTTTTATAAACAATCTTATTGAAAGTCAACATACAATATTGACAGGTAAAGTAAAGTGTAGAGAATGCCATATGTAATTGCATTGTAAATTTGAAAAAATGAAAATTGTCAGATCCCACATACAGCGAGAGTCGATTATATGCGAAGCACGGATGAGGGAGGTTCATACGTCACTTTAAAGATAACACAACGTCGCGAGGCAGGCGTAAATTTATGCCGTACATGACTTTCATGTCTGTATTATCATGTTTCGACGTATCATTTACCTTTGTCGTTTATTCACGTCCCATAATACCAAATTAATCAAATGTGGAGCTAGCAAAACAGCCGTAAGCATGTTTTAAGCGCAGCATGCCGTCATGTTCTTACATCACAAGCATGTCATGATTAATACGTTTGCACCAGTCGTAAACTTTTGTGATCTATTCAAGTTACGTAATACCAAATTTGGCATATGTGAAGTTAACGAAACGACCACGAGCTCATCATGAGCGTGACATGTTGCCATGACTTACATGACATCCTTGCCATGGTTTCCACGTTAGGACCTGGCACGTGTGTTCACCATTCAGTCACGTCATACCATGCTAGTTTTGCAATGTGTCATGTGAACGAAACCACCGCGAGAGCAGCAAGATTATAACATTTAAAACCTAAAATTTGTTACATAACAATACTGATTTTCCTATTATGATTACTCACTCCTGCTTCTCAAACAGTGATGCTTTCAGATACCAATTTCCGTAAAATTCCATTAGCGAAACGGCCAGGAGAGATAAATGTCGTAGGCGATTATATATATATATATATATATATATATATATATATATATATATATATATATATATATATATATATATATATATATATATATATATATATATATATATATATATATATATATATTGTAAAGAAGAGGAAGTACTCCGGCGCAGGGGCAGCAGCATCGAGTGTGCAGCAGCATCGAGTGTGCAGCAGCGGCTCGAGCTCGGAAATTGCGGCTGGTGCATCGCCTTCCAAGCCTTCCAAGCACCAACCTTTCTGCTTAATAAATCTCCTTTATAATTGGTGGAGACGTGCCGGGTACCGTCCCTTACACCTTCCCGCTACCATCCTGGAACTCCGTTCTCGACGGCTACCTTCTGCTATGCCGGACGCCGATCAGCAGACGCTTCCATCTCTTCCGGCTACCTGTCCAGGCAGTGTTCCTCAGCGGGAGCCTCCAATCTTCAGTGGAACAGATGACAACGACGTTGAAGAGTGGCTCTCGACTTTCGAACGGGTGAGCGCTTTAAACAGATGGACGGACGCGGACAAGTTGACACGCGGTTCGTTCTATCTCACGGGTGTAGCCAGCCTTTGGCTTAGAAACCACCAGGCAGACGTCCGAACGTGGCCGCAATTTAAAACGTCGATTGTAGCAGTCTTCGATCGACCTGCCGTCCGAAAACTTCGTGCCGAGCAACGTTTACGCACACGCGCACAATAAACGGGTGAAACCTTTACAAGTTACATAGAGGACGTCGTCGATTTGTGCAGACGCGTGAACGCCGAAATGACGGAAGCTGAAAAATGTAAGCACATCCTCAAAGGGATTGACGACGACGCTTTTCAAATGCTCTTGGCGAAAAGCCCGACTACTGTTAACGACGTAATTAGCCTCTGCCAAAGCTACGATGAATTGCGGGAGCAGCGAGCGCTGACAAGACGTCCTCCAGCGCACGATTTGGCATCGCTGTCTAGTGTGATCAGTGGTCATGACCACGCGTCACTAATAGCCGAAATAAAAGCATTTGTCCGCGAAGAAGTTGCACGACAGCTTTCCTTGGTGCCTTTCACACCAGAAGCTACCACAACTTTACCATCGTCTCTACGTGACGTCATTCAAGGAGAGGTCGCCGAGGCCTTACCAGCTGCTCGCGAGCCTAATCTTGTGGCTGCTCCTCTCACCTACGCCGTGGCTGCAGCCATGCCAACTCGCAAGGCGCCTGCGCCTCCGTTCCAGCCTCGCGCGAGCTATCCCCCAGCTCCAGTTCACTGGACCAGCACTAACACCGCCAACCCGTGGCGCACCCTCGATAATCGCCCGATATGTTACGATTGTCGATACCCCGGACACGTCGCAAGGTATTGTCGCCGCCGGACGCATATCACCAATGAAAACCGCCGTGAGCCTTTCTTCCCGCTTGACTCCAACGCGCGATACGATTCCTCCACTCCAATGCCAGCCCGCTACCAGGACGACCACCGCCTTCGGCCGGGACGTCTTCGCTCGCCCTCTCCACGCCGCCGCTCGCCTTCTCCTATGCGTCGACGGCCCGCACCTAACGAGGAGGAAAACTAGACGACGCAGTTCCTGAGGCAAGAACTGCGCAAGTTTCGGTTTGCCCAAGTCCTCATTTGTCACCTACCAATGTTATTGATGTGTTCGTCGAAAATATCCCTACTGTCGCTCTTGTAGATACCGGTGCAGCTGTTTCGGTAATAGATGCTGGATTTTGCCGCTCAATTCGTAAGGTTACGACGCCTTTCTCCGGATTATCGCTTCGCACAGCCAGTGCTCAACCTGTTCAACCGACCGCAGTATGTACAGCCCGCGTGACAATTCAGGACGTTCTGTATACGATAGAGTTCGTTGTTCTTTCATCATGCTCCCATAATATTATTTTGGGATGGGACTTTTTGTCGCGTCATAACGCCGTAATCGACTGTGCTAGGGCTGAGGTCGAATTTTGCTCACTGGATGACCAAGCGTCCGTCGACACCCAGTTTGCCGCTAAACTTGTCGTTAGCGATGACACCTACATCCCTCCATGCTCTTTTGCGTTCGTGCCAGTTTCATGCAGCGCCATATCCGACGGCACGGTCTTCTTCACACCATCTCCAATATTCGTCGCCCGAAGAGCTCTCCCCCTGCCTTTTGCTGCTCTCGATCTTGTAGAAGGGTCAACCACAATGCCAATTTATAATCATGAGTCGTCGTCTTTATCTCTACTTTGTCGCGAGTGCCTTGGCCACGTCGAGACAATCAGTTCTTCCGGAATTATATCCGTCCCCGATGAGGTGCCTTCTACCTCCGTCTGTGAACTGGCTGTCGTCTCAGCGCCTGACTCAACGTCGGCTAACATATTTCAACCATTCATCGCTGCAGATTTGACATCTTCGCAGCGTTCACAACTCCTCACCATTCTTGAGAGCTACCGCCACTCTTTCGACGTTGAACAAACATCTCTCGGCCGTGCCTTAGCAGTAGAACACCACATCGACACTGGGTCCCACTCACCGCTGCGACAACGACCATATCGCGTGTCCGCTACAGAACGCCGCGTCATTGCTGACCAAGTAGACGACATGCTTCGCAGAGGCGTCATTCGACCTTCACAGAGCCCATGGGCGTCTCCGGTGGTTCTCGTCAAAAAGAAAGATGGTTATATTCGTTTCTGTGTCGATTTCCGGCGATTGAACAAGATCACGCTGAAGGATGTCTATCCACTACCGCGCATTGACGATGCGTTGGACAGTTTGCAGGGTGCCGAGTTCTTTTCCTCGTTAGACTTGCGGTCAGGCTACTGGCAGGTGCCTATGGCGGAGGCCGATCGCCCCAAAACCGCTTTTGTCACGCCAGACGGCTTACATGAATTCACCGTCATGCCCTTCGGACTTTGCAATGCACCTGCAACGTTCGAACGAATGATGGACAACATCCTGCGTGGACTAAAATGGAAGATATGCTTGTGTTACCTCGATGATATCGTGGTCTTCGCCCCTAACTTTGACACACACTTACGTCGCCTTCAGCACGTCCTTACTTGCTTAATTAACGCCGGTTTGCAATTAAACCTCAAAAAATGTCAATTTGCCATGCGTCCACTGAACATTTTGGGCCACGTTGTTTCCAAGGAAGGCATCCTCCCGGATCCCGAGAAATTGCGAGCTGTTACGGCGTTTCCTAAACCTGCCACCATCAAAGAACTTCGAAGTTTCATCGGCTTGTGTTCGTATTTCCGGCGATTCGTCCGAAACTTCGCGTCTATTATATCACCTCTCCCGCAACTTCTCAGCAGCTGTAAAGACCTCTTATCGTGGTCCCCTGCCTGCGACGAGGCTTTCAACACCCTGCGACGGCTTCTTACGACGCCACCAATTCTACGCCATTTCGATCCTGAAGCTCCAACTGAAATCCACACCGACGCCAGTGGTGTAGGCCTGGGTGCTGTGCTCGCACAGCGTAAACCGGAACATCAGGAATACGTCGTGGCATAAGCTAGTCGCACACTTACCAAGGCTGAGAGCAACTACAGCGTCACAGAAAAGGAGTGCTTGGCCATTGTGTGGGCCCTTGGAAAGTTTCGCCCATATCTATATGGTCGTTCTTTTGACGTCGTGACCGACCACCACGCGCTGTGCTGGCTTTCGACGTTAAAAGACCCATCTGGCCGCCTCGCTCGCTGGGTGTTGAAAATTCAAGATTACGACATACGCGTGGTTTATTGGTCAGGACGGAAGCATGCTGACGCCGACGCCCTTTCTCGTTCCCCCCTGTCCCAGAATGCCACAGCTGACTCCGCTTGCGATTCCACATTGTCATCGCTTGACTTTGACACCATTGCTATCGAACAACGCAATGACCCGTGGACTGCGTCTCTCCTCAATCATCTCTCCGACACTTCTGAACTCCCAAAGACGCGAACGCTTCGGCGCCAAGTTCCACACTTCTCGATACGTGACACGCTTCTCTATCGACGTAACTACGCACCAGAGGAACGCAAGTGGCTGCTCGTCGTCCCACGAACCCTGAGGTCGCAGATTTGTTCCTCTTTTCACGCTGACCCACAATGTGGCCACGCAGGAGTCTTCAAGACCTACGAAAGGCTTCGACATCGCTACTACTGGCGTGGCATGTATACCTTCGTCCGCAACTTCGTCCGCTCTTGTGCCGAATGTCAGCGCCGAAAATCTCCACCACACGCCTCCGCCGGTGAACTGCAGCCTTTACCATGCCCTTCCCGACCCTTCGAACGGGTTGGAATAGATATTTACGGGCCACTTCCATTGACTCCGACTGGCAACAGGTGGATAATAGTTGCTATCGACCACCTAACGCGCTATGCTGAGATCGCTGATCTTAAAACGGCTACAGCACAGGAGGTTGCCACTTCCCTACTGCGTCATTTTGTGTTGCGTCATGGAGGCCCTCAAGAACTCCTCAGTGACCGCGGCCGCGCCTTCTTGTCCGAGGTCATTGAAAAATTGCTCGCTGAGTGTGCTATTGTACATCGCACATGTACCGCTTACCACCCACAAACCAATGGGGCTACCGAGCGCTTCAATCGTACTCTCGGTGACATGCTATCTATGTATGTGACGCCTGACCACTCTAACTGGGACTTAGTTCTCCCATTAATTACATACGCCTACAATACGTCAACGCAAGCGACAACAGGCTTCTCCCCTTTTTACCTCCTCTACGGCCGTCACCCCTCCCACACCATTGACACCATTTTGCCCTATCGACCAGACGCGTCCGAGTGCCTACCGATCTTGGACGCCGCCAGACACGCAGAAGAATGCCGCCAGTTAGCTCGCCGCTTTACCTGCGATGACCAAAACAGGCAAAAAGCAATTCGTGATGCCCAGACCTCAACTCCCGTTTTTCTTCCGGGTTCTCTTGTATGGCTGTCAGTGCCGCATCGCACACTTGGGCTCTCTTCCAAACTCCTGCCAAAGTACGATGGGCCATATCGTATTGTCGAACAAACTTCGCCAGTAAACTACCTCATTGAGCCTCTTACGCCACCATCAGACTTGCGACGTCGCAACCGCGAGGTTGTACACGTACAGAGGCTCAAGCAATACCACGGTTCAACGCCGCCTGCACAGGACTAATTCGCCAGGATGGCTCCTTTTTTCTCCGTGGGGCCATTGTAAAGAAGAGGAAGTACTCCGGCGCAGGGGCAGCAGCATCGAGTGTGCAGCAGCGGCTCGAGCTCGGAAATTGCGGCTGGTGCATCGCCTTCCAAGCCTTCCAAGCACCAACCTTTCTGCTTAATAAATCTCCTTTATAATATATATATATATATATATATATATATATATATATATAGCCCAGTAGATCCTCCGTGAGCGGCCACGACGAGGTTTATTTCGACGTTTCGGCCTAGAGTCTGGCCTTCATCAGGATCCTGATGAAGGCCAGACTCTAGGCCGAAACGTCGAAATAAACCTCGTTGTGACCGCTCACGGAGGATCTACTGGACTATATGCAACGCTACGGCCACTCAACCACCATGCCTGCCTATATATATATATATATATATATATATATATATATATATATATATATATATATATATATATATATATATATATATATATATATATATATATATATATATATATATATATATATATATATATCTATATATACATATATATATATATATATATATATATATATATATATATATATATATATATATATATATATATATATATATATATATATATATATATATATATATATATATATATATACATATATATTATACAGATAGATAGATAGATAGATAGATAAATAGATTCATCTATCTATCTATCTATCTATCTATCACGCATGCATACAGGTTCGTGAATCGTGCGTGCGTTCCCCATCATAGCGGCCAAGTACAAGCACTACTTATAATAGCATGAAAAGGTCGGCGAGCTTTTTTGAGGACAATCACTGCCATTGTTTTTCGCCTTTCAGTTTTTCGTCTATCGTGTGCGTGTGGAAATCTTTCCCCGAAAGCACTACTTAGAGCTTACGGTCTTCATAACAACGATGTTGCTGTCGGCATGGTTCCGCAACTCTACACAACTAGTTTTATAACACTGACCCGCAGGTTGCGGGACCGAATCCCGGCAGTGGCGGCTGCGTTTCCGATGCAGGCGGAAATGCTGGCTTTGGAACGTTAAACCCCACGTATCATTCAATCAACATTTATGCCACTCCTCAACATTTGTGTGTTAGCATAGCATTTTCACCTTTACTAGGGGCATTTTGTATCGCATCGCTCAGTAAAGACAAAAAAAATGACAGTCGCTTTTGCGCACTTCGCATAAAATTGATTCCCACAGTGCGTGGGGTCTGCGGAAACACTCCGCTGCATCCATGATGATGCTGCAGATACAGCAGTCTCAAACGAAATGTTGAATTTCCCACTTATAAAGCATCTAAGCCTTCCACCTAAGTGAGCATAAAAATCTTGACGACAACTGCGCAGTCTTGTGGGAACCGGTTTGCATAGAAGCTCCTGAAATCATGGCTTAACAGACTGTATTTATTACAACAGTGAACACGTTGTTGTAGAACAGCCGTAAAAAATCGTCTCAGCCCCATGCTATGACTACAGGCTAGCGAAATCATAAAAGAATATTATTCTCATGCTTTATAAATTCAGCGCCTATTTAAAACCCCAAAACATAAGCTAGAAAAGGCACATAAGCCGTTATTAGCAGACTGAGCCCAGTGCTTACTTCACATTACATTGCACATTAGATAGCAGCGTATCTTCAGCAGTGATGGTTCAGCACGCATGTTGTAGAGCAACTCCAGAATGCACATTCATGTGGTCCATTTGAATGTCTCTGTGTATCCCCTCTAGGCTATGGCTGGGACACAGTACCAATTCGGATTCATTGTCTTCATAGATGGAATGGTATGTACTGACATGGTGTGCGAAATACGCACCCCTATTTCTTTTTCCAACTTTGTGTCAACTTGAAATGTGTCTCGCCATACTACAGAGATAAGAGTGGTGTGGTTAGATGCATGATTTTTCGTACACCTAAAATATATATAATTATTGTTGCATTATTCAACACGAAATATATTTTACCCTTTTTTTAATTAGTAGTTGGCCATAACGTACTATAACCAGCACTTGCGCTTAACTCAAAAGCGCTTAGTATTTCATTGTTAGGACTTCAATAAAGCTTTACCATCATAAAATATTGCGAGGTATTTGTGCACACACTGGTCAACAACTCGTTAAAAGGCCCCTCACCTGACAACCACGCTTTCAAAGAAAAGAGAGCATTTTTTTGGTCCTTTGATTGTATTTTTGCAAGAGATATCTCATCTTCGCCGCTTATTCTTTTTATTGCACGTGTAAAACGTCAGCGCTTAGTGCGTAGCCTATGAAGATTTCGCGCTTCTCGGATACACACTGTTACCTGCGCTGGCGCCGTCTGAAAAGCAATGTAAAAGCAGCACAACAAAACAGCCGTACGACAAATACAAAACCATTTAGCCAGAGGGCGCCAACTCCCTACACCTCTTAGGTATTTTGTCGCAGTTGCAGCGCCGCTTTTGCCACTGCCGGTTGCCGGGCATTGTACTATAAATAAATCACGAACAGGGAATTTCTTTCCAGGTGCCTTTAGTAACGTCCCAAAATAAAGTGAAAGGATACAAAAGTGAGAGGAGGAGGGTTTGTTCGGAAGCCCTTCTTTCCCACTTGGCGTGCAATCGGAACGCGCTCGTGCAATGTCACCTACAAGATTATCAGGCCTGCTCAGTGCCTACGTGACGTCACTCGCTTTGCTCGAGCGAGCGCGTATACGGAAGTCTTTGAATCGAATGCCACAATTGTCTCCCGTTAAAATATAAAGCGTTCACGGCAAGTTTCGCATACTTAAGAGCTTTATTCTGCCTTTTGGTCCAAAAATGGCACTGGCTTCAAAAAATGTATTGCGCTTTAAGGCATTTGAAGACACACCTGTGAGCCATTTTTATTTCATAAAAAAGCCAAAGATTGATGGTATTTAACACGTGGTCGATGAATAAGAATGAAAGTTATAAATCAACAAATTGACAAAATAAGTATGACACATTTCATTCATTTTTTATTTATTTACAAACGCATGCACACACACACTATCTATAGCTTGCAGAGAAACTGTTCCTAACTCATTTGCAAAGTTTCGGCAGCTTTATTTGTACTCTTTACAACATCTGTCTTCATAGATACGTAGTTATTGAGGAGACTGTGTGCTGTTGCCACAAGAATGGTATTCAGCACAGTTTCAGTGTGATGACTATTACGAAAGAAAAGAACATTTTTGTTTGAGAAAATTTCTTGTGGCCTACACAAGAAGCAGCGTTTCCTTTTTTGCTATGGCCCCTCTCGCAGTGATGCGTAGTCGGACATATACTTTGGGGCCTGGAAAAACTGTTGGTACTGGGTCTTTATTAAAGCATGTAGCCCGTAGGCGCTTCTATACACCGCGATTCTGGTTCTTGGATCGATATATTTTTGGTAGTGGTTCCTGAATATTCTAAAGTTGAAGTAGAAAGTTATACACCTGAAAATCAATTAAGGGAGCATATTAGCCAAAGTATCCACACATATAAATTGCAAGGAAACATATTACACTAAGATGTTCACCGCAATATTACTGCAATCACAGGATATGAACACCGACAAGAAAATACTGCGCACGAAACCGATGCACTAACTAATGCAACCGCATTCTTTGCGTTTTTATCAACCAAGTCAACAGAGGTAATACAAGTCCGCGGTCCTAATCACCAGCTGCAAAATGTTTACTGACCCTAAAAGAAAAACGCTTGTTCTAAAAATGTTCTGCTAGGCACGTTTATTATTTATTGTCAGGGCCTATGCCAGCAAGTCAGAAGCACACATGACACCTTTGTTTTGGAGTAAGAACAGGACGTGGTGGCGATGGGGCCATTAGAATATGTAGTACGGTCACACGGGCATACCTTCGGGTCACGAAGAAAACGGATGTCGACGTCAGCCTGACATCCGTGACGCTCCCATTTCATTCTTCGGGTGTCCTTAGGAAACCAAAATACTCGCAGCATCAGTCCCTTTGCCGCGACTGTTCGCAACGCAGCATCGCCCCACGTTTCGGATTTCCAGGCGTCCAGATTGCGAATATTCAGTGTACCAAACACATCACATATCCACGTTGCAGCTCACGGACACAGAAAATATGGCCTTCTCAAGTCGCCAACAAGAGCACTAGCACGCCACGAAAACCTTAGTCGGGCTTGCCAATCCAAGGCTGTCGAGTGACGAGAGCAACCACGTCTGTGCAGCGAGACACACTGGTCAAATCGGAGTGACGTCACAGCCTGAGGCCGACACAGTAAGCAGGCCTGAAGTTATCTAGGTGGTATTGGTTCGTGCTTTCTTTAGGTCCGCCATCCGCTTGGGCGATGTGGCTATTTCGCTAATCTTTTCATTTGAAAGGTTGTTCTTGTTTTTGAAGAGGCGAAAGTTAAGGTGACTGATCTCTCAGTAACACAAAACTCAACCAGCAAAAATAAAATGATTTTTTTTTCTTGCGCGTTTTGTACAAAAAAAGACATGCACGTGGTGTGAAAGCGTCAATCTATAAAAGCAGATTTAACTTACTACTGACATGTGAACATAATGAGCAATTGTTAAAACCCGCGAATATTCAAAATTATCAACAATGGCGAGTAGGACACGTCGTATTTGGTTCAGTCATGTTTGTTGTGACGGTGCGCATAGTTTCTTTACAGATCTTGAGTACCAAAGGAGGCTGAAGTTTAGAGGCGCCGAGAGGCTTGAAGCAATCAGAGGTTTTTCGAGAAAGAGCATCGATAAAAACAACGCTTTGGCAAGTTTCCTTGTCTTTATCAAGGCAATAACGTTGCCTTTAAAAAATGAAGTTCACTTGTCAAAACGTTCAATTCATTGACAATCTCTGTAACAAAATTTGGAAATATTTATTCCATCATGTGTACTCTACTCTAAGTAAAGATTCAAAAATGGTCGAACCAGGGCTACAAGAATGTCATGAACAGGAAGCTGCCTACATTTACTTGACATTACTTGAACTACACACCAAAAGAAAAAAAGTAAAACTATGTATCCGAGTCCACTTGAATGCAAGCTTTTCGATAAACGCACTCTCCCAACAGAAGTTTGGCTGCCATCTTCACTAATAATTCAAGTGACACTGGCCTTTTGTCAATCCAGTCAGGCTTACAGAGAACTGTGTTCACTCGCCCCGCCGCGGTGGTCTAGTGGCTAAGGTACTCGGCTGCTGACCCGCAGGTCGCGGGTTCGATTGCCGGCTGCGGCGGCTGCATTTCCGATGGAGGCGGAAATGTTGTAGGCCCGTGTACTCAGATTTGGGTGCACGTTAAAGAACCCCATGTGGTCAAAATTTCCGGAGCCCTCAACTACGGCGTCTCTCATAATCAAATGGTGGTTTCGGTACGTTAAACCCCACAAATCAATCAATCATCAATCAACTGTGTTTACTCATATGCACTCATTCAAAATCAACACCTGCTCAACTGATGGGTCAAAATTCTTGTGCTCACCTGTTGCTTTTAGCAAATGCTGAAAAACCTCCGAGAAAGTACAAATCCTCGTGCAAGCACACCGCAGAGCCGCGGAAAACGTGTGTTGCCCGATCAAGTCATCTTTGACACTGCATGGTTGACTTGTTCGGCGTAGCTCGCTGCCGCTTCCTTTCTCTCCCCGCCTCAACATACTGTCTTTATCTTTCCCGTAGATGACACGCCAGCCGAGTGAGATAACAGAGCACGATCCAACTTCTCATAACGCTGAGCTACGGGTTAGCAGGAGCAGAGGCAAGCGCTACGAACGCAATTCATTTAATTCCCATGCATCGCCTCATCAAAATTAACACAGAACTAAGAAAATACATGTAAAAAAAGTAAGGTTCTTTAGAAAGACATACATTTTTTTTGTGAAAAATTGTGAAAGCCCATAAACCTGAACATTCATATCAACTTCATTCCGTTCAACTGTATATTAGAATGCTCGTAAACCACTACAAGCGCGCATGTCTGTTGAAACCGAAACTAACGATGAGTTTACGGAGCCTGGTTTAGCGTCTGAGTAGATATCAAGGTAGGAACCTACTCATAGGTGATATTTCACGTAGGCGGACCAATATTTCTTATAGTGCTTGTCGTTTTTTTGTATTATTGTGTAAAAGTCACTCATTTTTTGAATGTGTATATTATTTGCATTATACGTACTTAGTCTTGTTAGAAGGCAAAAAACTTGGAGACACAGCGCCTTCCAAAGTAAAAGTTTTCAAAACGCACAGGAAAAAAGACGATTTGACTCTCACATGTGAGCCTTTTTCACGAGTGAAATGAAAACATGTGTCAAGCTGTTCACCTTAAGTACGTTTCAATATATCACGCAGGCAGCGCGCATATACTGATGGCAGATTACCACCGTTTCTGTTTCGAGTGCGCGAAGGGGTTTAAATCACAAGCGACTCAAGACCAAGACGCCTTTTTCTCTAGCAGACCTTTTTCTCTAGAGAGAACACGTGTCTTCACCCAGTCGATTGCGTGACTACCTGCCGCGTGGTCAGTCAAGGCACTGAACCTAACATTTCCTTTCTTCGCGTCATAAATGTACTGCTTGAGACGTCGTTCAAAGTCACCACTTTCAAAGATATGCACATCGTCACGATCCACGCACGGGAGAGCACACACAACACAAGAGAGCTCCACTTTCGCTAATCTGTGCTTCAAATTTACGAGTAATAGTCACCGTTTGTCAAGTCAAGCTTGATACTTCAGAATTCCAGCAGACATAACGCCACAATAGACACTATGTTGTCAGCTATTTCTAGCGACGTTATGCGAGTAAACAGCGTTAGCATTAGCAGTTATGATGCGCTGTACATACGCCACTTACTACTTTTTCTAATGTGACCTCAATACGCAGCACTGCTTGAGCAGAATCTGTCGCCACACGGACATGCTGTGAAGCTCTGTTTAACATCTGCGATTCTGCATCTGCGTGAATCGCATCTTTTGTTCAACAACAACCACCTGTCATCTCCGACATGAGGCATTACAATTGAACAGTATGTAGCTCTCCGCTGCCTAACAATCTCTTGGTGTACAACAGTTAAGTAAACGCAAGGTTCACTTCTCTCAGGATGTTCTGCGTCATGCTTTTGAAGTTAGACGCTTTCCAGCACAAGGTATTTGCAGTTTTTTTTTTTCGTCCAAATTTTTTTTGTCTACAGTGAAAGTTGCTAATGTTCTCGTTGATAAGTATTTTTTCACTCTTTTTGCAGATGAAGGAGAAATGCATTACCACTCTCTCTGTGCCCCCTATCGGAACTCCTGGAAGGAAAGCGACCGTCACGAGGTTATGGTGCAGATAAAGTATCCCAGAGATGTTTTCCGCAAGAATATGTCATGAATACTGACATCTCTGCTGCCCAAAATGACTATTGACAATTTACTAATTATGTAATCAAAAGTAGTAGAGTGAATGGTAGGTATTAGCAGTATGCACAAATTACAATATTATTTGTCCTTTTACGATACGAAACCATGTGATAATGTGGCACACCGTAGTGAAGGGTTCTGAAAATTTTGGCCATCTGTGGTTCCAACAGTACAAAGACCTCGGCCACCAGGCTGCTACTGAAGTGTCTCCACCAGGGTTATGATGGAAACCATGACCTTTGTGCTAGCAGCCGAGCAGCATAACGACTTGCAGAAACTCAGTTGGTTTAGCATGCACGCATCTCTGTGGTTAACAAAGTCAACGTCGAAAACTTATATGTTTTTAATGCATGACTATTTGTTGACAATGATGTCATCGTGTGGCAGAGGGACGGACGAAAGAATAAAGATACAATGTTTATCTTGGATGCTACAAAGCAGTGCTTGCCTATGTAGATGTAAGCAATGGAACCACGCAATTAACAGCGGTTACGTTAGTCATGCGTTGTTCAAAGGCAATATAATAGATGTGCTTTGTTTGCTCTTTTGCTATGCTTTTCTAACAAAACATTCTTCAAAATGGTGACATTGTGATAACCTCTTGCATACTACGCTACTCGTTTGTGAAAGCTTTGGTGATATATTTTCATCACGAACAGCTGGCTTCAACATGTATAGCTACCCGAATGATTGTGTATTCCATAAATGTTGTATATTTAGAGGCTCAGCAGCAGGTGTTTTTTTTTCAACCTGCCATTTAGTTTGGCGCTTGTACTGTCTGCATACTTCTAACATGATTGAAAACGAGTCAGGTGCAACTCTTGTTTCTTCAATGTGTCAGAACATTTTTCCGAGCTATTTTGTATATCAAATAATGTGTAATGCAGTAGCTTAGAATTTCTGATAAGAATCTTGCCATGTGAAGTAAACTTACTGATTAATAAAAATATAAAGTTAGAAACAATAAAAAGCTTATTATAATACCTTCACTAAGGCGCAAAATGTGCAGTCACTTCACATAGTTGCTACCATTATGCGATTTTGTAACATGAATACTTAGAGAAAAAAATCGAGGTTAGGTGCAAATGTATGCAATCAAACGAAAACTGCGAGCGCAATTATCAGAGTTAAGAACACAACAGAATGAGTCAGGGTTGTTTGTAACTGAGACAGTAACTGGAAAAAAAAATATGAACCTGTTCACACGAGGTCATGAGACGGAAAGATAAGAAGTAGTCGAGAGCGACAAAATGAAATACGAGTATTTGTGGGCCATGGCCGTGGAATACAACGGCTTAGGAGAAGCTATATAAGAAAGAAATGACCAAGGCTGACATGTAACCTTTTTGATCAGGGTGCGATGTACTGAAAATCATTTAAAAGGCTTTCTTTCTGCTTTGGATGTAACTAGGTCTGTTCACATAGGTCTTCTCACATGCAAATATCCTACCACTCTGCACTTTATTGTTATTTACTGACTTGCATATTCACACCTTTTAAGGCTGTCAGACTGTCTCACTGTGATGGTGACTGGGCTCCCGAACTGAAATAGAAGAGATTGTTGGGATGCTACAAGCACACTGCTGGGCACCCACTGCGCCATAAATAGTGATAAATATTGTGCAGTATACCAGCATTGACTATGCTATTCTTCGTCATTCTTCTGAGAAGCGTGGTATCCGCTAAACACTTGCTGAGAAATTTCGTGCTAATTCCAATTGTTTGTGCAGTGATTGATGACGATGAGTAATCATGCCTGAAGTAGGTGTGCGGCATACTTGATAGGTGACCAAGAACAAGTTTTCTTTTGGGTTGGAGCATAGGACGACCAAGTCGTCACGCTATTCGCATTGTGAGACGCCTGGCTGTTCTTTGAATGTTCTAAAATGGTTTATTACTCATAATAATGCGATGACTATCCCCAAATCAAGTCTGAAGATGGCCAGTTTAGAAACCAGTTACAAGCACTGGCGTTGCTCAGTGGTAGAATACTGGCCTGGCACGCCGCGGACCGGTATTCAAATCCCAGTGTTTTCATTAACTAAGTTCATAGCACTAGCATAGCTCAGTGGTAGAATACTGGGTAGGTACGCAGCAGGTTAAGGGTTGGAATTGGATCGTGTCATTAGTGTTTTTGTTTATTTACCGAGTTTTTTTTTGGTTCTATACTGGTTACGGACACCGGCGGCGTCGGACCCCTATGGTGCCGCGCGTGAACAGCTTCGCTTTATTATCTACCGCTGAATACGATACGAGCTAATACGAAATTGAATAAGTAATTACAAAAGGTATATATACTTTCGCAAGCAAGATATGAGCTCAGGTCGACGAGCGGATGCATTTGACCATAGGTTGATGATGGCAATTGGTGAAATGTGCGTACCACTAAAGGATTTTCGTTCATTACAATTTTTATTTTTTAACGTGTACTGATGTGTTAGATACTGAGCCAGGATTTTCGAAGGAGCAAATCAGCGGCGTACAAAGGGCACAAACTGTGCAAACATAATAAAACGCAATCACAAAATATTTTATTGAACAACTTTAAGTAAGTTTTGCTATTTGCTGTATTATCATAAAACAACTACTACGGATGCGACTGTATGTCTTTTCTTATAATAGCGTCTATCTGAACTACAATATTGCGCAAACGCGTATGCATGTATCACTTGTCGAAAATAGTTGTTTGAAGTACCACTGCGGAAGCGGAAGACGAAAAGCGGAAGACGAAAAGCGGAAGACGAAAAAATCTCGATCAACTTGACGGCTCTTTTATATGAAGCATCAGCTTGCTGGTGCAAGGCAATAAAAGCTATGTGACTAGACTACAAGGTTACAACGAATAGAATGCAAATGAAACAGAAGCCAAAGCTCGAATCATTTCCGTTCAAACATTCTCTGAAAATTGGATTTCTCTATCGAACCATGAGATTGAAGTAACTAGAAGAATAAGAATGGGGTAGAGCACATTCAGCAAGCACTCTCAAATTATGACAGGTAGATTGCCACTATCCCTCAAGAGGAAGGTATATAACAGCTGAATCTTGCCGGTACTTAGCTACGGAGCAGAAACCTGGAGACTTACAAAGAGGTTTCAGCTTAAATTGAGGACGACGCAGCGAGAAATGGAAAGAAAAATGGTAGGTGTAACCTTAAGAGACAAGAAGAGAGCAGAGTGGATTAGGGGACAAATGGGGGTTGAGGATATCACAGCTGAAATCAAGAAGAAGAAATAAACATGGGCCGGGCATGTAGCGCGTAGACAGGATAACCGCTGGTCATTAAGGGTAACTAACTGGATTCCCAGAGAAGGCAAGCAGGTTAGGGGGAGACAGAAGGTTAGGTGGGCAGATGAGATTAAGAAGTTTGCGGGTATAAATTAGCAGCAGTAAGCACAGGACCGGGTTAACTGGCGGAACATGGGAGAGGCCTTTGTCCTGCAGTGGACGTAGTCAGGCTGATGATGATGATCATGACTTTCATTCAAACCTGTGGTTCTCTATAACTATTGTGAGAGCTGACCCACTTCAACTGTACCCACTCAATATTTAAAAGGAACTCGGCCCAATAACCTAGAGTACCCATCAGAAGACAGCATGGTGCCTTTTGTAGCAAAAGCAATTGTATGGATAATCTTGCCGGATGAATTGTGGCCGTTGCAACCATCGTGATATAAATAAATATATATATATATATATATATATATATATATATATATATATATATATATATATATATTTCTGCGTGAGGAGTCAGACGACTCAATCTTGTGTCGTGTTCATGCGCCGGCTTCATAAGGGGGAGCTATTTAAATACGAGTCCTGAATTCTCCACTTGCGGTGTGCAAATATTGAGGAAGGTTGGGCATGTTTTCTAGCACGCAAGGTTTTAGCATTTTCTCTCAATACTAAGAAGTATTCTTGTGACGCGCATGAAGACATGGTCTCTTTCTGTACCCAGTCGAGATGTGGAACGAAAAAACAAAGAACGCCGGGGACCCGTTGCGTCAGACAGCCCCGCGTGGTAGCGGACGCTAAGTGATCTCTCTATGCGCCACCGTTTAAAAGAAAAAAATCACAGCGTGTCCACGGAGAGAATGAACATGAGTGGGGCGAAGCTTCGGGAAGTTTTATCGGTGAACCGCGAATCGTCCACCCGTCCGTCTCTTTATTCTCTCAGTGAACACTCTATGTGCCACCATCTCGCGTCATTTCATCATATATTCATCATACACAAGTACCGCTATCTAGTGGACATTTAGAGAAATGAGTGATGGCTACCTACAACTACATACAACGAGAACGCTTGACCCACAGATAAGAAGCTTCACCCCTGAAAGAAACACCTAAAGGTGTTTCTCCAGTGCTGTCTCTATTGCTGGATGCTTGCAGCACGTCACTGAAACATAAAGGTTACAACTGTGATGGTTGGCGCATCTGCTGTGTATACTTGTGCATTCTTTTCTAGCGTACTTGTTGGTGTTTATGCAGAGCGTTGCAAGTATCAAGATTCTTGTCGTTCATCATGCACATTCCAATCTGTGGCTTTTGTTATTTGATACTTCGCCTTTGCGTCGAAGACTATTTTTGTTTTCATGTAAGCTCGTTTTGGCCATTCTCTTGGAAATATTAGATCATCGAGACATTAGGCTTTCAGAAAGTAGTGTGCAATCGGTCGAAAATGGTGTTTTACACAATGCAGAAAAAACATGGCCAACCATCTATTTCTAGACTTCATAATAGTGGGTCCGAATTCTTTCGACTTTAGCACCAAATATTGAAACTCCTTGCGGGCTCTTGAGTTGTACACAGGAAAAAAACCTGGTTGTCACGCGCAACCACGCGAACACGTGTATACAGACAAATTCGCACAAATGCGTGCACACCAACAAACCAACAAACATGCTCACACATAGACAGACCTTAGCCCACCCACTCTCTCTCTCACACACACACACACACACACACACACACACACACACACACACACATATATATATATATATATATATATATATATATATATATATATATATATATATATATATATATATATATATATATATATTATACGCACATATTTATTCCGCTGTGACCATTGTCACCCATTCTTCTACTTAGTGAGGTTATCTTATCCTGTAGGTTTGGAAGAGCACACTTCGTGTTACCGAAAACAAATCTTTCCCCCTCAATGCCAGCAACAATCACTTTGCGCGCATACTTTCTTCTACAACATGCTTAAAAGATCAATATCAAAATTTGCAAAGCCTTCATTTCCACTTCATTGGCGTGCCTATTTTTCGTCGCGCAATGTCTCAATATACCCGATTGGCCAATTCAGGCGAAACAAGCAAGGCGACGTGGTAAAGTAGACGACGCGAGCACTGATGCCGTTTTGAAATCGCTCGGACGCATAGAAATGAGTTACAGACAAGTAGAGAACAGGAACTCGTCTTCACATTGTTAACACTTTTATTGATGATCATTGTATCTTGTAGATATTTTATCTCTTAACTCTAAATTAGGCAAATCAATTGCCCGCGCGCATGAATGACCCGTCTACATCTGAATTTCTTCTTCCTATTTCTTTTACGTGAGTGCGAAAAGTGCGAAGAGCGGCGGCCGTTGGTTGTACATGACCACAAAACAGAGCGAAAACAACCACATGACTTGGAAAGAGAACGCGCACCACGCTGATTATCAACAATGTATTGTGGAAAACAAATGCCACTCGCCCATAATTAACGCAAGATAACCACTCGCATATTACTACATCACGGGACATAATGCAGATAGATCCGTAGCGTTTATCACGCTGAGCTGACAGTGCAACGCGATGCTCAAAAAGGCACGTGTTTCCAAAGCTTTGATAAGACTCCACGGTGGCGGCATCTGCGCGTCGCTTTGCATTCTACGCTTTATCGCCTCCGAGACAGGTGTACATCTTTCTCCGTGGGCGCGAACGCCTTCCATCGTTTTTGAAGATAACTGCCAGATGGCGCTCCTGTCTAACGTGCCTCGATGTGCTCGCTCGCCTTTACTTCACGGATAAAGACTCTCTAACGCAGCGCTTCCAGAATACAATTCACCGATTTTATCACACAGAACATCAAATAAACGTTTTGTGCACTCTTTCCACTCGCAAGACTACCGTCTTTTGATGACATTTGCAGTGAAACATGCAGATACGGTTCCAATTTTTTTCCAGCTTCATCGAATGGCATGGTCTCGTACAGCGCCTAATACTGCTCAATTTTTGAGAAGCAGGAAACACACCTTGGAGCTACCTTCCTTGTCTTTGTACACGTCGGTGAAACATTGGTTATGGCGCTGAGCTGCTGATCCGAAGGTATCAGGTTCGATTCTGGAGGCGGCGGTTGCATTTTGACGGAGGTGAAACGGCGAAGGTATCTGTACTGTCCAATGTCGGCACACCGTAAAAATGCGGAATGATCGGAATTTGCTGAGCCCTACACTAGGCGTCTTCATTACGAAATCGTGGTTTTGTGACGTGAAACCGCAATTGTGATTTTATTTCTTGTTTCGCTTTTATGTTTATTGCGAAACTTTATATGGCTTTCTTATTTTTCCTTCCGTACGGAATACTTTTTTTATATTGTGTAATCACTGTTATGTTTTTAAGTTGTCTAATGGCGCGAAAGCTTCTGTCAAGCCCTGATGGTTTTTTGCTTCCGTCCATTAGCTTTACTGTTGTGACTTTTGAAATGTCCTTTTAATGTTGAAATAAAATTTATATTTAAAATTAAAATTAAATTTGAGTTCTTGGCGTCGCATTCTCGGGGAAATGAAACGTATAAGTGAAATTTGATAACCAAACAAATCGAATAATCAAATGTTCTTGCTTCGGAAATGGGCCTGGGGTAAAATACCAAAGCATGTCGAGACTTCATATACTGCACAATCCAGTCGTTGTGCGTGATCACGATAGTCATGATCCTGATCCTAATCAGCGTCATCATCATTCCATGTAGCGGGTACGGTGCACGTGCTGTGCCGTGATGCCAGAAGTAGAATGTGTGGTTCAGAACGCGCTTATTCTTCATTGTCTTTAGCATCATTGTCATCATTATCGTCGGTGGCGCCTACGGTGCACAATGCCAATGGACAAGCCTTGACCATAAGTAGCTTCGCCCTAATACAGAAATGAACATAGGCAGGGAAGGTAGCATGCAGCCCTGATAGTCGCTAGTTGTAAAGGTAAGTCACTGAATTAAAAAAAAAGCCAAACGCGCAAGGGGAAGGCAGAACGTTAGGTGAGCCAATGAGATAAGTTGGGTCGAAAGTGCTGCCCTCTCGTATTTTTTCACTACTGACTAATGTGCGCAGTGGCCCTAAATACCAGCTGCAACGAAACAGCTTCCATAAATATTTCCACTGTAACTCCATTCCACGCGTATATATAGCTCATTAAAAAAGCAACCAATCTAAGCATACACCCTGTTATAATTAGCAAAAGTAGCAGCCGCGTTGTACCGATCGATCAGTGACAAACAGTGCGTGCGACGCACATGTGCCCAGAAGAATTTGCTTCACAAGTTTTCTCAGAAGTGCGTTATTCTATTTATAGAAGAGAGTGATAGAACTACAACAAAATCTGCGCGTATTACGTTTCATAGCTTTAAACAACCTCAAAGCATTGGAATCAAAGATATACAGTATGTACCGTGCTCTTCTGCGTCAGTGAAACGAACGTAATAGGTTTAATGTAATTATAAAAGTGACCCTAAGTCGAAAACAATTACACAACAATATACTGATAGTTCATTCTTAGTTTATAGGGCTTACAGGTAAAAATCCAATCGGCGCATTCCAGTAATCTAATATTTGCCCTGCAATTCGTGGATTCCGTTTTTCTGTGCATGCTTAGGTTTTATCTGCGAATTTTTTCTAGTACCAAAATATAAAAACAGTAAGTGCGTCAGCCAGCAGATGAGTCTGTAATAGAAAAAAAAATGTCCTTTTTTATCGAGAAGAGCATGCAGCAGCACCAGCTGCAGGATAGACCTAAGTGTACGAGATAATAAATTTTTGTGCATTCTTCTCTTCCTGAGATGTCGCGTTGCATATTGTAAAATTTGCGCATATGTTGCATGACTAAATTTCATGCCTCGATCACAACAGAACCCATATAAATATTTACTGACCGAATACAGCTTTTTTATTGTAATGCATAACGATTGTATTTATACTCAATATTCAATTCTGTACACTGAACGTGTTGCAAGCGAGATGTGTAAAATTGTCAAGTTTGTCAACTACAGGTTTGGAGATGGCTGCATTGGCAACTTTGATGCTGCTTATTGGACTGCTGGTGAGCTTTTGTAGTGAGAGCTTCGAAGCTGGTGGATGGACAGAAGTAGCAAACCCAGACAGTCCAAAGTACCTATCATTAGCACAGTCTGCCTATACACATCAAAAGAATCATAGTGGTCAAGGCTTAACCTTTCTCGTAACGCAAGCCAGGTGGAAGGTATGTATTAGCATGCTGCCTTGACACTTCTTTCATGTAGTGCAATGACATTTGCATTGGCTTATGTTGCATACGTATGTAGAGATACGCTATATTTTTATTTGAGTTAGATATTTCCTGCTAGCCAAGCGAGCCAAACGAAGATGTCTTCAGTAGTCGTAAATTTCGGAAAACAAATTATTGAGTGCCTTGAACTGTTTTGTGTTAGTTGACTTAAGCTGTTGATGAGGCATTGAAAGAAGAAGATTACGGCACGAAGAACTTTATTTAGATATGCGGAGAAGTGCCACTCCTCAGGGCGACACAGCCGGCCACACCCACGTGGAGAAAGTTAGACCTTGCCTAACCACGGCATCTTGGGTGTCGGGACAGCCCATAGTTGATGCCCATAGTCCGAGCTCTTGAGGGTCAAAGTTACTGTCAGCTCTGTGAGGTCTTCTTCCCATGTAACGAAGGGCGCCGTCAAAGCATGTGCTCTAAATCCCACGTTACCCCGCAGCGAGGGTGCTATGAGCTTAAATCACTTGTGAACAGACCATGCATGAAAGCTTCATTCGGACAAGGTTTAGTCTGTAGAATCTTAAACATCATCGCTGGTGGTGTGAGCTTGCTGTGTGGTAGAAGTGTGGTGTAAGTGTTTTGTGAATTTAATAAAGTGGATACACTGTGTTCCCTTTGATAAATTCATTATAAACGTAATAAAGCACAGTGTTCTGTGTAGTAGAAGTGTTTTTAAGTGATGGTTTAATAAAGCAAACGAACTGTCTCAGAACTCTTCAATCTTGCACTGTGACAAGGGTTCTCCGGATGTCAAAGAATTAGTACGCGCGCTTGGGAGTAGGTGATGCCATAGAGTTGGTGAGTGGTTCCTAATATTGGTCAAGGTGTGGGGGGGAAGCAATTTATTAGGTCCATGGTCGTTGTCCTCTTCTTTAGAACATTAGGTGCCTATTTCGCGATGGAGCCTGGGGCAGACGCCCTCATAGCCAGTTTTGAAGCGAAGTCGTTAGTGTCTTCTTGTCATTCGAAAATGTCAAAGCAACAGCAAGCCGCGCCGCTTTATAAAGTTGGTCCTAGTCGCAAGCCGACAAAATCATGTGAAATGAGTTATCTATTGCTACCGCGTCATACTGAAATGAGCGTCAATATTGCGCTTTATCTCAAAGAAGGCCGATTGGGGATCATCCTCAAAAGGATCGCGATCGCTTTTGCTGAACGCCTTCCATCAGTGTGCTCTGGATGCATATTTTGAAGGTGATCCTTCAAAATATGCATCCAGAGCATAATGATGGAAGGATAAGAAGAATATTTTCTCTTTGGCACTCAGTGATTTGATAACTTCTGTCCTCTGCCAACACTATATGAGATAAATCTTTTAGCCAAAGAGCATTGTAGTCGGGCCAGCTGTACTTATTCATGTGCTTCGAAGATTTAGTCCAGTGTATATGCACGCTTTCCTGATAGAGACGTTTTGGGCTAGCGGTCATGAAGATACCATGCACTCTCTTGATGCTTTTTTGAATGAGGCTGCCCAGCTTCTTTTTGTCGAAGTTGTCCTGGAACAAGAGAAGGACCACGAGGGTCAGTGCTGTCCCCGGTGCTATTTTATGTGCTAATGAGCACACTTCCACGCAACCAGGAGATAACATCTTATGTTTATGCAGGTGATATTCCCTTCTTTGCAAAGGTAGACACCATTCAGACCTCATAAGAGTGACGAACTGGCTCATTGACAATCACTTCTAATGAATCCGCCTAAATGTGCCCTTCTTTTTTTTCTCTTGCTATGCCCCATGCACATCTTCTTATGTTATCATTCTGAGGACATACCACAGGTGGAATCGATTGAACACCTTGAGGTAATTTAAAGTACACAACTCAATTGGGTACTGCACATCGAACACATCTGCACGAGACATGGACATGTCACGTAGAATAGGCATGAGAAGACATACACTACTAATGATATATTGAGTGTACTTTCGTCCTATTGTGGAATTTGGTTGCGTGATTTTTTTCTGGCGCACCAACTTAAAAAACCCATCGTCTAATTTTTTTAGAAAGACAATCGTTAGGCTTATGCCTTGGCCTTCCTAGAGCGGTTTCCAACTGCGTCCTATACCCATAACCAAATGCTCTTTCTTATTCGTGCCAGTGTACCTTGACCATTCACACGTTTTTAAGAATTTACTAGTGACTGCTACCGCAGTTGGAGGCAGTATTCGTATTTTCTCCGAAATTATTTTACGGTGTTAGATGGCCACAATTTATTCCCACAAATTATATTTCTACAACGTTTCCTGGATCCACTGAAAGTACATAACTGTGAAATCATACCGACTAGCGATAATTCACAACAATACAAAGTTAATACTCACCACACGTTATATGATTTATTGCAAGAACACGTTGAGAGTGTCAAAACAAAGGTAATTATTGCTACAGGCACGTCACGGTGTGACGAAAAGTGAGGTGTTCGTATATTCATACCGAACGTAGATTGGTCCTATTTCCTTCGCCCACCTGATTTCATACCACTTTTTCTGGCTGAATTTCTGGCAGTGGTACTACCCTCAGGAAAGTTAAACATGGAAACTACATTAGTTGTTGTTATTACAGATTCACTGTCTCCGCGCTGCACTTTCTGTTGTTGCTGAGCTCGACATAGTAAAGCTGTTTCGTGCATTACTACCCCCCCCCCCCCCCCTATAAAAAAAGTTACATTATTTTGGGTGCCGGGCTACAAAGGGCTACTTCTAAACTAAGTGGCCGATCCTTTAGCGAAGTCATCACTGAGTGGGCCAATTTCACTATTCTTTTCCCCATCCGCCAATGTAACGGCTCCGCGATTCCGCAGGCGCATCAATCAAGAAAGCTCTGCAAGTAAGTTTCTCACAAACTCCATAAAATATAAGCGCCTATTAAATCCCTGGCAAATATTATTTTCTAAAACAAGTAAACTGAAAGTCGCAATTACGATGCTGTGCTGTCTAGCGCTCAAACTAAATTTCTACCAACACAGGTATGGTCAGGCTCTTTCTCCAATGTGTTCTTTCTGCGGAGAGCTGAAAACTACCGATCATTTCTTCTTGATCTGTAGGCGATTTAGTGCAGATCATAGGTAGAAGTTAGAAAGTTTTTTACGTGCTACTGGAATGAGTTATTCTAAGCCCGTGATTCTGTCATTTGGAGCATCTATTTCTGAGGATGCTACCGCGAAAGTTTGCGTGGCTGTGCGGATTTAACTGACTCCAACCAAAAGACCAGCAAACTAATTTGTATTATTATCCAGCTGTGTCGACATGTGCATAACTTTTTTCATTCAGGTACTTTTCTAGTTATAAATACTAATAAAACGTTGATAGTTAGTTTAATTTTGTGAGCAACATTTCCTTTTTAATTTGTAGCATTTTCATTTTAAACCTTCCAATACTCTAAAATTGAATAATATTTATAAGACCACTCAGCTATTGGCCAATCCCCTACAGTGGCTATGAGCCACAAGAGAAGGTGAACAAGAACAAGAACTATGCACTGGTATTATGTAGAGAAAAACTTCGAGCAACTGCGCCTAGCACCCACTAGCGAAACTCCTGGGAGGCCGATAGTTTCTCGCGTTGGTGTAAAACTTCCCATAATGCAGCTTCATCATTTGCATTGTTATAACAATAAAGAACACAAACTAACGAGAGGCTGCGCCCAGCTTTCACAGGGCAACCTTTTTAGACTTCACTCTCCTCTCTTTTTCCAGGCGCTGGTCATGATTCCCAGCATGCTCCCGTTTCAGTGTTTCATGACTGGTGTTCAAATTTTTCGTGTGACGCTCCCTACTAGTTTTCTTACTGCCATGGCTAACGCACAGAAGCTGCTAATGACGACGAACGTTTTGTAGTGACTCCGCGCACTGTAACAAAATGTTTCACTTCTGCGCTGTGGAAGGGTCACGAGAGGCGGCGTGGCCATCGCAGTATCTGGGCGAACAAACGTAACAGCAGATCCTCGCAAGAAAGACGAATTTGGTTTGACTGATTAACCGCATGTCTGTGTGGCTGTCATAAGAAACAAAGAAACACTGATGACATTTTGACATCTACAAGAACAAAGATTCCTAATATTGTGTTTTATATTCAGTTATCCTTAAAAAACGGAGCCAAATATTGTAAAATTGATGCGGAGGCAACTGAAAGGCAGACATATGCCGCATGCTTGATTTACCACCATGTTATACTGATTGCGTAACAATGAAGACTATCGATACCTTACCCGCATATCTAGAGCGGCAGCTGTGACCGGTTAACATACTGTGATGCATTCAAGAGACACATGCCTGTGGTCACATTAACGTGTTTTTTCCTGCAAATGTTACTCTTTTTTTTTTTGCAAAAATCTGCCTTCAGGCATATTATTAGTTTGCTGAAAAATACACACGCAAATTTGAGTAACAGGTTTATAGTGCGAGTCCGGAGCCAATAATTGCTCATTGGTGTGTTGCTCAACAATTAAGTAGCTAACAATATCTATGTTTCGTAATGTCTTTTTCTCACTGTACAGATTGTTCCCCAATCAAGATACAGATATAGTGCCGGACCAGTGTACAACATTGGATTCATTGTGTTCCAGAATAATTTGGTAGGTTCTCAGATGCTGCGCGATGCGCGCCTAATAATATTTATTGAATTGTGATCTACTAATTACTGTTTAATGGGTGAGCAGAAATGTGTGAATTTTACATAATAACGCGATATCGTTAAAGAGCTCATTTGGCATGGATTCCGGCGCTGGTGTCGGGGTCGGTGATGGCGTCGTTGAATGTAAGCGAACAATTATCAGCTTGTGAATAAACGAAAAATCTATAATGATGCAAACAAAGTAAATATTGAGATATTCGGGGTTCAAAGGAGGATTGGCATCAGGTCGCTTGCATGGAAATTGGGTATTCTACAACAGAAGCACACGTACGATCGTGTATATATATATATATATATATATATATATATATATGTATATATATATATATATATATATATATATATATAGATATATATTTATGTATGTATGTATATATATATATATATATATATATAGGCAGGCATGGTGGTTGAGTGGCCGTAGCGTTGCATATAGTCTAGTAGATCCTCCGTGAGCAGTCACAACGTGGTTTATTTCGACGTTTCGGCCTAGAGTCTGGCCTTCATCAGGAATAAAGATACAGTTTGTCGGTGCTCAGCTTTATACAATCTCAAATCAGAGGGCAAGGTAAGAGGGAAAAAAAGGAAAGAAAAAAAAAGAAAAGAAAAGGAAAGAAAAAAAAAGAAAAAAGAGAAAAATAATATACGGTGGACGCCCCTCGGGTGCCCCCCTCTCCCCTTTTCCCTCCACTCCCCCCATCTCTCTCCCCCTCTCCCCTTCACCTTTCTGATGTCAGCGGTCTGTGTATGTTTCCATTCACTAGCGCATTCCTCCCGATCAGACGGCCCCTCCTGGCACTGGCGGTTCGGTGTGGGGCAAAAAAGAGCTTTTCAGGAAGTCCTAAGCCTTTAACTACTCGGGGTCCCGTAAACAATTCGTCGTAGAAGGACGGGGGCCGCGTATTGTGGCAGAGGCTGGTCAGCGGGCATTTTAGGAAGTTCTAAGCCTTTAACTACTCCGCGCCCTGTCAACATTTCGTCGTAAAAATAGGGGTGCCCCGTATTGCGGTAGGCTGTGCAAGCGCGTGCAATGCGAATTCCTGGCCCGCTTCTAAATTACGCGTGTCGTGGGGGCCCCCGGCTGTGCACATGGTTGCTGTTGGGCATGTCGTGCATGGCACAATTGATTGGGTAGTAAAATAAAACAGAAAAACAGACGACAGCTGCACTTAGGAAGAGTAGTTACACTTGGAATTGTTTTAGGTTGTCCAGTGCCCTTCGCAGCTGCAGTGCCGTGAACTCAGTTACTATTTTCATTGTTGCCGTTATTGTTTTCTAATGCTTTAATTGCTGCAAGTGTACCAGGATTCTCATTTATTCCTCTATCGAGGGTGTTAAATCGGTGGATAAGGTATGACTCTCGTTGTTCACGTTCTCGATTTGATTTAAATCCTGTCTCTAAGAGCGTTACTGATAGTTTGTCGAATGCATGGTCGGGAAAATTGAGATGTTTTGATAGAGGTAGACTTGGGGCTGATTTCGCATGGGCTCTGTGATTATTGAAGCGAATCCTAAATGGTGTTTCTGTTTGTCCGATGTACTGCATACCACACACGTTGCATTCGAGTAGGTACACCACATTAGAAGAATCGCATGTTAGGTTTCCTCGTATGTTAATCGAAAAGTTGGATTGCGTGCTGGTTGCTTTGTCTGTTTCTCGCATCGCCTTACATACAAGACATCGTGGCTTTAAGCAAGGGCGGCATGAATTATTGGGGGGTGATGTGTTAATTTGGGAGTGGACAAGGGTGTCTTTGAGGTTACGTGGTCGTCGGTAAACGACGCCTGGAGCGGATGGGAATGCGCGTTTCAGACGTTCACTTTGTTCCAGAATATTGTAATGTCGTTTAAGGATTTTGTTTACATTGGGGAAGTTTGTGCTGTAAGTCAAGCAGAGGTTTGTTCGTTGCGGGTCTTCTCGTGGTGGTCGCTTCATAAGTAAGTCTTCACGCTTTAGTTTTCTCGCTTTTTGAACAGCGTCATTAATTACATGTGGGGGGTATTTTTGTTGCTCGAGCATAAGTTTTAGCCTCTGTGAGCTCGTGTCAAAGTCAGCGTCTCTAGAGCAGATTCGCTTAAACCGGTGAGCCTGGCTGTATGGAATACTGTTTTTACAGTGGCGTGGGTGATCGCTTTGGTAATGAAGGTATTGTTGTCGATCCATTGGTTTGCGATATAGGGTTGTAGAGAGCTTCTCTTCTTCTATCGTTATGGTAACATCAAGAAAATTTACGGTAACTTGCGAGTATGTGTGTGTGAAGTGTATGTTCGGATGTACAGCATTGTAAGTGTCTATAAAGCTGAGAAGTTCGTCCTCGCTGTGGGTCCAAATAAGAAAGATGTCGTCTATGTATCTTCTGTATAACATTGGTTTCAAGGAACTTTGTGCAAGAAATTCAGACTCTAGCTTTCCCATAAATATGTTGGCACAATTAGGTGCCATTTTGGTGCCCATAGCAGTCCCGCTGATTTGTCGAAAATACTCTTGGTTAAACTCGAATGAATTTAATTCGAGGACCATCCTCGTCAATGTTGCAATGGCAGAGAAATCTGGGGTGTTAGATTGTCTATGGTTTGTGTACATGTTTTGTAATGCAGCTATGCCGTCATCGTGAGGAATATTTGTATATAATGAAGAGACATCAAGAGTAACCAAGTACGAGTTTTTCGGCACACAGATACCCGCAATATCTCGAAGAAAATGTGTGGTGTCTTTTATGTACGACGCGAGGGTGCATGGAATGTGGCTTATACAGAAGATACATAGACGACATCTTTCTTATTTGGACCCACAGCGAGGACGAACTTCTCAGCTTTATAGACACTTACAATGCTGTACATCCGAACATACACTTCACACACACATACTCGCAAGTTACCGTAAATTTTCTTGATGTTACCATAACGATAGAAGAAGAGAAGCTCTCTACAACCCTATATCGCAAACCAACGGATCGACAACAATACCTTCATTACCAAAGCGATCACCCACGCCACTGTAAAAACAGTATTCCATACAGCCAGGCTCACCGGTTTAAGCGAATCTGCTCTAGAGACGCTGACTTTGACACGAGCTCACAGAGGCTAAAACTTATGCTCGAGCAACAAAAATACCCCCCACATGTAAATAATGACGCTGTTCAAAAAGCGAGAAAACTAAAGCGTGAAGACTTACTTATGAAGCGACCACCACGAGAAGACCCGCAACGAACAAACCTCTGCTTGACTTACAGCACAAACTTCCCCAATGTAAACAAAATCCTTAAACGACATTACAACATTCTGGAACAAAGTGAACGTCTGAAACGCGCATTCCCATCCGCTCCAGGCGTCGTTTACCGACGACCACGTAACCTCAAAGACACCCTTGTCCACTCCCAAATTAACACATCACCCCCCAATAATTCATGCCGCCCTTGCTTAAAGCCACGATGTCTTGTATGTAAGGCGATGCGAGAAACAGACAAAGCAACCAGCACGCAATCCAACTTTTCGATTAACATACGAGGAAACCTAACATGCGATTCTTCTAATGTGGTGTACATACTCGAATGCAACGTGTGTGGTATGCAGTACATCGGACAAACAGAAACACCATTTAGGATTCGCTTCAATAATCACAGAGCCCATGCGAAATCAGCCCCAAGTCTACCTCTATCAAAACATCTCAATCTTCCCGACCATGCATTCGACAAACTATCAGTAACGCTCTTAGAGACGGGATTTAAATCAAATCGAGAACGTGAACAACGAGAGTCATACCTTATCCACCGATTTAACACCCTCGATAGAGGAATAAATGAGAATCCTGGTACACTTGCAGCAATTAAAGCATTAGAAAACAATAACGGCAACAATGAAAATAGTAACTGAGTTCACGGCACTGCAGCTGCGAAGGGCACTGGACAACCTAAAACAATTCCAAGTGTAACTACTCTTCCTAAGTGCAGCTGTCGTCTGTTTTTCTGTTTTATTTTACTACCCAATCAATTGTGCCATGCACGACATGCCCAACAGCAACCATGTGCACAGCCGGGAGGCCCCCACGACACGCGTAATTTAGAAGCGGGCCAGGAATTCGCATTGCACGCGCTTGCACAGCCTACCGCAATACGGGGCACCCCTATTTTTACGACGAAATGTTGACAGGGCGCAGAGTAGTTAAAGGCTTAGAACTTCCTAAAATGCCCGCTGACCAGCCTCTGCCACAATACGCGGCCCCCGTCCTTCTACGACGAATTGTTTACGGGACCCCGAGTAGTTAAAGGCTTAGGACTTCCTGAAAAGCTCTTTTTTGCCCCACACCGAACCGCCAGTGCCAGGAGGGGCCGTCTGATCGGGAGGAATGCGCTAGTGAACGGAAACATACACAGACCGCTGACATCAGAAAGGTGAAGGGGAGAGGGGGAGAGAGATGGGGGGGAGTGGAGGGAAAAGGGGAGAGGGGGGCACCCGAGGGGCGTCCACCGTATATTATTTTTCTTTTTTTTCTTTCCTTTTCTTTTCTTTTTTTTCTTTCCTTTTTTTCCCTCTTACCTTGCCCTCTGATTTGAGATTGTATAAAGCTGAGCACCGACAAACTGTATCTTTATTCCTGATGAAGGCCAGACTCTAGGCCGAAACGTCGAAATAAACCACGTTGTGACCGCTCACGGAGGATCTACTAGACTATACATATATATATATATATATATATATATATATATATATATATATATATATATATATATATATATATATATATATATATATATATATATATATATATATATATATATATATATATATATATATATATATATATATATATATATATAACTACCTATGGTTTGAAATGCAGTGAAAGCAGCTTTCATGCTTTGCAAACACACATGTCCTGCATACAGGCTTCGCAGTACAGCATGAAATATTACAGTAATGATGCGTGGTGAAAGCGTATACATTGACATGGGGTGCCAAAAAGTGTGATTTTCGCAATGGCTTCATAATTTAAAGCTTGTTGCTCACAACAAAAAGCACACTCCTTACCCCACACGTTACGTTAAGGCCACGTAGTGGGTACATAGCGATTTAAGAACTATGCACTAATTGTTTGAAGTACGCACTAGCGACAGGGTATTGAGTACAACTCCTAATGGCGAAGCTTAAGGATCTTCCACTTTTTTTCATCCCGATAGCAATCACATGAACACTCTCCACTGCTCTTTGCCGTCAACGTCACTGTCATTGCCATCGTCATGCCTCATATATGTAATGACGCCCGTTTTTTTTCAACCTGAACACGTGAGCATGAACCGCCGGCTCTGCTGGCACCTGTTCTGGGCTTCCTCGTACCCTGTTCTAGGCGCACCCTAGCAGAAGAAAGCTGTACAGGACTGCATCACAGTCGTGCACTTATTCTTGTTGTATGCTGCTGTGCTTTGTTAAACGACGCTTATCGACTCGACGGTCGGCACTCACGCGTTCGCATTAAAAAATAATTGGCAGATTACACAGACAGTGGGGATCGATAATATGCGAAGCAGGAATGAGAAATATTGATATGTCACTTTGAAATCAACACAGCGTATACGAGGTGAAAATAAATGCTGCCGTACATGACTTCTATACCATAATTATCATGTTTGGATGTGTCGTTTACCTTCCTCATCTATTCACGTCACGTGATACCAAATTTAATATATGTGGAGCTAGCCATACGGCCGCCAGCACGCTATGGGCGTGGTATATTGTCATTTTTAAAATGACACGCGTGTCAGGATTATCATGTTTGTACCAGTCATATATATCGTCATCCATTGACGTCACGTAACAACAAAGTTGGTATATGTGGAACAAGCAAAACAACCGCGAGCGCATCATGAAGGGCCCAAAACATTCCAAAGTAGCGTTGACGCGCGCACGCTAGACAAAGCGACGCTACGTTAGCAAAACGCGAGCAATCTATAGTATGACAACAGGCGCTACCAGCTTCCGTCGGTGCGGCCCGACGACAACTGGCGCGAAATGCGACATGCTTCATTTTGCGCCGATTCCATAGAGTAAGAATATTTTATGCCGATGCGTTACCCAGACAACACTGCGTCTCCCTTTTTTCGTGACAGAGGGACGCCGGACGTGCTGAAACGCGAATGAGTCAAAGCAACGCAGCGCGGCGCGCGCCTGCGTGTATATGGCAGGACCGGTGCCCGGCATGGCAACTACGGCGTGACGCGACAAAATGAACGCCAGCGAGCAAGAAAACCACGTCATGTCGAAATGTATTGGCGCCTTGACTGTGGCATGTTGTCATGTTCTCACATGACACGTATCTCATGATTATTATGTTTGCACCGGTCACATAGATTCGTCATCCATTCGCGTCACGTAATACCAAATTTGGCATATGTGAGGCTAGCGAAACGGCCACGAGTGCATCATGAGTGTGGAATGTAGTCATGCTGTTACATGACACGCATGTCGTGATTGTTATGTTTGATTGTGTCATTTACCTATGTCGTCCGTTCGCGTCATGTAATACCGAGTTTGGTACACATGAAGCTAGCGAAACAGCCTCGAGCGCATCATGAGCGTAGCATGTAGTCATGTTTTTACATGAATAGCGGCTCCTGTTTATCATGTTTGCACCAGTATCATACCTTCGTCATGCATTCACGTCTCGTAATACCAGATTTGGTATAAGTGAAGCTAGCAAAACGGCCGCCAGCGCATAATGAGCGAGGCATGTAGTCATGTTGTTACATGACACGCATCTCATGATTATCATGTTTCTACCACTCACACAACTTCGTCATCCAATCACGTACTGTAATACCAAGTTTGGCACATGTGACGCCTGCGAAACGGCCGGGAGGGCATCATGAGCGTGGCATGTAGTCATGTTGTTACTTGACACGCATGTCATGATTTTCATGTTAGGGTCTGTCGCTTGTGTTTGCCATGCAATCATGTCATATATTACCAGTTTTGCAACATACCATGTGAACAAAACCACCGCAAGAGCTGCAGGACCATGAAATGTATATCATGACATTCATCACATACATATCATGATTCTCATGTTATGACTAGTCAGATATGCTCCTCAAACAGTCATGTTATGTTATACCAAGTTCGGTATCAATACCCTTATCGAAACGACCAAGAGAGCTAAAAGACGTAGGCGGCCAGATAGATAGATAGATAGATAGATAGATAGATAGATAGATAGATAGATAGATAGATAGATAGATAGATAGATAGATAGATAGATAGATACGCTCAAAGTCGCCGAAGTTTGCTAAGAAGTGCTTCGCACTTAAAAAAGAAATGGGTGGCTGCCCATGTATATATATGATATAAAAGGCATAAGAAATATAAAAGATAAATACTTTCCCACGCATAGAGTCGAACGGGTGACCCATCACTCTGCAGAAGGCGGTGATAAGCTGATAACCACTCGGCTACAGCAGGGCACTTGCTCCACCATCCTAACGACGAGTTATTTACATGTATCATTTACCACTGGCGAGATACGCCAATCTCTTGGGAATATCAGCTTTTTCCTTTCCTTGCCAGCGAACCAATGAAATGGCGCGAGGTGCATGCTTGGCGCCCCACTCGTTGCGATGCGTTGGCTCGTCAACCTCCACTTTGCTCTAGGACGTGTAGACATCCGTGCCAATGCTCATTCTTATATTGTGATGAGCGCGGTTTGTACATCACCGGAAACGTTACGTTTAGGTTACAGAGAACACAAAGGTCACATCACTCGCTACAGAGGCCCCCTTTGCGAAATACAAATACAAATACACATGCACATACTGTACAAATAGTGAAGTAACAAGTGTCACTCTTGTTGGTTAGCACTCATACTGTGTATATGTGTGCGTATGGTTCGTGCTTTCATTGAGCAGACTGTTAAGAGTTGAGCTGTGAACTTTGTAAGCGCTCGTCCTGTGTGTGCTCTTTTCTTGCATATTTTGTGCTTGAGCAGAATGCTCCAAGTTTATCTCTATACTCGCCCTTCTTGGCAAGACGTCCCAATTCATTGCTATCGCATTCGTGGCCTGGCCCTTGCCATGAAGCTTTCACTTTTGTTGAAGCTTGGCCAAGTGCAGAACATGCTCACTGCTGGAGCTACAATTGTGCACAATGATGAATTTCTCACAGCATTGTCGATGGCCCTGGATTCTGAGAAAATTGCTCTCTCAGCGTAAGCAGTAAAAAACTGCCTTTCCCATACACGCTTAAATCACTATTGACAACAACGCAGAAACCACGGAGAACAAATATTTGAGATTGACAATCTGAAGCGAATTCACACGTTCCTGTCAAATAGATAGCCTCTATACAGCAAGTACTTTCGAACATGGCTTTTTTAGGTAAATACTGCAATAAGCACCCCCCGACGCAAACCTTCCCCCCAACAAGATATGTGTTTGTCTATATAAATATTAGAGCATTGCTGTGGACTCTCCATCCCAACCACAACAAGTATAGTCTCAAGATGGTATAGAGGCGGGAAGCGCACGTCACATTTCACAAATATACCACAAGGGATTCACATTCCTTTTCGATTCTGGCAAATAAAATTCCAATTTTACAGTAGCGCAGCAATATATCAAGATAGAAATTTTTATTTTTGCGTTAACACGACAAACTGATTGTGGCTGCACGCGCATACAGTGAGCCATTTTCTTTGCGCACGTTGAAAGCTCTACAAGCGAATAATCTGCTTTTTTATCAAACGCACACTAATATTTTCAAGTAGTACCTAATTTTCCCCAAACAATCGCCTCCTGAAATTTACTGCGTGAGAATAACGTTTCTTTAAAATTCGTAGTGTACTGTTTGATGACTTAGTGATTTGCTTAGACCAGTGTATTTTCATGTCAAGTTTTCTTCTTTGATTTCTGTTTATTGTCATTTTTATACGCGCTTCAATTAGGGAGCGTTACTACATTAATTGCAAAAGCTGTATACACACAGGACGAACTTAAAGGAGAGTTATTTTTGTTCACTTTTTCTACAACTCTTTGTTATTTCTTCTGTACTTGATTATTAGAGTAATTATTTTGGTAGTTAGCGTTAAGGTTGCTTTGTTTCTGTTTGATTGGTTTATCCTATAGTATGCGTTGCTCTCTCATGAGGTGTAATATGTTGTTATCTGGACAATTTGCACAGTTTTAATAATTCTTTCTAGCTGTCTCTCTCTCTCTCTCTTTATATATATATATATATATATATATATGAATTGACGTGGGTGGTGGTTCATACAAGTAACCTGTCATTTTCACATCCAATGTGGCCTTAGGAAATTTAGCAAACGCTAGCAACTATGCATGTACTTCTTCGAAAGTATTGTTTTTAGTTTGTGCTTCTCTGTCTATCTGCCCTCGTTATACGTCATTTATCATTGATCATTGGTCGATTATTGGGCTGTAAGTGTCAAGGAGACTATCACACTTACAAACTTGCGAAATCCATCACTATTATAGTCATGTGTCGTTTTGCGTGAAGCTATCATTACTTACCAGTGTTGTTGATATTACACTGTTGGTTGTTGAAGCAAACTAATTTAGAATAAACATTGGTAAAATACTGACTAAGGATGACTGGCGAAAGACGAGGTACCTAGTAATCACTAGCACAGTGAAAAAGGTTTTATAGTTGCAGAATGTTTTGTACAGAATAATCATTACACAGAAAATAAACTTAAAGTAAGTAATTTCTCATAAAGATACGCACTAAATATATTGCTGTCCGCTTAACAGGAGGCCAACTTCTAGAGGCTTGTCTACTGTGCAATATCAGACAACGTTGAAGAGCACCAGATGATTAGAATTTCAGGAGCCTTGCACTACGGCACGCCTTTTCGCATGTAAAAACCCTAACACCTTACTGTTACGATTGAATTTCGTGATGATTAAAATCAAACATTCTTCGAGGCCCGCTAGGGTGTCTTAATATCACAGACATCATCGGGCCTGTTGACTTTTTTCAGCACCAAAGTAGAGCGTTGCGCATATAGGCATAGCATGTTCGACTTGCCCAAATGCAAATCATTTTCGAGCGCAATGCGTGTCCTTTACAAGGTTTTCAGCGTTGTCGAACCATATCATAATTTCTTGTTCTCAAAGCTTCACCACCTCTTTTGTTGTTGTTTCAGCTTATTGAAAAATGTATTGCGACAATTGTCGTTCGCCCACGTGCAAGACTTCAAAGAAGAGGATTTGTCACAAAGTTTTGGTGCAGATGATGCTTTTTGAAGAAGCGTTGCGGCAAAGTGTAAAAATAAAATGTACTTGTCGGCAAGGAAACATGTTCGAGAGCAAGCTCTAAATATTCAATTGAATATGACAGCATCAATACATAAAGGTCGGCATTTCTGGATAAACAGAGTCAATAAACAGAGTGTCTATGGTTCTCATAATTGAGCGACTCTTGTGTAAGGAGTTCTAGTGAGTCATTTTGAACAAATTTGCTTCAGAACAATAAGTCGACGAGATGTCACATATCGAAACAGATTGTGACAGGGAAAAAAGAGAGCCGCCCGTTCTAGCACGAAAATTCCTAGTTTCTGAAAACCTTTCCTTTCCGAAATGTCAGTACGGGATTTTTAAGCTTCGTGTTACGAGAGCTGGTTGCATTCTTTCGCTTTCCTAATCCTGCCGCCACCTTGAATGTTTTCGGAGAACTCGTTATCAAGAAACGAATAGTATTGGAACACCATTTTCAAACAGGATGTGGATCTATTTATAATCATAAAGTTGCGTATAGAAATATGTGGGTCCTAGCCAAATTCATTATTTTATTTTGCAATGAAGGCAAGGCGCTCATCCCCATCCTCATTATATTGCTTTAGCAGTACATGATTCCAAGCAGTATTTAGAGATTCGTTTACAAGTAGCATACAGCTTGTATGATTGCGTTCGAGGTAGTATACTGATGATAACACAATGTGGCTCCCAGCTCTATCCATACGCTATTTTTCGAAGCTGTATGTTATAGCTTGCGTTATTATCTATACAGCAGTAGATTGCTTCAATCACACCACGTATCATTTTTTTTCAAGAGTAACATCATGCTGATTCCCATTAATATTGTTACTATATAGGGCAATAAATCATTTAAATATCTTCTTTTATACAAATATTAGTTCTGTCCAGACAGAATATCATCGTTATTCGACGAATTTTGCAGAAAAGTAGGCAGATTAGCCACTTTTTTTTCAGGCTAACCAAGAAGGTTATAGTCACTAAGGCTGGAGCGAAAGAAAAAATAACAAAAGCAGGAGCTGTTGAGTTGCCCATTTCATTTGTGTCTTTCAACTGCTACTGCATAATATTCAGAAGTAAAGGGCCTACGAGGAAATGAAACACCAGGATCTTACCAGTGAGGAGGAAACTTTTATGCAATTTGTGCTAGCTTTCTTTGGTCTCACGTGTCACACGAATTGCGGGTAATCTCTAACTAGCGATAGATGCCTACGTGTAAATTTGTGTAGGAACGTGTCCACAATTCACTCCGGGCTGAGCTGCATTTCGTATACTGACCATAAGGCCATATCACTACAGTTACGACGTAACTATGATAAAATTACCATTACATGAAAACTGCAAAATTATGTTCGTACGATTTGTTATCATTGCTGCTAATAAAGAAAATAAAATAGCACAGACATTTGCGTCTTCTGTCGCCTTGTGTTTCAAACTTCCGCAGTGGTCTGTTCTTGATGTGCTAAACGACTTCACTGTTGATGAGTTTTGAAGAGTGTAAAGGCTGACAATGTTTGCCGTTAATTTTTAATGCACCTCAATACCATGTTCAGCGCGCCGATGCACATACCCACCCTTGATTGTATCATGGTAGTGCTTTATTCACGCAACTACCTTCAGCATGCGCACTCCGCCTTAAATGTTAACGTTAATAAGTGAGCGGAAATCATTTCTGTTCACAGAGTGAGCCTGTGGTCATCAATAAGTCAGCAAATGCCTTAAAACTGTCAGAGCACGGAACCTAAGTTTTAAAACATTGCTCCAGCCTCATAAGCTCCACTGTTCATTTTGTTTTTGTGAAAACAGCAACACGAGATGACAGAGAATAACCATCCCGATATCAATAAAAATAGTTCATATTTAGACTGCACTTATTTATAATATATGCGCGCCTTAATTGCTTGTATGACTAGCCACAATTGTTCTAACGTGTAACAGTAGCATAAAAAGTAAGTGGTGATGCAAGGAAAATACTTTTCTTAAAACATAATTGGCGACTCTATCATGATTTAATAGTACCTCTCCCCACAATGGCTTGAAATGTCATAGACTTACTTAAAGAGACTCAGACATCGTTTTCCGTCGGATGTTGCATCATCAAGAATTGTTACAACATAATTATGTCCTTTCAATTACCGACAATCAAGCCGCAAACGAGAAAGTGACGCCCACATTATACTTACAGTTCCCTAAAAGTTGGAACCTAAAAGTACGGGTCCATGAAAAGTTACCAGTACGTTTTATCACACATTTTTTCAAGACTGCGTGGCATTCGTAACTCTTCCAGAACTCTGCGCGTGGCTTGTTCGAACGAACGCCATTATATCAACATACGTTGTAACAATTAGCAAACGTGGCAGTAACAAGAAATTGATAGATAAATGACAGTGAGGAGACAAAATTTTGATATGTCACGATTGACTCAATACTACTATATAGTCTTGGATTCGCTGTGAGTAGTCTGTTTATATCCGGCAGTGACAAAAATGGTCGAGGTGTTGCAAGTGTAGACGTATTACCTTAAAAAAACGTCGCTTTTAAATTTGAAGCATTTCCTAGTCAACCTCGGGGACTGTGGGCGTATCTATCTATCTATCTATCTATCTATCTATCTATCTATCTATCTATCTATCTATCTATCTATCTATCTATCTATCTATCTATCTATCTATCTATCTATCTATCTATCTATCTATCTATCTATCTATCTATCTATCTATCTATCTATCTATCTATCTATCTATCTATTTATTCATCTATCTATCTATCTATCTATCTATCTATCTATCTATCTATCTATCTATCTATCTATCTATCTATCTATCTATCTATCTATCTATCTATCTATCTATCTATCCACCTACAACATTTAGCTCTCCTGGCCATTTTGATGAGGGTATCGATACCAAACTTGGTATGGCATAACATGACTGTATGAAAAACATAATTGACTAGTCATAACATGAAAATCATGATTTACATTTCATGGTCCTGCAGCTCTTGCGGTGGTTTCGTTCACATGGCATGTTGCAAGACTGGTATGATATGACATGATTGCATGACGAACACAAGCGACAGACCTTAGCATGAAAATCATGACATGCCTGTCATGTAACAACATGCATACATGCCACGCTCAAGATGCGCTCCCGGCCGTTTCGCTAGCGTCACAAGTACCAAACTTGGTATTACAGTGCGTGAATAGATGACGAAGGTATGTGACTGGTGCATACATGATAATCATGAGATGCGTGTCATGTAACAAGATGACAGCATGCCACGCTCATGATGCGCTAGTGGTCGTTTTGCTAGCTTCACTTATACCAAATCTGGGATTACGGGACGTGAATGCATGATGAAGGTATGATACTGGTGCAAACATGATAAACATGAGATGCTTGTCATGTAACAAAATGACTACATGCTACACTCATTATGCGCTCGCGGCTGTTTCGCTAGCTTCCAACTACCAAACTCGGTATTACATGAAGCGAACGGACGACAAAGTTAAATGACCCATCCCAACATGATAATCACGACGTGCGGGGCATGTAAACATCATGACTACATGCCACACTGATGATGCGCTCACGGCCGCTTCGCTAGCTTCCCATATGCTAAGTTTGGTATTACGCGACGCCAATGAATGACGAAGGTACGTGACTGGTGCAAACATGATAACCGTGAGATGCGTGTCATGGGAGAATATGACTACATGCCACAGTCAAGGCGCCTATAAAACTCGACGTGACACAGTGCGCGTCCTCGCTGGCGTTCATTTCGTTGCGTCACGCCGGCGTTGCCATGCCAGGCATGGAGGAAAGAAAAACTAAGGAGAGGCCCTATTCTATCCCTGTGCATTGCGAGAAGGGTGGCGGAAGTGACGTCAAACTTATGGGGCAAATAAACCGGTATGGGGCAAACAAAACAGCAGACGCTCCGCGGCGTGCTCTCAGCGCTGTTTCGTACCCGTTAACCTAACGCCTATTGTATGGTTTGCATGCAGTAAAAAGTTGCGAGCACACCTTTCCCAGACTGTTCGTGCGTGGCGAGCCCGAGCGCGGCGTGCTGAAATACTTCGTGGAGTGTTTTTGTGCAACGGCACAGAAAGCACCCGTACGTGTCGGAATGAAAATAATTCAGCCCTGCATCATCGTATTCGCACTCACCCGGCAGCGACTTATGCGTTCTGCTCCCCGCAAGGTCTTTTTTTTTCTCTCTCTCTTAGCCATATTTCCTGATCTACGGGCCAATTAGCAGTTCTTTGCTCGCATATAGTGTCAGTGTGGCAATGCACGATTTTGAGAGCTTGCTTTGTAGCTATTCCGTGTAACGCCAGCCTAGTACTTGACGTAATTCACGTCGGTAAGAACGTACAGCTGTATTGTTACGTGATCGCGCACGTAAAGTGTCTATTTTCCGTGCGCACACAACACGCAGCGAGCGCACACCGTAAAATGCATACACACTTAGTCCGGTAAAAAGAAAAGTTTATTGTCCTTCTGTATGAACGACACAACTTCTAAAAACGCGACACGATGCCTGCAACAGTAAAAACGAAAGTTCGCGTGTGTTCTCCGTTGACACAGTAAGAACCAACGGAGCGTACAGCTGAGAGCTCAGCATGCAAATGCCATCAACAGTGAAGTGAACATACGTGAAAAGTGCCACCAGGTACATCCAGCGGTGCACGTGATTCCCACCGAGTATACACTACAGCTGGGCGTCGCACAGCTTTTCTAAAAAAAGAAAAAAAAAACACGCGAAAGAAGTAGCACTCGTGGATTGACTCGCTGCCGGCAGAGAACACCGCTTCCAAGGCCGCTGCGGCCATACAGTTTCGTAATACATGGCTGCGGTGGCTGGTCGCCAGAAATCTAGAAATGTTTATTTGCTTCTCCGCTAGGAGGTAGTGCAGGTGTTTGCGATGCAGCGGCTTCACGAATATGACGTCATGGCCTCCGCTATGTTTTTCTTTCCTCCATGACGCCAGGTGCCGGTCCCGCCATATACTCGCAAGCACACGCCGCGCTGCGTTTCTTACACGCATGTGCCTTTGAGCGCACACAGCGTCCCTCTGTCGTGAAGAGAGGCAGACGCGGCGCTGTCTAAGTAACGTCGTCGGCGCGAAATGCAGCATGCCGCATTTTGCGCCGGTTGCATTTCGCGCCGGTTGCCACCGGGCTGCACCGACATACGCTGGCCGCGCCGGTCGCGCATGACGTCAGAATACAGAGTGCTTGTGTGTTGCTAACGAAGCGTCGCTGTGCTTAGCATGCACGCGCGTCAACGCTACATTGGAATATACTGGGCCCTTCATGATGTGCTCACCGCCGTTTTGCTAGCTCTACATACACCAAATTTGGTGTTACGTGACGTCAATGGATGACGTAAGTATATGACTGGTGCAAACATGATAATCCTGACACGCGTGTCATGTAAGAACATGACAACAAACCACGCTCATAGCGTGCTCGCAGCCGTTTCGCTAGCTTCACATAAACTAAGTTTGGCCTCACGTGTCGTGAATAGATGACGAAGGTAAACGACACATCCAAACATGATAATCATGACACGGAAGTCATGTACGGCATCATTTACCTCCACCTCATTAGGTTGTACTGATTTGAAAGGAATACATCAACCTTTCTCATTTGTGCTTCGCATATAATCAATTCCCACTGTATGTGGGATCTGCCAATTTTTTTCTGATAGCTAGAAAACAATATTTTACTATTATATAACCAATATTTTTAAGTAACCCTTTTGCATGAAGGACCACCGCTGAAGCACTTGAATTTACGTTTTGATTAGTTAGCATTAGTCAGACACACTACGAATATCTCTGAGGTTATTCTGAAGAAGCTCATTATCTGAAAAGTCAATGAAATTAGTGAAAAAAGTATAAACATCTCTCTGCTAAATGTGAAGAACGTGTACCATAACTAGTTTCAAGGAACAAGCTTGGATTCAAGAATGATAATTTCTAGCTTTAGTGAAGCTACTAGGATTAGGATCAGGGATAGAATGTTGTAGGTAGTCGGCGGATCATTTTCAGCCTTTGCATCGCCAGGTTTCCTCTTTGCTAGTTGTATAGAATGAATTTCATTAATATGTGTGTGTATGTGTTTAACCAAGCGCCGGCATGCGCTTAGAAAATTGCGCGTGGCGCTATATAACTCGAGCCAGTGGCCTGTGTGCTGTTCCGCACGCAACGCTGTTCGGACCCCTATCTCACTGCATCCCCCCTCCCGAACACACATAGAATCGTCGTTCATCACCAGTCACGTGGGAGACCTGTAGCAGTAAACAAGTTCAAGAGAAGTCATGATATCTGCCTTTCGAAGAGCCAGTGACCACGCGGAAACAATCAGTTGCACTGTCACGTGGCAAGTCTAAAGGCTTTATTGTTTCTCAAATAAACATTGTCGTTCTATGTTACGGCCACGACACTTAAGTAAATAGCGTTCTACGTCGCCACACCACTTGCAAGTCGGGCATAATGGCGTCTCGGAGACTTAAATCTTGGGTAGCCATGCTGGTGTAGGCGCCAACCCCGTTCGGATGCGATGAAGCAAGCAGGCTTCTTTTCTTGAGAGCCCCTATGTCACGCATGACTGGTGAAGTGCCAGCCATAACGAATGCTCGTTGACAGCTTCTCGAAAAAGATGACGATTGTTTGTGGGAGTTATTTTCACTGGTGTAAGTTTCGAGTCACGGCGGGCCCGTCTGCCAGCCACCTCAATACCCGCATCACCCACATGTGGTGGAATTCATTAAAACGAGAAATTTGGACCAACGCCGGGCTGGTCTTTGGAAATTTGCAGCTGTCTTTGAGTGCACTGATTCAAAACCTATCTACGCTTTTGCCACTGCAGAGCGTGCTTACTCTCCGAAAGCAGCATGACTTGTCGCTTTCTACAACACTGCGGTTTCTTTAGGCTGCCTGAATCGCCATGCTCTCACCAGCCGTCGACAAAACGAAACACTCATATCGCGCTTCCCAGGACAGCTTTAGGGACGGGATCACAAACGCTGCAGCACTTGCTCCACGGCCCACTTCGACCGAATCATCGGTCAAAATTTTCAAATTATCCGCGTACTTTTCTTCGAACTATTCAAGCAAACCAAAGAACGTACTTGTGCTGTGGATGTGGAGGTCTTGCTTTGCATCCTTGGAATTGTCACCTGACAGTCGACGTTTTCATGCGCCCAAGATGAGTCTTGTCGAAGTTGTGTGTGTTTGAGGAACTCCAGGACTGGATGGTGAAGGGTGTTGAGGGCCACTAAAGCTCGCGATTACATGCGTGGCCGAAGGCGACTGTGTGGTGCTCGTCCTGGGCTCGATTCGCTAAGTCGGCAAAGCTGCGGCAGCAGTCGTTGAGAGCCGAGAAGACGCAACAGTATAAGACGAGCTTTATGAAGCACCTTTACACTCGCTGCAAACTTTTGCCCTCCCAATGGAACTTTTAGGCTTTCACAATGAAGTGTTCTCTGCCGTTCGTACGGCGTCTTCCTTGAAGAGATCAGAGGCAATTGGAAGAGCCCGCGATTGACAGCTCCACAGTGAGTTAGCATCACTTTTTAATTTCGTGAAAACTTTTCGAAGAATGTCGTACATATACGCAATTCAGCCAAACATGTATTACCAATATGCAACTGCCATAAGAAAGTGCCACATTCTTTCAGGCTCGCACAATATTTTTTGCTTAAATTTATATTTGTGTCGGATCGAGCGTACGCTTCCTTATCTTGACATCTATCGAAACTTCAGAAAGGCGATTACGTGGGCTTGATAGTACGTATACCTAGTTTTTCCGAAAATCACATAAACGGGACACAGAAGACAGAAGAGATCTAATAATACCAGTGCCTTTGTTGTGTGATGTTTCACGTGTCACGTTTATGTGCTGTTCAGAGTAACTATGTCTGGTGAAAGCACTCAACATACGTTTGAGGGCAAGGATCTTTATTGCGATAGGACTTATATGAACACTCTCGGCTGAATTTCGCCGCCGGTGTCGCCGTGGGCGTCAACGTGGGCATCGATATCATGCACCGTATATGTATACGTATCTATATATATGAAAACGAAAGAAAGAAAAAGCCCCGCCACGGTGGTCTAGTGGCTAAGGTACTCGGCTGCTGACCCGCAAATCGCGGGTTTGAATCCCGGCTGCGGCGGCTGCATTTCTAATGGAGGTGAAAATGTTGTAGGCCCGTGTGCTCAGATTTCGGTGCACGTTAAAGAACCCCAGGTGATCGAAATTTCCGGAGTCCTCCACTACGGCGTCTCTCATAATCAAATGGTGGTTTTGGGACGTTAAACCCCACGTATTTATCAATTTATCTGAAAGAAAGAAAAAAAAATTGCCCGCAGCTTCCCTCGGGGGAACACTGAGGAGGATGCGGAGCATATAATTGGTTAACGGGGTGTTAAAGTGCGACTTACTTGGGTCGATGGCTAAATTGGTTAACGTGGTTGTGAAATGGGGTGTTAAATTGCGACTTACTTGGGTCGATGGCTAAATTGGTTAACGTGGTTGTAGGAGGGGGTGTTAAATGAGTGAACACGTACACACGTACGCGAAAGGGCGGCGCTGGTCGAAGGGACGTCGATCATTGTGTTTGTGGATTCGTTGGAATTCATTTCACCGCGACCTTGGACGTCGACGCGCCGTACAAACCAACCGACGAGCGGCAACTGAGCGAGCGAGCGCCGACCTTGAGTATATATACAGCTCGACGGCGCACGCACTGTCAGCTGTTGAATGTTCTCGAAGCGCGACGCCACATGCGCGTCCACTGGAGAATCAGGAGAATTGTAGATGTCGAACGCGGTGTGTAGAGGAGGAAGGGTGCACAGATGGTGGAGGAGTGAAGCGCGCGCGGTGTGTAGAGGAGGAAGGGATGCACAGATGGTGGAAGAGTGGGCGACGGCGCGACGGCGCATGCGCGCGCGTCAGCTGTCGAATGTTCGAGAAGCGGTGCGGACGGCGCGGACGGCGCACTACAAGGCGCGAGTATAAGATGCTTCCGCATCTAAAATGGCAGATCTCTCGTACAGTGGGAATCGATTATAAGCGAAGCATGGAGGAGAAATGTCGATATGTTACTTTAAAATCAGCACAAGTTTACAAGGTGGAGATAAATGATGTCGTACATAACTTCCATGACATGATTATCGTGTTTGGATGTGTCGTTTACCTTCCTCGCCTATTTACGTCACGTGACACCCCATTTAGTATACGCGGAGCAAGTGAAACGGCCGCGAGCGCGCTATGAGGGTGGTATGTTGCCAAGTTCTTACATGACACGCGTGTTAAGATTATCATATTTGCACGTACCAGTCTTATATTTTGTCATTCATTGACGTCACGTAACACCAAATTTGGTATATGTGGACCTAGCAAAACGGCCTCGAGTGCATCATGAAGGGCCAAATATACTCCGATATAGCGATGACGCACGCGCATGGTGGGCACAGCGACGCTACGTTTCATAAACGCGAGCATTCTATGGTATGACGCCAGGCGTGACCAGCGTCTGTCGGCGCGGAATGATGACAACCGGCGCGAAATGCAACATGTTGCATTTCGTGCTGATGTCATAGAACAACATTTTTTGCCGATGCCATTAGGTAACAGTGTTGTCAGGGTAACCTGTGGAACGCTGACAACACTGGGTCTCCCTCTTTTCGTGACGGAGGGACGCCTAACACGCCGAAACGCGCATGCGTCAAAGGAACTCAGTGCGGCGCGCGCCTGCGAGTAAATGGCAGGATAGCCGACTGAGGTGGCAACGCTTGCGTGAAGCGACGAAATGAACGCCAGCGAGCACGCGCACCGTGTCACGTCGAAATGTATTGGCGCCTTGACTGTTACATGAAGTCTTGTTCTCCCATAACACGCATCTCATGGTTATCATGTTTACACCAGTCACATACCTTTGTCATCCATTGGCGTCATGTTATACCAAATTTGGCATATGTGCAGCTAGCGAAGCGGCCGCGAGCACATCATCATTGTGGCATAATGTCATGTTGTTACATGACACGCATGTCATGATTTTCATGTTAGAGTCTGTCGCTTGTGTTTGTCATGCAATCATGTCAAACCATACCAGTTTTCCAACACGCCATGTGAACGAATCTACCGCAGAGCTGCAGGACCATGAAATGTAAATAAGGACATTCGTGACATAAATGTCTTGATTTTCATGTTATTACGAGTCAAATATGTTCCCGATACAGTCATGTTATGCCATACCATACGATATAGAAACTCCCCGGAGCTGTTGACATGTAGGGACCATTTTGCTTGTTTGCTGCTGTGAAATAAACGCGTCTGAGGATAAACCCTATTTATACGATAATAAAATTTTCATACGCACTTTTCCACGGTGAGTTGGCATCCTTTGTAATCTCTTTACACCTTCCAGAAATATCTTCCACAGCTATATTATGCCGGTACCCCTGTCCAGTACATTGTGCTTAGACCAACAATGACGACAGGGTGGAAAGGCGATACAAGGGTAAGCAAGGCAGAAATATCAGCCATGCTGTGGTATACAGCGTGCCACTGACGTGTGGATTGGTGTACATAGTGCAGATGGGACGCTACGTGAACGACAGAGCCAGTGAACACGCGTTAAGAAATGTGTAGTCACAGGCAATCTTTCATTCCATTGCTTACAAGTGGGTACCAAGCACGCTTTGGCAGCACGGCAGTGATTTCTAAAAGGAAGGACACGGATGTTCGCGTTATCAAAGAAGCAATCACCACAAAAATGAAAGACACGTATTGTATCAGCGGCCCATGCAGTTTCGGTGTCTAGGCCAGAAATCGACTACCCTCATGACAACTGTCGAACTCTTCTTATGCTTGTTTAGTTTATGTAATCTTTGCCCACATGATATTTAGGTGTAGATCGGCGCACCTATACATTCTGTGGAGGGTTCCAATAAACACTAATTGTTAGCATCAGCTCTCTGCTAGTGTTGTTTTTGGACTATCACAACATACATCATCACAAACTAGCCCAAATGTAAACTATACTAACTGTTGTCTTCGTTTTAGAGAACCAACGGTATGTAGTACGATTACAACACTTTTGTGGCGCATACTTGTGCATGATTTGCTAACGTTAATCAACAGTCAGATAAGTTGAGTCGGAATCATTAAAAAAGCTACGAATTTCAATGGGAGCATAAAAAGATCTTGAACTTCAATCAACACGTTCTCTGAAACAGAGGGGGAACCCATTGTGTAGAAGCGAGCACCAAAATGCCAATAAAATATCCTATCTATAAAACCTCCAATGCTGCTGTCTGAAGATAATGTTTTAGAACTGCAGGTTCTTCTATGCAAACAAATGACTCTGCGTAGGAGTCTGATTCTGCTGATGGGATAGCAAGCCGGTTACTGTGAAGAAAGCTTCGCAGCCAGGGGATGGACAGAAGAAAAAAATCTGGACACATACAGCAACCGTGCATGGTGGAGTTCGCCTACACAAATAAAAAACGCTTGCAAGCGGTGCCTTAACTTTTCTGGTAACGCAAGCGACACATATGATAAGTTCCCGGAAAGTGGTAATGTCACAAATTAGGGTGTTATTTAGTAACAATGAAGTCTTTCAGAACAGCCCATCACCAGCAATCACTCACATCCGTGTTTTACACACACACACACACACACACACACACAAACATATATATATATATATATATATATATATATATATATATATATATATATATATATATATATATATATATATATATATATAGTTATCACGGCTCAGACCAACACCGTGGCAGAAGAAAAAGGAGAAATAACGAACAACCGGTCCACAGTATGGACGTTTTTTCTTCCCTGATTGCTCACCGTCGCGCGTTCCGACAATTGAACCCCGCGTCTGAAGCCAATAGCACGAGTCTTCATGTGTCGTTGGCAGTGCGGGTCTCTCCGTCTAAGAATGGCGTTCATGCTTCCTCTACCAAAGACTCCATGGTCTGATCACTGCTGCGCCTACCCATTGAATTATCTCCGCGTGGCGTCAATGCCTATACAGTGGTGTCAATGTTGTTCCCGCTTCTCGTTGCGACAACGTCTCGATGAACACTCGGCTAACAGGTGAGCGGCTTAAGGAAGTGGCCCGAGCTCCCTCGGACAGTGGTAGCACGTAAATGAGTACAGCGATCAATTCCTACCTCAGAGACGTTACCAATGCCTCTGTGGGTGGACCACCTGAAAGTGCTACCGAGCTTTCCGCTACCACCGCGTGAGTCTGCGTAACAGTCCACACCTTGATAGTGTTAATTTCTACGATGCTTCCTGTGACCATGCTGGTACTTAGTGCCATCAATGTCATGTCGGGCGTAAATGCCTTCGCAACCTTGAGGTAACAACACCCAAGCAGAGCCGAGAATTCTGGAATACCCTTATGAAGATCTAACTGCAGCTGTCCTGCTTCGCATCGGTACTTCATTTTTTGCCTGTCACTCCAGTAGAGCCAGTCGCCTCATAAATATTGACCGGAAGTCTGCAGCTTTCAGAATAATGACTAAAACTCGGTGGCAATAATGAACGCTATCGGAGCTCTCAAGTGTTGAAGAGACTAGTGCAAGTGGTGTGTGGCCGCAAACTGCCTTCAAAATGGTGTCAGGCGTGGTACAGGTAAAAAGGCAAGGCGTCAGGTAGCAGACCTGGGCGGAGTTGACCAATAAACTTCTGGCTGCTTTTCAGCCGACTGACTACTACGTCTTTATTAACATCAAGTCTACTCTGACCATAAGCGAGAATGGGGGCGAATTGGGAGCGTACCACATTGAGGCTGCAGCGGTGCTTTGCAGCTCACCTCTAGGCCCATCCTGGTTGAACGCACCGTTCAGACCAGGCTTCCCACCTCTGGTCTAAGGCTCGGCGTCTGTCACCAACATTTTGAAATCTCCGCTACACGTCATGACCATATCTCATTTGCAGCCAACGCAGAAGCAATTACAAGCCTCACCATTGCATGAGCCCGTCGATGGGGCCTCTTTCCACCAGTGACAGTCAGAGAATGGGCCCTCACTTCACGAGCAACCACACCGCAAGACTGACCTTCCTGCGAATTTCGGGAAGTATCTCTTTGTGTCAAAGCATGCTCACTCACTTTCAACGCAGTCCATGTTGATTGGGGTGACGCTCACCTATTGCTCGTTCAACTATTGCTTCACGAAGTTATAAATGATGCCACAATCAACGTGCGCCAATTCATTTTGTCAGGTAGATCTCCACGTGTGACTCAGCCAATAGCGTAGTCAAAACAAGGTGATCGTGCGCAGTCGTGTCCAATAATGCGTTAGTCCACGTACGACGCGAACCACATTACCCGGAGCACAACTGTGTTGCCGGAAGGACGCGTTTACCACAACGGAGTGGTTTGTTGTACGGTAATCACTGATGATAACTCGTACTTCGAGAAGTTTGGAAGGAGAAGCAGCGAGATCGATGTGCCTTCGGCCAACCAAGAAGGTATTGACGGAGAAACAGTAGGATTGCGCGTGTTGGTATTACATGATAAAGGGTGCTAAACAGGAAAATGACAGGAGGGCCTCAGCACTCTGTCTCGTCCCTTCGATCCCCTACTCTCGCTTGCGCTGTGAAGCACTCTTTATCATGTTATACCAACACGCCCAATCCTACTGTCTCTTAAGTTTCATTTATAATACAACGCGCCCTTTCCTGAATTCTTCGCTCCAGCCTCATGTTGTCGATCAGCGCTCTGTCTCGTCTCTTCTATCCCCTTGTCGTTTGCGCGGTTAAGCACTCTTTATTGTATTGACGTAGAGTGCAAGAAGGTCTGAGATCTCTCGCGTTCCTTCACCAGTCAGTATCTATCTATCTATCTATCTATCTATCTATCTATCTATCTATCTATCTATCTATCTATCTATCTATCTATCTATCTATCTATCTATCTATCTATCTATCTATCTATCTATCTATCTATCTACCTATTTATCTATCTATCTATCTATCTATCTATCTATCTATCTATCTGTCTGTCTGTCTGTCTGTCTGTCTGTCTGTCTGTCTGTCTGTCTGTCTGTCTGTCTGTCTGTCTGTCTGTCTGTCTGTCTGTCTATCTATCTATCTATCTATCTATCTATCTATCTATCTATCTATCTATCTATCTATCTATCTATCTATCTATCTATCTATCTATCTATCTATCTATCTATCTATCTATCTATCTATCTGTCTATCTGTCTGTCTGTCTGTCTGTCTGTCTGTCTGTCTGTCTGTCTGTCTGTCTGTCTGTCTGTCTGTCTGTCTGTCTGTCTGTCTGTCTGTCTATTTAGGTATCTATCTGTCTAACTACGACACTGGCTGAGTGACCCCAGTGTCAGGAACCACCGCCTAAAGAAATATGACCCATCGAGAGAGCTTCATGTTCTATCGGACCTCTCCCGCCAGGATGCAACTTTACTGTGCCGCCTGTGGTTAGGAGTAGCTTTTACAAAGGCGTACTCCTTTCGCATAGGAATGGCGGATAGCTCCCGATGTGAATCGTGCGACACTGACGAGACAATAGAACATCCACTGTGTTCATGTGAACGTTTTGCGAGTGAACGCAACTTGCTACGCGAAACGTTAGAGACACTAGACAGTAGACCTTTTTCCGAAGAGAAGATACTTGGCTCATGGCTCTACGCGTCGCTGGCCAGCAAAGCGACGCGGGCATTGCTAAGTTTTCTAAAGACGACCGGACTACGCGACCGCTTATAAGCGTGCAATGGACAAGGTCACATCTACACACACGTTTCCTTCACTTCTCTCTCTCTTCTCCTTTAATCCCCTCACCCCTTCCATCAGTGACGGGTAGCAAACCGGAAGTGCGTCTGGTTGACCTCCCTGCCTTTCATTTCTTCCCTTCCTCCTCCTCCTCATACGACTTAGAGTTTTCGAGGGCGCTTCGGAACTATGTATGCATCAATATCAGTATGCAGGACCTGACTGTATGACAAAAAAAAAAAACGAGACTGTGCACGGCATATATATTTTATGCTTCTCTCTGAAGCCAGAATTGACCTGAAACAGCTTGGTGCGCTCGAGGCTGTGTCATTAGGTCGGTGAAAAAAAGTTGGCACGACACGTTATAAAGGGGAAATCTATTGAGTGTTCGATATGTTGTGATTTTCATCACATAGTTGTGTAGTTTTGGCGGCCATTTTAGTAGCCTTATGTATACAAATATTGTTAAGCATTAAAAAACAGAGCTCATTTGTAGTAATATAAATATCGTGTCATGCACGTTATAAGTCATGGCCTTGCTGCTCCAGTGGCCATTTCGTATTTCGGTTTACACCAAAATTTTCATTACTTAATGTATGTGAATAGGGACTACGAATGACATCACAAATACATAAAGTTATGTACTTCATGACTTACGTAGCACATGCTTATATGGCTCTCCAGTTACATGAACTTCGAGTATACCAAACATTGTCATGACCTGAGTATGACAAACATAAAGGAAAGCTTATGTATTGCACGGATCATGCATGAAGCTAGTCTTTTTAAAATACGTAATGATCTATATATTTCCAGTGAGTGGTCTGCATAATAGTGTACAAATATGTATAATAACCATGCTATTGTTAAATACATGTCTCTAAACGAATAGCTTGATTTGTCTCAATGCATACCAATGTGGTTTATGAAGATTCATGGTGCCTGTTCTACGTTATATTGATATCCCAGTGCATGAAGTATGCCCCAGTTTGTCACCGAGGTTGAGATATTACGTTTTTTGTGCGTAAACAATGTCTCAGCAATGACTGCGTTTTTGTATTGCCCTTGTTATTTCTACGCATCGCAAAGTTGTCATAATATTCTGAGCGCCTAACGAATGATTTAGATTTTGCAGATGGTTCAGAAATCTATGAGCGAAATTTTCATGCCACCATTTGGTAGCCGCCGAAGGAGAAAGATCGTCACATATTTCTTGTGCAGATAAGGTCTTTAAAGCATATATTTTGAAAGAATATGTAGATGAAACTCACGTGACATCAAGCCAATGTCATTGAGGGAAAACTAATTCAGGTTCTACGAAATTTTGGTCAATGAGTGGCAGCGGAACCTGAATGCGTATATCACAAATGTACTCTGCACAAAAAAAAATTGACACCAATAGATCCTTATGCTTAGTCCCATATCTACATTGAGGTCAAAGCAAGCTAATTTCAATTGACAGGTCAGAGTGTGAAGGGACGTAAGATTAAGTTAGCTTGCTGTTAGTAAGTGCAATATAGTTGGAGCCCGTCATTCCCTTGTTCATTGTCATTTTGAAAAAAAAATGGAGGACCCTTAAGCTTCATCTTCAAGAGTTGAACGCGATAGTGAAATCTGGCCCCTAGTGCACCCTTCCACCGCTAAGGGCGTACCTATTAAACTGTTTTGTTACATACGCATGCACGCACACAAACACGCACACAGTAGATTAGACCAGCGCGCGCTATTATCGCCGATTGGGCTCGTTTTCGTCGTGACACCTGTCAAACAAAATGCGTTGAAGGGTCCCTGAAACACTTTTTCAAGTAACCATAGAATGAATTCACTACATGCCGATTGTCTCACGATTTCAAAGCTTCAAAATTCTAAAAGCCCGTAAAGCGCGAGCGGAGTAACAAAGGTTTGTCGCATGCTGCGATTGCATTATCTCTTCTCTAGTCCTGATGAAAACACTGGAAGGTAAGCAGAGAGGGGTGGGAGGGCAAGGAAACTACAGCGCATCGTGACATTGAGCCCTTTTTTTTCTTCGAATGCACGCCTTTTTCAGGGTGATCGCGCGCGCACGCGTAGACAAGTAGCAGCCTCCCACGGCTATCTCGGTAACTTCATGTTTGGGTCACAAACTCAAAGACGATTTTTCGCTCACACCCAATAGACCACCGCCAGCGGTGGGTTTTCTGCTACACGGGCTCTCTGACGCTATCATGTTAAAAAAGAAGCGTCAATATTAATTCCTTGCGAGATTATTATTGATTTGATTGATATGTGGGGTTTAACGTCCCAAAACTACCATATGACTATGACAGACGCCGTAGTGGAGGGCTTCGGGAATTTCGACCACCTGGGGTTCTTTAACGTGCACCCAAATTTGAGCACACGGGCCTACAACATTTCCGGCTCCATCGGAAATGGAGCCGCCGCAACCGGGATGCGAAATGATTATTGCCTATCAAGTTACACGTGCACTTAAGGCGAGATAGCCTCTCATGAACAGGAAGAACTGTACCCGTTGTTTGTCATCGGGCGAATTATTGTGCACGTGAATAATAGGATATGCATCTTAAACCAAGCGTACATGAATGCGGTCGTACTGAAGCCTTTTGTCAGGGTACGTAAAACTCTGGAGGTGACCCTGATCACTGACTCAGGCGGCTGGGCGGGGAAGACGCCCGTGTTCTCTCCTAAAGGTCAATTCATTGAATTAGGTTTGTGTTTCGAAGTCTGATTGATTGATTGATTGATATGTGGGGTTTAATGTCCCAAAACCAGTATAGGATTTTGAGAGACGCCGTAGTGGAGGGCTCCGGGAATCTCGACCACCTGGGGTTCTTTAACGTGCGCCCAAATCTGAGCACACGGGCCCACAACATTTCCGCTTCCATCGGAAATGCAGCCGCCGAAGCCGGGATTCGATCCCGCGACCTTCGGGTAAGCAGCCGAGTACCTTAGCCACTAGGCCACCACTGCGTGGCTGTGTTCTAGTCTCTGGAATCAAGTGTTAGAGGTGAAGTAAAAAATATATAGGTCAGACCGGTTCCGCCAATAGTCAGAAATTTTCTATGATGAACAGCACAATACTGGAATTCTTTCTGTCCTGCTTTCTGCAGCACTATGATTTGTGTTTACACTGCGCCACTTTATCATGTTCATCTACACACAGCTTCATAAAACGCATCATAAAACGCCTCACAGCGCCAACAGACAAGCCTTGACCGCAAGTAGCTTAGTCCCTGAAAATAAATGAACCTAGGTAGATCCCGTAGCCAATGACCCCCATAGTTGCTATTCAATACAGGTAAGAAACTGAATTCCGAGAGAAGCGAAACACACAAGAAAGAAGTCAGAACGTTATGTGGGCCGATGAGATGAGGTGGGCCGAAAGCTACGCATTCTCGCATCTTGAAACTACCGACTGATGTGCCGAGTAGCTCTAAAGAAGAGTTGCATAGAAACAGCTGCCCTCAGAATTTCCACTGTGATTTCATTACACATGTATATATAGCTCATTACAATATCAAGCAATGTAAGCATACACCCTGCTACAACTAGCCAAATAGGCAGCCACGTCTTACCGATCAATCAGCGACGATCAGTGAGTGTGACGCACATGTGCGCAGAGGAATTCGCAATAGAAGTCTCTCCTCAACAGTGCTTTAGTCTATTCATAGAGGACAGTGGCAGTCGTAAGATAAAGCGTTGGCGTATTACGTTTCATAGCTTTAAACAGACTCAACGCATTGGAATCAAAGACATACAGTATGTACTGTGCTCTTCTGTGGCAGTGAAACGAATGTAAAATTAGCCAAATGTAATGTCTTTATCAAATATTTGATGTAATTATCAATGGTTTATTGTAATTATCAATGGTTAAGGTAATGTAATTATGAATGGTTAACGCAATTATCAATGGTTTAATGTATATATCAAAGTGACCCTAAATTTAGAACAATTACACAACGATATACTGGTACTTCATTCATCCTATATTTGCCCTGCAATTCACGGATACCATTTTTGTGCTTGAATCAGTTGTATCTGTGAATTTTTCGTAGTGAAATAATATGAAGACTGTAAGTGCGTCAGCCAGCAAATGAATGAGTGATCGAATAAATGCCCTGTATACTGATGGATTGATTGATTGATGTGATTGATGCGTGGGGTTTAACGTCCCAAAACACCATATGCTGTATACCGAAGAGAGGATGCAGCAGCACTAGCTGCAGGGAAGGTCTCAGGGTATGAGAGCGTAAATTTCCGTGCATTTTTCTCCTGGTGAGATGTCGCGTTGCACATTGTAAAATTTGCGCACGTCTTGCACGACTACACTTCATGCCTCGACCACAACAGCGCCCAATAAATATATACAGAATATTTTTATTCTATAACTGAACGAATTGCAAGAGAGATGTGAAGTTTGACAACTACAGGTTTCAAGATGGCTGCAGTGGAAACTATGATGCTGCTTATCGGACTACTGGTGAGCTTTTGCAGTGAAAGCTTCGAAGCTGGTGGATGGACAGAAGCAGCGAATCCAGACACTCCAAAGTACCTATCATTAGCGCACTCTGCCTATACAGAACAAAAGGGTCATATTGGTGAAGACTTCACCTTTCTCGTAACGCAAGCCAGATGGAAGGTATGTATTAGCATGCTACTTCGACACTTCTTTCCTGTAATGTAATTCCATTTGCACTGGTTTTTATTGCATACGTAAGTAAAGATTCGCTATATTTTTATGCGAATTTTCAAGTCAGACCTTTCCTGCAAGCCAAGCGAGACAGATGAAGATGTCTTCAGTAGACGTGAATTTTGTAAAACAAACTATTCAGTGCCTTGAACTGTTTTGTGTCAGTTGACTTAAGCTGTCGATGAGGCACCGAAAAAGATTACGGCACAAAAAAACTTTATTTATATATCCGAAGAAGTGTCATTCCTCAGGGTGACACAGCGGGTTACGCCCACGTGGGGACAGTTGGACTTTGCCTAATCACGGCATCGCACGGTGTCTGGACAGCTCGAAGTTCATGCCTATATTTCGAGCTATTGAGGGTCAAAGTTACTTTCTGCTCTCTGAGGCCTTTTTCCCACGTAACGAGGGGCACTGCCGAAGCATGTGCGCTTAATCGCACGTTACCCCCCAGCGAGGGAGCCGCATGCTTAAATCAGCTGGCAGTAGAAAATGCCTGAAAGCATAATTCCGATAACATGTGGTCTGTAGCATTCTAAGCGCCATCGCTGGTGGTGTGTTGAGCTTGCTGTGTGGTGGAACTGTGATATAAGTATTTGTGAAATAATTATAACAAACACACTGACTTTGCTTCATTGAATTGATTAAAAAATTAATAAAACACAATGTGATGTTTTCTAAAAGTGTTTTGAAATTTATTAAGCGAAAGAAGTGCCTCGCAACTTCAATCATACTTTGCTGATAATTACGTAACAATGAAGACAATCAATACCCTACGCGAATATTTACAGCGGCAGCTGTGACTGGTTAACATACTGCGATGCATTCAACGGACACATGCATGTGGTCACAATGAAGGGCCACTCACCAGGCTCCCAAAATACAAAAAAAAGCAGCGCGATATTCTTTCCTGATATTTTTCGTCTGTCTTGTCCCACTACTGTGACGTAGACAGTAGTTCTCGTGACGTCTACTGCGTACATGCTCTCGATTTGTTGATATACGTGAAATATCACATGTGATTTGTCTCGTTGCCATGCAGCCGCGCATCCGATTTTCTTTGTGTCGCATGAATATGGTGCACAATTTCTCGAAGAAACTTCATTTTTTGTTTACAACTGCGCAAGCGGCGATAACGGCATGCAGCCGAGAAGCTGAAAATCCTGATAGGCTCTAGCACCTAGTGCTGACACTGTTTACATGCATTTAAGTACTAAGGGGTGAGGAGGATGCATCGCATGTATGAAGGAGAGGAGAAAATCACCCTCTCGTCTTTAAACGTGGGGTGGTGAGTAGCCCTTTAACGCCTTTACTGCGAAAATATGCTTTTTTTTCGAAAATATGCCCACAGGCATAATACCTATTTGTTGAAAAACGCCTTCTGAAATTTGAGTTAAGTGTTCATAGTGCGAGTTCTTAGCCAATGGTTGCGCATTCGTGTGTTGCATTTCAATAAAGTAGCTGGCATTGCTTATGTTTCTTAATGTCGTTTTCTTACTCTGCAGATTGCTCCCCAACCATTATACAATTATATTTCCGGACCAGTGTACAACATTGGATTCATTGTGTTCCAGAATAATAGGGTAGGTTCTCACATAATGCATGAAGCACCCGCAATAATGTTTTACTTCAATGTAATCTCTAATCATTACAGTTTAAGGTGTGAGCGGAAATGTCTTATATTACGCATTAACGCGATATTGTTAATTAGCACATTTCGCGGAAATTCCGGCGTTATAGTCGACGTCGATGTTGGCGTCGTTGGTTGTGAGCGAAGAATTATAAACTTGTGCATCACCGAAAAATTTATAAAGATGCAAACAAGGTAAATAATAAGAAATTTGGGTTTGCAGGCGGAATCAAAATCGAGTTGCTATCGTAGAAATCGGGTATTCTACCAAAGAACCGCGCGTGCAATCAGGAGTATAGGAGAAATACCTTCCTATGTTTTCAAATGCAGTGAAAACAACCTTCATGCTTTACAAACAGGCGCGTCCTGTATACGTGTTTCGTACTACAGCATGAAATATTGCAGTAATGATGCGTGGTACAAGCGTACACATTGACATCAGGTGTCAAGACATGTGATCATCATAATGGCTTCATGGATTTAAACCATGTCACTCAGCACAAAAAGCACATACTTTACCGAACCCATTTCTTAAAGGCTACGTAGTTGGTACAAAGCGATTTCTAAAAATATTTCATGCACTAAGTGTTTAAAGTACGGACTATAGCGGCACGATATCGCTATCAAGTTACACTCCTAAATGCGAAGCTTAAGGATCTTCCTTTTTTTTATAGCGTTAGCAATTACAAGGACACTCTCCGCTGCTTTTTGCCGTGGACGTCACCATTGTTGCCATCGTCATGGCCAGTGCATGTAAAGTCGTCCAGTTTTTCAACCTGAACGCGCGAGCACGAACCGCCGCGTCTGTTAGCGCCTGTTCTGGGCTTCCTGGTATCCGGTTCCAGGTGCACCCTAGCCGAGGAAAGCTGCACAGGACTGTTTATCGCAGGCACGCACTTATTCTTCACTCTAAGAAGTAAAGTAGGAAAAGGGGTATCGAGGTTGCTCTATTAGCGGAGTAACATACCTGCCACACCCATTGCGCCATTTCGGGAGTAACTGCGAAGGAGTAACCGTGCTCTCGCGGTTACTCCTCAAAGGAGCAACCATTATTTTGCGCAAAAGAAAAGAAGTCACGTTTTGGTTGACTTGAGACTTTCGAAGTGATTGCGGGCATTTGTTGTAAAAGTACAATCGATGTTAACAATCACATCCAGAAAAAAATTCCAAAAACTTGTAGGAAACACGCGGATTTTGAACTCGCGACGGCTCAGTCAGCATGCACGTACACTAACCACTACACCACACAACGCTACAGCACCCACAACGCTACAGCACCACACAACGCTACAGCACCACACAACGCTACAGCACCACACAACGCTACAGCAAAGGAAACAGACAGGCTTCTGTAGGCATCGATGGGTCGTTTGCACACAATGCAAATATTCCGGCAGTTACTCAAATAAAAAACGGGCGCTTCACTCCACATAGAAGAAAGTGCTCCACCTTGCAGTGCCGTGTGCAATCATTTACGCACATTTCCTTTTGTGAAGGAGACAAGAGCCCTTTTTATGGTAACTGCGCAGTTGCCCAAGAAAACTTTTTAGAGTGTTGTTTTCTGTTGCTGTACTTCGTTAAACGCCACTTATCGGCGACACGGTTGGCAATCGCGTGTTCACATTAAAAAGAAAGAAAGAAACGGGTGGCTGCACATGTATACACATGATGTGGAAGGCACAAAGAAAAATATGACAGATAAATAAATAGACGCTTAGAGACGAACGGGTTTACCCGTCGCTCTGCTGCAGGTGACAATAACCACTCGGCCGCAGCAGTACACCTGCTCCAGCCTCCCAACGACGAGGTATTTACATGCATGATTTACCACTGGCGAGATACGCCAATCTCTTGAAAATATCAGCTTTTTTTTCCTTACCAGCGAACCAATAAAACGGCACGAGGTGCATGCATGCGCCCCACTCGTTGCGATGCGTTGGCTCGTCAACCTCCACTTTGCCTTATGAGGTGTCCCTCTGTGTCCGTGTCAGTGCTCACTTGTACCTTGTGATGGGTGCAGTCTGTACGTCGCGTACTTTCTCCGGAAACTTTACGTTTAGGTTACAGAGCACGCAAAGGTCCCTTCACTGGCTGCAAAGGCTGCATTTTCGAAAGCAACGCGCCACGCAAACAGTGAAGTAAAAACTGTGACTCTCATAGTTATCATTCATCATGTGTATATCCGTGCGTATGTTTCGTGCGTCCTTTACGCAGGGCACTGAGGGTTGAGCTGTGAACTATGTATGCGCTCGTGCTGTGTGTGCTCTTCTCTTGCATACGTTGTGCTTGAGCAGAACGCTCGAAAATGATATACTTTCCGTTCATGGCAAGAAGTCGCGATTCAATGCTATCAAATTCATTGCCTTGCTTTTGCCGCAAAGCTTTCACTTTTTTTGAAGCTTGGCCAAGTTCAAAACATTGTCAATGTAGTGAAACAATCACGCACAATGACAAACTCTGCACAAAATTGTCAATGACCCTGAATTTTGAGAAAATATTTCTGCCGCCGTTACCGGTAAAAGACGACCTTTTTATACGCAGATAAAATCCGTAATGACACCAACGCAGAAGCACAATTATTCAAAGCAAAGAACAAATATTTGAGGGTGACAATCTGAAACAAATATACATGTTCCTTCCAAATCGATAACATCTGTACAGCAGGTACTTTTAAACATGGCTTTTTTTGGCACAAAGTGCAATAAGCACCCCCTGATGCTAACCCTCCCTCGAACAAAATTAATGTTTACCTAAAGCTAAATATTCGACCACAGCTAAAAATTTTCTACCCCCCCTCCCCCCCCCCCTTTCACACAAGAAGCATAGGCTCAAAAAGGTAAAAAGGCGGGCACTGCACGCCCCATTTAGCAAATAATGCAGAAGCGATTCACCATCATTTTTGATACTGGCAAATTAAATTATAATCTTACTGCAGCGCTGCATTACATCAAGATAATACTTTTTCTGCGTTAACATGACAAACTGATTGTGAGTGCACCTGCACGTATCGAGCCATTTTTGCTCCGCTCGTTGAGAATTCTACGTGCGCAAAATCAGCCTTTTTTATCACACGCGCAATAATATCTTCAAGGAGAACTTAATTTATTTAGAATAGTTTTTTTTCATTATATTGATTGATATGTGGGGTTTAACTTCCTAAAACCACAACATAATTATGAGAGACGCCGTAGTGAAGGGCTCCGGAAATTTTGGCCACCTGGCGTTCTTTAACGTGAACCCAAATTTGAGCACATGGGCCTACAACCTTTCCGCCTCCACTGGGAATGCTGCCACCGCAGCTGGGATTCGAACCCATGACCTGCGGTTCAGCAGCCGATTTGTGAACACGTGTCCCAGTGGTTGGTATGCTCAGTGGACGTAAAACTCATCGAACAAGGTCTGTTACACCTTGAAAATTATAGGGGATTCAGGTCATTGGTCAATGAACGTCATCCTTACTCGTTATGAACTTTGCGGACCTCTTCATACGTTTTCATAGAACTAATTCTATCCTTTGACTTTTAAACCATTTCCCTTTTTTATACAAATAAAATGGGAGCACGCTACTTTTTCATGGTAACCGTAAATGTAACAAGTTCTGTATATACTAACCCAAAGGCGTTTATTTTTTTGAAACCAATAAACATTTTTTTTATTTGATTCGAATCACCTTTGGAAATTCTGCTGCTGTTACAGCTACTTTTTCGGCTTAGGTGATTGTAACTGTAACAGTGTTATTTCTTACTAGCAACGTGCCCATGACTGGGAAGGAGCAAGAACAAGCGAAAAGTCAGGGAGGTTAATCAGGCCCATGTTTGGTTGTCTATATTATCAACACTGGGACAACAGAAGCATGGAGATGAGAGAGAAGAGAGGGAAGAGGTAACAGACCAGGGAATTGTCTGTGACCGGGCTGACGCGTATGCAGCGGTGGCACTATACAATAGTCAAAGAATTCACATAGGCCCGTAGTCCTCAGAAGGCACAGGAGGCCTTTGACTGCCTTGTGAATCGTCAGATACAAAAACTATACCTAACCATTCCCTTAGTAGCGTCTCTTGATACTAAACATGTAAAGAATTTCACATGGAATTCACAGTCTGAGAATAATGTTTCTTTAGAATTGGTATTGTGCTACTTGATGACCTAAAATTTTTAAATCACTGTTTATTCATATCAATGTTTGTTTATTTGTCTCTCAATTTTGTATATCAATATTTTTTAATTACGCGTTTAAATGAGGGAGCGTTACTACACTAATTTGCCAGAACTGTATTTACACACTCGATGCACTTAGAACATAGTTATGTCTTGTAAACTTTTTTCGATGATTTCCTGTTATGTGTTGTGAGCATGATTATTAGAGTAATAATTTTTGTAGTTGAGTTGGGTCACTTCCTTATTATATGTTGCTATGGGGACTTCTCTCTTTCTTTCTCTTTATATATATATATATATATATATATATATATATATATATATATATATATATTGTGAGCGCTGATTGTGTTGCTCATCATTTTCACTTTCACCTGCGCATACAAAGCACCGTGATCATCATCATCGTAGCGGCTCGCTGCTTGTTCGGTTGCTGGCTCGCGCGTCTGGGTTGACAATAAAACGGTCGCTCCTTCGTACCTGACGTCGTCTCACAAGTGGTGGAGCGTGCTGTGATTCCCAAGTCCTCCTGCACTACCGGTCACCCCTGGAGCTCCGATCAGGTCGACGGCTGTGCTTGCCAACAGTGATGGCGCAAAACGACCCACCCCCTACCGCCTTCTTCGCACCACCCGCTCAGCCTGCTGGGCCTCACCACACCGTGAGTACCTCGCAACGAGACCCTCCAGTGTTTTCTGGCCTTCGCGGTGAGGACGTAGAAGAATGGCTCGACAGTTACGACCGTACCAGTGCTTGCAATTACTGGGATGAGGCACATAAGCTGCGCTATGTACCCTTTTATCTGAAGGAGGTTGCTAAGACGTGGTATCATAACCACGAACGCGACTTTCCTGATTGGTCAGCATTCACGGTGCAGCTGCGTCAAATATTCGGCACTTCTACAGGACGCTCTGAGGTAGCTAAACAGAAGCTCGCTACCCGCATCCAGGGGCCTGACGAATCGTACACATCGTACATTGAAGACGTTCTGGCCCTCTGCCGCCGCGCCCAAAAGGACATGCCGGAGGCCGATCGTATTCGGCAAGTAATGAAAGGCATCAACTCCGTCGCCTTTAATGCTCTTGTCATGCAGAGCCCGACAACAGTTCAGGACATTATTACCACCTGCCAGCGCCTGGACGCACTTTACTCAATGCGCCTTCCACACGCCTCCTATGACACTCGTCTTACTGGCGAGCATGAGCTGCGAGCTCTAATTCGCACCATAGTGAGAGAGGAACTTCACAGCCTTGTTCCTGCCAGCGCACCGACTTCACCTGCCCGCTCACCCCCTCCTAACCTGCGGGAAATTATAAAGGACGAATTGGCGTCGATGACGAGCGTCGCACGTGCCCCGCCTCCTGTGCCCTTACATGTGCCTACGTATGCCGAAGTCGTGTCACGGCCTCCTCCACCTACTCCACCTGTAACTACGGACGTCGTATACGACCATTTGGCCGCGATGGCAGCCAAGGCACCACCACAACCACACTTCCCTGCCTGGCGCCCTACGCGCCCCGTCTGTTACTACTGTGGCATAAGAGGACATATCTCCCGCTTTTGCCGTCGGCGCCAGCAAGATGAACGACGAGGTTATTCTTCGTACGAGAGTGACCGGGCTGCGAGGTCTGACCCCTACGTTCCAGGAACCTACATTCCCTCGTCACGACGTTCGCCTTCGCCTCCTTTGTCCCACGGTGAACCTCGTTCTTCCCGCTCACCCCGCCGTCGTTCACCATCGCCCTTCCGCCGTACTACTTCGCCTTTACGTTCTGCCCTGATGCCCCTCGACAGCCACTCGGAAAACTAGCAGCTGCAGTTTTTGGAGGAGAAACTGCCTGTCGTCGAAGTGTCCCAATTCCTCCTGCGCGCCCTGCAAATTTACTAACTGTTTGTGTAGAAGGCATTTCGGTTGACGCACTCGTGGACACTGGAGCAGCCATTTCGGTCATTGATCGCGAACTATGTCATCGTCTACGAAAAGTGCAAACTCCATATGTTGGTCCGGTGTTATGTGGTGCTAATGAAAATAGAATTTACCCTATTGGACAATGCACTGTTCGTGTTCTGATCGACGGAATTCGTCACCATATACAATTGGCTGTGCTTTCTTCATGTGCTCATCCGATTATATTGGGCTGGGACTTCCTGTCAGCCGCTTCCGCTGTCATTTCGTGTGGTCCGCCCGTTATTCGCATTACGGACACTGAAAATTCTAGTGCTTACGATTTTTCGTCGCCTCACCTTGTTGCAGCTGCAGACTTTGTACTGCCCCCGGCCCAAGAACGTATCCTCACCATTAGATCCAGCGATACCATTGACGGTGACGCAGTGGTTGTCCCCGATCAGCGCTGCATTTTCCGAGGAATCGCCATCGCATGTTGTCTAGTGCGGTTTTCGCGTGGTCATGCCAGTCTCACCGCCTACAACACGACAACAGAGCCACAACTACTGCCAGAGGGGTCCACTGTCGCCAGCCTTATCGACATAGCACCGGTATGTGTCGTCACTGTATCGTCTCCGCCGTCAGTCGCTAAGTGTACGCCACCAGGAGGCTCATCTAATGCGCTTAAAGCCACTTTGAGTCCATATCTCACTCCAACGCAAACTAATGACTTAATGGCCCTTTTAACAAAACACAAGACTTGTTTTGACGTTTGTTCGGATGGCTTAGGTCAAACTACGGTGACCTCTCATCACATCGCCACAGACGGTTCTCGTATTATCCGCCGTCGCCCTTACCGCGTGTCGTCTTCAGAACGCAAGGTCATCGAGGAACAAGTCAATGACATGCTCGCACGCAACGTTATCAGACCTTCCACAAGCCCTTGGTCTTCTCCTGTTGTCCTAGTTAAGAAAAGGGACGGATCAGTGCGATTTTGCGTTGATTACAGGGCACTAAACAAAATTACGCGCAAGGATGTATATCCTATGCCTCGAATTGACGATGCACTTGACACCTTACAGGGTGCAGAATATTTCTCAAGTCTCGACCTACGATCTGGGTATTGGCAGATCCCGATGCATGAGTCTGATAAAGAGAAGACAGCGTTTGCTACTCCTGATGGTCTCTTCGAATTCAATGTGATGCCTTTTGGGCTCTGCAATGCCCCAGCCACATTTGAGCGGATGATCGATACGGTGCTGCGTGGCCTAAAATGGAAGACCTGTCTTTGTTACCTGGATGACATCGTCATCTTTTCATCCAGCTTCTCGCAACACCTAGAACGTCTAGACGAGGTGCTCACATGTCTAGCCAAAGCCGGTCTCCAGCTAAATACCAAGAAGTGTCGGTTTGCGAGCCGCAGCATCAAAGTGTTAGGCCACGTTGTCAGCAAGCTTGGCATCGAACCTGATCCCGACAAAGTGGCCGCTGTGCTGCACTTTCCTAAGCCCACCACGCTCAAAGACCTTCGCAGCTTCCTCGGCTTAGCCTCTTACTTCCGCCGTTTTGTCCGTGATTTTGCCACTATCGCGGCTCCTCTTCACAAACTCCTGACCACAAGTGCATCATTTCTTTGGACAGATGACTGTGAAGCTGCTTTCCAGACCCTGAAGCGATGCCTCACGTCAGGGCCAGTTCTTCGCCATTTTGATCCCACAGCCCCTACTATATTACACACTGACGCAAGTGGGCACGGAATCGGCGCTGTTCTGCTGCAGCGTGACCAGGCTTCACAAGAGCAAGTCGTGGCTTACGCGAGCCGTACTCTCTCCCCAGCGGAACGCAATTACAGCATCACTGAACAGGAATGTCTCGCTATCGTATGGTCCGTGCAAAAATTTCGCCCCTATTTGTATGGCCGCCGCTTCACGATCGTCACGGATCATCATGCGCTCTGTTGGTTGTCATCATTAAAAAACTTGTCAGGACGCCTCGGTCGTTGGGTGCTCCGACTGCAGGAGTATGACTACAGTGTCACATACCGGTCGGGCCGCAAACACCAAGATGCCGACGCTTTGTCACGCTGTCCGCTGTTGCAAAATCATGACGCATCTACCTGCTGCGCAGCACCTCCCAGCCAAGAGACCACGCAGATGACCAGTCTTAGTCCCATCGAGCCCACTGCACCGGATGACTTCCTTCAATCCGCAGACCTCACCTCGCTCCAACGTGCAGACACATACTGCCGTACAATCATCGATCGGCTCACCGGCTCATCTCGTGCTCCCAACAGCCGCTTGCGACGACAACTCACGCGTTTCAAACTTCATGACGGAACGCTACTTCGACAAACTTACCATCCTCTCGGTAGCCGATGGGTCCCGGTCATACCTCGCTCACTTCGACTCCAAGTCTTAGAAGCCTTTCATGACGACCCGACGGCTGGCCACTTGGGTTTTCATAAAACCTACGATCGCATTAAGACTCGCTGCTTCTGGCCTGGCCTCTCCACTAGTGTTTCCAGGTACGTCACTTCCTGTTCATCATGTCAACACCGAAAACGTTCGACATCTCTTCCCGCCGGCCCTCTACAGCCTCTCCCGTGCCCATCCGCTCCCTTCGAGTTCGTCGGCATAGACTTATACGGACCCCTTCCGCTTACCGCCGCCGGTCACCGCTGGATTGTTACTGCCGTAGACCATCTTACTCGCTACGCTGAGACGGCAGCTCTTCCTACTGGAGCTGCCAGCGAAGTAGCCGACTTTGTTCTGCGTGACATTATCCTGCGCCACGGCGCCCCTCGTGTTCTCCTGAGTGACCGTGGCAAGACATTTCTTTCTCGTGTGCTCGCTGAAGTTTTACAGGCCTCTGACACAATCCATAAGACCACCTCGGCATATCATCCGCAAACCAATGGTCTTACTGAGCGTTTTCATAGAACTTTGTCAGACATGATCTCTATGTATGTCCAACCCGATCACAAGAACTGGGACACAATACTACCTTTCGTCACGTTTGCCTATAACACTGCCATACAACGCACTACAAGTTACAGCCCGTTTTTTCTTGTGTATGGCCGTGCACCATCTTTTGTTCTAGACACCAGCTTTTTGTCCACGCCTTCTGTCCCATCTGCGTCCCTTCCGGAAGAATTCGCTGCCCGTGTCAACCACTGCCGCACAATCGCCCGCGCCAACACCTCTACCATTCAGGCCCAGCGCAAAGTTCGTTGTGATGCGACACGTCGAGTTGTGTCATTCTACCCAGGCGACGAAGTGCTCCTCTGGACACCTGTTCGCACACCCGGCCTCTGTGAAAAATTCATTCACAGATACCTGGGTCCTTACACCGTGCTTGAACGAACATCGGCCGTAAATTATCGCGTCGCGCCGGTTACTTCGGCTTCTGATCGCCGTCGTCGCGGGACCGAGATCGTCCATGTGTCTCGCCTGAAACCTTATATCCAGCGCTCATACACTTACTAAATGAACGTCTTGCAGACCGCTTTCGTGTAGGGGGGAAATAGTGTGAGCGCTGATTGTGTTGCTCATCATTTTCACTTTCACCTGCGCATACAAAGCACCGTGATCATCATCATCGTAGCGGCTCGCTGCTTGTTCGGTTGCTGGCTCGCGCGTCTGGGTTGACAATAAAACGGTCGCTCCTTCGTACCTGACGTCGTCTCACAATATATATATATATATATATATATTCATTTACGTGGGTGGTGGTTCATACAAGCAAACTGTCTTTTTCACAACCAATGTGGTATTGGCAAATGCTCGCAAATATATATATTCTTCTTCAGAACCATAGTTTTTAGCTAATGCTTCTCTCTATCTGCCCTCTTCATTGATGATTTAGCACTGTTCGTCGATCGTTTATCGGGCTGTAACTTTGTCAAGCCGAGCATTGCACTCACGCACTTGCGGAAACCACCACAACAAAAATCATGTGCCATTTAGCGTGAACCTATCATTACTTACCAGTGGTGTTCAAATTGCACTATTGCTTGTTGAAGGAAATACAATTTGAACTAATATAGAGCAAATTATTGACGAAAGATGACGAGCGAAGGACGAGGTACCTAGTGATGACAAGAAAAGTAAAGTGTTATAATTTACGAATCTACTCGCACAGAATAATCGTTTACACTGAAAATAAACCTAAAGTAAGGAAATGGGGTAATTTCTCATGAAGTTATGTATTATATATACCTATTCGGTTATTATGAGGTGAACTGCTGAAGGATTGTATACTGTGCAATATCAGGTCACGTTGAACAGCACAAGATGTTCAAATTTTCAGAAACCTTGCACTACGGCACGCCTTTCAGCGTGTAAAACCCCTACTACCTTATTGTTGCGATAGAATTTCATGATGTTTAAAATCAATCCTTCTTCGAGACATGCTTTGGTGTCTTTAATTTTGGACTTCATCGGCATTGTTGACTTCTTTCAACACCAAAGTTTAGCGTTGCGCATATAGGCGCAGCATATTCGATTTAACCAAACGCAATGCATATTCAAGCGTCATATGTGCGTCCTTTACTATTCTTTCGGCGTTGTCGAACCATATGCTGCGGTTTTTGTTCTCAAAGATTAACAACGTTTTTCTGTTGTTTTGCAGCTTCTCGAAAAATGTATCGCGACAATTGTCGTGCGCCCACGTTCAAGACTTCAAAGAAGAGGAATCGTCACGAAGTTTTGGTGCAGATGACGCTTTTTGTGGGAGCTTTCCGGCAAATTGTATAAAGTTAGTGTACTTCTCGTCAAGCAAACGTGTTCGAGCGTAAGCTTTGAATGTTTAATTGAATATGACAATATCGATACCAAAAGATTGGCATTTCTAAATAAACAAGGAGTCAATACACAGATTGTCCATGGTTCTCATATATGAGCGACTCTTGTGCAAGCAGTTCTAGGGAGTCATTTTGAACACATTTGCTTCCGAACAATAAGTGGATGGGATGTCACATACAGAAAGGAATCGTGGAAGGGAAAAAAAGGCAGCCACCCATTCTAGCACAAAACTTCTTAGTTGCTGAAAACCTTTTTTTTTTCTGAAACGTCTGTACGGGTTTTCTTAATGCTTCATGTAAAAGGGGGGTTGTATTCTTTCCGTTTCATAACCCTGCCGCCACCTTGCACGCGACTGCGGAACTCGTTTGCAAGAAACGAATAGTATTGGAACACCCTTTTTCAAACAGGATGTTGCTGTACTCATATGCATTTAGCTGTGTATAGGAATATATGGGTCCTAAAAATAAAACACGAACATCTTACCCTTGGGCAGGATACTTTTATGCACTGTGTGATAGCTTTCTTGGGTTTCTCGTACCTGATGAATCGCGGGTAATCTCTCACTCGCTATAGATGCCCACGTGCAAATCTGTGTGGAAACGTGTCCGTAATTCATCCCCAGCTGAGCTGTATCAAGTAAATTGACCATAAGGCCACAAAACTAAAATTTAGACGTAACATTGATATAATTACCAGTTCATAATAACTACACACTTGTGTTCGTACAATTTGTTAGCGTTGCTGCTAATAAAAAAAATAAAATAGCACAGTCACTTGTGACCTCTGTCACCTCGCGTTTCAAACTTCCGTAGTCGTCTGTTCTTGATGTGCTAAAGGACTTCACTGCTGAAGGGTTTTGGAGAGTTAACGACTGACAATTTTTGCCGCTAATTTGAAATATGCTTCAATATCATCCTCAGCGATCCACATACTCCCCCTTGATGGTACAGTAAAATGGTAGCGCTTAAATTACGCAACCTCCTCAATGTGTGCACTCCGTCGTGAATGTTAACGTTATTAAGTGGGCTGAAAACATTTCTGTTCACAGAGTGAACCTCCTGTGACCAGTGAGTCAGCAAATGCTCTAACACTATCAGAGCAAAACAAAATTGGTTAAAAAACATCGCTCTAGTGGCATGAGCTCCACTATTAATTTTGTTTTTGTGAAAACAGCAATATGACATGGCGGTAACCATCCAGATGTAAATATTATTATTCAAATTCAACCTGTAACAACTTGTAATGTATGCGAGCCTTAATTGCTTGTAGGGGTAACCACAACCATTCTAACAAATAATAGTAGCATAAAAAGCAAGTGGTGATGCATGGAAAATCTCTTTCTTAAAATATCATTCGTGACATAATCATCATTTATAACAGCTTTCACCTCAATAGCTTAAACGTCATAGACTTACTTAAAGAGACTCAGACATCATTTTTCGTCCGATAATACACCATCAAGAATTCTTACCAAATGAGTATGTGTTTGCAATCACCGACACTCAAGCCCTAAACGAAAGAGTGACGCCCATGTTATACTTACAGTTCCCTGAAAATTGGAACCTAACAGAACGGGTCTTGAAAAGTTTTTATGATTGCGTGGCATTGGTAACTCTTCAAGAACCCTGCGCATAACTTGTTCGAAAGAACTACAATCTATCAACATACGCTGCAAGGATTAGCCAAGCTGGCAGTAACAAGAGATTGTTAGATAAATGACAGCGTGGCTAAAAAATGTGGATATATCACGATTGACTCACGATTGCTAGATATTCTTAGATTTGCTCTGAGTAGTTTAAATACATACGGCAGTGACAAAAATGTTCGAGGTGTTGCAAGTCTAGACGTATTACCTTAAACCAACATCACTTTTTCTGATAGCTGAGAAGCAGTACTTTACTAATTTAACAAAACTTTTTTAGGTTACTCACTTACACAAAGAACCACTGCCGTAGCGACTCAATTTAAGTTTTGAGGAGTTAGCATACGTTACACACGCTACGCATATCTCCTAAGGTTATTGTTTTGAAAGTTCACAATACCTGAAAAGTCAAATAAATCAGTAAAAAGGTATGAAGATCTCTCTGCTAAGTCTGAAGAACATGTAGCATAACTGGTTAAAAAAATGAGCTTGGATTCAGGAATAATAGTTTCTAGTTTTAGCGATACCACAAGGATTAGGATCAGGGTTAGAATGTTGTAGGTAGCTGGCGGATCTAGCTTTGCGAAATTTTCAGCCTTTCCCAGCCCCGTTTTTTCTTGGGTAGTTGTATAGAACTAATGTCATTTTTGTGTGTGTTTGACTAAGCGCAGGCGTGCATTCGGAAAATCGCGCGTAGCGCGATGTAACTCTTGCCGGCGGCCTGTGTGCTGTTCTGCACGCAATGTTGTACCGAACCGCTATTTCACTGCATCGGCCCCCCCCCACCCACCACACACTCACATAATCGTTGCTCATTACCAGACACGTGCGAGACCTGTAGCAGTCAAAACTTCAACAGAAGTCGCAACATCTGCTTTTTGAAGAGCCTATGACTGGGCGGAAACACAATCAGTTACACAGTCACGTGGCAAGCCTAAAGGTTATCATCATCATCATCATCATCATCATCATCTATCACATGCTCTTACTCATCACCACCACCACCACCACCATCTTCATCATCATCATCTTCATCAGCCTCACTACGTCCACTGCAGGACAAAGGCCTCTCTCATGTTCCGCCAGTCAACTCGGCCCTGTGCTTGCTGCTGCCAATTTATACCCGCAAACTTCTTAATCTCATCTGCCCACCTAACCTTCTGTCTCCACCAACCCGCATGCCTTCTCTGGGAATGCAATTAGTCACCCTTATTGATCAGCGGTTATCCTGTCTACGCGCTACACGGCCGGCCCATGTCCATTTCCTCTTCATGATTTCAGTTTTGATATCCTTAACCCTCCGTTTGTTCCCTAATCCATTATGCTCTCTACTTATCTCTTGAGGTTACACCTACCATTTTTCTTTCAATTGATCGCTGCGTCATCCTCAATTTAAGCTGAACTCTCTTTGTAAGTCTCCAGGTTTCTGCTCCATAGCTAAGTACCGGCAAGATGCAGCTGTTAATAACTGACTTGCTCGTCAGTTATTGGGTGTGCAGTAACTTTCGTATGACAGTGATAGGGGCTAATGGATTTTGTTCCAAGTGTGTCAAAATAGGTGAATGGCTCCAAAACCAATGTTCTGAAGAGCGTTTTAATAAATGAATTAATATAATTTCTGAGGTCGCAGAAGCAATCATTTCAAGAAAATGAATAATTTTTAAAATTTTTCAACGTTTCGGCCTGATTTGCGCATCTGATACTTGTTTCTTTATTTTGTCTTTTTTTCTTGTGTGTTATATATGTTGTACCCACCCCCTCTGTAATGCCCTACGGGCCCTGAGGGTATTCTAATAAATAAATAAATAAATAAATATATAGGTAAAGAAAGCAAGTGTTGTTTATATAATAACATACATTAGTAACTCTGGCTGGATCAAAGGGCAACGTCGACGTACAGAAAAGTTGGGGTACAACATGAGAACATGATACAGCTCAACTTTAAAAATTGGATACAAATTAACAGGAATATGATAATATTTAAAACATTAACTCCGTAAAGATACACTCCCTCATTATTAGATCACATTGATTATATGCTACTACGCATGCGCAGTCAAATGCTTTGTTTTTCTGACGAGTAACCTCGACCACCGAGAATACCTGCACATGCTCTTACTCTCGATTATTCCCTGTCCTGTATACGCCACAGAAGACATTATGGGGCTATTAGAAATTATGGGCCATTAGTACTTTTAGAAGAGAACCTTAGTGCTCAGATGCCTTCCCTAAAATATAAAGAACTGAACCAACTTAGCAGGAGAATTTGCAAAAAAACTTGAGTTCCAAGTGCTTGCAAATAATAAATTTTCAAAATAGTTGTTCATCCTGTTTCTTTTTACTTCTACTCACTGAATAACAATATCTCGTTTTTGACGTTTACACCTTTTTTTCTTCTTGTTTCTCTGGAAAAATGCATCGCTTCAGCTATTATACTTCCACCTTGTAGGCTCTCAGGAGGAGAAACGACGTCGAAGTTTTGGTGCAGATGAGGTCTTCCAGACGCCGTACAGAAACATAAATGATGAGAACTTACTGGTCAGGAAATCAATGTGATGTAGATGAAAGTACTCAATATTTTATGAAATGTAGCAGAATGAATAGAAACAGTGTCATGTCCAAGAAAAATAAATTATTGGAATACGAAAGGTATAAAAAATGCCAACGGATCAGAAATGCGCAACATTATATCACCGTTTCAACTTCTCGACAAAGAAAGTTATTGTGACGTGAAATGCAAAGAAGGTTCACAAGAAAAGCAGGAAATAAAACAGTATTTGAATTTCACTTGCTGTTCCGACAAAACAAGTTAAACAAGGCCACACTGAAAAATACGCCATGTGGGTGGCTTTGACTTCGAACAAAACATTCGCGTTGCATATTCTGATAGACGAAATAAGTAGAAGATTAGGGTTGGAGTGAGTATCAAACCCTTAGCGTTCTTAGGAGGGACTGTTGGTTGGTGAACATTGTGGAGAAACAGCGCATAAGTCTAGAGGAATAACAGACAGGACAGAGCAGTTACTATCAACTGATTTCTTGATTGAAAAAGCAGATATTATGGGGTCCAGCCAACAAATACAAAGAGAAGGCACAAATGCAGATAACTCGATCGATAGAATTGGTAAGTCGTCATAGCTATCTATTTCAATAAGGATTTTGCAATATGTGGTGAGAACGTAAATAATGCAAAAAACGGCACGAATGACTGAAGAAATGGTAGTCGGTTCGTATATGATTAAAAGGGTCAATGTTGCGCCTTTTAAAATCCACAAAATGGAAAAAGACAACAATGAGAAGAACAACTTTAATGATACACACTCTACATGCGACTACTGCAGAGCTGAAGAAACCATTGAAGACGTCCCATGCAGCTGCGCGTGCTACGACACACAGTGATGTCAGCTCCGGATGGTATTGAATCAACTTGACTCCAGACCATTTTGTGCGCTGAAGGTTCTAGGACCTTGGGCATCTGCCTCAGTTGCGCAAAAAGCGATTAAAGCACTCCTACTTTACTTAAAGTCAACAAACCTGAGTGACCGCCTGTAGACTGTGTGTGCTACCCCGAGTGTGCTTGTGATTGTGTGTACATTCTTATCTCTATAAAACCTCTTTTCTCTCTTTCATCCCTTCCCCAGTGCAGGGTAACAAACCGGATGTGCGTCTGGTTAACCTCCCTGCCTTTCCTTGCATCTTTATGTCTCTTTCTCTCTCTCTCTCTTGGGACAAGGGGTTATGAGCTCAATTGATTGGGCCCCAAGGACAGGACTGCACTAGCTACTGACACCTGCCAAACACGACCTACGATCGCGAGCTGTACGTCTGGGTCTGAGCTTCAGAACTGTGCCTCTTCTTGCTCTACAGTATTGGAGAAGCTGCTCCCATTTTTAGATACACCTACACGCTTCCTGTTTGTTCATATTTTTAGGCCCAGAGAATAGAAAGGCCAATATCTAGCTAAAAAGAGGAGGAGCTTCAGAAAAGCCAAGCAGCTTGTATTAGAATGCACTTATTAACATTCTTCGAAAAAAGGACTAGATACATTGAGCCTGTCTTGTGATAAGTAAACTTGTCACATACTTTGTTTTTAAAATTTTTCATGTTGTAGTATTGTTTGGCGTTGCAGTTTTCTGCTTGGTTGCATTTTTCTTATAACGTTTTTTGTTTGATCTTCGTTCTTCGCAATTGTGAATTTATTATTTATTGTCGTAAGTGTTTTTTTTACTTTCGTAACAATCACCACGTCATCATTTCTTGGACATTTTTTTCTTATGTTTACATTCACCTTATATATGCCTTTGCCGTATATTGTAAAACGCTTAGCCAAACTGATAGTAACGCCAGCCGCCGGTCAGCTGGTATCACTTGGGTCATTTGTTTTTCTATTCGTTCATCTGTCTGTATTTGTTCTGTCTTTACAGTAAAGAAATGGGATGAAGCTCATAGCTCGGTGGCGTACGTTCTTTGTCCTATTGTCTGCGCTGTTTTGCCATAAAGAGCACTTGCATCCTATTTGGGAGCTATGCAAGTGTTTGATGTTGCTTCAAACAAAAACAAAACGCTATCAAGTTTAAGGTTGGCAAGGGGTCCAAATAACAGATTCAATAATGCTAAGCAGACGCTTCAATTCTGACTAAGTGGCACACCGAATGAAATCAACAATGAGTAGTGTTACGAAGCGCGCCTCCGACGACGTTACGAAGGGCGCCACCAATCTCACCGCTGCAACCACTGTTTCGAAAGACGGCGTCGCCAACACGGTCCCGAAGGCGCCACCGTTCCGATCTCCGCCGAAACGGTCACTAGCCGTTTGGTAGCGCAGGTTTCTCAGCTTGCGACTGCTGCGCAGAGCTGATAGACGAGCGTACGAGACGACGGTGAGTTAAACAAGGTTTATGTGCAGCGTATATACAGAGGCGTTACAAATTCGGCACTGGGGCCGACAGCTTAGAGACCCAAAGAGCCGAGCTCTCCTCTCTAACACATAGGTCTGCTACTCGCGACGCGCCGCAGGGCATCTTTTATATGCACTGGGTGGATTCTTTGAGTAACAAAATGTCCAACCAGAAGCGCCGCTGGTCGTGCGGTCAGAATCCTCCAATAGGGTCGCCGCTGGGCCGCGTCTGGAGCAGCTGGGCTGCACGTGGCTGCACCCAAGGACGAGTGACGTCGCCACGCATTGCGTCAGACTCGCCAGACAGGAAGGCGCCGATTGCTTCGACGTGCTCGCTGGCTGAGATGACTCACTGTGCGTGCGCGGCAGAAAGGCACCGTCGTGTGGTGACGCCGTTAAGTTGTTCGCGTCAGGCGGGCTCGCGTGCTGGCCTTGACACAGATTGCCTTTTTCAGAGGCATGGAGGTTCGCTGTGGATTCGCAGGCCTAATAGTAGGTGGTTTAAAGCTGCATACATATTTGATCGCGACCAGTATCAGACACAACATCAACAAATTGTGAAGCTGCATAGGTGTACGCAGCACATTACACAAGCGGATGGTGTACATCGCAACTGTGACTAAACGTAGAGATCTAGGAGAGTTTCCAATGGTAAGTGACGTGCTCAGACGCCCCTAAATTGCAGCAAATGAAAGCGCGGTGTGAATGGCAGCTGATCACGTTTTCGCGTGGTCCTCATAGATGGCAATACTGTTCATCCTATTTACGTCAAAAAAAAAAGCACCATCACAAAAGAATGCATCCTGAGAATGTTTTTTTTTACATGACTACGCCAGGGCTCGTCTTAAGGAACCGAAAGTTGGTATATTTGGTTCTGATTCACGGTCCTGTTTTATGAGCACTAAGACTTAAGTAATTCTAAACGGAAAAACAGGAGCGCTTACTCGACTAAAAGAATAACGGCCTCGCAAGAAAGCCTATCCTGGCCTATTACCTGTTTACGGGCGCCGTTAGCCAGTGCTAAAACAGGACAGAAATGTATTACCCCTTCAAGTATTTTCTCTGGTCAAGCAGTGTGACGTTTTTGGAAAGTATAAGCAAGAATGGGTAAATTGTGCAGGACTTGCTGATCTTAGGCTGGAAACGTGACACCTCAAGTTTAGAATTTTTCTATAGCAACGTCAGTACGTTATTCTGCACTGGTTATCTATCACTGGCCATATCTATCAAGTAAGAGACACTACACGAAGGCAGGAAGTAGTTGAAGGAGGAGTTCGCCTTTAAGGGTCTACTATGTTTCCTATGACTGATGCTGTGAATACGGGAGTGATACGAAGGGGTCGTGTTTGAGCTTGTCATTTCTTCAGCATCGTTGTCATTATCATTGTTATCATCAACCTAATTACACCCGCACTTAAAAAAAAGCCTCTCCCATATTCCGCCAATCAACAGGGTCCCGTGTTTTCTGCTCTCACGTTATACCTGCAAAATTATGTCACCAGCCCACCTTAATGAATTATGATGGACATAATTTCCCCATCTCCTCGGTCGCTCAAGCAATCTCTCACAATCACTATGCATTCATCTGTAAAGAGAGAAATAAGCAAAAAGGAGAGACAGGCAGGTTTAAAATACTGATTGTTGGTCTAGTTGGTATTTGCTTAGTTGGTACTTGCTTCATTGCCACTTGTTTTTGTCGTTGAGTGTTTCTTTTCTTTGTATGTGTGTTATTTGCGGCCAAAGCATGTCAGTAGGCAGGTTAATCTAGAAGAACTGGTAAGCTTCCCTGTACAAGGGTGGCAAATAGGAGTCGCAAAGAGGCTAGAGATAGAGAGAGAATATAAATTAGGAAAAACATTCACATGTACACATATGCAGGGCGTTATCATCACAGTAAGCTTCCCTGTACAAGGGTGGCAAATAGGAGTCGCAAAGAGGTTAGAGATAGGGAGAGAAAATAAATTAGGAAAAACATACACATGCACACATATGCAGAGCGTTATGATCACAGTCGTTTGGAGAAACAGGTTGGACGCAGGAAGCGCAGGATCGTCTTGACAGCCTTCTTCTGCGACGTAAATTCCCGTTATTAGCGCAGAATTCTTTCTTCTGAATGAGTCGGGTTGTCCAGTTGTCCTTGTTATTGCTGAGTGACTGTCTCTGCAAGCAGCACTGTGGGAATTCGCACAGAATATGCCAAGTTGTTTCGTCACTGCGGCAATGTTCACATGCTGCAGTGAAGGCCATTCCTATGCGGTACGCGAACGCATTGGTAAATGCGACACCCAACCATAACCTGCATAGCATAATAGCGTCCCGTTGGCGAAGTCCTGGACAGAGTAGGCTCTAAGGTATACATTCGTGCGTGCCGGAAATTTGGTTCATTCCCTTGTGACGTGGTGCGCTCGTGAGCAAGCATGCGGAGTTTCCGTGCAGCGTCAGTTCTGGAGAGCGAAATTGTGGAATAATTGTCCATGAACGGGCCGACTGAGCTGCCCTTTCTGGCCATACTGAAAGAAATCAAATATCATTGATGTGTAAGATCCAAGATATTTATATGTTCGTTCTGCTGTGTCTTTGTCTTCAACCTAAATATATTGTATGAAGTAAAGGAAGATGAAGGACAGAGTCAGCTGATAAGCGTGCGAGTCTGACAATCAGCCATTGTGATTCTCGCCTGAGGTCGTTTCTCTGTGATTGCGTTTACACGGAAGTCACTGACCCCGTAGAAATATATTTGGATGATGTGCGAAATATAAGAAACCAAGACAGTTAGGTGGCCGTGTTTACCCCTCAATAAATTTTAATACATTGTGATACATAACCTGCTCAACCTCTGAGTATACTCGCCCCAAACAACAATCATCGGCTCTGAGTCCTTATTCACTCATCCAGTCTCAGCGTTCGAGATTAACTGCTATGTGCAGAAGATAAGAAATTATCGACCTATGCACGCTGCTTGAAACGTCAAATGTGTCAGTATCAGGAAATCACTCAATCTTTGCCAGTTGACATAAACAATTTGCGCGTAGGCGGTACGAGTAAGAAAAGCTTCCAAGCAATGGATGTGCTGGGAGTTTTGCGTTCTTTTGCAGAAACACTAGCGCATGCCTAGGATGCTGTGTGTATTTATTTACCTTCACGTAATTATTGCCTTTTCATGCGTCAACAGGAAACTATGCACACAAGTGTTATTAAAAATTCCTGAAATGCCCAAGAGAAAGTCTACTCGTACATAGCTCAATATGCACAATTACCAATATATCACTTCGGTTCAGCTAGCATTCATCGCATACACTTGGCTTTTGTCTGTGAGGTCAGAGCGTGAAAATATACATCGCTGTAATTGCAAGAAGCAGTCTACAAAATTTTAATGCATAGTTTTATGGAGGCAGCATTCATCAAACGCGATTGGTGCCTATCTTTGGGCTAATACCAAGAAAAGTATACCCTCAATAAATGTCAGACGAGGCTGACAGAATGATAACAGAGAGTCTTATTTCGGAGAACCAACAGCTAATATTCTTCTGTAGTCTCCCCCCTTTCTATGTTCCCCCGTCGCCACGTATTTGAATTGAAAGGAGCGTAAGACTTTAGGCACACAGTAACCAAGAGGCCCGGGGACCAACTCAACTTTGTGAGTAACGGTGACCGATAATCATGATGGACGGACACAAGCACTAGTTGTTGAGAAGACATCAGGTTTCCAAGAATAACAGCGTGTGCAGTCACCCCCTCGGTAAGTAGGCACCATTTGTGATCTTACATGTGGCCGCGATGAAGCACATTTACATAAGAAGCACTGGAGTTCCCGACAAGCGCCAACTCCTCACATTATAGAAAGACTGTATGGTACACTTCGGCTTCTGAAATGTGCATACTGATCGTCGACAGCAACATAGGAGGTGAAGTGCCACAAAGAGTTTAATAAAGTATGTTTCCTGTCATATGGTGGAAGAGGCGTTAAACTAACACAATCAAAACTTCTCTTTTTTTCTGCCTCTCTCACGTTCTTTATGTCTGTCCGTCCAACCGTCCGTCCATCTGTCCGTCCGTCTGTCTGTCTGTTTGTACGTCTGACCAGTTACGCGTGACAAGTTTAGGCTAAGGCGAGCATCGCCCGTCAAAACAGGACTTTTCTCTGGCCCGAGAGCACGGAAAGTATGTTACAGATGGCTATGCTATGCGGGGTTTCGCCTACGTTACACAATGCGATCGTGACAGTATACGACGGGGGTCATCCGGGTCCCTAAAATGCACCACATGTAATACGAATGATTACTTGTGACTATAAGTTGGTCACACCCGTGTGAACAAAATGATAGAGTAGGCTATGTACCGCGCTCAACGGATAGGTGACTCCATGTACCAGCTGTTGAACGGGAGGTGTTTCTAGTCCAGTCAATCAATTTGAAGTAAGCTGCTCGCAAGTTGACTTCGCCGAGAGAAATCAAAATGTAAATTTTGTTATGGCGAAATGCAATGGTCATAGCCGGCTTCAGACAGTCGTACGGGGTATCAAGGAATATGGACTAACCGTCGGGCTAGTGTTGTGAAACTTAGTGCACAAAAAGCTCACCTTCCTAGAACATGTAATGCATCAGTGAGGTCTTAGGCAAGATCCTCGAAAAACTGCAGCTGAAACTGCTCTTTCTCTGCTTGCCAGCACGCAAGCAGTTCACCTTTTTTTATCCTTTAGTTCAGTTATTGATGTTTTACGAAAACTAATACGTTGCATTGCTACACGCTTTACAGGCTGATGTGTGCCCATGTGAGTTGTGAGAGAGAAAACCTACGCATTGAAGATCTCTAGGTGATCTTGTGATGACTCAGCAGAGGCCGTTTTTTCTCTCCTATCGATTAGCAAATATAAACATAACCCTGTTTTTGTCTGGGACTTCAGTTTCTTTAGATATGCTGTCGGGGTTCGTCATGGAAACCGGATGTGTTACTTATAAGGTGCTTTGCATGTTCTCAAAGCACCTCATTTTGGAAGGCCCGCAAAAGAAAATATTGCGAAATTGTGGCTATTAGTCATCCGGACATAAAAAGAAAGTTGTATATGTTGCGAATAAACAGAGCACTGGCACTTTAAATATTACTGATTTTCACGGCTTCATTACAGTTCTATACAATACATTAGTAAAATCAAATAACCAAAAATGATCCTTGCAATTGTAAAAAAGAACTAATTTCTTGAACTATGTGAATCGGACAATGTATTGCGAATGTCACCCTTGTAAATTGTTATGTTATTGAAGACCACTCAATCTAATATTTATCTTTCTGGCAACTGCAGGTTGAGCAAATCTGGATATGGCTGCAGTTGATGCTTCATTGCTGTTCATTGCACTACTGGTGAGCTTTTGTACAGAAAGCATTGAAGCTGGCGGATGGACTGAAGTCATTCCAGCAAACACACATGAGCACCGCGCTCTAGCGGAATACGCCTACATGGCCAGAAGGGATCTGCCTGCTGAAGACGTTACTTTTCTTGTAACGCAAGCCAGATGGAAAGTATGTTCAAAAGGATGTTTTGTGCATTCAATACTGAAATTTCGATAATGGGCCAAACATACTTGAGAACAGATGAAGCAGTACTTAGCGTTGTATTAATTTTAGTTGCAATGGTTTCGAGCGGTAGACTGGTTTTCGTGAGGGTGTGTGAACAAGTGCCCTAATGTAGACCAAGCAACCTGTCGAAACCGTTGGAAACAAATTCGAGACAACCGCTAAGTTTTGTTTCGCTCTCTCTCTCTCTTTCTCTATCTCCTCTCTCTCTCTCTCTCTCTATATATATATATATATATATATATATATATATATATATGATGAGATAGAACAGACAATAAGAAAACCATGACAAGGAAAGTATAGGGAAAGTTATTAGACCCAATTGTAAGGTAAATGTCAAGAAAGAAAAGTGGGTGAAAAGATAACTTTCCATAAGCATGAACCGATCGGTTCCTGCCCACGGCAAGTTTGATTATTTCAATATCCCGGTATCATGTTCATGTTACTTTGGCCTCGCACCACGTGCGAATGACTACGTTATATTTTTTAAATATACGTCATCACATGCAAGTTTTATTCTGTTTAAACATCATGCAAGTAACGCTCTCCAATCGTGAGAGTATTCCCACTTCCTTCGAATAAAAATTAGCTGTTGGCGCTTGTTCATATCTCTTCTTGTGTTGCTACATTTGCGCCTCAGTCTTTCTGTAAAGCTAACACCGATGTTTTTTGTCATCATTGAACATCAGTAAACAATACAGTTATATAAAACATCCACCTGTTCAACTGTTGTTCATGCGTACAACGTTTGTACATATCGCTAGCATTAGTACGTAAAGTCTCACTAAAAAAATACACCAATGTCACCTTTAATTCGCATGTTTCGCATGACATCTTATCCCAAGGTACGCGCATTATGCCCAATTTTTCGTATGCAAAAGGCAAGGGGTGTGATATTGGTGGCTTTTTAACGCAAATATTTTTTAGGTTGAACTGGAAGAAAAGACCTGAAAAAGAAAACAAAAAGGGATTTGGTGGTAAATGTCGATCACTGAGCTGACAAATGTGATGAGGTTGACATACATACTGTCTGATTCAAGTCATATCGAGCGTTGTATTTTATGAGGCTTAGCGCCCCATCTTCAAGCTCCTAAGAACTTTACGAAGAAGGCCAGCAAGGCGTACATGTTGAGCATCAATGCAAGGAGAACAAGTGAACACATATTTCATGCAAGAGACATTCATTAGTTTCATGCTGCAGTATCATGTGGCTGCATGCTTGGCCATGTGTATACAGACATCTAAGTAAGCATGTTAAAATCAGTGGTACAAAGTAGTCTGTAGCAAAGCTGTGGTGTTCACTGTCTGTTCTTTTAAATAATTCATGGGTCAGTCAGCCAAAGCTTATCAATACCTACCAGCTGTCCCCCAGCAAACAACTAGCATATCCACCCTTCGTCTGTCCATTATCCACCCATCAAATGTCCACCATCCAACCATGACCTGCCCACCACTCTCATCGCCCACCATCGACCCATGGTCTGTCCATCATTTATACTATCCACCTACAATCTGTCCGTGACTATCCATCCAACATATGCCCACCATCAGTCCATCCAGTATAATAATCCACCATGCTGGTGAGTTCTAGGTATCAACATGCTCACCCTTGGGCAAATTTTCAAAAATGACAATTTCATGATCCAAGGGAAAGATAATATGTGCTTTATTTGAAGCAATAATTTGGAGTGATTTTTTTACAAATTTAAACGCAGGATTTACCCTTTTAACTACACTGTTCAGTATGTTCCACACATTATTCAATTACAAGTAGTATATAACCTTACAAAGGCAAAGAAGCCACAGATTGTTTTTTGAATAAGGAATACTTGCCATATCACATATTTATTTATTTATTTATTTATTTATTTTACCCTCAGGGCCAAATGGCATTACAGAGGGGGGTGGGTTATTTACAATAAAATATTGAATTTAACAAAAAAAGCAGTGAATACGGTTAAATCGTACAAATAAATTTGGAAGAGCACAATGTTTGTTAATATGCTGTATAATAATACATGTTAGGTAATACAACAACAAGCCTAAATATACAATGTTAGCTGTTGCAACAAAACACAAAAAAAAGAACTTATTACACAATGTTAGCTAAAGCATCACGGAACAAATTGTTATCAGTAATAGCAACAATGTCACCGGGAAGTCTGTTCCACTCCTTTGATGTGCGAGGCAAAAAAGAATTGAAAAAAGTTTTTGTGTTGCATGAAGGGATGCCTACTTTGTGATGGTGGTCAATGCGGTGGGAAATGTGCTGTGGGCGAAGTAGTAGTTGGGCATGCAAGATGGGATGATGGTAGATCTTGTGAAATAGAGTTAGACGGGAGACTTTTCTGCGAGATGCTAAGGAAGGAAGTGCAAGTGAAGTTTTCATGGTTGAAATGCTAGCGGTTCTGTTATAATTGGACAATATAAAACGAACGGAGTTATTCTGAACAAGTTCAAGGGAAGTTACCAGGTTATTATAGGTAGGGTCCCACACGGTTGTAGCATATTCTAGTTTAGAGCGTATTAGTGTTTTATAAAGTAGCAGTTTTAAACCATGTGGAGCGTTAAAAAAGTTACGTCGTAAATAGCCAAGCATGCGGTTAGCATTGATAATGATGTATTCAATATGAGTTGTCCAGTTGAGGTTAGTTGTTATGTGAACTCCAAGATACTTATAAGAGTTAACAGAATCCAAAGGAATGTTATTAAGATAGTAAATAGGTGAAGTAGTGCAACTTCTTGATACACGCATGATTTTACACTTTTTAATGTTTAGGTCCATTAGCCATTTATCACACCAGTTAGATATAGCGTTAAGGTCAGACTGCAATATATTAATGTCATTATCGGTAGTAATTTCTCGAAAAATAACACAGTCGTCAGCAAATAGATGAATTTTTGATGATACAACTGATGACAGGTCATTAATATAAATGAGAAACAACAAGGGACCTAAGACGGACCCTTGCGGAACGCCAGAATGAACTTCGCGAAATGGAGAATTATGACAGTTGGCAGTAACGAATTGTGATCTGTTAGTGAGAAAGCATTCAATCCACATTAGTAGGTTACCGTCAAGGTTTAGTTGGTGTAGTTTGTAAAGTAGAAGTCTATGGCAAACCTTGTCAAAAGCTTTTGAAAAATCTAAAAAAATACAGTCAGCATGGGATGATTTATCAAGGATCTGATGTAAGTGATGAGTGAATGATATTAGCTGTGTTTCACATGAATATGTTTTACGGAAGCCATGTTGTGCTGACGTGAAAAATGAATTTGATTCTAAAAAATTGACTATGTTTGTAAATATTATATGCTCGAGCATTTTACAACAAATACTGGTTAAAGAAATGGGACGATAATTATTCGAAGAGTGTTTATTACCAGATTTATGGAGTGGAACGACTTTTCCGATTTTCCATTGACTAGGAATAGTAGAAGTATCTAGTGACTGTTGAAAAATTTTAGTAACTATAATGGAACTATAAGCGCTAGTATTTTTTAAAAATTTTGTGTTAATACCATCATAACCAGGAGATGAATCGTTCTTAAGTGATTCAATGAGACGTACAACTCCAAGAGTTTCGATAATCACGGATGACATGGGTGAATAATTGTGCAAGGTTGCGCTAGGTAAATCATTATGGCTATCTACGGAGAAGTTTTGGATAAAAGAATCGTTGAGAACAGAAGCGCAAAGGGCTTCACTAATTTCGTTACCGGATGAATCGATCAAGGAAATATGATTGTCAGATAGGGGGTTAATAACTCGCCAGAATTTTTTTGCATTTGTTTGTAACATAGACGGCAGGACTTGAGTGAGGAAGTTGTCTTTAGCGGATTTTAGTGCAGATATGTAGATGGATGATGCAGATTTGTAGGCAGCCCAGCGTGGGTGGTTAGTGGGTAAACATCTTGCTGCACGATAAAAACGTTTCTTTCGGTTAGATAAGCGTTTGATGTACGCGTTGTACCATGGCGCACGTGCGTTAGTTGTGATAGTACGGCAAGGGATATACTTATTGGTTAGTTGTTCAACTTCATCTGCAAACATATCCCAGTTACACTGCACTGAACGGGTATCAAAACTGCTTAGAAATATGTCTAGAAAAGTTGCTAGTTCACTGTTTATCTTGTCAAAGTTGGCTTTTTTATAGTCCCGTATCTTTTTCTTTTTTTTATCTCTATTAGGACAGGGTGCATTAAATGAAAATGAAAGTAAAGAATGGTCACTGATACCTGGTGCGTAGGTTATAGCGGTAACAAAGTCTGGTCGGTTTGTTAGTATCAGATCAAGAATGCTAGCACTGTTAGTAGTTGCCCTAGTCGGTAAGGCCACTACTTGCGTCAGGGAAAACGTTGAACATAGGTTAATGAATTCATTTGGTTGCGGCGAAGACGGTAAAGAGTAGGGTGCGTATGCGTTCCACATTATACTAGGAAAGTTAAAATCTCCGAGGAGAAACAGGGGATGTGATGGAAATCGTGTGCAAACTATATTAATTGCGTCGTGAAGTTCATCGACAAATGTTGAAGGTGAAGAGGGAGAACGATAGCATACACCTAATATTATCTTATGGTGTCCAATGGTTACTATAGCCCAGACTAGCTCTAGTTCAGTGTTAATATGAATACAGGAAGAAGGAGTGTCTTTTGAGACTGCCAGAAGAACGCCGCCTCCCCTGCGCACTGTCCGATCACAACGGTACATGTGAAAATTGGTTGCGTCATCAAAGATTTCTTGATCGCGGACATGCGCATGGAGCCAAGTTTCAGTCAATGCAACTATTTTTGCGCTACATGTATCAATAGCTGATGATAAAGAATTATATTTATTTAGTACACTTCTAACGTTAGAAAAAATGACAGATACCTGAAGATTTGATTTGTGGTCACCTCCCCTCGCGCAACCCTATGTAGTCGTGTTCACAGAAGAAGAAGCTCTCGCATTATTGACATAATTGGTACGTTTTTTCACCTCTAGAACTTTGTCGCACTCGGGAAAATACATGTAACATTTGTTATTTAGTAGTAACTTGTTGTAACGCAGCTTAAGTGGTGAAGAACCGGCCTGAGCTTTCCCAAAGTCAATAAGTTTTTTACGTGCCTGCCTCGTTGCCACAGAGAAATCTTCGCTTACTGAAATATTCTTATCTTTTAGTTGATTGCGCAGTGACAGCACTTTCTCTTTCGTTTTGAAGTCAGTGAACTTGGCGACGATGGGGCGGCACTTAGTGGGTGAAGGGTTACCCAAACGGTGCACCCTTTGAAATGACTCGCTGGAAAAACTGTCAAGAATAGCAGAAATAGAATTCGTCAATTTCGCCTCGGTTTCTTGCCACGTTTCTCTAGAGTCTGGAACACCATGAAAGATTAAATTGTCCCTTCTGGACCTGTCCTCTAGCTCGGTTAGTCTAGATTGTACGTGGTTATTCTCGTCGGTTAGTTCTTCTACGGCTTTTTGCACACTTGCTAATTCTTCAGTCATAGTATCCAGTTTGATCGATTTTTCTTCCAATTCGTCAAGCCGCTTCCGGATACCAGTAATTTCAACGTGAATGTTTTTTTGTCCGGCTTTAATTGCTTTTACATCAATAGCAAGCTCAGACTGACACTGTGAGCTCTGTAACGAACGCGAGTGCACGTCTTTCAACATATGGAATAAGACATTCATTTGTTCGGCAGGGTTTTCGGGTAACTCATGAAATTCTTGTTGTGTTGTGGCACGGGTATTGGGTCCAGGGTTAGTCTCAATGTCGCCGGAACAAAGCAAGGTGTGAGCCATTGAAAAACATTCACACAGAGTCTCGCACAACACCCGTGGGCACGGGAACAGCAGTAGACAGCGGTTGTCAGATTTTTTAGCGTGTAGTAAAGGAGTACACACCTGCATGGTGAAGAAATAGCGGCTTAGAGCTGTGCAGAGACCACTGCTCTCGTGCCCACTGAAGGCGGTGTCCAGGTGTTGCTTCTTAAAACTGTCGGTGGCGATTGCTGCTGTCGTCGATGGGGCTGGTGGATACTCAAAGAGCACCCAAGGGGCGTCAGAGCTCGGCATGTGTTGATCGGCTACGCTGACGAGGTTCGTTGTCGGTAGCGGCGCACCTACATGCGCCAAGCCAGCAGAGCAAATTGATAACCACGGCAGGATGTTCGCAAAGAAGGCCTGCATGGTGAAGAAATAGCGGCTTAGAGCTGTGCAGAGACCACTGCTCTCGTGCCCACTGAAGGCGGTGTCCAGGTGTTGCTTCTTAAAACTGTCGGTGGCGATTGCTGCTGTCGTCGATGGGGCTGGTGGATACTCAAAGAGCACCCAAGGGGCGTCAGAGCTCGGCATGTGTTGATCGGCTACGCTGACGAGGTTCGTTGTCGGTAGCGGCGCACCTACATGCGCCAAGCCAGCAGAGCAAATTGATAACCACGGCAGGATGTTCGCAAAGAAGGCCTGCATGGTGAAGAAATAGCGGCTTAGAGCTGTGCAGAGACCACTGCTCTCGTGCCCACTCTACATATGGCCGTAGTAGTAATAGACTTTTATATCAACCCCATATTAAAAGCTGAGTATTTTGACCACTTGCGCAACCAGGCGACATTAGTCTTCCCCTTCGGCGCCGATCCACTCTAACCAAGTGGTGATTAAAGAGAAGGGCTGGATCGGTTAGCAGTTGGGCAGTAGAAAAAGGTATGTGACAGGTCATCATATGGAGAGGGTCACTTGGGATAGCAGGATTTAGATCTACACATATAAACATATGAGCGTATTTACACCAGTGTTATTTGTCATGATAATGGTTATAATAGGTAGAAGGGTATCCGCATCAGCCTATTTATATTTCCAGAACCAAGTGCTTTGATAGACATACTTCAGTGCTTAATTTAATGACTTTCTGTCACTCTAGGTTCAGCGGGAAACAATGTATAACATCGCATTCATTGTTTTCTTCCAAAATACGGTATGTTCCTATTTGACATAAGAAATGTGCATTTTTTCACTTGTCCGAGTTTACAATGTGGTGTTATTAATTATTACATTTGCTTTCTCTTTTTAGTTGTGTAAATATGTGTATTACTTATTACTTTGTGTTGTTAGTGTGTTTCTATAGGCATGTGATTATGCATGTATGTATATATATATATATATATATATATATATATATATATATATATATATATATATATATATATGCAGAAGAATAACTTCGGTTGCCGCAAGGTTATAAATATGAAAGTAGATGCGCTTTCACATAACAACTGTTTTTTGTGCCGACGTTTCGACAGGAACCCCGTCTTTTTCAAGGCATAATATTATGCCTTGAAGAAGACGGGGTTCCTGTCGAAACTTCACGTCGGCACAATAAACAGTTGTTATGTGAAAGCGCATCTACTTTCATATATATATATATATATATATATATATATATATATATATATATATATATATATATATATATATATATATATATATATATATATATAAGGGAGAGAAGTGTATACCTAAGGGCTCGTATTTCCGTGTTTTAACACAATATTAATGAGATATAACAGACAGTAATGCCAAGGAATGTACAGGGGAAGTTATTAGAACCAATGGAATGTAAATAATAAGAAAGAAGAAAGAAAAGTGGATGAAAAAATTACCAGCTGTTAGCAGGAAACGAACCTACGACCTTCGAATAACGCGTTCAATATATATATATATATATATATATATATATATATATATGTATATGCGTGCGTATAAATATATATGTTCTGTTATTCTGCTTTGTACTCTCATAGGAACCGACGAACAACCAATATAGGCTAATGGTCTAGCAAATTTGTAATAATTACTTATGTTAATAAAAGTGAGACTGGTTGATTGATTTCAGACATCCCCTTTTTCCGAAGCAAAGACGACACTAAATAAACGTAGTCATGTTCAGATTCCTAAATATTTTGATTGTCATTGTTTAACATGAAATCTACAATAAAAAACATTTTCTCGGCCTTCCTCTGGTATAAAAAACTATTTACACCCGAATTAAGGTATTTCCTTTGGCACTTTTTCGGAACTTGTGCAAGGGTTACGTTCTGTCAATTTTAATATAACATGTAGGGTTTACGTCACAAAACCACCATATGGGCTTACTATGAGTGAGGCCAAAGTGTAGGCCAAAAAGAATTGGCTACCTGCTGTTGTTCGTCGTGCGTTGACAAATGTTTTGTTTTACGTTTTGCTGACCATTCATTAGGCATCAATGCGTGCACCTAATAACTGTGACCTAATGTTGCCCTGGTTTTAAAGTAAATAACTTTATGACTGATGGAAATGGGTGACTTCAAATGGTTTTTTATTGTTTAATTAAAAGACGCAGGTGCAGATATTTTTGCAAAGAAATAACGAGGAAAGTGTTAAAGGGGAGCGCAAATGTTTGTTTATTTGCGCCAAATAGCCGCATCTGCCGCTTCTAAATGAACACGAACCGACCAGCCCAACAACGTGTAATTGCTCAATAATACTTTTAGGACACTAACGTCAATCAGACGCAATAGACGATGAAACACACAAAGTACATGGAATGATATTTTATAGTAAATATTATATGTGTCAGATAAAAAAAAATTCTATGGGCGAAGAAATAACTGCCCTTTCAAGGAGACCAAACCTTTTCATAGCGTTTCTGCTGCTTTACCGTTGAGCTCAAACGGTGGCCTCATCTTATCTGTTTCATCTGGTGCACTTGCATAGGTCGACGCTCAAGAGTGTGGGTGGGCAAGAGGAAGGGGCGGAGCCGCTTCTTTCTTCCACTTAAGAGGGGGATGCAAAGTCAGCTCCATACAGTAATTGTTGGCAGGGAGGGACGACTGGGAAGACTGGGAGCTTACTGAATTTTGAGAGGTTTTTTGATACGTGCTAATGTATATGCATCATTAAAATTGCAAATCACAAAAAGGTAGAAAAAGTGAAGCCAAATGATTGCGACGTGACTATTCCGAAAATCCTTACCCTTATCGGTTAGCACGTTACACGGTAAACTCACCATGATGGCCTACTAAAATGAATGCTGAAATCTTCATAGGTTTTATGGCCACGCCCATGACGATGTCTGTGGAGTATGCGTGCCTCTTAGAAATACGATTGATGCCACAATCAGTGCGCTCCTATCGAAGCAGCAACGACATCTGAAGGAGCAGAACATTAAGCAGATGTCTAAAACTGGAAGTAAACTGTTAATTTATTTTGACGAACATGACTGACACTTATTCTGAGCAGGCACGTATTTTGCGCAGATACTCTCATTGCCCAGCCCGGGAACTCTACGACGCGCTCCTAGTTCATTTTATCGGGCCATCGTGTTTCAGTGCATAAAACCTTACGAGGTTTATATTTATCCTCGCATTTGAACATTCTATATAGAGACTAGTTGGGCCGCATGCGCAGGGTGTTTCCCTTTTTGATGTTTTATAGCACAAAAAAGTTCACCAGTACTCTCTGTCCCTTGTTTTTTGTGCTTACCGATGGAAGTTTCGCAATCGCTTTGACCGCTCTCTGATTTTTTTCTTCTTTCCACAGATGGTTGAGAAATGTATCACCGTAGTAGCACTGCCTCCGATTAGCAGATTTCGACTGACAAGGAGGGTCACTAGATTTTGGTGCCGACCAGTGCCATAGCCGAAAATATTTTAATGCGAGAGGGGGCAACGTGAAGGGCATCACAGCAGCAGCCGAAACTCTTTCCGTATATAATACTTTCATTCGGCTATCTTGACATGTAATAAAGTAAAAGATTCAACCTGGTCCTCGTTCACTCAGTATGGTCACGTGCACGCCTCAGTGGTCTAGTAGTCAAGACTTTCAACTGCTGACCCGCAATGCACGTCGTTGATTAGAGGCTGTGGCGGCCACAAAATCTTCGCCTTTCACGTGACACCACACCAACAAAAAACGATTTGACCACGCAAATTGGTTGATAAACCCATGCGCTCCATCACAGAGTGATTGGTTGAATGCCTCTAATGAAAGAGTGGTGCTCCCCTCGACACAGCGCTGTGGCTAAAGGAAATATTGTACAAGCGTCGCACTTTGTCCATAATAATAAATGGGTAAAGACACAAACAATAACGTGAAAAACTCTTGCATAATTAACGAGTAACACAGTGATGAGCGGAATGAGAAATTACAGGAGTAACACAGACACGTCGTACGATGTGTGGGTTTGACGACAAATGTCAGTTAGTGACCTCCCGGTATGCATTGAAAGAAAAATATAGGTATCAGCTGTTGACATCATAAAATATTTTATAGAACTTTAGTTCTGTTTTTAAACCCTGCTTTTCCAGTCAATTATCTCTTGGTAGTCTTGACAGCACCACGAAATACTGTGCCAATGGTTACCTTATTAGTGGCGTCAACAGCCAATGAAAACTACCACACCTTGATCAGTTGCTGCTTTTTATTCTTCAGTATAGGGGCATCCAAACACGACTCGAGTTGAGCCAGCGAACGCGGGATGCTGCGGCGACAGACAGCGTCTTGACGATACGAACGCAATGAGCGCCGAAATTTCAGCGAACGTGTGACCAGATAGGCGATGACTCTTTAAGGTCCCGCACAGGGAACGGAATGCTGTTCGTTGATGGTGGAGCTGTGTGCCTTATCTCACGGTTTTAGGAGCCAGATTCAATGTTACATAATTTCATTCTTACTTTGTAAAGATTATTTTCAAGAGACAATAAATAGGTGAGTGCACATTCAAAAAAACCTGAAGTCACGTCTTATTTCTTTAAGCGCAAATAAGTGATGATAAATTTTAAGAAACAGGCTATGGCTGTGGCATCTTTTGAAATACCATTTCAGTTTCTTGCTGCAGGACAAAAAGGACGAAGACAAAACGTGGAGGGAGTTGGTGTATGATGGCTTTTCGAGGGCGCTTTGAAACAGCCTTGTGAAAAAGACTCACAATTGCAGTATGGCAGGTTCATGCTAGTATTCACCTTCAAAATTTCGTATTCCATGCCAATCTACTGATGCTGTATAACTACTTCATATGAGTAAATCTTTCAGCTCGATTTTCAAGTGATTCATGTGTAAAGTTAGTTCATGGAATATATTTGATGCGGGTCAAAATTGGCGGATTCGAATTTTCAATTTCGTCCTGATGAAAAAATTGACAAGCAATAGTTTTGCGTTTTGGGGGACATAGTACAAATTACGTCATAATGACAAAACCGTGTTGTTAGCGAGGAGAGTGAAATCAAGCTAGTGATGTGCGCTGCCGAGGTTAAATCACTTCAAAGGGTGACATATGTGGAAGAAGGTACAAGTTAAACTTCCACGGCGAAAATTTTGTATAACGAAAAATGCACTTTTTCACGGCACTGAAAGCCGAGTGATACAGTCATTAGAGGTCAGTTACGTTCGTCAAATGTTGCATCATTCTTGGTGTTACCTTTTGTAAATTCAACGCTTTAGAATTTCTAGAAAAAGAGTTGACAAAAAATTTGCAATCATTTTCAAACATGGAGATCTTAGAGAAGACATATATTGTTAGGTCATCAATGCAAGTGACAAACATAAATGGGCAAAGTACGGGTCTTTCAGAGGTGCCTGAACTTACCAGGGTAGTAGCCGATAGTTGCAGGTAGTGAACAATATAGCTAAGTGTACTATAGCTGGCTTTTTTGAAATAGTAATATAGCAGATTGGCGGTGTTTGAGCAATGACGCGAGGCACATGTTGAAAAGCCTATGGGATCACGTGAGCAGTTGTGGTGCTTCCTGTAAACAAAAATGATTCAGCAGTTCAGTTCTAGTGCAGGGCTGAGTGTTTAGATCACGGCGTTCGAATGTGGCCAGGGGATCACTTTGCCAATGCCGGGTTTTTTCGCCACAGGAACCCATTAGATTTGTCTCAATTGCGCACAGTACGAGACACAGCTGCCACGAATGTAGATCATCAGGAAGCAATCAGTTTAGCTATTCTTGCACTTCCCATTCCTACGAGACACGTCTACCAAGAATACACGCACAACGTATTGTCTAACTACGCAGCTGCTCGAAATAGCCGATCTACATTGAATGATATGTAGCACGTTTCCTAACACAGCGCTAAACCGAGGGAGCTAAAACGAGTGATGTTAAGATTTTGTCCAGAAAACTTCGAATAATTAGTGCAGCAACTTGGAACTTGAATCAGGAACATACCTCAAGTCTGGTTGAATACCAACCCTTGCCTCATACCCCTGGAAACCAGTGTTTAGCTTTGCTATTATTAGCAATTTGAGAATACACTCAACAATACACTACATCAAACAACAATGTTCTCACTTTACAGTGTTATATGCAAGCAGAGTTGATTTTGAAGGCTTACGTGCTAATCTGTATTGTCTACGTCATTGTTGTACCTGCAGTGCATGCACGTATGCGCGAATTTGGCAGATAGAAGTGCGCATATTCTTGAGTTTGGGCTCATATTACTCAATTCCGTGAATTATTTTCCTTAAAGCACTTTAACAATGAATAAAGGGTAACAGAGATGGTACAAAAGAATGAGGCAGAACTTTGTTACCTAGACCGGCATATTTCGTTCTATTCGTAACCAAATACTTTTCAGTTACTTGGAATACACCGGGTACGGTAAAAAAATATTAGTACCCCAAAACATTTCTAATTTGTTAAGTCTATAGTTTCCATACAACAAAAAAGTATATATATGTTCTGTTCTTATATTACCCTAGATAATAGGGTACTGAGATCGGAAACGTTTGTGGACAAGTGGGCTATTCGGGTGAGAAAAATGGAAAGCTTATCTACATCTGCATGTTTGTGAAACAACTTAGTTAGCCTAGCCTATAAAACAGGCCACAATATAGTTTACCATCATTATTTCGACTTGAAACTGCATCTTTGAATGCTGCAGTTAGAAAAAAGGGCCAAAATACGTTCTGCAAATATATATTTTTCGCCTTAAGTAGATGCCTCTTTGTGTGTTGAAAATGCTCCGACAAAATTTTTCTACTGTAAGCATGAGCGTTGAAGGAAACAGATCTCTAAAGGCTTACCGTCAAATGCGGAACAAGTGCTTCACCCATTTTTTGAGGAACTCAAAGTGGCCTGCCAAGTGGAGCAGAGGGGTGCTTTCTGGAGACAGGAACAAATTCAACCCCGTTACTAGATTGTTCTCGCCCACAAACTAACTGCTTATTTTATGCGGTGTTCCTAAAAAGTCTTGTAGCTCTCACAAAAGGCAGCCTAAGGAAAGCGTCCCCACCGAACACAGTCGAAATGAAGTTTTATTTCAGGGACAAGAGTCGGCACCTATAGACAATGGACGCTGTGGTTTTACTCAGTCGAAACTCCGTTGAAAGTCTCCCTTGTGTATGTCACGTCCCTTATCTAAAGTGTGCATCTGTTAAGCACTGTGCAAGAACGTAACAACAAATAGCTTCCAACTCGCCCAAACAAATACCTTTATAAATCACGTGCCTAAGCCAGTTTTTTTTTTCGCGCCCTTTCTTATGCTTCCAAGTCTCTCACCTAGGTTCGAATCTGTGCCACCGACTTCGACATACTAAGCATGGTCGGCCATGCTCGCAAGTTCATCCCTTGAGGGGTGCTTCGCACGCTTTGTGTCTCATCGCAAAATCTGTAATCAAGCTGTCGACAACACAAAGCTCACTCAGCTGCCACGGCCCCGTTGGAGAAATATGTCGATGGCTAACTAGAAGAGACATGCTAGGGGCTTGTAGAAGTAACAAATGCGACAGTTCATGCTCGCCCTTTATTTACTTATCTTTACTTGTTCATCCTTCCTTGTTCAACCTTGGGCATCATTTGTTCTTGAGGAGCATGCAGAAACTTTCTAGCTGCTTTCATTATTCCAATGCTATTACTATTTCGGCTGTCGAATTCGTTCATTAGTTTTCTGGTTATTCTGTGACTGTTTTAGTGGAAGCACAATCGGTGATGAGCTGACACAACTGGTGTAAACAACAAGAGATCTCAAAACACTGAGGTTTAGCTGCTCAGGCTTCTTGTGTACAACCTCATACAAAGTGTCGATGACAATTATTTGACGCAGATACTTGAGAACCACCAAGCGTGCAGTGCGCTATTTTTACAATGCAATCACTAAGCAGAACACAAGTGATTTTTGAAACAATCATCTGGTGCAGGCATTAGAAATCACGATGGTAAGTAGGATTGAATAAAATTCAATCAGGCAAGTGTTGCACTAACGTGATGCGTAAACGCGTTACATAACAAGGAAGGAAGAGCAAGACGTGGTGGTTTTCCTAGAAAATCGTGGGAAGTAAAAATTACCAGTGACAATGGGGGAGGAGCTTTCTTGGGCGGGGGCGCTTGCTGGGAATGCCGTGGTGTATCTAAACGAAAGAGCCTTCGATGAACAGAAGCACCAATCAGGATACAGAAACATAATTATTGTGGCAACTTCGGGCTTCTCATACCAGGATATGGCTACAACCGACACTTCAGTGCAAGTCATCACATTGATGCTGAGCTTTATCAAGGGAAGCTTCGAAGTAGGTCGCTGGAAAGAAGACAAAGATCCGAACAGATTTGACAGTCGTGCCCTAGCACGGTACGTCTACATGCATATAAGGCCTCAACAATGTACAGGAGCAGTGAGGGTTCTCATAACACAAGCTAGAGCAAAGGAATGTAGCCAAAAAGTGAACATTTCTTTTCCTAATGCAGCACCAATAAATACGAAGTCACTTTCTTTACACCCATTTTTATTTCTTGCCCTTTCTTCAGATATATATATATATATATATATATATATATATATATATATATATATATATATATATATGGGAAATAAGTGTGCACTCAAGGGCTCGTTTTCCGTGTTTTGACACAATATTAATAAGTTCTTGCAGACAATAATGCCAAGGAATGTAAAGGTGGAAGTTATTAGGCCAATTGTAATGCAAATATAAAGAAAGAAAAGTGGGTGAAAAGATAGCCTGCCCTGAGCAGGAACCAAACCTGCGACCTTCGAGTAATGCGTTCGACGCTCTACCACTGAGCTACCACGGCGGCTATCCTCCCAGCTACTTTATTGGGTTTATATGTGAATTTAAACGTGAGAGTGTCAGTCAGCGCCACATGTAGCCATGGAGGCGAGTGTGGCACACTCTTTATGAGCCTGTTTGGCGTCACGTAGCCCGTGAACCTATTACGAGCCGGCAGCTAACCAATTGTCCCTCGTATACAACCTAACGGCATCAAGTCTGCCAGTACGAGATCTTCGTGAATGAATAAGGGAAAGAAGTGTATACCCAAGGTCTCCTTTTTCAGTCTTTTGACACCATAATAATGAGATCTAGCAGATAATAGCACCAAAGAATGTATAGGGGAACCTAATAGACCAATTGTATTGTAAATATGAAGAAAGAAAACTGGGTGAAGAGATAGCTTGCCGTGAGCAGAAACTGAATCTGCGACTCTCATATATATATATGTATACATATTACAGGATGTCTATATATTGGTGAGTTTTACTACTTCGCACGGGAGTGGGTGTAAGATTTTATTCCGGTAGGGGGGAGCGAAGAAGAGGGGTACCACTTCATCTGAACCGGAAGGTGGGCGGGCAGATGTGGTTGACTGTTGTTTTTTGATCTGCATGCCACGGCAGAACAAAAAAAAAGCCATTATGCCTGCAGGGAGCGTGCAGTGCAGTCTAATCAAAAGCTGAAAAAGCCGTCTTTCTGGTGCTTCTTTTTAAACTAAGTACTAGAAGCGCAATACATGGTTCCCACTAACCCATAAATCTGGAAAATTTTTGTGCAATGAAAAAGCGTCACACATGCCACTTTTCATCATCTTTCGTAGAAGCGTGGTACTCGGTCCATACACCTAAGGCGTTATGGGCACTTTGTTGATGTTGTGACGACGACGATGAAGAATTACGCCAGAAACTATATATACAGATAAGATAAAGGCATTACACATCAGATCAACGCATATACCCATTAGATGCTTCAAACTTCTTTGCAAACTAACCTTAGACAGGCTTGATTTCGGGAAAAGAATCGCAATATGTGTGTAATAAAGCATCTTAGAACAACAAGGGGACAACCTGGCGTCACATAATGTGAATTGCCCAACGAATGGGACATTGAATCCTCCAGCCCTTTACAAAAATTAGATCTTGTTCATCAATGAGCTTCGGTGCATACGCACTGTGAGGGATTACGAAAGATTTGGCCTAAATAATCATCCTCGTCAGCCACAGAGCGAAAAATCACAGCATATCCACGGAGTGCATGATGATGAGCGGTGCTAAGCGTCCATCAGTTCATCTGTCAATCCGTCCGTCCGTGCATTCGTCCGTCTGTGCGTTCACCCATGTTTCCTTCCCTGCGTCCATCCACCCATGCATCTGCCTGTCCATCTGTCAATGCGTGTGTCCGTCTGTGCATCTGTCTATCTGTCTGTCCATCCATCGGTCCACCCGTCCATCCAGTGGAGGGGCGGATTCCAAGTACTGCCATCTCGCTTCTTTTCATCATATATTCAGCATATATAAGTGCTGCCATCCAGCGGACATTTCAAGGAGTAAACAATAGGTGGCATTCGCGCACTTTGTGACGGTCTGCATTTCGTGTCTACTTCCCACCTTTCACCGTCTCCAGTTCGTGGCTATATACTAGTTCGCTGTATTTTTGCTACTGCCACTTAACCCTCGCTAAACCTTGCCTAAAACAAGGAGGTTGCGCCCAGCAAATTTAGCGTGGCAACCCTTTTTCGTCTGACACTGCTCAAAGTGCGTCCTCCTGATACTAGTTTTTTAGTAAGCACCAAATTCAAGGCCAATTTTGTTGGAGATTAAGTCAACAGTATTCGTCTCTCTAAGTTATTTTATCAGAAAAATTATCTTTTTATTCATGATTTACGTGCACGGGTTTCCCCCTCAATGCAAAAGAATGCGCGCGTGCCACTCATCTTGCCCGGCCGTGGAGGTGGCCACCTTCTACTACGACTACTACTACTATTACTATATACTTCGCGGGCACACGACCCACGGCATAGGGATCTTCATCCCGAAACGATTGCACAGAGTTCCTTACCCGTATACGCAGCGGTTTCCCAGCTTTTTCGAAGAATGACAAAGGAAGACACAATGAATGCCTTTTTTCATCTATTGGTCATTCAGTAGGAACTCATTCATTTATTATTTTTGTGAGACATAATTTACAAAAAAATCAGTAATTGTGTTATTATTCTTGTGGCTAGTGTTAAATACATATATAGTCTTTTATTGTAAGCTACCCGATTGTTGGTAAATGCTCTATGGTTAGTGTGAGCCACAAGTTAGGATCTATATCTGCAATTTTTACGGACGTAGTGGGTACCCTGCAAGTGTGATTGCAGCAGCTACCCAAATAGAGTTAAAAAAGTGCTCTCGAGTACCGCTCTTCCCGATTTCGCTGTGACAGTGCTGCTTGTTCCATGCAGGCCTTCAGTTTTTTGTTGTTGTTGTAAAGAGTTTTGCTTTACTCTTGTAAACTGCTATATTACTCATGGTATTACTATTCTATACCTGATATGAAGCCGGAATAGGGTCAGTTTGCAACGCACTTCAAAGCACCGGTGTAGCTCAGAAACAGAGTTCTGGTGCTGCCACGCAGAGGACCTGGTTTAGATCGCTTTTTACCCTAGGTATTTTTTATTTTGTTTTTCCTATTTCGCTCGATAATAGTACAACCATCGATGATGGCAGCGACAGTGAACATTTCCGTCACCTTAATTGGCCCTTGAGTTCTTTTAACATTTTTCTCTGTAGAGTTTAGGGGGAGAAGTGCGCTGGTCTGATGCGTCCCTCCTGGATATGCTGCGGTTACTTCTCTTACTTGGTATAAGTTCCCCGAACATTGCGTCCCGGCTTTGATGGCTAGATTTCCTTTTCTTCACCTTCAACGCAACGTGACCTTTAGCGTAAGTGCAGGTTGCGTTCGAAAAACAATGCTGGATGCCTCTCAGAAGCCGTCATCTGAAGCACAGGCCGAGAAGACACAAAATGCATTACGGATCGGCTAGCTAACAGCATCCCTAGGTTGCGAGTTATTGGAGCTGAAACCGTCATTTCTACACGCTTCCTTCCTGGCCAGTTCATTTACTTATTTTTTTGCTGCTTACGTGTGTTTTAATTTTTATTTTGTATAAAAAAATGAGACTTTTCTCATAAGTAACAAAATGGACAGCCACCCACAAATTTGTGTGATTCGAGCTCTTTAACGCCTTCATGTTGATTCAATGGAGAAAACTTCTGTGGCAACAGAGTTTAAGATCAGGTTGTTATGAAGCTAAAACGTGGTTACGCATAAAAAAAAAGGCTGCCTTCAATTTATACAATTTAGACCTAATTAGGCACCCTTCCAGAGGCGTATGACGAATTGCACACGAATATCTCGGACGTACAGTGAAGAGAAGCATGACATTTTGTAGTGTTAGCTTTTAGTTTAATGTAAAAAAAGGCCAGGATTCTCACTCATGATATTATTAGCCATACTTTATGGGGAATGCTATCGGTGTAATCATCACTAATTCAGCCGGTAGTACCAACATGAGCGCTGGTGAATACTCTATGCTGAATGCTATCACTGCCATTATCACTCAATGAGCCGGTACCACCGACTTGGGCGCTGGCGAACAAGCACTGCTTTTTTTTTACTGCGATGCACTTGTACTTCGGCGTAAATCGTATGGCACCTGTGACTTTTTCCAAAATCATCGCCTGCAATAACGGGTAAGTGACACATAGGTTGTGAAAATCTGTACACACACTCCTTTAGCCCGGCCTGCATCATTTTTCGGAAAAGAGAGAGAGTGAAATAGAGAACGTAACAAATACTAGAGGAAAAACGCTCGCCGAAAGAAAATTTCATGAGGTGGTTTAAGATTCCGCGTGCCCTCGATTCAAAGGCTAACGGTCGTAACCTTAGAGTTATCCCAAATTTTTTTTAGTGCATGAAAATCATAGTATCAAATGATGTCATTTATTGTAATACAATTTGTCGTTTAGCACTATGTTTACATGCACCCATGTGTCGAACAGAATTTCACACAGTCCGACGTTTCTTTGAAGTCCGGTGAGAAAAACACCATCATTCCGAGTTTCAAGTCACCCCGAAACAGGGTTGGAAGTCTCCACAACACTACACACACTGATTTCTTCTTCTCTAAAAAAAGATATTTGTCGAGAAATGGGGCTCAGCATACCTGTAAACCGTGTGGCACCACTCCATAATGAATATATACCCAAAACCATAATAGAATCATGTGGTACTATATTGTTGATGCTTCTTTCGACACCATACTAAATCACTTTATCGCCTTGTATAGTACAGAGTAGGAAGGTGGTGGAAAAGCAAAGTGTGCATGAGGAGAAGAGCTATGACGGTGAAGAGAAATGGAGATTATAGCATACGGTAGAAGCGATCAGAAAGAGAGAAATGGAAACCGGGGAGGAAGCATCTCGAAGCAATGCGTCTCCGTCGATGGGGAGTACGAGCGATGACGGCCCCGGGCTTCGCTGCGCTAACCTTTGCCTTTCTCACGAACATTACAACTAAGTAGGCAAATAGCAAGCGTACATTCGAGAAAGTATGGTGGTAAGCAGCGAAGCTTAGTTAAATTTTTGCCTCATAAATTTTCGCCTTCATCAAAAATGATGTAGGCCCATATGCCTTGATTTAGGGGCACTTTAAACAACCCCAGAAGGTCGAAATCGCACAAGCCCTTCACTTCGACGTCTCTCAAATTATTATTGGGATTTCAGGAGACTTCGATGGCAGCTGATTCCGGTCCCGGTCCCGCAGTTATGCCAGGAACTGCAACATGCGTGCATCGATGCCCCGGAGCCACCCTCGGACCCATTCCTGCAGCGCGCGTATTGGGACCCCAACCAGATCTATATCGCGGGACTACTCCAGGTCCCGTTCTGGTTCACATACGCTCCGGCTCCCACTCCGGTTCCCGGCATCACTCTGGTTCCAGGCCACATCTCCATCTCACCGAGGTCTCCCATCAACGATCGCCGAGCCCATCGGCACTACCATCGCCAGGCGACACCAACAAGAATTAGCGGGGAACTCTCACTTGGGCGGATGCCGTCCGGGGAAAAGAAAACACTACATCATAGGTAGGGTCGGGTTCACTCCCAGAGTATGATACACACACCACATCTGAGATAGCGATTTTAAACCACGCAAATGCGATGATGAAAAAAATAATACGCAAACTCACAGTCACAATTGCCGAACTGAAAACTGACAGAAACGCACGCGCTGCTACGCCTGCCACCGACAACTACGACAATGCAGTCACCCTGTCGTAGCTGCAACCCGTAGGTGCCGGTAAGTACGACGGCGAGAGCGCACCCGAGAAATGCGCGGTCGCCCACGACCAGCCAGCTTTAAAGCAGATTTAGACGACATTAAGTGCACGCTATCGGCGATTAAGGAAAGTCTTCGCTTTCTTGGCGAAAGCATGGCTCTCGTGCAGTCTACCCTCACGGTCCATGATAATCGGTTGGGCCAAGTGGAGCAATACTTCGATCACGTCGTCGCTCCTGCTTTTGCCGGGGGTAAGCCGTTGTCGAAATGTACAGCCGTGCCCAGTCCACCACTTCACGCAGCCCTTATGCAACCACCAGATGCTCAGGCCGGCTCCTACGTGCTTCAAGATGGCCAGGCCAAATGACGAGTTGCGAATCTGGCAACGGAACTGCACGAGCTTGACCCACAAGAAAGCATTCCTGCAGCGAAACCTCCATAGCCACGAAGCCAATCCTCAAATCATGCCGTTGCAAGAGACTAGTACCAACTGCCACGTTTTTCGGATAGCAGTGGTTGCCCGGTCCTTTGGGAGGATGCGGTACCGCCACCCTGGTCGCTAACAAGATTACCACCAAAACGCACAGCCTCTATGTGCCCGAAATAATTATGTTAGGGTCGAAATTCTCCCTGGCAACAAATCACAGCAAAGCGTGCACATCCTCAATGTATAAAGTAGTCCCAGCCATCATACACAAAGATTCACACGCTGGTTCCAGAAAGCCGTCCGTCTCGCGGGGCTAACTCGCTAATGATTGCGGGTGATTTTCACGCCGCGCATAGCACCTGGGGCTACACGTTCGACACACCCGAAGGTAACAAGCTTTGGAAAAATGCGAATGACATGAACCTTATTCTCATTATGAAAAAGGCCTCTCCCACTCGCACCGGTATGTCCACGCAAAGAGACACTACGCCGGATCTCTGCTTCGTCAAGAATATCACCGACGCACGCTAGTCAAACCTCGTGGTAGATCTCGGTAGCGACCCCTTCATATTGGCCGTACACCTCCCCACAGTCAGCAGGAAGACCAAGTCGTACACGTGCGTCGACTGAGACGCTCTTCGTAAGACCCGCGCAGAACGACCTCTTTCCAATACCTCACCAAGCCTTGAGACGTGGACGGCCCAGCTCAAAGCTGACGTCAACAAGGCAACCAAAAAGATTGGCAGACCTTTCAACCTAAAAGATGGGCAGACATCTCACCCACCTACTCGAGGCCAAACAGCCTTTTTTGGCCCGGTGGAAAGGCCAGCGCTTTAATCGGAGGTTACGCAACCGCATATCTCAGTGGAACAAGACCATGATGGATCAATGCCACATCCTTTTCAAAACAGCAGTGGGAAGAAGTTTGTAACTCGATTGATGGTCAGGTTGATAATGGCAAAACGTGGAACTTACTCAAACACCTCCTCAATGGAACCAACACGCGCACAAATCAGCGTCATTTGATCGTGAAGATACTTCATCAAGGTAAATGGACAGTATCACCGGAATATGTTGTCAAGAACCTCGTGGAAAAACATCTTCCGCTTCGCACGCATCCTGTTATCTCTCACCCAGATTACTCTGGCAGCGACAACACCAACTTAGACGCCGACTTTTCCCTTAAAAATGTGCGCCAAGCTCTCCATGAGCTAAATGGTCACTCAGCCCTTGGCCCCGCCGGCATCACCAACAAGCTCCTACGCAACCTGGACGAACCCTCCATCACTTAGCTCACCGACACTATCAACAAAATATGGAAAAAGGGTGTGATACCCAATGCCTGGAAACTAGCTCACACGGTTCTCATACCCGAACCGGGAAAGGTGCCGAGCCTAGATGACTTACGTCCCGTATCTCTCACGTCGTGCGTGAGCAAGGTGGCTGAGCACGTCATCCTCAACAGGGTTGGTCAATACCTGAAAGATAACGACTGCATCCCGAACCACATGGCTTCCGCTCAGGGTTATCTACTCAAGACAAAATGTTACTGCTATAACATCAAATTCTAGATGGCGGAAACCCTCGGGACACTTAACAAATACTTGGTCTAGATTTAGAAAAGGCGTTCGATACCATAACGCAATCGTCAATCTTGAAAGTGCTCGCAGCCCTCGGCCTAGGTCATCGATTTTACTACTTTATCCGCTATTTTCTCATTCGACGCAAAGCTGTCGTCCGGGTGGGAGACCTAGTTTTGGCAGAAGTGGAGCTTGGACAGCGGGGCACTCCTCAAGAATCTGTCCTTTCGCCCACGCACTACAACCTTGTGATGATCGGGCTTTCCGAACAACTTTCGAAAATCGACGGGCTAAACCACACTATCAATGCGGACGATGTAACCATAGGGTGCTCCACAGGGCCGGATGGCTAATTGAGTCTGCCCTGCAAGAGGCCATCAACACCCTAAGTCCTACCTCGACTACACCGGTCTCAGGTGCCCACCCGCGAAGTCGGAGCTGTTGATATATTTGCCCAAACGCCGGGTGCCAAGCCCAAAGAGCGGAAGCATCCAGCGGAACGCAATATCACCCTCCACACCAGAGATGGTCGTACTGTACTAGGGTAGACACCATCACGGTCCTCGGCATGATCATCTAGTCCCGTGGAACCAACACCCAAACAGTACACAAGCTCAGGACTAAGACCGAGAATGCCATACGACTCGTTCGTAAAGTAGCCAACAGGCACCATGGCCTCAAACCTCCTTCGTCTCGTACACGCGTTTGTTTTGTGCCATTTTACCTACGTTGCTGCTCTACACAAATGGCTACGTGGTGATCGCGGTCAACTCAGTGCGTTTATTCGCAAGGTTGTCAAACGAGCCCTTGGCCTCCCTATCACCACTCCAACACACAAACTCCTCGAGATTGGCGCACATAACACGCTGGAAGAGATCGCCGAAGCTCAGGAACGCGTTGAATTGACCCGACTCACCACCACCAAGGCGGGCTGCCATATTCTGCGCGATCTCGGCTTCTTCTCCTCGAGGGCCAGAGACCCCCCAGAGTTGACTCTCATTCCCCATGAAATCCGCGATCTTATCACGATCGCTTCCCTTCCACAAAATTTACACGCCAAATACAACAGAGGCAGACGCTTTGCGTGGGCGACCGCCATTCTCAAGCGCATAGACTTGGAAGTGGGCAACGTTTCATTCGTTGACGCCACTGCCTATCACAACAACCGAGCCTTCGCCGAGGTCGTGGTAACATCCGCGCAGCAGACTCTTAACTCTGCCACAATCCTCACCCGAAAACCCGAAGTAGCGCAGCAAGTAGCTATAGCTATAGGTATGCTAAACAGCAAGCTGGAACTAATCTAACAGTGACTCCAGACCGGCCATCAAAGTCTTCGAACGCGGAGTCATCTCCGACCAGGCGTTACGTATACTGCGCAGAGTGGACCCAAGTGCCCTGAAGCACCACACCGTCATCTGGTTCCCCGCCCATCTCGGCCAGGTGCAGGGCCCTGTCCAACCTTAACGAGATCGCCCATGATGCAGCGCGCGCACTTACTGACTGCACCGCCACAAGCAACGCCATCTTGCTGAGTTGGAGACCAATAGGGATGTTCTCATTACGTACAATGACATAAAAAATCACTTATATTTGAACACCGCATTTTTCCACCCCCACATCTGTAACATAACCGATTACAGGCATTAACCCTACGCCTATTACAGACACGCACGTACCCAAACCTTCCACATTCCACGTTATTATCCTGATGCGTACCCCAGCGACACATGCCCATCATGTGGACACACGGCGACACTCACACACATGCTCTGGGAGTGTAGAACACTCCTCCCGACTCTACCTCAAACAAGTCGGAGAGGTCCCTCTCCGACTTCTCGCCGACCAGCATTGGGCCGTCCAGCAGGCCCACGAAGTGGCTGCCAGGTAGTCTGTCGGTCACTACGTGGGAGACGCCCACTACGCGCTAAGCGCGTCCTGCAGGACTGAAAATAAGTTTTTTTATTCCATTCCTTTCCACTTGGTGAGGTCAAACCACAATGATAGTTTATAATTATTCATTTTTGTTTTTATTGATGCAAAGAGAGCTAGCGCACTAATCTGCTGGGGCGCTTTCTGTTCTCAACCTTTATGAAGCGCATTGTGTAGTGACCACTGCCTGTTCAGGAACAGGGCTATCTATAGAGTGATAGTACTTTGAGTGAGCGTACTTTGTACACCCTCAACAGTCTCGTATTGAACATGAGCGGCACGGAAGCGGTCCGCAACCTGGCTGATACTGAACCGATCAAAAGAAGTGAGATTCAATCACTTCTTTACAGATCACAACACTTCTTGGACGTATTCACGGGTAAATTCTTATTGCATTTTTGTAACTGTCCAGCATGCAGGAGGAAAAGTGGTAAGCCTCGAATTCATTGTATACCGGGGAGCTGAAATATGTTCAATAAGTCCCACTTGTGCACATCTTTACTCGTTCTCAAGTGTAGTTCACTAATAGCGACAAATTCTGTACATTATCGGGGATGCGTGATAAGCAAATGAATAGGACTCATTTTATTTCTTTATTACTCAATCTTTATTATTACTGCACTGAATATTTCTTACAATTTGCGTTCTGGGCTTTTGGAAAGCTTACACTACCAAGTATGTATAAGTATTTCAATAATGTACTCAGTTTTTGTACCATGACACTTTCAGCTGTCACTATTCGAAACACAGCAAAAATATTTTTCACGAAAAATTATATTTTAAATATAGATGAATAAAAGGCCTCTCCACAAATGAAAATTGCGGCTGTCCTCGGCGTCATTCGAGGGACCGAAAAAATGGCGTGACCAAAGTCAGACGGATAACTAACGGACAGGTCCTGCCCCACGCTTTCTTTTCGCCAAGTAGTCGTTGTGTCAGGCACTCCGTTCATTAGGGATGGTGTCATCGTACAGAGATAATGTCTTGAAAAATACACTTTCCATCACGACTGCTCTGCACTAAAAAGTGTTCTACTAGTGAATTTTTTCTCGATTCGAATTCAAATGAAATAGTGCCAAATGGTATCCTAAATCGTCGAATATCAAGGTAAGTATTGTTTATTTATTTATTTATTTGGACAATACTGCGAACCTTGAAAGGTCCAAGCAGGAGAGGGATGTACATATCCAGCAGACATGCGTATGGATGCAAGATCGACACATGAATGTGAGGGTACATAATCAACAGGTAAGTATACAATCATTATACATTGGATGACAGCAAGGGTGAACACTCTGGCAAAACATTCCAATCGGAAACAGTTCTGGGAAAAAATGAATATTTGTATTGCTCTGTACGGGCAAAGAACGGTGTAATACTTCGGCTATGTTTGTGACGAGACGCTCGACTAGGGTTATTAGCTATGTAATCTTGCGACTGGATTCCCAATTTATTAAAATATAGCTGGTGTAGAAAGTTTAGGCGGGCACTTTTACGTCGGTTGGCCAATGGCTCTAGGTGTGCGAGCTCCAACATAGCTGAAGGGGAGTCGCGGCGTCTAAAACGTTTATAAATAAAGCGAGCTGCCAATCTCTGAATTTTTTCAAGCTTTTCTTTATTAGTGATAGTATGGGGATCCCATACAATGCTTCCGTATTCTAGGGTGGGTCTTACAATGGATTTGTATGCAATGAGTCTAAGCGATGAGGGGGCATCACCTAATTTATGCTTCAGAAATCCTAACTTTTTTCTCGCGGAGGAACATATGTTATTTATATGTGTTGACCAGTTAAGTCTGGACGTCAAGGTTAACCCCAGGTACTTATGTTCCTCCACTTGTTTAATCTGATAATTGCCAAGACTATACATGAAGTGAGATTTATTCTTATTGGAGATGCACATGTAAACTGTCTTGTCGAGATTTATAATCATATCCCATTTATTGCACCATTCCGTTATTGCATGCAAAGCACGGTTAAGAACGTGCTGGTCAGTGACAGACACTATGTGGCTAAAGATGATGCAATCGTCTGCAAACAGCTTAAGGCGTAGAGGGGGCTTCACAATTTGGCCAAGATCATTAATATAAATGTTAAATAGAACCGGTGCCAAGACCGAACCCTGTGGGACGCCAGAAAAAACATCAAGAAAACGAGAACAGGCACCGTCAATTTCAACATACTGTTTGCGGCCAGTTAGGTATGAAATGACCCAATTGACGACTTGTGATGGAATGCCTAAGTTTTTCATTTTTGTTATTAGTTTCGAGTGTGGAACTCTATCGAACGCTTTTGAGAAGTCTATTAGAACTGCGTCAATCTGTCCGCCCTCGTCAAGTACCTGTGTCATCTCATGAACGGTAACTACTAATTGAGTTGCAGTTGAAAAACCTCTTCGAAAACCGTGCTGTACGTTAGTAAGAAGATTATTGTTGTCAAGAAAATCATTTAGGTGTTTAGCAATTACGTGTTCGAGAACTTTACAAACTGTGCAAGTGAGAGATATGGGTCGGTAATTACAATAATCGGTGACAGAGCCTTTTTTAAAAATTGGTTTCACTCGGGCAACCAACCATTCAAGTGGGAGGCAAGAAGTTTCAAGAGACTTAGAATACAACTGTACCAAGAATCTAGCTAGGAGCTCTGCATATCTTTTGAGAAATGCGGTGGGAATGTTATCAGGTCCTGCGGATTTTTTAGGATCTAATCGTAAGAGCAGCTCAGTAACACCTTCGACAGTAATATGGATATATTGGTTGCTATCGTTGACGTAAGGCGTATTACCCAGCGTGGCTGGCCTTGAGAATACGCTCTGGAAATAGGAATTGAACGTATCAGCAATTTCTTTTTTATCTGTAACAATGCGAGCACCAACAGCTATTTGATCTACGCTTCTTGAGTCCTTGTTTGATAAAAATTGCCAGAATTTGTGAGGGGATTCAGTAGCAAAGCGCCTAAGGGTGGTTGAATAGAAGCGCTCTTTAGCTTCTCGTAGTTTAGATTTCAACTTAGAACTTAGCTTAAAAAGGAGGGCGGCGTCCTTGTTCTTCCTTTTTCGGTACCGTTTTAGTTTACGTTTTAAATGTATAATTTCTCTGGTTATCCAAGGATTGGCTTTGTTGATTTTTTTCATTTTATCTGGAATAAACTTATTGATGCAATAATTGCAGCATGACTTAAACTTTGCCCATAAGACGTTAACATCGTCATCGTGAAATGTCAGTAATGCTTCTTCTAAATGGTGGGCAATGTTTGGGTTATCTGCTGCGTTGTAGTTTTTTACTTTTACAAATTTAGCGTTGTTTAACTTGATTCGGTTTGGAAGCTTGCAGGAAAAATATACGAGCTTGTGGTCCGAGACTCCCTCGTGAATTTCTGTGGTATGATCAGTAAAGCTGGCTGAACACAAAATTAAATCTAGAATGGAGGAAGCAGTGCTAGTCACCCGTGTTGGATATAGTACTGTCTGTGTAAGGTTGTAAGCTAATAAAGTATCTAGAAGGATTTCAGAGTTCTTTGTATCAGTGCCCCCTGATGACATCGAGCACCAATCTATGTGCGGTAAGTTGAAATCTCCCGCAGCAATAATGTTCTGATCCTTATACACGGCCAAATGATCATACAGTTCAAGTAAAAATTCACAGGGGGCTCCCGGCGGCCTATAAATTCCCGCAATAACAATATGGTTTCCTGAAATATTTATTTTACAAAAGACACTTTCGTGGTCAGGGTTAACAGCAGGCAGTGAAACAGATGAAAGGCCCGCCTTCACAAGAATTGCTACACCACCTCCTCGTGTAAGTCTATCTTTGCGATAGCACGTATATGAAGACGGAATCACGTAATTATCAGGCAAATCTGGGCAAAGCCAAGTTTCGGAGATGACAGCTATGTGCGGGTCATATGTTAACAACACGTGTTCCAGTTCGCCTTGTTTATTGCATAAGCTTCGCATATTAAGGGAAATGAGCCTCAATGTTTTCGGTTGTTGCTTTGTAGAATCCGGAAGTCATTCGTTCGCCTTTTTCGTGTTTTTCGGTTTAGTGCTCAGTTCTCGTTTTTTACCTTTGCGCACGAGCACCCGGCAATCTTTTGCTTCGTCCCACGCATAAATGTCGTTGTTAATATGTAGTTTATCATGAACCAGTTTTATCTTATTGTCGGCCTTGTTATCAGAACGTACGGATTGCCAAAGTTTTTTCCTTATGTGCTGCGTTGCCTGGGAGTAGTCATGTGACACGGAAACTTTGCTGCCTTTTAGTTTGAAACAGTTATTTAGTATGGCTATTTTTTCGTTGTAATTGTACAACCTGAGTATGATTGGCCGGGGTTTATCATTTCGCGGTTTACCAATTCGGTGAATGCGTTCGAGAGAGGTTACAGCGACTTTTAGTTCATCATTGCAAACCCGTCGGACAACTAAGTCTTCAAGGACTTCTCTGGTTTCTTTTGGGCCTTCTGGTATGCCATATACTACTAAGTTATTCCGTCGTGACCTATCTTCATAGTCATTAAGCCTCTTGCCTTGAATTGCGACAGTTTTTTCTAGTTGTTCAACGGTGTGCTGAAGGGTATGAATTTTTTCTTTATTTGCTTTTGACAGCTCCAGAACTTCATCAAGGTTTGAACTAATACGGGTCAGAGTTTCATCGCGCTTGTTCGCGGCAGTCTTTATCTCTTTCAGTTCCTCAAGAATAGCACTTAACACATCTTTATGCTCATTGAGGTCAACAGCGGAGCGGGTCTGGGGACCGGGATTCGTCTCTACGTCCCCGCACAATACGAGAAGTAGCACAGACCAACAATCAGCAATTATACAGAAACAACGCCGAGGGCACGGCAGCACTACTAATCCATAGTAACTAGTACATTTTCCTAAGGAAGTATCATAAAAACTAACCTGCACGATCAGCCATGCGCAGTCAGACATGCTCGAGGCGATGCCACCGTGCCCTCTGATGCAGTAAACGATGTTCACTGGCTTTATAGCAGGAAGCGGCAACGTCACCGGGCTGGGCAGCCAATGGGGCGTCAGGGCGGTGATCGGGCTGATATTTTGATGAGCCGGTGGCACCGAAGTGCTCCACGTGTTAGGCGAGTCATTGTTCCAAGGCGGTTGTCCAGGATCAGCCAGCAGAGCTGGCCCTTGCGTTGAGCAGACAAGAAGAACCTGCACGATCAGCCATGCGCAGTCAGACATGCTCGAGGCGATGCCGCCGTGCCCTCTGATGCAGTAAACGATGTTCACTGGCTTTATAGCAGGAAGCGGCGACGTCACCGGGCTGGGCAGCCAATGGGGCGTCAGGGCGGTGATCGGGCTGATATTTTGATGAGCCGGTGGCACCGAAGTGCTCCACGTGTTAGGCGAGTCATTGTTCCAAGGCGGTTGTCCAGGATCAGCCAGCAGAGCTGGCCCTTGCGTTGAGCAGACAAGAAGAACCTGCACGATCAGCCATGCGCAGTCAGACATGCTCGAGGCGATGCCGCCGTGCCCTCTCAAGGAAGGAAAAAGACTTTGTTAAAACTAAAGAAACAAAGAACTGAGATGTGCTCGAACAAATAACGTCAAGACTGCCTGCTGCGGAAGCACTCCAGCTTGACATGCCAAAACACAAAAAGTAACAAGTGGCCGGAATTGAGTCTCTCTCACTTGAAAGCGAAGCAGTTTATTGCAGTCGAAAAAAAATAAGTTCCATGGGCACCTTAGTAGCAAAAACTCAAAATTAATTCGAAGAAAATTTGGCGATACCTCCTTAAAATCTACCTATATCTTTCTATATTTCGAAAAAATCATCCTTTCCCTGTGTCGGGAGCTCATTGAAGTATTTTTGAACTTCTCCAGTGAAGTATTTTTGACTGCAGAAATAAAGTATTTTCCAACCTCTGTGGTGAGTGGTGATAGTGGTATAATACATTGCAGCGCCGTTAGGGGTCCTGACCTCAGTGTCACGTCTAATTTCTGAAGCTAGCCGTTTGACAGTCTTCAAGAGATTACCATGGCCTACTTAGCAAAAGCCCTGACTTTCGACAATAAAATATTGTCTTTTAAAATGAACGTGCGCTCACTTTAAAAACAGATATCAGAAGAAACATCAACAAATTACCGGTTGTAACGACGTCAGTGATTGTTTTACCCACCCGACAATAACTGACGTCTATATTGGACTTTCTTGCATATTAAACTTTTTTCGAAATATTTTTAAATATAGTTCAAAATTTCAAAAGATAACTGTTTGAAAGTGCAGCTGAATGATTCACTCAAGAAATGTTCGATTCGCATAATCGTGAAGTTCTATTCTATACTAGACAAAGTTATCTGGAATATCTGCGTATAAATCTCTATGTCTACCGGTGTTGCACTTCTGTTGCCAACCACCTATGATACACGAAAATTTGAACGTCAGTTTGCACCTGTACTGATTGGATCCTTTCTTTTGACCCGACTCATTTTGCTACTCACCTTGCTTTTTATGTCTAAACAGAGAATCGCCCAACCGTAAACTCTCTTAAAGATTACGTTTGCAAGCTCCACGAATTTCTTTTCTGGTCAGTATCATCAGAATTTCATTTGAGCTTGATACTGAACTTTCATTTTCTAGTTTTCGCAGATGCTCGAAAAATGCATCGCCACAGTTTTCACACCCCAAAGTGGTACACCTGAAAGAAGACTGGCCATCACTAAATTTTGGTGAACAAAACGTTTTTAGAGAGCCTTGACGTCTAGAATCTAACGCATGTTATGTTGAAGTTATGAATACCCAGTGGATGTCTATAACGAGTCTTTTTTCGCTCTTTTTGAATTTATTGAGCTTGTGTACACATTCGAATTCTGTGCTAGCCAGATAAATGTTCGACTTTGGCGAATGGAACTCGAATATTCTATTTTCAGATGCTGCGCAGCGCTTGTTACAGTTTCTTTTCAGAAAAAAAGCAGGTTAGACCATTTCTGTCTCTTTTCAATATTGTTGCACCTGGTAATAGTTTCTGTCAAATGACCCTAAATTTAGTGCACGACAATCTGAGTCGTAGCGGTAACAGTAGTAGAACTTGACGTGAGGGTGGATTAATTCTTGGCGATGCGTTTATTTAAAAGATATTTCGCCCCGCAGTGGTGGTCTAGTGGCTAAAGTACTCGGCTGCTGACCTGCACGTCGCGGGTTCAAATCCCGGCTGCGGCGGCTGCATTTCCGATGAAGGCGGAAATGTTGTAGGCCCGTGTACTCAGATTTGGGTGCACGCTAACGAACCCCAGGTGCTCAAAACTTTCGGAGCCCTCCACTACGGCGTCTCTCATAATCATATGGTGGTTTTGGCACGTTAAACCCCACAAATCTAAAAGATCAACTTCAGTCATAGAAGCTGCCAGTTTGGAATCGCATCGCCTAACTGCCCTGACAAATCTAAATGACCCTCCTGTGAATCTGTACCGTGACATAGCTGAGACGAAGAGTTAAGCCCCATCCCGGGCATGGGCCAAGGGTTCGATTTAAAATTACCTGACGGCATACGCTGCATTTCATAAGAGACCACACAAATGTGAGCAGTTGTCGACAAAGGTAGTCTCAAAACATCACATCATTCAGCTGAACATGACACCACCACGAAACAGTGATTGGTACTTCTAACACAATAGCACAATGTCTTATGTTTGTTGTCTAGTTTCTTCAAACAACGTACGACGGGAGGGCTCATTTCTACCTGACAGAGAAGATATGAATGGTAAGCCTCACGCATGGGTAATATGAGTGCGTATGGTCTCTGTTCGACAGACATAGTTCCCTCGTTGCATCTATGCTGTCACGGGTTCCGTTAACTGGGGAGGCGATCGCCGGGCTAATTCCAAGGGCCACAGTATCGGCCCCCCGAATCGCACCACGAAAGCCTGGACAATTTAGAAGTGGTCCTATTTGGCGCGCCAGCGGACGCCGGCTGTGGCCCAAAGAACAAGTCAGAGCCGAGAGTTGTTTAACAAAACAAAATTATATTCTCAATTATGGCAGATCAAAACGATACACAAGTATGCACACTCAACAATAGTTGAATACAACATGTCACCAATCAAACAACGTACTACACAGTACAATCAGCCACAGTCGAGACAACGGACACAGACAACAATACGCACTACAATGCAGTCGCATGCATCGCACAACCAAGACACTTAAAGACTAAAGAGTTAGAAAACCTATTCAGTCCAAAGTTCTTGGAACAAAAGTCTGAATGATACTCTTCCGAGAATCACTCACTCAAAGTCCAGCGTTGTTGTCGTTCCGCTGTCCCCGAAGTTTCTCTTCCAGTAAAGCTCGCGTCTTCAATTGGCCGTCCTCTAAGCACCAAACTTCTTCGCCGGCAACACGTCGGCTTCACACACGCAGCTGTTGCCACGCGTCTTCACTCGATAGCGGTAGACACACACTCTTGCCTGTAGCTCGAGTCTTCACCCCTCAGGTGAAAATCCTCATCTTCTCCACTTCCTTCTCCTCCTTTGTCAAGGAAGACAAAAGGCTTCGCCCACAAGGCGGTACACCCTACGCACTCTGGCGCATAGTTTCTTCTTCTCCTGTTTTGTCACTAAGGGCAAAACCTTCACCTTGAGACGCGGTGGAACCCCACGCATACTGGCGCTAACTTCCTTCTTCTCCTGATTTCTCATCTCTGCTGCTCGGTTAAATACCTTCCGCGCGAGATTACAGAAAATTCTCATCATTTCGTCAGCGCGATACGCAGCGAAGGCTGGGGAAAGGGCGAGACTGTACGAGGGCCGTCCGTGAAAGATGACGCAACCCTGCATCACCACGCCCCTTTTCATCGAGAACTCTCTAGGGCTTGCTCGGCTGCCGATGTGAGGAGGTTCGTTGGCGAACCTACGCTTCCGAGGGGAGAGGGACGCGCGCCCGGGGAGTCTTTGGATGCTTGTTTTCTTTTTTTTTATTGTTGACCTCTCAGCGCTTCGTCGCGAGAATTTGGCGGTGCGCCTTTTTTTGAGAGCTCGTTTTGTGACATATGCTTCAGCCGCATTCGTTCTATATTCGCGAGCTCTTATTCGCGAGTAGAACGTACGACGAGCCGGATCACTTTACCGATTTGAATCTTTGTATAGAAGGTGACGGTGGCACTGAAGCTAACAGAGACGCCAAAGGGACCATAAAAGAGCGTGTCATCGCAATGAAGTAAAAACTAACTCTCATGGGTATAAAAAGAATGCCGAACGTTGTATCAAATAGGACCAGGTTTAGTTGACCTCAGTATATACATAATAAAGAAATCTTAGTACGAATAGGCAGCGTCACAAATCATTAGTAAGAATTCACATAGTCTTCTGAAGACGCGCAGGCAGAAACCTAGATGGACCTTCCTTTGTTCCGCTGTGGAACCTGCTGTACTAAATACAACCATGTAGCACACAAATTGAGGGTAACACCTCGATAAGCTCCTTTATGAGCACGTTCTCCATGGTGGTTTGAGGAATTGCGTAAATTTTGTGTCGCAGCATCGCATCACGCACTGTCTGCCTCCGCTTCTGCTACTAAGCCTCAGTAATGCCTCTTGCACTGAAATGGCCTTGTACGCTTCATTTGGCAGGCGCTCAACGAAATGCAGTAGATATGTTTTGGTTTTATTTGCTGTTATCAGTGAATACAGAAACCGCACACACAATTGCAGAGTAAATTTTTTTTGTTTTCTGGAGGACATTCAGTCCGCACTCGAGCCGGGTCAAAACGATTCTCTTTCTTTTTGTTTCCATGCCTGGTGTTAGTCACTACGCGCCGGAAGAAGAATTAGAGGTGGAATAATCCTGGATTGCATGGGTCACGTGGTGATACACTGCATGCTCAACACTCAGGCTCAGGCAGCAGGCAGCATTTCGGCGAGAAAGCATATTATGGTGGCGATGATCTCCTTTCACTTGTGGCAAAGGAAGCCGCTAATAGCCGGTGATGTGTTGCAGTTGTTCAAGACGATTTAAACGGGACAGGTTGACTGCGAAACCATGTAATCTCTTCTAGCACTTCAATAAACAACACTTAGTATTGGTAGTATTATCGAAGCGGTAGCATAGCGCGTTGAGAACCTGCTGAGCGTCAGTGTTTCTCGGCGCGTGCCGCACGTTGACAAGCGAAAGAGATGGCGTCCTCTGTGGCTGTCGAGGGAATTGCTTCTGTGGGCAGTCCTAGCACGGGCATAGGCATGACACCGTGGCATGCGGCAGCAGTGTAGCTAATACATCACTGCTGCTGTGCCTCTTCGCTTCAGCAATTCATCAGCCCCGTATCGCTTTGTGTCAGACCCAGCGACCCTGAAGATGTATTATCGAACATTACCCAAGTGCACAAGAATTCCATCTTTGTCATGGCTTCGTCACAAGAACATTGATACTAAAATTGTTCTCAACTAGTTCAGTGAGCTGAGCAAAACTTAAAGGTACATGGCACGCCATTTTTTTTCAACACAGGCCTCGCCAGCTGAAGAATTCCCATAGCAGGTCTTTTCTAAAGGATAATTGTTGCAAAACTGTTGTTTAGGTGCGAACTATTCAAAGCTGCATACAAAATATTTATCTTGTCTTTGTGGCGCACCAAATGTCAAAAAAGAAGCAATTTTAACCATATACCGCTGTATTCGAATATTGAGCAATAATGCATTCTGGTATGCATTCCTCTATTGGTGTTTTGGCGAGTCATCTATAAAACCTGGCGAAGGATTGGTGAACACGAGTCGAGGCAGTAAGTGCAGCTGACAGAGACACTTGTTTTATGCTCTTTTTTCAGCACGCAGATTGAAGATCTACATTCTGAAGCGCTACATCCTAAATACCCGCTGCATTCCGCAGGCGAATAGCTCATAGAATATGGTTTCAAAATACAGCTGAGATATTCGTGTGTATCCGGTTATCGTAATGAAAAACGGGAGGAAAATCTTCACCGTTAATTTTTTTAACTACAAACTTTTTCTGTACAGTGCCAACTTACCATGTGAGCTTCTGTACACACTCATCGAACACAGAACTTTAGTTTCTCGAGGCGTAAATTACGCCTGGAGTTAGTATTTCTCTAATTGTCACAATATTGCTTTTGCGATGAAGGTTGTTTCATTATATTGCGCCCTCGAGGCTGGTAACGACAGATGTATGTGCCCGACAGCATACAATCGAGTAAATACACCACGAAGGAATAAGATTATAATATATTCAATTTCGTTGAGGCGGAAACTAATGTGTTCGGGGCTCCTTCGAACGAGAAGCGATCTGCCAACATGTCGTGAAACAATCAGTATTGATGGTGGCAGTATAGCGAACTTCTTTAACGACAGCGTCCCGATGAAAATATCAATGTGGTGACTCAACACTGAGAATATAAGCAAAGCCAGGAATGTTCTTATATACTGTGCTATAGTAAATAGGTGCTTCAAATTTCTCCTGCGCTCTCAGATTGCTACCACGGTGAGCACCAATTTTCTGCGGATAATTCACTGTTTCGTAGCCGCGAAAAGTAGCGTCCACAACCCCTTCATGCCATTACGTATTTTGAATATAAGTTTTGTATGTTTTAGGTGTTCATGCTACGTTTCCATTGTTACTTTTGTTACGTGTCTGCCGTTCATTATGATGATTTCGTTACCGTCATCTTTACCATCTTCTCATCACGTTCAGCTTAACCTAAACTTTTTGTGCCTACCCGGATTATAAATTTTCCTTCATGTTTTAAATGTCCGTGTTATCAATTTCAGTACAAACAACTAATTTTGTAAAGCAAAGTGAAATTGTGCTAAGATTTTCACGTACTATATGTCTTACTATAAGCAAACATTTGCAGCAAGAAAGGAAGTTTCTGCATAAGATATTGGTGGCACACAACTCCAACTGCCCAGGAGATAGACAGCGCAAAGAAAATTCTGCGCCTTGTCGATGAGTTTCTACGACGTATTACAGGCTACATTTTGTAAAATACTATTTCAGTCTTTTTTGTTATTGCTTCAACCTCCTGTCAATATTGAATCACTTATCATGGAAAATTGAAAAAAAATTAAGGTGAGAATTGTAGAGGACTGCTCTTCAGCATATTGAATATGTGTCCGATCAATCGAGCATATGCTTCCAGAGTTCCGCAGCATCTGTTGCTGATGATTTCAAGTAGGTGGCAAGAAGAAGGAGAACAAGAAGATACGAAAGAAGTGTTTAAGCACGAGCAATTCAATAACCAAAAAAATAAAGCTGTCGCTCTAGGGCTCAGGTTGCTTATTACGTGGCAGCTATGTTAAGACTTGCATTGATCATCTAACTCCATCTTTCATAATTTAAATTTCTTAGCATCAAGGCGAATGAGGATATGTAGAGGTAAAACCTATTTCACGGTCGTTTTAGAGAACTTGCTTTGATACAATATTGAAAGCTTACCCGGAATAGAACTACCTTGCTGGTAAAGAAGCACAGAACACAAAGGCATAGGAAAGACAATGCATGTACCAGAAATATTAAGCGCATCAGCAAGGACACCAGTCACAAAACTTGGCCCAGCAAGAGCTGCTATAGTGAAAAAGTTTGTGGCGGGTTAAGGGACGATCTCAGGTCAAGGAAGGCCCTTTCGTATGTTTCCTATGCAAGTCATTTTCTGTTGGTTGCATGTTCCAGAATGGCCAAAATTTGGATGCCTGCAACAAATTAGAAAACTTTTACTCCACGGTTAGGTTCCAGTTCATAATTGACCCCTTGAGTTGCTTCGCTAAAATCCATACTAGTAAATTTTGCGCCGCCCATCGAAAGAAAGCCTTCCCGAACACAAAAACGGGATACGTATCTGCAAGCTTCACGGCAAATGTCATCGAAAGACAGTAGTTTTCCGCTGGTTAAGCGGCCTGTTTTGTGTTGCCTTGCCTCAGACAAACATTTATCAATGTTGAAGTGGCTGCATCTGCCTGGCATTCATAAAATCACGATGCACTGCGTGAGTTATGGAGTCACTATAGCAGGGCCGTAGGGAAACTCGAGCTTGCCTAGCACACAGGGCCATTGCCAAGTGGCAGTATGATATCGTTGGCAGAGAACGTTTATGTGCATAGCATCAGAAACTCTACGGTCTTTATTATTACGCACTTATGTACTTCATAGCAAAGTAAATGCCACTACATACGAGTTCATTATTCTCCTCAGATATCCACGATATTAGTTTCTAATCGAGAATTCTCGCGAGTATGAATGCAGCCACCACTTCAAGATGGCTAGACGTTGAGCGATTGCGTAAACTTTGAATGTGCGGCTGAATCGTGTGACGGACAGACAGACCGACTGGCCGAAATTTCTGCACTCAAGAATCGCAAGAAATATTATCGCCTCTATTACGCAATAAAGAGACGTAAATCATTTATAATGCCACAAAACCTTATATTGGCGAAGTGCGAGATAACTGCTCACTCTCTAAACACACTAGCTTGATGCGCCACGAGGCTTCAGCTACCAAAAGAGATGAAACGCAGGTAATAATTCTTTTGTGGATGCCATCATCGCAAATTGTCACTGGTATTGGTCACATGACATGTGACAGGTTACAAAACAAAATAGGTGAATACAGTCATTTTGGTGGGCTACCAGCAAAGCCTTTGTGGGCAGCGTGATTGGGGCCCTTGACGGTGGAGGTTATCCGTAAAACAAATTTTGACGCTTATAAGGTTTTCTTTGTAACCGACTGAATAATACAAAAAACACAGTGTCGCAAATTTCATTGTTTTTTTTCAGCTTGAGAAAATAGCTGCAGCTGTTTGTATGAAGTTTGTTACTTTTCACAGTATATATTATGTGTATGTTCTCTGCATCCTTGGGACATGTCCTACCTCTAGTAATGTGAGACTCTGCAGAATAACTTTTGCGACACATGAAGAAACTAGGATTTCGCAGGAATCAAACAGTATTGGAACAGCTAATACTACTCAGCAATTATTACAGGATAGAGATTATGGATGATGTCGCTATAGAATAATTATCTATATAACAATCGCAGGCTTCACAAAGGAGGATATGACTGTGAATCACGCTTTAATGCTGCTCTTTGTATTGCTCATAAGCTTTTGTGAAGAAAGCTTAGAAGCTGGAGCATGGAAAGAAGACAGAAATCCGGACAGACCAGTGAACCGCGTACTTGCACAATTCGCCTACCTAAATAGCAAACATCCAAGTAATGCAGGTGTACCCTTCACTTTTTTGGTAACTCAGGCAAGGAGAAAGGTAAGTCCTCAACGAATTCAATCTGCACATGCTTTTTCTTCTTTTCACTGCGAAGTATCTTCCTTTGAAATAACGAAGACGACTGTAACGTTGGTGCAACCTACCACAGTGTGCTCTGCGATGTATTTAGCTTCGAGGGGCAGCCGGATAATCAGCATGCTAAAGTTTTACGTGCTTCTCAAAAAATCTAAGGGTAACATACCGCTCACTATAATTGTGTGTTTAACAACCTACCTTTCTACTCTTTAACTTGTCCAACTTCTTTTGGAGGGCGTTCACTCTGATTTCAGCCAGAATATCAAGCCATACACGAGTGCCAGCCGCTTTGTGGAGCGTATAGAAGCAGAAAAGACACTCACGAGGGCGCCGTATTTTATGACGTCGTACACCTGTTCACAGGCTAGAAAGTCGCATTTGTGGCCTTCACTGCTTCTTCCGCTTTGAATGAAAATGGCGCTGTGCAAGAGGTGGCCAGCGTGAGGAAAAGAAAACCTGTGCCGATTGCTGAATAACCGCATTAAGGGAACATACTTCAGTGAAAAAGGGAACTAGAAGTGGGGCTGTGATGGGGAAGAGGAATGGAGAATAAAGCATAGCCTAGAAACAATCAGAAAGAGAGAAATGGTAACCGGGGAAGAAGCATCTGAAAACAATACATCTTGGTCGACGGGGAGAACGAGTGGTGACGGGCCTGTGCTTCGCTCTGCCAATCTTTGCCTTTCTCAAGGACATTTCAACTAAGCACGCAAATTTCAAGTGTACATTCGAGGAAGTAAGGTGGTAAGCTGCGAAACTTACTGAAATGTTTGACTCTTATAATTTTGCCTCCATCTAAATTGATTGAGGCCCATATGCCTAGATTTAAGGACATCTTAAACAGCCCCAAAATGTCAAAATCAGAAGACCGTTACTTTGGCGTCTCTCGAATTGACATCGTGATTTTGTTAGGTTAAACTACCACAATAGTTTATTATTCACTCACGTTTTTTATTATTCATACACAAAGAACATGAAGTGTATTGTACATGAAGGCTTCATGAAGCGCATTGTATTGTGACCACTGCCCGCTCAGGAATAGGGCTATCTACACAGGGACGGTACTTCGAGTGAGCGTACATTGTACGCCCTCAACAGTCTCGTATTGAACTTGAGCGGCGCTGAAGCTGTCCGCGACGTGGCTGATACTGCAGCGATTCAAACCAGTGAGAGTCAATCTGCGCCTTCAGGTGCAGGTGTGACGTGTCTGCAGTTCCCAACACTTCGTGAACGTATTTACGGGTAAATTCTTATTGAATTTTTGTAACTGTGCAGCGTGAAGGAGGATATGTGGTGAACCTCGGATTCATTGTCTACCAGGGAGATGAGGTATGTTCAATACGTGGCACTTGTGCACATTTTTGCTCGTTCTTCAGTGTAGTTCACTAATGGGCACGAATTCTGCCCATTATCGGCCATGACTGATAAGCAAACGAGTAGGACTAATTTATTTCTTCATTACTCACTTTTTATTAATACTGCGCTGAATTATTCTTACATATTGCGCTTTGGGCTTTTGAAAAGCTTACGCTACCAAGAACAAAATAGCATTTCAATAAAATACTCATTTTGTAACAAGCCACGTTCACCTGTCACTATTTCAAACACAGGACAAGTATTTGTGACGAGAAATTATATTTTCAACGTAGATAACTATAGAGCCCCTTCACAAATGGTGAATTCGGCTGCCCTCGGCGTCATATGAGGTACCGAAAAAATTGCGTGACCGAAGTCACCCGGATAACTCACGGACAGGTCCTGCCCCACGCTTTCTTTTTGTAATATAGTCGTTGTGTCATGCGGTCTGTTGCATAGAGATGGTGTCATTGTTCAGAGTCGTTGTCATAGAAAGATACACTTTGCATCACAACTGCTCATTACTATAGAGTGTTCTAATAGTGAATTTTTAATCGAATTCATATGGAAGAGTACCAAATAGTAGCAAAAACCATCAAATATCATGTCAGTCATTGAAGGAAAAAGACTTTGTTAAGAATAAAGAAACAAAAAACTGAGATGCGCTCATGTACTCGAACAAATAACGTCCAGACTGCCTGCTGCGGAAGCACTCCAGCTTGTCATGCCAAAACACAAAAAGTAACACGTGGCTGGGATTGAGTCTCTCTGGCTTGAATGCGAAGCAGTTTATTGCAGTTGAAAAAAATAAGCTCCATGGTCACCTCAGTAGCCGGGACTCAAAGTTATTTCGATTTAAGTTTGGCGATACCTCCCTAAAGTGTACCTTTATCTTTCTACTATTTCAAAGAATCATTATTTCTTTGTGTCAGGAGCTCATTGAAGTATTTTTGAACTTTTCGAGTGAAGTATCTTTGACTGAAGCAATGAAGTATTTTCCAAACTCTGTGCTGAGTGGTGATAGTGTTATATTACAATGCAGCGCCAATAAGGGTTCTTGACCTCTGTGTGCTGCCTATTTTTTGACGCTAGCCGTTCCACAGTGTTCAAGAAATTACCCTAGCCTATTTAGCACGAGCCGTTACACACAGCAATGAAATATTGTCTTTTAAATTAAACGTGCGCTCGCTTTAAAAAACTTTCAAATAATATCTGCTGTAACGACTTCAGTGATTGTCTTACCCAATCTAAAATAACTGAGGTGCATTATTAGCCTTTCTTACATTTCAAATATTTATCCTGTAAAATAATTGGAAATTGCAAATGCTAAATGTTGGAAAGTGCAGCTGAATTATTCACTGAAGTAATATTCGATGCACACAGTCGCGCTGTTATATTCTGTACTGGACATTGTTATTTGGAATATTTGCGTATGGAATTAAATTGCAACTGGCGTTGAACTTCTGTTCCCAACCGCCTATTATACACACAAATTCCAACGTCAGTTTGCGCATGTACTGATTGGTTCCCTTCTTCTATCCCGACTCATTGTGCTGATCACCTAGCTTTTTCCATAGAAGCACCGACTCGCCCAAACATAAACTTCATAAAAGATTATGCTTATAGGCAGCCCGAATTTTTTTCTAGTCAGTATGATCAGAATGTTATTTGAACTTTTTATTGAACTTCAATTATCTATTTTTGGCAGATGGTTGAAAAATGCCTCACCACGATTTTCACACCCCAAGGTCGTTCACCTGACAGAAGACTGACCATCACAAAATTTTGGTGTAGAAAAAGTTTTTAATAAAGCCTTGACGTCTTGAATTTAACTCATGTTAGGCAGAAATTATGAATACAAAATGGGTCTCTATAAAGGGTCTCTTTTCACTCTGTCTTAATTTTCGGAGCCTGTGTACACCATCGAATTCGGCGCTAGCCAGATAAATGTTTAACTTTGAAGAGCGGAACTCGATCATTCTTCTTTCAGATGCTGCCCAGCTCTCGTTAGGACTATCTTGTTCTAAGAAAATAAAAGCAGGTTACACTGTTTCTGTCTGTTTTCATTATTGTTGCACCTGGAGACAGATTCAGTCAAATTATCTAAAATTTAGCGCACGGCAACCGGAGTCGCAGCGGTAACAGTAGTAAAACTTGACGTGAGGGTTGATTCAAGCTTGGCAGTGCGTTCATTCAAAAGAACAACTTCAGTCGTAGAAGCCGTCAGTTTTGCAATCGCGTTGCCTAACTGCCCTGACAAAGCTGCAGGACCTTCCTGTGAATCTGTATTTGTGCATAAATGTGACAAAGAGTTAAGTGTTAGCCCTGGTCATGGGCCCAGGCTTCAATTCAACCTCACAACATAACCGAACAACGTAAGCAGCGTTTTGAAGAAGAGCACACAAAGGTGAGACATTGTCGACAATGATAGTCTCAAAGCATTACACCATTTAGCGGGGCGTGACAACGTAATGAAACCGTGGTTGCTACGTCTAACAAAGACAGTGTCATATGTTTGTCGTGAAGTTTCCTTGACCAACGTACGACTGGAGGGCTATTCTCTGTCAGACTGAGAGGATATCATTGGTAAGCCTCACACACGGGTAATATGAGCGCGTATAATATCCATTCTACAGATATAGCTGACTCGTTGCATCCCTATTTCCACCACATTCGTTTTATACTCGCGAGGTTTTATTGGCGAGTAAAATATACGACGCGGCTGGTCATTTTATTGATTTTGGATTTTTGTATATAAGGTGACGGTGGCACTTAAGCTAACGGGGACGCGAAAGGAAACATGAAAGAGCGTATATAGGTGTCATCGCAATAGAATAAGACATTAGTTCTTATGGGTAGGAAGACATGGGAAATGTTGTAATGAATTTGACCAGGTGTAGTTGACTTTGGGATATACATAGTAAAAAAATTTAGTATGTATAGGCAGTGTCACAAATATTTAATACAGATGCACGTAGTCTTACGAACATCAGCAGGCAGAAACATAGATGGACCTTTCTTTGTTCCGCTGTGGAATTTGCTGTACTAAATACGAACATGGTGCACACAAGATGAGGTTTACACATCGATAAGGTCACTTATAAGCACGTTCACCTTAGTGGTTTGTCGTATTGCATAAATGTTAGGTCGCAGCATCGCAGCAAACATATTATGGTGGCGATGATCTCCTTTTACTTGTGGAAAAAGTAGCCACTACTAGCCGGTGATGTGTAGTGTTTGTTGAAAACAGAACAGGATGACTGCGAAACCGTGTAATCTTCGCTAGCACTTCTTGAAGCAACAATTAGTGTTTGTAGTCGAAGCGATAGCTTAGCGCGTTGGGAGCATGCTGCGTGTCAGTGTGCCTGGACGCGTGCCGCACGTTGACAAGCGAACGGGATGGCGTCCTGTGTGGCTGTCAACAGAATTGCTTCTGCGGGCAGCCCTGGCGCGGGCCTATGCATGACAATGTGGCATGCAGCCACAGTCTAGCTGATACATAGCCGCTGCTGTGCGACTTCGCTTCAGCAACCCATCAGCCCCGTATCGCTTAGTGTCAGACCCAGCGACCCTGAAGATATATTATTGGACATGAAGCAACCGAACAAGAATTCTATGGTTGTCATGGCTGCGTCATAATCACACTGATAGTAAAATTGTTCTCAACTAGTTCAGTGAGCAGAGCAAAACTGAAAGGTGCATGGCATGCCATTTTTTTTTCTTTCAATACACGCTTCGTGAGCTGAATTATTTCCATAGCAGGTCCTCTAAAGCTTAATTGCTGCAAAATTGTTGCTTAGGCTGCGAACCATTGAAAGTTTGCTTTTAGTACCTGCATAGAAAATATTTAGCTCGTCTTTCGGGCGCACAAAATGTCCAATAAGAAGCAATTTTAACGCTTTACTGTGTATTCGAACACGGCTAAAGAAGGTATTCTGATATACATTCTTTTATTGATGTTTTGGCCAGGCACCTACAAAAGCTGGCTAAGAATTGGCGAACGCCAGTCGAGGCAGTAAGTACATCTGACAGAGAGAGTTGTTTTTTCTGTTGTTTTTTGGAGGCGCAGATTGAAGGTCTACATTCTGAAGCGCTACATCTTAAATCCCCGATAAGTTGCGCAGGCGAATCGCCTATACAATATAGTTTCAAAATACAGTTTAGATATGCATGTGTGTCTGGTTATCGTAATGAAAAACGGGAGAACATCCTTCATCGTTACTTTTCTTCACTGCAAACTTTTTATACATAGTGCCGACTTACCATTTCAGCTTCTGTACACACTCATCGAACACAGCATTTCAGTTTCTGGAGCATTAAATTACCCGTAGAGTCAGTATTTTTCTAAGTGCCACATTATAGCTTTGCGGTGAAGCTTCTTCTATCATAATATGCCCTTGCGGCTGGTAACGACAGATGTGTGTCCAATGGCATACAATCGAGCAAAGACATCGTGAAGGATACGATTTCGGTATTTTCGATTTCATTGCGGCGGAAACAATTGTGTTTGGTCTGACTAGAAGGGATCTGCCAACACGTCATGAAACAATCAGTAATAGTAGTGGCAATAGCTAATTATTCCAACGACAGCATTCCGATGAAAATAGCAAGGTGATGACACAACACTGAGAATATAATGAAAGCAGAGAATTTTAAGAGTACACTGTTCTATAGTTAAAAAGGCGCTTCAAAAGCCTTCTGCGCATTCACATTACTGTCGCAGTAAGCACCAATTTTCTGCGGATAATTCATTGTTTCGTAGCCGCAGAAAGTAACATCCACAACCCTTTCATGCCATTACGTATTTTGAATATAGGTTTTGTGTGGTACAGGTGTTTGTGCTACGTTTCCATTGTTACTTTTGTTACGTGTTTGCCGTTCATCATGACGCTTTCGTTACCGTCATCCTTACCATCTTCTCATCACGTTCAGTTTTACCTAAATTTTTTGTGCCTACCAGGGCCATAAATTATCCTCCATGTTTTCGATCTCCGTGTTAGCGATTTCAGTACCAACAAGATTAGTAATGCAAAGTGAAATTGTGCTAAGATCTACACGCACATTATGTCTCACTATAAGCAAACATTTGCAACAACAAAAGAAATTTCTGTATAAGATGTCGGAGGCACACAACTTAAACTGCCCCTAGAGATAGACAGCGCTAAGAAACTTCTGCGCATTGACGATGAGTTGTACAACGTACTACAGACTACATATTTTAAAATACTGTTTCAGCTATTTTGTTGCTACTTCAAGCTCCAGCCGATTTTTGAATGGTATATCACGGAAAATGAAGAAGAAAGAATCAAGGTGGCAACTGTAGAGGACCACTCTTCAGCATATTCAATGTGTGTGTATTCAATAGAGCATATGTTTCCAGAGTAACGCAGCTGTTGTTGCTGATGATTTCAAATGAGTGGCAAGAAGAAGGAGAACAGCCCCGCCATGGTGGTCTAGTGGCTAAGGTACTCGGCTGCTGACCCGCAGGTCACGGGATCAAACCCCGGCTGCGGTGGCTGCATTTCCGATGAAGGCGGAAATGTTGTATGCCCGTGTGCTCAGATTTGGGTGCACGTTAAAAAACCCCAGGTGGTCGAAATTTCCGGAGCCCTTCACTACGCCATCTCTCATAATCATATGGTGGTTTTGGGACGTTGAACTCCACATCGCAATCAAAAAAAGGAGAACAAAGAAGATAAGAAAGAAGTGTTCCAGCATGAGTAATCGAATTGACAAAAAGATGTTGGTGCAGGGCTCAGGTTAATTATTACGTGGCAGCTGTATGAAGACTTGCATTGATCGTCTATCACCATCTTTGATATTTTAAATTACGTAGCAAGGTGAAAGTGTATGTAGTCTTAAAACACATTTTACTGTTGTTCTACAGGACTTGCTTTGATACGATATTGAAAGTTTTGCCCAGCATCGAATTTCCTCGTTGCTTATGAACCACATGTAAAGAAGGTTTAGGGAATGACAATGTGTGTACCAAGGATATCGAGCTCACATTACCTGTGGACGGCAGCCACACAATTTAGACCAGTCAGAGCTGGGATAACGAAAACGTTTGCGGCGAGGGAAGGGACGTTCCCAGTTCAAGGAAGGCCCTTAGTATAATTATAATGCAAGTCATTTCCTGTTGGTTCCGATTTTAGAAATGGCGAAAATCGGGATGTCTGTTTTAAAATAGAAAGCTCTTACTCCCCGATTCAGTTTCAGTCCATAAATGGCCACTCGCAGTGCCTCACTAAAGCTTTGCCAATAGCACTCAAAGGTGCGCTTCTCATCGAAAAAAAAAAAAGCCTTCCCGAACACAAAAACGGGCCACTGTGAGCTTCACTGCAAATGTTAACGAAATACAGTAGTTTTCTGCTGATTAAGCAGCCATTCTTCTTTTGCCTTGCGTCTGACAAACCTTTCTCAATGTTGAACCGGCTGCACCTGCCTGGCATTGATAAAATCAGGGTGCACTGCGTGATGTATGGAGGTAATCTAGCAAAACCGTAGGGAGATTCGAGCTTGCCCAGAACGCAAGGCCACTGCCAAGTGGCAGTATGATATCGTTGGCAGAGAGCCTTTATGTGCATAGCATCAGAAACACTACAGTCTTTATAAACACGCAATTATACATTTTATAGCAAAGTAAGCGCCACTACGTACGCGTTCATGATGTACCTAGATATCGGCGAAATTTGTTTTAATCGAGAATTTTCATAAGTATGAACGCAGCCACTACTTCAAGATGGCTAGGCGTTGAGCAAGTGTGTAAACTTCGAAAGGGCGGCAGAATTGTGTGACAGACAGACAGACCAACTGGCCGAAATTTCTGCATTCTTGTATCACAAGCAATATTATCGCCTTTATTAGGCAATAAATGAGACGTAAATCATTCAGTTATGCCTCAAAACGTTATGTTTGGCGAAGTACGAAATAATTGCTGACTATCTAAATACACTGGCGTTTTAAGCTACAAGGTTTCAGCTGCCAAAAGAGATGAAACATCCACAATGATTCTTTTAAGAAGGCCATCCTCACGATTTATCACTGGTATTGGTCACGAGACATGTGACAGGTCACAAAACAAATAGAGTGAACACAGTCATCTTGGCGAGCTACCAGCAAGGTTTTTGTAGGCATTGTGGTTGGGGCCCTTGACTTAGGTGGAGGTTATCCATAGTAGAAATGGTGACGCTTATAAGGTCTTCGTTGCAACTGGCTGAATTATACAAGAAACATAAGGTCACGAATTCCTTTATTTTTCCTGCTGGAGAAAAGAACTGCAGCTGTTTGCATGAAGTATCATACCTTTTACAGTACATATTACGCGTATGTTTCCTGTATCCTTGGGACTTGTCATACCTCTAGTAGTGTGAGTCTCCAAAATAGCTTTTGCGCAAATAAAGAAACTAGCCTTTTGCAGGAATCAAACAGTCTTGGGACAGCTATTATTACTCAGCAAGTATTACAATATGCGAAAACACACAATGTCGCTATAGAATATTTATTTATATGACAATCGCAGGCTTTTATGTCAACATCAGCATCATTTCTTCAACTTTTGCGCCGATTTTTCACGTGTGGGATGCGATAACTGGCGTGGGAAACGCTAGTGGGTTGAAAAAGCTACGTCACTATATTTCATTGCGAGATATTGCCTATCGAGTTACACGCGCACTTAAGGGGAGATAGGCTGTCATTAACAGAAAGAACTGTACCAGTTGTTTGTCAATGGACGAATCATTGTGCATCTGGATATTATGGTATGCAGTTTAAACCAGGCGTACATAGATGTGGTCATACTGAAGACTTTTTACACGGTACATAAATCTCCGGAGGTGACCCTAATCGCTGACTCAGGCTGCTGGACGGGGCAGACGCCTACGTGCTCTCGTCAAGGTGAATTCATTGAGTTATGTTTGTGTTTCGCAGTCTGTGGAAGCAAGTGTTAGAGGTGACGTAAGAAATATATAAGTCAGGCCTGCTCTGCCAATAGCCAGAAATTTTTCATGAAAGAACAGCATAAAATTAGCATTCTTTGTGTCCTGCGTTTTACAGCACTATGATTTATTTTTACACTGCGCCACTTTATCAAGTTCCGCTACACGCATCTTCATAAAACGCTCGATGTACTGGCAACGCTGGTCGAAAATCGCAGATGGGTACGCTCAACAAGGTCAACGCTGTATTTTCGATTGGCGCTGTGCTGAAGTTCTTTGATTGTGGCGTTGGATCACGTTGCTTCATCGAAGGTGAAAAGGTACTGGCCGCGAACTGCTTCATTCTCATCAACATAACCAATTTCACTGATGAAACGGCGGAAATAGAGCTGCTGTTTGCGAAAACAACGAGTCTCCAGCGATTCGCTTCAGATTTACTTCAAGTTGAAGAACCTGTCCAGTGAACCCGAGGTTGCAGAAGGAAACTGCTTCTGAGTCTAGGGCATCTCCTAAAGGTGCAAGCACTTGTGTGCTGTGCTGCTACAGGCAAGGCCTTCACAGTTATCGAGACCTCGTGCTGTCGACAGCTTGTATCGCATTGAGTTCCGTTGTCCCGTCGAAAGCTAAATGCAAATAACATTCACTCTATTACAAAACGGAGCTATATCTGGGTTAATGTATTTTAGTTAGGGCAAAGCGTAGTTTTCATTCTAATGGGAGTGCTTCCTTTTGGTCGCTGGTCCGTGTTTTTTGCTTTTCAAAGAAGCCGTATGCTTCCGAACGTTTAATCGTTCGTGTTGGCAGTTGTTGCATTCATTGATTGATGATTGATATGTGGGGTTTCACATCCCAAAACCACCATATGATTATGAGAGACGCCGTAGTGGAGGGCTCCGGAAATTTCGACCACCTGGGGTTCTTTAACATGCACCCAAATCTGAGCACACGGTTCTAGAACATTTCCGCCTCCATCTGAAATGCAGCCGCCGCAGCCGGGATTTGAGCCCGCGTCCTGCGGGGCAACAGCCGAGTACCTTAGCCACTAGACCACCGCGGTGGGGCGCAAATCTCAGCCGTGCAATCCTGTTGAAATTATTCATAAAAACAAAAATTGTATCAAACCAATGTACATTATTCTTGAAGTAAACCGGTTAGGTTTCCGGAAAATGACGATGGGTTATTCAGTGGAATGCCGACAAATGCGACACTCGGAATCCAGCCTTTTTCAACCTAAGTTGCACAGCTTTGCCTCGGAGAGGAACCAAGCCATACGCCCGCGAGTCGGATGCTTCAAAAGTGTGAACGATTGCTTTGCGCAGTTACTCTTGAATTTCTCGCAAGTTGACGAACATAATTTGTTGGCGCGCCGCGTTCAATGAGAACACAACACAGTCTGTATACAAGGTGCCCCAGAGTTAAAAAATATGCTGATACACGTAAATACGACGTGACCAAACGCATTTTGCTCACCGTTGCTTAAAGTTATTCACACTGTTTTCGTGTTATCAAATATTGTGGATTTAGATTTGTTAGATAATTGATTGATTGATTGATTGATTGATTGATTGACTTGTGGGGTGTAACGTCCCAAATCCACGCTTTGAGTATGAGAGACGCCGTAGTGGTGGGCTCCGGAAATTTCGACCACTTGAGGTTTTTTAAGGTGCACTCAACTTTGAGCACATGGGCCTACACCATTTCCGCCTCCATCGGATATATTTAATTAACTGCGTTTTCAAAAAAGTAACATAGATAAAGAAATAAATGAGAAAGTCGTAGATCGGTTCGCAAAACGTCTGATTAGACAGTTCTGAACTTTATATCCGGAAAGTATTAGTGTTTTAGTCCTTATTACAAATGCCCGCGAATTACAAAAAAATTCCACGTGACAAATCCGCTCGTGCGCCAGTGCGCACAATGATTCTAGTGCTCCCTGACGATCCGCGTATGAACGGCCATATCGTTTGCCCCATTGTGCTGTCTTGGTAGGGCCGCAACGATGGTAGTGGCATAACAATGAACACGTTTTGCTATCTGCCACAAATTCACTGCGATTGCTTATCGCTGTGATTAACCGATACGAGGGAAGCCTATCGTTGGTACTTGGAGCGTTATGGAGCACTAGGATCATGTGCGCACTGACGTGCGAGCGGGTTGGTCTTGTGTTATTTTTTGTATTTCGAGGGCATTTGTAATAGCTGAAAAAACACCAATATTCAACAGATATAAAGTTCAAAACTATCTATTTCGACATTTTGCGAACTGATCTACAATTTGTATTGAAATTGTGATCCGTATTTTTTTCTTCAAAAGTTGATTATATAAAGACACCTGATTAACCAATATTTCAAAACACGAAAAATTCTCTAACTCCAGGCCACGGTGGGCAATATGCATTTCCTCGCGTCGTAACTACGTGCTCCGGTATGTTTTTATGCTCTGGCTAAAGTTAGGTGAGACACCCTGAATACACTGCACAGCAAAGGTAGACTTGAACATCATACGTTCGCTCATAACAAGTATATTTCAAATTTCACTACCACAGTTCACGTGGAAGAAATGTACGTCAATGGCAAGAGTGTAGCGAGCAACTTTTAAGTGAGGTGCGTCCATTTTTTATCTAAATTCGTGCATGCGTTTGTGCACGTGTTACACTCACGCGCAAAATAAAAAAAAATTTCGAGGGGAAGGTTTATAGCAGCTTACATGGGGAATTGGTGGAGCTAGACTTGCGCAGAAAACAAGCATACTCAAAAAATACACTCATACAAATACCGCAACAAAGCTCACAAAGTGCATGCTTATATAAACGAAACTATACACTACGCTTACGGAAGCCCAAGTATTGACAAGAATGCACACACGTTACATAATAATGTACGCCTCGGGGAGATTGAAGTTATGAACCAATTGATTAGAGCAAACCACGATAGCGTCAGCCACCTTCTTTCTCATGCATAAGTTCCTCATCAACGCCGTTCTCCGTCGTGCGTCGTCCGCGTCCTTCAGTAAGTGATAACACGACACGTTGCCATCTTTTTGCTGCGATGGCACGCGTTCCAGCAATGCCTCCTAGAAAAAAATGCTATGCCTTGAACGTGAGCTGTGAACGTGCTGCTCTACCCTCAGATCTTACCGTCCCCTCCGGTACGAAGGCAAATGTCTCTGGCAGCCACCCCCTGCGAACCCAGCAATGCTCTCACAGTTGCCTCCGAGAAGCGGTGATGCTACGTGACAGAGTGGTACGGTAATGTCACGTGACTGAGCGGTACGGAGGTGCGCGGTTACACGGCGCGACCGGTCACAACAGGCGGCAGGAGGTCGACCTCAGAGATTGCATGCTGGCAGGAAGCTCCCAACAGAAAAGAGAGCGATGCTTTAGGCATTGTTTTAGGGGCGAAGCTCCTTAAAGCGGCACCCGTTCGTTCCTCGTAGTCGTAGTCCTAGTCATAGTGTGTGACCAGTGCTACATTTTGACCTGCAAGGTCGTGCTGGTGGGTGATTTTCACCTGTGCTTTGCTGAACATTAAAAAGTTCGTGGTGCGCGCGTAAACTAAAAGCCGACTGCTCCTGTCTCTCATTCCCCATTAGCAGCCATTGGCATGTACATTGAGCACTATCTGAAAAGAAAGGGTTGCTACGTTATACTCACTGGGTGTAGCCTCCTTAGTTTTAGAAAGGGTTAGCGAGCGTTCAGCCGCATTGCCATGAATACAATGAACTAGACTATGCCATGAACTCGAGGTGGTTGAATGTAAGAAGTAGACCCGAAGCGCAAGCCGTAAGAAAGTGTGCGTGTGCCACCTCTCGTTTAGTCCTTGGAATGTCCGCTGGATGGCGGTGCTTCTAATGGAAAATATTATGATGAAAAGATGCGAGATGGTGGTACTTTGAGTGTTGAATAGATGGACTAACGGACACACAGAAAGAAACATGGATGGACGCATCAACGGACACAGGGATGGATGCATGGACGAACGCAGGGACGGCCGCACGAACAGATGCACGCACGGACGGGCGGATGGACGAATGGATGGTCACAAAGACGGACGCATGGACGGACGGAAGCAAGAACGAATGGACGGACGAATGCTTCGCCCCACTCTCCATCATTCACTCCGTGAATGTGCTGCCATTTTTTTTTAGGAGCCGTTGGTGGCAGCATACAGCAATGGTCTTTTGGCTTCGCATCCTTCTTTTCCGAGTTCACGCAAGCGCGTTGCCAAACTAAACAAAGCATGTGGCCGCTTCTGAACCCACGCAACGTGGTGAGATATCACCTTGCAAGTTTGACCTTATTGCGCCGGAATTTAAACAGTAGCTGCGTGTTACTGGTACCTGCCTTAGGAGCGCGATCCTGGAGACTTACAAAGATGATTGAAGGTGAGTGCACGATGACGCACTGAGCAACTGAAAGGATAGTGACTGGTGCCACCATAATGAAAAAGAGCTGAATGGGTGAGATAACAAATAACTATTAAGGATATCTTGGTCAAAACAAAAGAAAACACAACATACCAATGATGATGAAGCAGTGAAGTAATGGGATCGTTCGGAATCGTTCGTGACATTAGCAACGCACGCATAAAAAATCTATGCAGTTATATACCACGTTTATTTGTCATAATTTGTGAACTATGTTAAGTCGTGAATTTTGTTTTGCCTTCATTATTACAGCTTTATGGCATCATATCTAGTCCGAAGTTGGCAACTACAAAGCCTGGTCACGTTCTCCACGTGGCGGTTCGTAGTTTCTAGTCATATGAAATGCATCGTAGACTTGTCGTTCGTGTTGTTGTAAATAAATACCAACACGTTGTTCCTGTAACGAATAACTATTCAATTATGAAGGAACAAAATTGCGACACAGATACACAATGAGTAAAAGAGTTTTTCTCGACACGAAGCGTTATCTGCGACTGACTCCGCCACTGCCTCGTTTTTTCCGCTCTCCCATTCCTCCGGGGGTCAAGCGTTGTCCCGCGCTCTCCTTTCTCTTCACCTGCAGCTTTCCCTCGGTGTCAGGTTACAACCAGCTCATCGCGTCCCGAGCTCACCCTCGAGGCATTAAAATGGGCTGTTTTCTTGGGCCTCAGGACCATACACTAACTTTCTCCTGCATTCGCTACTTCCAAGAATTTTGTTCGAAACAAGAAGACTTTAGCATATCGAGACGTCATGTACCGAATGATCCAGTCGTGCGTAATCACGGTAGTCACTATCTTGATCCTCATCAGCGTAATCGTCTAGCCGTATTGTTGGTGCGTTGCATGTGCTGTTCCGTGACATCAGAAAGAGAATTGGTCATCTGTAACGCGCTAATTCTTTTTCGTCATCAGCATCATCGTCATCATTGTCACCGGTGGCGGCTACGGCACAAAACGCCAATGGACAAGCCTTGACCACAAGTAGCTTCGCCCCTAAAAAAGAAATGAACATAGGCAGGGCACGTAGCACGTAGCCCTAATAGTCGCTGGTCATTACAGGTAAGTAGCTGAATTTCAAGGGAAAGGAAACACACAAGAAGAAGGGAGAGCGTTAGGTGGGCTTATGAGATGAGGTGGGCCGAAAGTTATGCAATCTCGTTTCTTAAAACTACCAACTGATGTGCGCAAAGGCCCTAAAAACCAGTTGCAACGAAACAGATTCTCTCAATATTTCCACTGTAAATCTATTCCACACGTATATATAGCTCATTACAAATGCAAGCAATTTAAGCTTACACCCTGCTACAATTTGAAAAATTGGTAGCCACATCCTACCGATCGATCAGTGACAATCAGTGAGTGTGACAAACATTTGCACGGAGGAATTAGCAATACAAGTCTCCTCAACAGTGCTTTAGTCTATTCATAGAAGACAGTGACAGTCGTACAATGAAATGTTGGCGTATGACGTTTCATAGTTTTAAACAGCCTCAAAGCATTGGGATGAAGTACATAAACTCTGTACTGCGCTCTTCTGTGGCAGTGAAATGATTGTACTTCAGGTTTAATGTAATTATCAAAGTGACCCTAAAGTGAAAACAATTACACAACGATATACTGGGAGTTCATACATAGTTCATTAGGTCTTACAGTTAAAGGTTGACGCCTGCGCCATCCAGTTATCACATATTGCCACATGGTTTGCTTGGGTGAGATCGAAGAGTGAAAGAAGACAAAGACGATCTCTCTGAGCCGCTGCTTGAGTAGTCGACTAAACGAGCCCATTTTTTATCAAGTTTGTCGAGAGTAACGTGACAAGACTGGTGGAGTTGCTGGGTACAACGTCTCGCAATCCACCCGATGCCCAAGACCCCGTCCAGCAGCCGGAACACAAGCCCTGCACCCGTGGACACTCCTGTTCATAGAGTAAGCCGCCGCCAACGAGGCCTACCGCCTGAGACACCAACCACTGACGCAGCGACTATGACTTCGACACAAGATCCCATGCAAGCTCCGACACCTTCCACGCCGATCTACTGCACCGTCCAGAACCCGCTCATGCCTAGCCCCTTTCACGGAGCGCAGCATGAAGATGTTGACGACTGGCTGAGTGAGTTCGAACGTGTCGCAGCGATCAATTACTGGTATGATGCCGCGAAGCTCCGGAACGTGTACACGTGCCTAAAAGACGGTGCCAAGACGTGGTTTTTGAACAGGGATGATGTTTTGACATCTTGGCGCGAGTTCCAGCGTCGCCTCCTGGAGACCTACAGGAGTCCCGACCGCCGCGAACGGGCGGAGCGTGCACTCCAATCACGCATCCAGATGCCCAACGAGACCGTCTCGATGTACGTCGAGGACATGACACGGCTTTTCAAGCGAGCGGATCCTGCTATGGCAGAAGAAAAAAAGTTGCGCCACCTCATGCGTGGTGTGAAGGAACAACTTTTTGCTGGTTTGGTGCGTAGTCCCCCCAAAAGTGTTGCTGAGTTCCTTACTGAAGCGGCAACAATGGAGCGAGTACTGCACCAACGGTCTGCCCAGTTTGACCGTCAAGTGAATGCTGCCTCAACTCCCGAGATTTTCGCCACCCCTGGGAGCAAGAGCCCCGAATGGATTCGCGAGATCATTCGATCTGTCGTCCGGGAAGAAATGGAAAAGATGTACGGGACAAGGCAAATCGATGTTGGGTCTATCACCAGTGTCATCCGCGACGAGGTCCAGCAGGTGCTGCACGCCCATCGTTTTCCGCCCACGTCGGTTGATCTGGAAACGGCTCCTGTGTCTACTGACAGTCGCCGTCGTACGTACGCGGAAGCCTTGCGATCTGCCACTCCTCTTTCGGGTCAAGGAGTCCCGATTAAGCCAGTGCCGCACGTCCCGATCCAGACAGTGCCGCGCGTCCCGATCCAGACAATGCCATACGTCCCGATCCAGACAATGATGCCGTCAGTCGCGATTCAGTCAGCGCACGCTGATTTGGACATCGATAGTCGCCGTATACCGACGCGCAAGTCTGATCTCTGGCGTACGCCATACAGACGACCCCTCTGCTATCATTGCGGTGAGGCTGGTCACATTTACCGCGAATGCCCATACCGGCAACTTGGACTGCGCGGATTTTCCGTCAATTCCCCTCGTCCCCGAATTGGTCAAAGGCCAAGGGATATCGAAGAATATCTCGCGCAACAGCGTGCACCCTTTACACGACGGCAATCGCGGTCACCATCTCCGAGGAGACCCGCAGCCACTGGGCCACGTTTTGGGGTGACGGCACGGGAACGCTCCCCGAGCCCTCGTCGGGAAAACTGAAGGCAGCGGCCTTCGGGGGCAAGGTCGCTGGGACTCAAAGTGCGGAAGACCTCCCATCGATGCTTGCACGCAACGCCGAAGGCATTTCGTCAGAGAATAATCGCAGTGCCGAAGAAACGCCGACATCCGCATCTGAACTTAGTGACCGCGTGTCGCTCGACATACCTGTGCTGGTTGACGGTCTTCAGGTCAGTGCATTGGTAGACACTGGTGCAGACTATTCGATCATCAGCAGGAGGCTAGCGAAAGATCTCAGAAAAGTGATCACGCCGTGGAATGGAACGCGAATTCGAACAGCTGGAGGACACGTTGTAACACCGCTGGGTCGCTGTACCGCAAGAGTGAAAATTCGTGCGTCAACGTTTGTGCTCAGCTGCCTCGTTCTCCCCGACTGTTCGCGTCAGCTGATTATCGGCATGGACTTCCTTCGGGAATACGGTGCCATCATAAATCTCCGTGAGCGCATCGTTACCTTCTCGACTCAAGGCGCAACAGATCGAGACGCCGATAACTGCTGTAGACTTGCGCTGCGTGTTGCTGACGACAGTGTGACGCTGCCACCTCGAGCAACTGTTCCCATCGAAGTCACTTGTGAAGACTTCCAAGACGGCGACGTGGTGGCTGAAAGCAACTTATCACTTCTGCTGCTCCAAGGTGTATGCGCCGCCCGAAGTGTAGTGCGCGTCCGTGACGGACAGTCAACGATACTAGCTACGAACTTCAATTACGAGCACCGGCATCTTTTCCGTGGAACCACCCTAGCCTATGGAGAACCTGTTGCCGACGTCACGGAGTGCTTCGCGTCCGAGGAAACGCATGAGGATAAGGAATTTCTAGACCACATCGACATCAATTCGACGCTGTCAGACGAGAGAAAGGCTGCACTTCACGACCTTTTAAGGGAGTTTAGATCTTGCTTCGCCTCTTCTTCTAAAGTCCGTCAAACTCACCTCACGAAGCATCGAATTATTACCGACGATGACGTCCGCCCCATTCGGCAGCAGCCTTATCGCGTTTCTGCCAAAGAACGCGAGGCTATTCAGACACAAGTAAAAGAGATGCTCGATGACGGGATTATTCAACCATCCAGCAGCGCTTGGTCCTCGCCAGTCGTTTTAGTAAAGAAAAAAGACGGAACGCTGCGATTCTGTATTGACTACAGGAAGCTTAATAGCGTCACAAAAAAGGACGTCTACCCGCTTCCACGAGTAGACGACTCCCTCGACAGGTTACGACGTGCGAAGTATTTTTCGTCCATCGATCTAAAGAGTGGCTATTGGCAAATTGAAGTGGATGAACGAGACCGAGAAAAAACCGCGTTTGTGACTCCAGACGGACTTTACGAATTCCGAGTTCTTCCCTTCGGCCTCTGTTCTGCACCAGCCACTTTTCAGAGGATGATGGACACAGTTCTCACTGGCTTGAAGTGGCAAAGCTGCCTTGTCTACCTCGATGATGTGGTCATCTTTTCCGAGAGCTTTGAAGAACATCTGAAGCGTCTGAGAAAGGTTCTGGAAGCCATTCGCACAGCTGAACTTACGCTGAAACCCCCAAAATGCCATTTCGGCTATGAAGAGCTGAAATTTCTGGGACATGTCATTAGTGCAGATGGAGTGCGACCTGATCCAGACAAAACTGCTGCTGTCGCCGCCTTCCCTGTCCCATCAGATAAAAGAGCAGTACGCCGTTTCCTCGGCTTGTGCGCGTATTATCGCCGATTTATCGCCAACTTCTCTAAGATAGCTGAACCTCTTACGCGACTCACCCGAGATGACGTACCCTTTACTTGGGGCGTAGAACAAGATACAGCGTTCACAGAGTTACGACAAAGAATGCAAACAGCCCCTGTTCTTGCCCATTTTGATGAGGACGCTGCTACAGAAATTCATACAGATGCCAGCAACGTCGGACTTGGCGCTGTCCTTGTACAACGACACGGTGGCGTTGAGCATGTGATAGCTTACGCCAGTCGTACTCTTTCTCGAGCTGAGACCAACTATTCTACGTCAGAAAAAGAATGCCTCGCAGTCGTGTGGGCGACGACCAAATTTCGGCCTTACCTCTACGGTCGTCCCTTCAAAGTGGTGACTGACCACCACTCGCTCTGCTGGCTGGCAAATCTCAGAGATCCATCCGGCCGTCTCGCACGGTGGAGTTTGCGTTTGCAGGAGTTTGACATTACGATTGTGTACAGGTCAGGGCGCAAACACGAAGACGCCGACGCGCTTTTTCGAGCACCTGTGGGGAACGCTGTCAGGGGCTCCGAAGATGAAGATGCCTTTCTCGGAGCAGTTAGTGACTCCGAATTTATGTCAAAGCAGCGGGCAGACGATGAATTACGCCCAGTCATTGATTCCCTGGAAGGCCGCAACTCTAAGGTCCCTCAACACATTGCTCGCGAACTGTCCTCTTTTTGTCTAAGAAGAGGCATTCTTTACAAGAAAAACGCCCGTGGTAGCGACAAGGCTTTCCTACTCGTTGTTCCTACCGACATGCGTGATGAAATCCTTCTGGCGTTCCACGACGAGCCCACGTCAGGACATTTGGGCTATTCACGAACTCTCGCCCGAGTACGCCAACAGTATTACTGGCCGCGACTATCAACTAGTGTACATCGATATGTGAAAGGCTGCCGTGAGTGCCAGCGTCGCAAGACTCCGCCTGTGAGACCCGCGGGCCTGCTCCAGCCGATCGCACCACCACGGACACCGTTTGACCTCGTGGGAATGGACCTTCTCGGGCCCTTCCCTTTGTCGTCCTCTGGGAAGAAGTGGATTATAGTTGCGACAGATTATCTCACGCGTTATGCTGAAACAAAAGCGTTACCCCGTGGCACGGCCTCTGAAGTCGCGCAGTTCTTCGTGCACCAAATCGTCCTACGGCATGGTGCCCCGTCATGCGTGATTACGGACAGAGGGACGTCGTTTACAGCACGAATGATGGAGGACATTTTTAAACTGAGCTGCACAAGTCATCGAAAAACAACGGCTTATCATCCGCAATCCAATGGACTGACAGAGAGGCTTAACAAGACCATAGCGGACATGCTGTCAATGTACGTGGACGTACAACATAAAACCTGGGACGAGATTCTTCCATACATCACGTTTGCTTATAATACGGCAACGCAAGAAACAACGCGATTTCCGCCTTTCCGACTTGTTTACGGACGCAACGTGCGAACCATGCTCGATGCTATGCTTCCGTGCGACGAAAGCAATGAACTTGCTCAAGATGCTGAGCAATACACTCAATACGCCGAAGAAGCTCGTCAGCTAGCTCGCATAAACACCAGGCACCAACAAGATGCAGACGCGCGACGTTACAACCTCCGCCATCGAAATATCACCTACCACCCTGGGGACCGAGTGTGGGTGTGGATCCCTGTCCGGCGACCAGGCTTATCCGAAAAACTCCTAAGCCGTTATTTTGGACCGTACAAGGTTCTTAGACGAATCACAGATCTTACCTACGAGGTATTTCCGGACGGCGCAGCGTCTTCTCGTCGACAGCTTCGGCCTGAAACCGTGCATGTCCTTCGGCTGAAGCCCTACTTCACACAGTAGCCCTTGTGGTTTCACGTGCTACGACATGCCGTGACATTGCGCTGCCGCTGCTGTTTGTGTTCTCGTGTGTTTTTGTGCCCTTTCTTTTTGCGCTTGGCGGAAGCGTTGGCGAAACTTCCTCATTTGCGCTGCGAGTAGTGGCACTCTCCCTCTTTTGGTTCTCTGTATCTGCGTGTGTATGCCTTCATTTTTTTTATTTACGAGCATCGAGTCGATTCTTTCAAAGGGGGGGACTATTGCCACATGGTTTGCTTGGGTGAGATCGAAGAGTGAAAGAAGACAAAGACGATCTCTCTGAGCCGCTGCTTGAGTAGTCGACTAAACGAGCCCATTTTTTATCAAGTTTGTCGAGAGTAACGTGACAATATTTGCCCTAAAATTCATGGATACAGTTTTTCTGTGCATGCTTCAGTGATATCTGTGAATTTTTTGTATTGAAATATTATGAAGACTGTAATTGCGTCAGCCAGCAAAAGAATGAGTAATAGAAAAAATTCTCTGTATACCTATTGATTGATTGATTGATTTGATATATACGTTGGATTTAACGTCCCAAAACCACCATATGCTGTATACTGAGGAGAGCATGCAGCAGCACCTGCTGCACGGAAGGCCTCAGTGTACGAGAGGGTAAATTTCCGTGCATTCTTCTCCTGGTGAGGTGTCGCGTTGTATATTGTAAAATTTCCGCATGCGTTGCATGACTAAACTTCATGTCTCGATCACAACAGTGACCATTTAATCATTTACGGACATAACACAGTTTTTTCATTGTAATACACAACAATTGTATTTATATAACTCAACGAATTGCAAGAGAGGTGTGAAAAATTGTCAAGTTTGTAAACTACAGGTTTCAGCGGAAACTTTGATGCTGCTTATCTGACTGCTGGTGAGCTTTTGCAGTGAAAGCTTCGAAGCTGGTGGATGGACAGAAGCTGGGAATCCAGACATTCTAAAGTACCTATCATTAGCGCACTCCGCCTATACAGGTCAAAAGAATCATAATGGTCAAGGCCTAGTCTTTCTCGTAACGCAAGCCAGATGGAAGGTATGTATTAGTATGCTACCTTGACACTTCTTTCCTGTAATGCAATTACATTTGCGCTGGTTTCTATTGCATACATAAGTAGATATTCACTATATTTTTATGTGAACTTTTCTGTCAGACATTTCCTGCAAGCCAAGTGAGCCAGATAAAATCTCTTCGATAGACGGGAATTTTGTAAAACAAACTATTCAGTGCCTTGGACTGTTTTGTGTCAGTGAACTTAAGCTGTTGATGACACATAGAAGAAGATTACGGCACGAAAAACTTTATTTAGATATTCGGAGAAGCGTCATCCCTCAGGGTGATACAGGGCGCCACGCCCACGTGGGGAAAGGTAGACCTTGCCTAACCATGGAATCACAGGGTCTCTGGACAGCCCAAAGGTGATGCCTAGATATCGGGCTATTCAGGGTCAAAGTTACTTTCTGCTCTGTGAGGACTTTTTCCCACGTAATAAGCGGCACCGCCGAAGCATGTGCGCTAAGTCACACGTTACCTTCCAGGAGGGCGCTGCGGCCTTAATTCAGTGGGGAATAGACAATGCCTGAAAGCCTAATTCAGATAATATTTAGTTTCTAGCATCCTAAGTGTCATCGCTGGTGGTGTGGCGAGCTTGCTGTGTGGAGGAACTGTCGTATAAGTGTTTCGAATTCATTATGACAAACACACTGACTTTGCTTCAATTTATTCGTTAAAATATAATAAAACGCAATGTGATGTTTGGTAGACTTGTTTGGTGAATTTATTCAAGTGAATTAAGTGTCTCGTAACTCTTCAATCCAGCATTGTGACTAATTACGTAACAATTAGGAGAATCGATACCCTATGCAAATATCTACAGTGGTAGCTGTGACTGGTTAACATGCTGCGATGCATTGAACGGACACATGCATGTGGTTGCACAAAAGGGCCACTCACTAGGCTCCCAAAATACAAAAATGGAGCGCAATATTCTTTCCTGATATTTCTCTTCCGTCTTGTTGCGCAACTGTGACGTAAACAGTAGTTCCCGCGATGTCTACTGCGTACATGCTCTCGATTCGTCGATATTCTGGGCATTTGTTACTTACATCGTCCTCATCCCTGCATGATCACAATCACCATCATCCGCTTGTCTCTTTGTCCTCATTGCCACTTTGGGTCATCATCATCGTCATCGTCTGTGTACTGGCTCTGCACATTCGTTTTGCGAGGTCTTTCCACAAATAAACGCTAACGCAACCAAGACTACCAAGACTTCATACGTGGTGGAGGTGGATTTTGGGTCCTCTGACCTCCCGCAGCCCGCTCTACCCGCTGGAGCTTCGTTCAGGCCGCCGCTTGCGCCCACAGTCACACAGCATGTCCCAGACCGAGCCTGCCGGCGCTGATGTCATCAACCACGCACCGCCGCAAGCTGCCCTTCCTACTTACATACACGGACATCAGCGAAAACCCCACTCTTCGCTGGTTTTCGGGGAGGAGACAAAAAATACTGGCTCGATGACTACGACCAGGTAAGTGCCGCTAAAAAATGGGACGAGGCCACCAAACTGCGTTACGTGACTTTTTTATTTGACCGGAGTCAGGAAGACACAGTATTTTAACCACGTCGTTGACTTACCCAACTGGGCTACCTTCTAGCAGCAGCTGTGACACGTCTTTGGGACACATGACATTCGATCCGCGTCGCGAAGAGGACACTCGATACTTGCCGACAACACCCCGGTGAATCGTACACTTCATATATCGAGGATGACCTCGCACTGTGCCGGCGTGTCAATCAATCCATGTCGGAATCGGACAAAGTGCGCCATATATTGGAAGGCATTGGGCCTGTTGCCTTTATTGCCCTCGCTGTGCAAAACACAGCTACCATCGCTGATGTCGTGATGACATGCCAGCGTCTTGATGCGCTGGCATGCCTTGGTATGAAGTCTTGGTAGTCTTGGCTGCGTCAGCATTTATTTGAGGAAAGACCTCTCAAAACGAACGGGCAGAGCAGGTACACAGACGATGACGATGATGATGACCCAAAGTGGCAATGAGGACAAAGAGACAAGCGGATGATGGTGATTGTGATCATGCAGGAATGAGGACGATTCAAGTAACAAATGCCCACAATATACGTTAAAAATCACAAGTGATTTGTCTCATTGCCATGTGGCCACTCATCCGTTTTTCTTTGTCTCGCATGAATATTGTGCACAATTAACCGATGAAACTTCATTTTTTGAGTTTACAACTGCGCATGCGGCGATAACGGCATGCTGCCGAGAAGCTCGAAATCCTGATAGGCTCTAACACCTAGTGCTGATACTGTTTCCATGCATTCGAGAACCTTAGGGCGAGGAGGATGCATCGTGTGTATGAAGGATAGGAGAAAATCACCCTCTCGTCTTTCAACGTGTGGTGGTGAGTAGCCCTTTACGTCTTTTTCCTGCGAATATTATTGTTTTTTTTTTAAAATGCGCTCTCAGGCATAATACTAATTTATTGAAAAACACCCACGCAAATTTGAGTTAAGTGTTCATAGTGCGAGCCCACAAAGGTCACTTCACTCGCTACAGAGGTCCCCTTTGCGAAAGCAGCACGCTTTACAAACAGTGACATAACAACTGTCCTTCTTGTTGGTTAGCACTCATCCTGTGTATATATGGCGTATGTTTCGTGCGTCCATTAAGCAGCCTGTTAAGCGTTGAGCTGTAAACTCTGTATGTGCTCGGGCTGTGTGTGCTCTTCTCTTGCATATTTTATGCTTGAGCAGAACTCTCCAAGTTCAGATCTATACTTTCCCTTGTTGGCAAGACGTCCTAATTCATTTCTACCGTATTCATTGCCTTGTCCTTGTCGCGAAGCCTTCACTTTTGTTGAAGCTCGGCCAAGTGCAAAACATGCTCGCTGTTGTGCTACAATCGTGCACAATGATGAATTCTTCACAGCATTGTCAATGGCCCTGAATTCTGGGAAAATCGCTCTGTTGGCGTAAGCAGTAAAAGGCGACCTTTCCTATACAGGCCTAAATTCAGTTATGTTAACAACGCAGAAGATACGGAGTACAAATATTTGAGATTGACAGTCTGAAAAAATTTAGACGTTCCTGCCAAATCGATAGCATCTGCATAGCAGGTACTTTCAAACATGGCTTTCCAATACCTAAAAGGCAAAAAGCACCCCCCGATGCAAACCTGCCCTCCAACCAAATTTGTGTTTGCCTATCGCTAAATATTCGAGCATAGCTGCGGACTCTCCATCCCAACCACAATAACTATAGGCTCAAAATGGTTCAGGGGTGGGAAGCACACGTCACATTTATCAAATATCCCAGAAGAGAGTCACCACCATTTCTGATGCTGACAAATGAAATTCCAATCTTACAGCAGCACCGCAATAAATCAAGATAGATTTTTTTGTGTTAACACGACAAAATGACTGTGAGTGCACCTGCATGTATTGTTCCAAACGTTGAGAATTCTACATGCGAAAAATCTGCTTTTTTTATCAAATGCGCTATACTATTTTCAAGTTGTACTTATTTTTTCCGAAAAATTCCGCCTGGCATTCACAGCCTGAGAATGATGTTTTTTTTTTCAGAATTGGTAGTGTGCCATTTGGTGACCTAAAAATGTCTTAAATCACTGTCTATTCATGTCAATGTTTTTTTTCTTCTGTTTTTGTATATTATCTTCAATTACGCGTTTCAATGAGGTAGTCTTACTACATTAATTGCAAGAACTGTACTTACAAACTGGACGTACTTAAAGGAGAGTTATTTCTTGTAAACTTCCTTTTAAATTTACTCTTATTTGTTGTGTACCTAGTCATTACAGTAATATTTTTTTGCTTAGAGTTTGGTCGCCTTTTTCGGTTTGAATGTTTTATCCAATAGTATGCGTTACTCTCTTATGAGGTGCACTACGTTGCTATCAAGACAGATTGCGGAGATGTTTGTCATATTTCTCTCCAGGTCTCTGTTTTTCTCCCTCCATATATATATATATATATATATATATATATATATATATATATATATATATATATATATATATATATATATATATATATATATATATATATATATATATATATATATATATATATATATTCGCGTGGGTGGTGGTTCATACAAGCCAACTGTCATTATCACACCTAATTTCGTCTTGTCAAATTGGCAAATGCTTGCAAATATATATGTACTTCTTCAAAGTTATTATTTTTAGCTAGTTTTTCTCTCTATCTGCCCTCTTAATTGGTCGTATATCACTCTTCATTGATGGTTTATTAAGCTGTAACAGTCAAGCACAGTATTGCAGTTTTGAAATTGTGAAAACCATCACAACGAGAATCATGTGGCATTTTGCGTGAAGCTATCAGTACTTAGTAGTGGTGTTGATATTGCACTAATGCTTGACAAAAGAAACTCATTTAAAGTAAACACAGGTAAATTACTGACGGAGGATGACAGGCGAAAGATAAAGTACCTAGTATTCACTAGCAAAGTAAAAAAAGTGTTATATACGAAGAATTTTTGTACAGAATAATTGTTTAGATTGAAGATATACCTGTACGAACAAAGTTATGTGATTTCTCTTGAAGATATGCTTTAGATATATGGCTATCCGCTTAATATTGCAACGGGTATGAGCAGAGAGAGAAGAAGAGGAGGAAGACATGAACTGGTGCAGATACCGACGACATTATTACCGAACCATCAACCACGCCCTGCTAATAAACACCCGTCTACTTTAACCGTAACAGTTTTGTGGTGGAAGTGCTAGGTACTCGCACAAGACAACGGAGCCACAGCCGCTAGGTCATCGCCGAAGCCGACGCCTCGCACGACTGCCTCCAACACTACCGGAACTCGCAATGTCGAACAACGCTGACCTACAGTCCTCTTCAACTCCTCCAGCGCGGACACCCGGTGCCTGGATGCGTCAGTTGGAGCCCCGCCCTTTCTCAGAGAAACACGGCGAGGACGTGGAAGAATGGCTGACACACTACAATCGAGTGAGCAAGTGCAATGGCTGGGATGCTATGGCTCAGCTAGAGTATGTTGCTCTCTTCTTGACCGACACAGCTCTTGTGGGGTTCGAGAACCACGAAGAGTCGCTAACGACCTGGGATCACTTCGCTATCCAGCTCAGAGAGTGCTTTAGGGATTCAACTGTGAAAAGAGAGCGAGCCGAGCAGACACTACTTCAGCGTGGTCGAGTGCCAGGTGAGACTTGTACTACGCACATTGAGACGTTCCTGAGTTGTGTAGGACGGCTAATCCTCATATGTCCGAAGAGGACGAAGTCGGGCATCTTCTGAAAGGTATTGCTGAAGACGTGAATGTCTACTTGACTGGCAAGGAGAACATTGATTCGGTAGCTGACGTGATCCATCATTTCCGCATGTTTGAGACCTTGAAGCTACACCGTATCACGCCAAAGTTCGGCAGGTTGGCGAATGTTGCGACAGTTGCAAGCGTTGAGGACAGCTGCAGTATTCCAATGGGACGTTGCTACCACTGTGAGGCAAATCGTCCGTGAGGAACTCGAGCGACACAGCAGATCAACGAACGCCGTGAAGGCTGAACAATTTGGTTGCGTTTTTAATCCACCTCACGAAGCTGCACCGGTGGTTTCTTCACTGACGGCCATGCGAGGCGTTGCATACAGCCGAACCGATCCCCTACAACAGCACCCCCATACGTTTCCTGACGACGTGACACATGACCAACGCACTTATCGGGATACGACGACGAATCTGCACTTGGAAGATCGTATCTACTACTCGCCGCGTACGAGAGCGGCTTATCTCGAAGTCTACAACGTCGGTCGCACTTCATCTGTTTTTACAGCTGCTGTGCGACAGGACACATCTCTCGTTTTTGTCACCATCGCCGTCAGACGAGGTATGGCCCACCACCAATTTGGTCTAGCTTTGAAGGCATCAACGATGATCATTGGCCAGTAGAACATCGCGCAATAAACGCTGTAGGCTCGCCACCCAGGAATTTCTTCCGCCATCTTAACAGGAGGAGTGACTCGCCAGCATAAACCGCAGCCTGACGCCACCAACCAGTCCCTCACGCCGTTCACCGTCTCCACGGCGACGTTCTATACCACCGCCTCTATCGGGAGACTAGCCGGCGCGGCCGATAGAGGTAAGGTCGCCGGCAGGTCTCCATCTCTGTAAGCTTCTTCTCTTCCTATTACGATGTCCCAAAACAAAGTGTGTGTGGTAATTGATAGTGTGCGTGCAACTGCGTTAGTGGATACTGGTGCTACGGTTTCCGTCATGATTGCCACATTCAAGGAAAAGTTTGGTCGGAAGGTTTTGTTCCCGTGGAATGGTGGTGTGACCCTTCGTGGTGTCAGCGGAGAGTGCCTCGTTCCTCTGGGTATTTGTGTTGCAAGTGTTTTGTTTGGTGCTAAATATCTTGTCACGGAATATTGGTATTACCGCGGTGCACTCATGATGTGATTCTTGGGAACCACTTTCTTCAGGATTGTGGTGCTTCCGTTAATTGTGGCACAGGCAAAATTACGGTGAATAACGCGCTTCTGTCTACGCTTTCTGAGACATCTTTAGCGGAGAAAAACTGTTTCGTCGTGTCACATTATTGTCTTTTTGCGCTTGGTCTTTATCACGTGTTCCTGTTAATCTTGCTGTTCCCGATCTTTCATCGTTTGACGCGCAAGTTCAACCACTTGCGACGGGTTGCGTGAAGAAAAAAGGTACTTGTGCCTCGTTTTCTCGTGACAAGTGTAAACATCCCCTAAAGCTTGTGGGCTTTCAAATGTCCTTCGGTGCCTGCGATTCTTCCACGTGATATTGATACGCAACAGCCGGCACAGCCTGTCTGCAAGAAAGAGGAAGACGACGTTGGTGGCTGGTTGTTGGTGAACTGTCGCCATCTTGTTCGCCGAGCACGGTGCATCGTATTTAATTTACTAAATAAGTTACCCGTAACATTATTGGTGGAGGTGGACGGCTCCCGAACCTCGATAGAGACGCGCAGCGGTCGCAACACCGGGGACTCTTCGGCTACTTCAACTGCCAGTGCCTCATCCCCACCAGTCTCTCGATCCGAGTCGACAACCTACGTCACTCTGCCACCCCTGCGGGATCCTGGAACTTTCTCCGCTGACGGCACCGTCGACGTTGACTCCTGGCTGCACCGGTACGAGCGAGTCAGTGCTACCCACCGCTGGGATCCCACGCTCATGCTCGCCAATGTTGTGCTCTACCTAGACGGCACGCCGCGGACATGGTTCGAAACCAACGAAGCCGAAATCATAAGCTGGGATCTTTTCAAATCGAAGATGCGTGATCTTTTCGGGGATTCATTTGGTCGTCAGCTCGCTGCCAAGAAGACTCTCACCACTCGCGCCCAGACGTCTACTGAATCGTACGTCTTATACATTCTTGACGTCTTGGCGCTTTGTAGCAAGGTCGACAAGCGCATGTCAGAAGAAGAAAAAGTTAATCACGTCCTCAAAGGAATTGCTGACGATGCCTTCAACCTGCTGCTTTTAAATAACGTCACGAGCATCGACACGATCCTGACAGAATGCCGCCGTCTAGAACAGGCTAAAGCCCGCCACGTCACCCACGGCATCACGCGCCTGCCGAACACAGCTACTACTTCCTCTTGTGATGACTCCGTCCGCCCAGTTCCCCGATGTGACAACCTCACCCGCATCATTCGTCGTGAGGTCGAGGCAGCCCAACCAGTAGCTACTCCATTTCCAACGCCTGATCCTTCACCGACCACTATCTCACTGATACAAGCCGTCGTTCGTCAATAATTATCGAACGTCGGCCTACACCCCATTCAACCAGTCTACTCTGCCGAGCCTTTTTATCGTCGTCTCTCCACTCTTCGATTTGGTTCCAACTACTCTCGACAGCGCAATTTGTCCGAATGGCGTACACTGGACGACAAGCCCATATGCTTCAACTGCCGACGTGTCGGTCATATTGCTCGCGACAGCCGCAATCACTGGGCTCCATGGCACGCTATGGGCCTCCTACCCAGGCCACTTCTGACCACCAGTCGTACTCAACATTTGATTTTGATTCCCCTATGCCGACCACATCCTCTGATTCTGCCGCACCTCTGACGAGACCTCGCTACGCCCGCTCACCATCCCCTGCTCGCCGTCAATCGCGTTCGCCCCCACAACGCCGTCCTGCCTCTCCGACCTATTCGCAGCGCCCCCGACCGGAAAACTAGGCAGTGCAGCTTCTGGAGGTGAAGCTGCATAGACGACGACCTCTGCAAGAAATCCTCGTGTGACATTACCGACGACCCGGAATCTGTTGAACGTTACTTTAGACAATGTACCTGTGCACGTGTTGATCGATACCGGCACGCATGTATCCATAATGAGTGCTGCTCTTCGTCGCCGCCTAAAGAAAGTTGTCACACCCGCCTTGAGCCGAGCCGTTCGAGTCGCTGACGGGGGAACTGCCGCGATTATTGTCATGTGCTCTGCCCATGTGGCTATCGCCGATAGAAGCACTGCTGTTCTTTTCACCGTTATAGAAAATTGCCCTCATGAAGTAATTTTGGCATGGATTTTCTAACCGCTCACTCGGCCCTTATAGATTGTTCAACCGGCTGTCTTGACCTTGAAATGCCTCTACTTTCTGATCTGACCAACCCACCACAAAGTCGTCTTTGCTGCATTGATTTCGCATGCCTTCCGTCTAACTGTGCCACATATATCGACCTCTTTTCTGCACCACCTGTACCTGACGGCGATTACATGGTGGCACCAATTCATGCCGTGATGCTTACGCATGGCGTCGCTGTTCCGCACACCATTTTGACAATCGTTGAAAACAGCACATGCCTTCCTATTGTCAATTTTGCCCTCAATGCCCAAATTCTTCCACAAGGTATCTCCCTGGCTGAAATTACTGCTCTACAAGACCATACGGTTGAACCCTTCAGAGTGGATGATTGCTGCACCTCAGACCATGAACGAACTCTATCATGTTCATCGGGCGTCGACGTTGACCACATGGTACCATCAGACCTCGCTCCTGATTAAGCGGAAGCCCTTCGTCACGTCCTGGAGTCCTATAGTGACATTTTCGACTTCGCCAGCACGGCTTTGAGCCGAACGAGTGTTGTTACTCATCGCATCAATACTGGTGACGCCAGTCCCATTCACCGACGTCCATACCGTGTTTCCGCGTCCGAGCGCACAGTCATACAACAAGAAGTCGAAAAGATGCTTGCAAAAGACATAATCGAACCCTCTTGTAGACCCTGGGCTTCTCCTGTCGTCCTGATCAGAAAGAAGGATGGAACATAGCGCTTTTATGTAGATTATAGGCATCTCAACAAAATTACGAAGAAAGACGTTTATCTGTTGCCTAGAATCGACAATGCCTTAGACTGCCTTTACGGTGCTACGTATTTTTCCACTATCGACCTTCGATCTGGCTATTGGCTGATCACTGTGGATGAGATGGACCGTGAGAAGACCGCATTCGTCACTCCTCACGGGCTTTATCACAGCAAAGTTATGCCCTTTGGTCTCTGTAATGCGCCGGCCACATTCGAAAGAATGATGGACTCATTGCTCCAAGGGTTTAAATGGTCAACCTGCTTATGTTATTTAGACGACGTTATCGTTTTCTCGCCCACATTCGACTACCATCTCAAGCGTTTATCAGCGATTCTTGAAGTTTTTCGTCGAGCCAGACTTCAACTGAACTCGTAGAAATGCCACTTTGCTCGTCGTCAAATAACCGTACTTGGCCACATCGTCGATGCCGCAGTAGTCCGCCCGGATCCCGAGAAAATTCGCGCCGTCACGGACTTTCCTGTTCCGAAGTCAACAAAGGACGTTCGCAGTTTTGTGGCCTTGTGCTTCTACTTTCGACGGTTCGTTAAGGACTTCGCCATCATTGCACGCCCACTCACAAACCTCCTGAAGAAGGACACCCCGTTTTTCTGGTGCGCTGGTCAAGCCTCATCTTTTTCCCAGCTCACGACGCTCCTTACAACACCGCCAATTTTAGTACATTTCAATCCATAAGCTCCAACCGAGGTTCGCACTGACGCTAGTGGGCATGGCATCGGCGCAAGGCTAATGCAACATCAACGCGGACATGACCGTGTAATAGCATATGCAAGCCGCCTGCTATCTACAGCCGAGCGCAACTATTCAATCACGGAACGTGAGTGTCTCGCTCTTGTGTGGGCAGTCGCCAAGTTTCGCCCATACTTATACGGGCGTCCATTCCGGGTAGTCACCGACCACCACGCGCTCTGCTGGCTGGCCTCACTCAAGGATCCCACAGGACGCCTCGCTCGTTGGTCCCTACGATTACAAGAATACGCGTTCACCGTAACGTACAAAACAGGATGGTCACATCAAGATGCTGATTGTTTATCACGCTACCCTGTGGAAGAGGCTGCCCATACTGACGCCTTTCCAGACCTTCTGTCTGTGACGCAGCAACTCAACCTTGGCCACGAACAACGCCTGGATGCTTCCCTGTGAACCATCATTGGCAAGCTTGAGTCAAGGCCTCGCGACGCATCTCTACAAATGTTCCTGGTAAAAGACGGCATCCTGTATCGCCGTAACCTCGATCCATACGGCCATGACTTGCTCCCCGTCATACCAGCACATCTTTGTGCGACTGTTCTCAACCAACTTCATGACGCTCCTTTGGCGGGCCACTTGAGCGTCTCTCGCACATGCTACCGAGTACGTCGTCGTTTTTTTTTTGCCTGGTCTTGCCCACTCTGTTCGACGCTACGTCGCCGCTTGTGAGCCCTGCCAGCGCCGCAAAAAGCCATCTTCCCTACCAGCTGGATTCCTTCAGCCGATCGACATTCCCATTGAACCTTTTTTTCGAGTTGGCCTCAACCTGCTTGGCCCATTCCCGATCTCCAGCTCAGGCAACAAATGGATCGCTATCGCCACTGACCATGCGACACGGTACGCTATCACACGAGCACTTCCGACGAGTCGCGCAACCTATGTGGCAGACTTTCTGGTATATGATATTATTTTAGTACACGGAGCTCCACGCCAACTTCTGACTGACCGGGGCCGGACCTTCCTATCAGCTGTCGTTGATGAAATCCTGCGCTCTTGCTCTGCCAAGCACAAGTTTCCACTTCGTACCATCCGCAAACGAACGGTCTTGCGGAGCGCCTCAACCGCACCATAACCGACATGCTTTCTAAATACGTAGCGGCCGACCACGAGGACTAGGACGTTCATACGCCATTTGTGACTTTCGCATATAATTCGTCACGTCACGACACTGCCGGCTATTCACCATTCTATCTTCTATACGGCCGAGAACCCGCCCTACCATTTGACATCTTGCTGCCCTCGGTCACTGAGTATGCCGGCGAAGCCATCGCGCGAGACGACCACGCACACCAACTGGCCCGCAGGCGCTTGCAGGCTTCACAGGAGCACCAAAGACAGCTCTACGATTCCCATCATCAAAACGTGCACTTTTCACCGGGTTTCCTTGTCCTCCTCTGGTCCCCCACTCGGCGTGTAGGGCTTTCTGAAAAACTGCTGTCACGCTACACTGGACCATACCGCGTCGTTCACCAGGTGACTGACGTTACATACGAGATCGTTCCAGCCGATTCAACGTCATCATCGTCACCTTCGAGTGACATCGTGCACATAGCTCGACTCAAGCCTTATCACCCTCCTTCTACCGCATCCCAGTTGCTCAAGCACCGAGATGGTGCTTCTACCGCCGGGGGGTTATGATACGCAACAGCCGGCACAGCCTGTCTGCAAGAAAGAGAAAGACGATGTTGGTGGCTGGTTGTTGATGAACTGTCGCCATCTTGTTCGCCGAGCACGGTGCATCGTATTTAATTTATTAAATAATATGAAGTAGTAACAATATGAAGCTTGCCAAGTTCAACGAAATCACGTACGGCACTACCTCCATCTTTAGCGAAGAGCAGTAGTCTGAAACAACCGAACCCGAGAGAAGCAGTTCTCGAAAAGAGATATTGAGAATGATCAGCAAGTCGCTACCCTCACATGAATGCCACACTCTTACACGTGTCCTTAGGACACATTTTTCGGTGTTCGATTTCACACAAAGTGACACGCAGACTTCACTATCGCGCTCTCGTGCTCATCACAGAATTGACACCGGATACGCATACCCCGTTCTTCAAAAAAACCTTACCACGTGTCGTCGACAGAGAGAGCAGTGATAGCTGAACAAGTCACCGATATGTTGCGCAATGGTGTTGTGCAAGAGTCATCTAGTCCGTGGGCAGCCCCTGTGATCTTAGTAAGGAAGAAGGATGGATCATGGCGCTTTTGCGTTGACTACAGAAAACTAAATACGGTCACCAAAAAGATGTGTATCCGCTTCCTAGAATTGATGAAGTCATCGATTGCCTGCATTCCGCTGTCTACTTTTCGTCACTGGACTTGCGATCAGGGTATTGGCAAATACGCATACACCCAAACGACAAAGAGAAAACAGCTTTTGTGACACCTTACGGCCTTTCTGAATTTAAAGTTAAGTGCTTGGTCTTTGAAATGCACCGGCAACATTCGAACGATTTATGGACGCAATACTTCGAGGACTTAAATGGAAAATTTGTTTGTGCTACCTAGATAATGTGCTGATTTTGGCAGCACACTGAACAAGCATAACAGACGTCTTGTTTTGGACTGCATACAAAAGGCCTACTTGATCCTAAACTCTAAGAAATGTCGTTTTGGTGAAACGGAGACATTAGTACTTGGACGTCTCGTTGACAAAAATGAAGTAAGGCCACACCCACAAAACATTGAGGCCATCAGCTCTTTCGAACCGCCAAAACCGGTGCGGAAATTGAGTAGCTCATTGGGCCTATGCACATATTTTCGTCGTTTCGTTCCGAGGTTTGCTGACGTGGTGCATCCCCTAACATGTATTCTTCAAAAGGACGTCCCTTTCAACTGGACTTTAGCTTGCGCTGATGTGTTCTGCCAACCAAAGTTCCTACTAACGTCGGGGTCCATACTGCGTCACTTCGATGCGTCCTTGCCTACGGAAGTGCATGCTGATGCTAGTGGCATCGGCATCGGTGCTGTACTTGTGCAGCGTCATCAAGAAGCTGAGCACGTAGTTTCAGTTTCAGTTTCAGTTCTAGTGAGCATTTTCTTCACAGAGGTGCGAAAAAAAAACGCAACGATAAGAGCAAAAAGCTGCTATGTTAGCAGCTTGACGAGGCTCCTACCCCTTGTGGCTTATGCCAGTCGCTCTTTCAACAAAGCTGAACGCAACTATACCATAACAGAACAAAAGTGCTTGGCAGTTGTTTTTGCAGTAGACAAATTTCGACCCTATATCTATGGACCTCCGTTCACTATCGTTACCGACCATCACGCTTTATGCTGGCTGGTGAATCTTTGTGATCCGACTGGTCGACTGGCAAGTTAGGATCTTCGACTTCAGGAGTGCGACCTCGTCATCTCGTTCAAGTCTGGACGCCACCAAGCAGATGCCGACTGTCTCTCTTGCCTTCCCCTGAAAACGACTGAGTGTCAAGAAGACAGTTTTGACGACTACGTTGCCTTGATTTCTTCCACATTCCCAGACTTAAGTACTTTCAGGAAAGGACAAGAGGCTGATATTAGCTTGGAGCCATTACTTGCCGCGGCATCGCGTCCTCAAGCCAACGGCCGCTTTTGTGTCTATGACGGTCTTTTATACAAGACAAATTATTTGACTAAAGGCGCACGCTTCCTTTTAGTCATTTCACAGAGCCTACAATTTGACATACTGAAGGCCATGCACGACGATGCGACAGCTGGTCATTTGGGGTTCACCAGAACTTTGAATAGGGCACAAGAGCGCTTTTACTGGCTCAGAATGCGGGACACAGTCAAACACTATGTCGCAAGTCGCGAACAATGCCAACGCTACACGCGGCCTACGACTACTCCGCCAGGTCTTTTCCATCCACTGCCTCCTCATCTACCATTTGATCAAGTTGGTCTAACACTCGTCTAAGCTCGTCTAACAACAATCGATAGGTCATAGTATGCGTCGACCATCTGACTCGTTACGCAGAAACTGCAGCGATACCAACCTTGACAGCGGATTGCGTGGCCTTGTTTTGCTCAGATTCATCATTCTTTGGCATAGCCCTCCTAGAGTGATCATTAGTGATCATGGTCGTCAGTTCCTTGCAGACGCCGTCGTAGAAGTGGTTCGTCTGTGCAATTCGCAGTTCCGCCATTCATCCCCGTATCACCCTCAGACGAATGGGCTGGTAGAACGTACGAACAGAACTCTGACTTACATGGTGGCCATGTATGTATCGTCTGAAGGACTGGGATGACGTTCTTCACTTTATTACCTATGCGTATAACACGGCCAAACATGAGACAACCAATTACAGTCTTTTTTACCTTCTTTACGCATGTTCACTGTTAAGCTGCATCGATACTATTCTACCATTTGACTTCCATAGCGCCTACTCTGTCTCCAAGACACTCAGCCTAGCCAAAGAAGCTTGACGTATTGCTCGTCTTCGTACTGTGGCTTGGCAACACCCATCAAAGGAAACCTATGGCAGCCACCATCAGTCTGTAGCATACTTCAAAGGATACTTTGTGTGGTTGTGGACGCCACAACGTAAACGGCTCTATGCGAAAAGTTTTAACCTCAGTACAGTGACTCATTCGTCATTGTTGATTGCTTGAGCGATATGACATACGTAGTAGCACAGCTGACATCAGCTGGCCGTCGGCCAAACCAGACCCAGCTGGTACATGTCGCCCGCCTTAAACGGTTTCACCCTCAACAATCAGAATGATTCATACTGGCCCAGCCGGCTTCACCTAGGAGCCGAGAAATGCAACGGGTATGAGCCGAGAGAGGAGAAGAGGAGGAAGACGTGAAGAGGTGCAGATACCAACACCATCTTTACCGAACCATCAACCTCGCCCTGCTAATAAACACCCTTCTACTTTAACCGTAACATTATCAAGCTAACTGCTGGAGGCTTGTCTACTGTCAGGTCACGTTGAAGAGCACCTGATGATTACATTTTCATGAGCCTTACACTACGGGACGCCTTTCAGCATGTAAAACCCCTACTACCTTATTGAGGCGATTGAATTTCATGATGTTTAAAATCGAACCTTCTTCGAGGCATGCTTTGGTGTTTTTAAATCTTGGACATCATCGATATTATTGACGTTTTTTAACACCGAAGTTAGGCGCAGCATATTTGATTCAACCAAACGCAATGCATTTTCGAGCGCTATATGTGTGTCCTTTACTAGCCTTTCAGTGTTGTCAAGCCATATGATGTTGTTTTTGTTCTAAAAGATTAACAACATTTTTTTGTTGTTTCTGCAGCTTCTCAAAAAATGTATCGCGACAATTCTCGTCCGTCCACGTGCAAGACTTCAAAAAAGTGGAATCGTCACAAAATTTTGGTGCAGATGACGCTTTATGTGAGACCTTTGTGGCAAAATGTATAAAGTTAATGTACTTGTCAGCAAGCAAACGTGTTCGAGTGTACGTTTTGAAGGTTTGATTGAATATGACAGTGTCAATACCGAGAGATTGTCATTTCTAGATGAACAAGGAGTCAATACACAGAATGTCTATGGTTCTCATATTTGAGTGACTGTTGTGTAAGCAGTATTAGTGAGTGGTTTTGAACACATTTGCTTCAGAACAATAGGTGGATGGGATGTCACATACAGGAACGAATTGTGGAAGGAAAAAAAAACAGCCACCCCTTCTACCACGAAGCTTATTAGTTGCCGAAAACCTTCCCTTTCTGAAACATCTGTACGGGTTTTCTTATGGCTTCATGTTAGAACGGTTGTTTGCATTTCCGTTTTTAACACAGCCGTCACTTTGCAGGTTTCTGCCCATCTCGTTTTCAAAAAACAAATAGTTTTGGAACATCTTTTTTTAGACTGGATGTTGCCGTATTCATATCCTTATAGTTGCGTATAGGAGTATATGGATCCTAGCCACATACAATAATTCATTTTTCAAAAAAGAGAAGGCGCTCATACCCATCTATACTGTGTTAATATACCAGTATATGACTCCAAGCCCTATTCAGATAGTCGGTTTCAGAGCAGTGTATGGGTTTTATGTTTGCGTGCCTGGTATATATATATATATATATATATATATATATATATATATATATATATATATATATATATATATATATATATTTACTAATCATAACACAATGTGGCTACCGGCTCTATCTATACGCTATTTTCCTATGCTGTATGTTATAGCTCATGTACTTGTATTATACAGCAGTAAACTGCTTCTATCGCACTACCTACCATTCCTTTCTTAGCGTAACATCACGCTGATTTCCATGGATATTGTTCCTTTAGAGCAGTATATCATTCCTATCCTCTTCTATACAGATATCAGTTCGGTGCATACACAAGAATATTGTTTTTCGACGACATTTACCAGCGAAGTAGGCACATCAGCCCCTTTTTTAAAGGCTAACTAAGAAAGTAGCATTCACTCACGCATAACAAAAGCAGTAGCTGTAGAGTGGCATATTTCATTTGTATTCGTCAGTTGCTGCTGCATATTATTCAGAAAGGCCAGTGAGGAAATAAAACACCAGCATCTTACCCCTTGGTCGGATACCTTTATGTACTGTGTGCTAGCTTTCTTCAGTTTCACTTACCTCATGAATTGTGGGTTATCTTTCAGTCGCTTTAAATGCCTACGTGTAAATCTGTGTAGCAACGTGTCCACAATACAAGCCGAGCTGAGTTGTATCTAGTATATTGACCATAAGACCATAAAAATAAAGTTACGACGTTATTTTGATATATTTACCATTTCATGATAACTACAAATTTATGTTCGTACAATTTGTTAGCGTCGCTGCTAATAAAGAAAATAAAATAGCACAGTCACTTGTGACCTCTGTCACCTCGTGTTTCTAACTTCCGTAGGCGTCTGTTCTTGATGTGCTAAACGACTTGACTGCTGATGGGTTTCGGAGAATGTAAGGACTGAAAATTTTTGCCGCTAATTTGCAATATGCCCCAGTAATGTGCTCAGTGGTGCACATACTCACTTTTGATGGCACAGTAAAACGGTAGTGCTTTAATTACGCAACCGCCTCAACGTGTGCACTCCGTCGTGACTGTTAACGTTATTAAGTGAACTGAAAACATTTTTGTTCACAGAGTGAACCTCCTTTGACCAATGAGTCAGAAAATGTTCTAACACTATCAGAGCAAATAAACATAAGTTTAAAAAACATCGCTCCAGCAGCATGAGCTCCACTAATAATCTTGTTTTTTTGAAAACAGCAATACGAGATGACAGAGAATAACCATCTGGATGTCAATAAAAATAATTTAAATTTAAACTGTATTCATTTGTAATGTATGCACGCCTTAAATGCTTGTAGGACTAATCACAATCGTTCTAACGTGTAATAGTAGCATAAAAAGCAAGTGGTGATGGAAGTAAAATACTTTTCTTAAAATATGATTGGTGACATTATCAAGATTTAATAATAGGTTTCACCACAATGGCTTCAAACGTCATAGACTTACAGAAACTCAGACATCGTTTGCCGTCGGACGCTGCATAATCAAGAATTGTTACAACATATTTAGGTGTTTTCAATTACCGACAATGAAACACCAAACGAAAAAGTGACTCCCGTATTCTACTTACTTTTGCCTGAAAGTTGGAACTTAAAAGTACGGATCCGTGAAAAGTTTTCAGTATACAATATCACACAATTTTTTTGACTGCGTGGCATTGGTAACTCTTCAAGAACCCTGCACGTGGCTTGTTCAAACGAACTGCAATCTATAAACATACGCTGCAACAATTGGCAAAGCCGTTAGTAAGAAGAGATTGTTAGATAAATGAAAGTGTGGTGAAAAAATGTGGATATATCGCGATTGACCCACTACTACTAGATATTCTCGGATTTGCTGTGAGTAGTTTGTAGTCCGTGCGTGACCGTGCGTGGCAGAAGGCTACTGAGTGGTGCTTGTCCTGGGCTTGATTTGCTAAGTCGGCAAAGCTGCGTAAGCAGTCGTTGACAGGCGAGAAAACGCAATAGTGGAAGACAGGCTTCATGAAGTACCTTTACACTCGTTGTAAACTTTGGCACTCCTAGAGAAACTCTTAGACTCTGAGGCCTTTACAATGAAGTGTTTCCTGCCGTTCGTACTGCGTCTCCCTTAAAGAGATTAGAGGCAATAGGAAGAGCACACGAGTGACAGCTCCTTGGTGAGTAAGCATCACTTCGAACTTCGTGAAAACTTTGCGAGTGCTGTCGTACATATGCGTAATTCAGCAGAACTGGTATGACCAATACGCAACTGGAATAAGAAAAAGCCACATTTTTTCATATTTTTTGAGCCTCGCACATTATGTTACGCCTGTATTTATATTTTTGTTGGATCAAGTGTATGCTTCCTTAGCTTCACATCTATCGAAACTTCAGAAGAGCGATTCAATGGCTTGATGGTACATACACATAGTTATTCCCAACATCACATAAACGGGACACAGAAGAGATGTAGCAATACCAGCGCCTTTGTTTTGTGGTTTTATCTCTGTCATGTTTATGGGCTGTTTAGAGTAACTATGTATGGAAAAAAGCACTCAAGATACGCTTGAGTGCAGGAGTTTTTATTGCGATAGCCAATATAAAGACACCCTTGGCTGAATTTCGCCGCTGACATTGGCGTGGGTGTCAACGCTGGCGTCGATATCATGCTCCGTATATGTACACGCATCTCTACATGTGAAAACAAAAGAAAGAAAAAAATCCCAGAAGTAAGACTATTGCGCAAGTCGGACCTCCACGTCGTGAATACGGGGTGCGTGGGACCTCCGCGTCGTCAAGGCGAGGCGTAAACCACTGAGCCACCGAGGGCTACCTCCTTCAACGTTGACCCAGCAAGGTAGTCACACCTACGACACCGCTGTTGGCGGGCAACTCGGGACTATCGTGTTTTCAGCATTATGAGCAAGATGGCGCAGTGAGCTCGCGGCTCTCATCTCTCACGCGTATTTTAGCACGCGTGGAGAATAAGGAGGCGTACGTTCTATCACGTGTCCTTACCTTGCAGTGGAGAAAATCGTACGTCTTGGTTAGCCTTCAAGTTTCATCGGAACGATTCTGTTGTAATTACCGGGCGCACAAAGGTCACTGCAATCATTGCGCAGCCTCTGAAAAGGGCGTGCTTTTCAGACACAGTGAAGTGACAAATAAGACGCTTATTCACGCTAATCTGTACCTGTGAGTACGTTTTGTGCGTTCTTTGTGCGTGAGAAATGTAGGGCACGTTTTCATCTGCTTGCCATTCTGCGCGTGACCTTCCAGTTTGTTGCTGTCGCATTCATTGATTTGCCTTTGGGCAAAGCTGGGATATTTTTCTGTTCTAACTGCAATTATGAAAGCTAATTGAGCTTCTTGATCGGTTGAAGTAATCGTTTTGAAGAAAAGAAAAGGCTCAGAAAATAGTAATCTTATCTGAAAATATAAGTGCTTTTGTGAAACGTGGAGCTTTCGGTGACCAAAAATTCGGGTAGCTCAAATGTGATTCTTAGCAGAAATGTACAACTCATTGAAGATTAGCGCCTAAGATGCTGGGCTAAAAAACTTGCCGACCCGGACTCCAGTCATGGCCATAACAGCTCCTAGCCAGAGGTAACGAAATGAGCGAAATAATGTACCTGCTTACATTTTCCGCATGTTGATTAACTTAAGATTGCAGTTAAGATATAACGCTAGAGTTTTTTCATCTTGACATACTGTGGCTTGTCTGACAATTATACGTTAGCACCCTTGTTCAGTGTGATCATTTACGCTTTAAGCACTCTTCGAAATGGAATACCGACCAGCTAGCCCACACGTGCACTTTGCTTCTACAATGAAATAAGACCGAACAATTCTAGAATTATACTTGGACTGATTCAGTATAAAATGTGATAACAAGGCACACTTGCCGTGGGTCTAAACATCCGAGAATTGACGAGAGTACACGCTTGGTTTATTTTTAACCTGTATTGTGTCCAAGTGTACATTCATTAGGCAGCAAAACTATTTGCGCAATTTATCATTCACTGTTGTTTTTTAGGACTGTTCTGCAGAGCATCTTCTTATTTGTTGTGTAATTAATTTAGAGCATCAGTAAGACACGCGAGTTTCATTATTCTGTCTTTCAAATTGTTCCACAATATTCTGACAATGTAATTATTTTCTATGCTTTTCAAGTAGGCCCGGAACACGAGATACAAGCATTGACAAGATAATATCAGGTTTTATTAAAACGTTCGAGGTCACGCCTACAATATTTCTCAAGAAACTCTTTTCAAAAGGCTTTTACAACTGCACAGCTGTTCTGTGGTGTCAAGTTTAACGTTGTACTGCAGTTGGAGGGTTAAAAATTACACCAACACGCATTTTTGTATTTCTGCTGAATTAATCGTTAAATGGGAAATTCTCTAAACTCGCCTGTACAGCAACAAAATACTTACCCGTTACTACATTAGAAAAAGAGGCGCAGTTGCTAATATTCACTCGGAAATACTTTTGGTCATAAAACATTGTGACTGCAGATGCGTGAAAGCTGTTACTGCAACTGCAAGTTCCACAACGAAGAATATGGCTACAGTTTACGCTTCAATGCTGCTAGTTATATTGCTGGAGAGCTGCTGTAAAGAAACCAATGAGGCCGGCGGATGGACCGAAGACCGTACTCTGGAGAGACACCAATTACAGGCAATGGTTCAAATTGGCTACTACAAAAAAAAACTCTATTACAGCGGCGAAGACGGCTTTACATTTCTCGTAGCTAAAGCTAGGTGGAAGGTATGTTCGCCATGAGTGGCACCTTGGCAATTTTTCTCTTATGTTGAATGGATAATTTAGGTCCTTAAAATTTCACAACAGGTCGAAGAAACTTGTCTCGGGGTGCTGTTTTTATACAACAGCTGCATACAACGACTGTGATTTTGCGGGTTCTTCAAGATCTGCAAGCCTAACTTCCCACTTTGGCAAAATGTGGACTTCCCAACTATCCCCGCCCTTTGTACTCTGTGCATTATATAGCTATGTTCACAGGGCTTTCACTGTCAATTCGAATAGAACACCGACGCCTATGCGCAATGCCAGGCACATCGTGCATCTCTTTTGGCAGGTGGCAACAGCGGTTGGTTGTCTGGCCTAGCATTAAATCTGTGAAGTTCTAATTTCTTTATTTTAAGAGCTTTAAGTGGTAATAGAACACAGATACAACAAGAGGGAAGATCACTGGACGCGCGCACCTTTTTCTGTTCTTGTTCGCGATCAATATAGTGCAGTTAAAGCATCCTCAAGGAGTGCACGTCATTAAAACCAACTCGGTGGTTCAGTTCAAACTTATTTCCTGTGAATACGCTTCGCCGTAACAATGACGGTAAGTTCAAAAATGAACACACAAAAAACAAAGAATTGCATGACACAAGCGCTGTTTAACAACTGAAAGTTCATTTTAAAAAAACAAACGTGCCATATATAAACGTAAAAGAGCACCTCGAAAATTGGCTGCTCTACAAAGGACGTCCAAAGACTGTAAACTTCTGTCTTGAGGCACCGCATGATACATGACGCCATTAGGATGTATTATGAATAAACGAAAGCTTTTCAGAACGCAGAGCCACTGGTAGGTGGAAGCACTGTGTCTTTTTATCGTGACGGAAACACTCGCTTTTCATTCATAGTGTGGAATTGTCAACGCAGCGTGATAGCCGCTGCAGTCTTCATAGTTATGTTCATGCACGTTTTGTAAAGACGCTACCTACACTTATAGTGCCTTAAGGTGGTAGGCCACCATCAGAAGTCTTTTTTTTTTCGCGAAATAAATTTTTAGGGTTTTATTTTTTTTGCAAGCCCAAACATTCACATATATTTTGCAACAAAAATTATCCTCCTAGCGTCAGTAGTTTGCGAGTCACAGCAAATTTTCTATACCCTATGCTCCTATAGCAAAACCGAAACCACATTTCCAACTGTGGTTTCGGTTTCAAAAAATCGCTTTCAAAAGCAAGTGTTGTTTCGTCTATTTCGTCTATCATTAATTCTATTCAAAATACTTTATGCATTTTATTGTGACTGTTAATATAATATGATGTCATTAAATACAACTTTGTGTTTAAAAGTCTTCGCTCGTTAATCCTTAAGAACAGCCACAAGGGCGACGCACGATGCTGGTCGGTATTTTTGTTATTAGCCTTGGTCAGGCTACGTCAGGCTTCGTTCTGCATTTGTTCCACGTGTCAACGCTACTAGGGCTGTATCCTTAGGCCACCTGGACCATATTGCGACCAGCAAAGGGAAGTGCAGAACACAGAAGACGAGAAAGCGCAAGTTTTCTGGAAATTGCTACACTCTGTCCCATTCATGGCCTATCCCCCTAGTTGGGTTGCGCCAAGGTGTTGAGGAACCAACCAACCAACAACGACGAGGCTGCCTACTGACACAGGCGGTGGTTTTTCGGCGACCACGAAGAAGCTTGGGGGCATAAACAAGGCGTACCAGACCCCACTAGAGAATCCTGCGCTCCAAGGAAACAGGAGATTGGACATTGGTATTTTTTTTTCAGTGTTTTCATCGCTGGCATGTTCTGAATGCATGAACACAACACTGAAGCTAGAGGAACGCTCTCACCAAGGGATATGCTCGACTTGTGCGGTCGCGTGTACCGACTCTGACCTCAAACGCCCATTTCATACGTCGAGAAAGGTTTGTCGTGTCAATGAGAACAATTTATGTCTGGTTTCCACGATGCGGCAGTTAGGAAAAGGGCATGCTGGTGCAAAAACTTTTTCCAAATTGATGAACATGCCTGCTCCTCCACGTCACTCCGCCTACGACAAATTGTCATCTCGGCTTTTTGCAGCGGCAGGAGAAGTGGCGTTGAAGTCGATAACTGATGCTGCTGTGGAAGTTCGTCGTGTTGTAGAGAGTGCTCAGTGTGGTGTTTCAGGTGATGGCACGTGGCAGAAGCGTGGCCATTCATATTTTAACGGTTGTGTCTGTGATTTCTGTTGACACGGGAATGGTTATTGATGTTGAGGCCCTTTCTAGTTCGTGTAAGTCTTGTAAAACCGAAAGCGAGTTCAGGCAAGATAGTGCTTCGTACCAGTAAAAGAAGGCAAACCACACTTCCTGTCAAGCAAACCATGAAGCAAGTGCTGGCAGTATGGAGATGGTTGGTTTATAGCGAATATTTGAAAGGTCAAAAGACAAAAGAGATTTGAAGTCTCTGCAGTACTACTGCGATAGTAATTCCAAGAGCTATGCCGCTGTCAAAGGCATGTATGGAAAGAACAGTGTGCAGAAACTGGAATGTATTGGGCATGTCCAGAAGCGTGTTGGCTGCCGCCTCAGAAAACTGAAAAAGAAAGTGCGTGGACCCTACGGCAAGGAAAAGCTCACTAATGCCCTCATTGACCGCCTGCAAAGCTACTATGGCATCGCCATAAGGGTTAATGTGGGGAACCTTTCTGCGATAAAAAAGGCTACCCTTGCCAGTCTTTTTCATTGCAGCTCTACCGAAAAGCAGCCGAGACATGACCTGTGTTCACTTGGACTGAAAAGCTGGTGCGGATACCAAAGGGTCGAATAACTCGGCGAAGGGAAACATATACACAAAGGATCACTACCAAATGATGTGCTCTACAAAGATAAAACTGTCTACAGTGATCTGGGCTCTGATGAACTTCTAATAAAGTGCCTTCATGGAAAGACTCAAAATGCTAATGTGTGTTTCAATGGTCTAATATGGCAGCGGGCACCAAAAGAGGTCTACGTAAGCTTGCCTACAGTAATGCTTGCCTTGCATGATGCTGTGGCACACTTTAATAATGGCAGTGAAAGCACCCTAGATATCTTGAGGCAAGCTGGCATAGAACCAGGGTACCACACGACGAAAGCTTGCATCGCCAGGGATCACCTGTGCATGCAGAATGCTATACGCAATTCAGCAGGTGGGACAAAACAGGCCAGGAACAAAAGACGAGCAGCCACCCGAACAAATGGAGACAACAATGCTTCCGCAGAAAGGCCCAGCTATGAATCTGGTGCATTTTAGGCCTGCATGCGAAGATTGGGACCCTTTTTACAAGCTCAGAAATCTTTGTTTACGTTTTCCTGAAAATAACAATTTGCTCCAAATGTTATGAAGCCAACTTTCATAACGTATTTCTCAGCGTATACTTTAAATTGAAATTTCGCACAATGATTTCCAACACATATATTTATGCGGTGAACTAAAATAAAAGAAATCCATCGAATGTTTTTAGTTCACAGCTGAATCTCCAACAAGTTCAGTTTAAGTTGGCTCTCTCTTCCCGTTTTTTTATGTTTGTTAGCATTACTTCCTTGATATTCACTGCATAATATTTAATCTAGTTCACTGCATAGCTCCAGCCATTAGCTACACAAATGTCAAAGCTTTACTGAATAAAGCCACCCAATAGTCACTTATCACAGCTAGCGTGGCTAGCACTTTTATTGCAATCTTTGAAAAAGATTACCTCCCAATAAATAAATATTCAATATTTTGCACTGTAAATAGCTGGGTAAATAAATAGAATGTGGTGGTCTTCAGGAAAATGTTATTTCAACGCTGCCTGCTCTTAAAAAATTTGTTTTTCAGTGGCCTACTACCTTAAATATGCGTAATATTTGCTTTTTGATTGACAACGTTTATAAGTATGAGTGCAGCCACTAGGTTAAGATGGGTGGGCGTAGGGCAAGCGTTTAAACATTCACGGGGTGGCTGAAGGGTTGGAAGAAATTTCTGCGTTGAAGTATTCTGAGACAGACGATCGTCTTTAAAAATCCTATCGACACTGAACAAGCATCTAACTACATATGCTGTACATATGAAGCCTCAGCATCTGTGAGAGCCATTGAAGGGTCACTTCCGCACCGGTTTTTTGCTATAACTATCGAACCGCTTCAAATATAATGCACGTGCACTAGTCCTTGGGCTTTGTCACTAAAGTAGTTTCGTTTAGCTCGGCTGCTGAAGCACACTGCCGGCAACGGAGAAAATGATGCGTGGATGAAGTACATATCAGTGAGCTAGCATGCCTTCTTTGAAGAACCTTCAGACGTCTCGTCTGCCTCATGTACGTTCCACAGTATGAAAAAGGGATGTAGTGCACCGCCCCGCTCACACAGTCAGTCAAACGCTCAGAGTGCTTTTAGAGCATCCTTCAGCGCTGGCAGTGGCATGCTCCTTCTGCCTCCTTTTGTAAACGTTCACCCTCAGATTTCCTAGCTTTCTGGGAGCATGTAAGTCAATATTCTTCCAATGGTGCGACGCCGAGTGCAGATATGAGATAACGGTAAACTTTGTATGCCTACCCGTGGGCAAAACCGCAGCATCTAGACCATGTTTTCGTATCCTCTTCATGCGCTCAAGCACTCGTTGTGAAATCGAGGCAACGATCAGGCGCGGGAATCCAGCCACATCCATTCTGTCAAATCGCCGCACTCATGTACTGAGAGTTCTGGCGAGGAGGTTCTACGGTAACAGCGAAGTTGGAGTGCGATCCTAAGAGGCTTCGCTCTTAGGGACGGTTCACGCTAACGGCAAGCCTGCCGCTTCGGCACAGTGCCATAGACTATCGGCCACTGCCGTCCTCGGGAGAGCTGTTCAAAGTGCCCGGCAAGCTTCGCTCGCGAGGCATTTCAGTATCCGACAAACATGGCTCCCTTCCAAGTGCAGCTAATAACCACCTTCAATTCGTCAAGCGGTCGCCGTGCCCACTGTAGCTCGTAAGCTCCGAACTGATGCCTCCATTCAGTTAGTCCTTCAGCGGCGGCAACACAATACTCGAATGAATTTGGCACCGTTTTTGCTAGCCATACTCGAACAATTGAAGTTGCAAACTTAATCAAACCTTCCCGAATCTTGGAAAGCACATATTTCACGTTTGTTAGGTGTTGCTAATTCTGGATAGCTGGCACCACTTCTCCAAACGCCTGTTTGGAAGACATCATTTTGAATTGCTGTGCGTTTTTTATTATTGAACAGGCTAAAATGCTCTATTAAATGCTGGAACCTAGTCCGGGAACAACACGTAGGACCTAGCGTGAAAACCTTGGAGCAAGAAGCAAGCAGCTTGAAGTGTCTCGCGGCAGACGCACACAATGTGGAGAGCCTAAAGCAGATGACGTGGCTCAGCCATGTCAATCCTCTATCGCTGATTGGCTACTTCGCTCTCCAGCAAACGACCAACGGCGCAAAATTGGGTCTCAAACCTATTCTTCTAACGGCAAAAAACGGTAGACGTGTGCAAAGTAAACAGCGGCACACGGCTGCCTGATACGTAAAACATCAAGTGGTAAGGCATGCTTGGCGCTAGCGCCAACCGCGCTTAAAGAAATCGACGTATATCTACGAAGTGAATTATGCCGAGTGGACGAAGCTCTGGGTATCGTATGGATGAGTAACTGTACGTTACCCAAGCGCTGCTCCGTTTGAGGTATATTGAGTGACACAAAGTAATATAATTGACATTATAAACCACAAAGTTTATACGTTTATACTGACAGTTTATACCACAAAGCCATGCCATAAGGTCCCTAATGTCTGCATCCATGTCAACGACTAGCATACTGGGTTTAAAAGGACTGAAATTTGGGTGACTTTGTAGTTGAAAACGTTGTAAACAATCCTTTGCCCTTGATCATCAAGGCAGAAACGAATGATGAACAAATAGTCGCCCCATTAGAGGAAAGAAGAAAGTACCCCGTCATTCCATATGTTCACAGTCTTTTTTATTGACTGAAAATGGTGGCCTCCCGATAAAATGTGGAAGTCGTTTTCAACGCAAAGCGTCAAATAGGTTCTATTTGTCCGGCTTTTCACAACCATCTACACAACGGAGGATCGCCGAAGCTATCCATATGCAACAATAACCATTAAATGCCTTTTGTTTCTCGTGTTTCCAACTTTGCTTACAGTACTCCTTTCACATGCGGCCTACATAGGTCAGACTGGCCGATGCGCACAAAGGGAGCGCTACAGCTCCCTAAAAGACACCTCGTTTTCACACATCGCGTGGCACTGTGAGGCAAATGGGTTCACTTCAGAGTTCAAAAAAAAACATTCGTTACTTTCTGGCACAAAAACAGGACAACAGGAGAATACATGGAAGCCTTCCATATTCAGAAAATTGCTTCCACGTGCGTCAGTTTGCCAACTACTAACCTGCTCCCAAAAGTAAACACTAACTACAGTAATATGGCAACGTTGTTTACTGCAATTTTGTCCTAGAATTCATTTCCATCAACTATTCAATAAAGCTCTTCATAACTATATTTCCGTCGTGAACTAAAACAATTCTTACTGACGACACGAATCACCTGATTGTATTTGTGCATTTATACGTGTATTGGTTTAATTATAATTTGTATTTATGTGTGTGTGTGTGTATGCTTACTGTGTATGTATATCTCTTGATATGTGCTAGTTTATTGTATTGAAATAGTTTCTTATGGCTTCTCAGTTGCCAATCTTTGTATACGTTATTTGTAGTTGTTCTAACAGGAGGTCCCACTGACGGTTCCCACTTTGGGAGCTCATTCTGTAATATACGTATTTTTTATTGTATTGTATTACTGCCATAAGTAAATTGAACAAAAGAAACTAACCAGTGACGTGGCTTAACTAGATAAGTTCTTGATGATGAGAGCAAGTCAACAATGGCCACTTTCTCGCTTGCCTTCATATGAGTGCTCTTTAGCTCAGTTGTTCCATATTCTGTATGATGACTTCATGCGTAGGAGGTACGGGGTTTCGCTCATTTTTTTAGCATTTTTAAACTCTGCAGTGATAGCTGTCCTTCTGTTGCTTTTTGTAGATTGTAGTTTGATGCATGCGTTCCCGTGTTAGGTGTAAGATAAAACCTGGTCTTTTCAGTGAACAAACTTTGGTTTGAAAAGAGCGTTTGTCTGTCCAACTCTGCCTTTCATTTCTTGTCTTTGTACGCGCTTTAAATACCATTTTGTAGGACAAAGGCTTTGTTCTTGTAGGGGCTTTACATTGTTCAGTGGCATTTATAATGAACATGAGTCTATTGTTAAACTTTTTTGTGCCTAATATAGTTTCGACTCTGCCTTGCAATACCCAAACGTCGTCCCATATATCTAAATAGAGTGACATAAAGTGAGATAAAGAGTTGATGACAAATCTTGGTTCCAAGGTTCTTATTGTCCACGTTGAAGTCCCCGACTAGTATAAAAAATTTTCGCTTGTAGGTGTTCTATACTGTTCTATCACAATTATGATTGTTATCACTCTATAGGTGAAGCTCACGTTGAACATTTCTGTATCAGTGTGCCCACGTCATAACAATTATCCACGTATTGGAAGCAGCATGTCAAGGCGCACTTTTGCAGACACACTTGGTGCTATAATGTAGCGTCACTCTTTTACTCTGCAGGTGTTGGCAGGAGTGCAGTACCATATTGGATATATTGTTTTCCGGAGCAGTGTGGTAGGTGCAGATATTGTTCGTGAAGCGCGCACCTTCTAGTTTCCTTCAACATGAACTCTATAGCTTAGAAATTGTTTTTCATTTTTGAAGGTGCATAATACTGACCTGCGCAGAAGTAAGACTTGTTACGTTTCGTAATCATATGTTAAACTGGTGTTTTAGTATGAGTGTTTTGTATTTTCTTCTTTATCTCAGAGCTCTTCCAAGTTTTATAGCTTTATGCTTATCTTAACAAACATATGCCCAGTGTCCTACATGAAGGACGCTGAAACTTTCTATTGTAACTAGAGTGTGTTTTCTGTAAAAAAAGGTAGCGTCTCTAAGTGTTTTTATTATGCTCTATCCTCGTCACATGCAAGTCTGCGCAATTGCTGGGCTAAAATAGCCACGTTCTTTCAGTCACAAAACTCTATTTCGCTTGCTGAGTGCCATACCGCCAAAAATATAAGTAATATTGTCACGTGCTTGCTCAAGAAAGACGATGGCAGTTGTGCATGTGCCACGAAGGACTATCAAATGAACGAAAAAAAAGAACTCGCTTGCGCGTTCTAAAAAAAAGATCGACCTGCTTCTGTTGCCTCAATCTCTGCAGCAAGACCTCTGTTTTGACATCGTGACACTGGTGGAGGTGCTGGAGCCTAGAACCGGATGCAGGGCTGTCTTGCTCGGACCCGTTCACCTAGTCCGGAGACCCAGCCCCTCGTCACGACTCCGGTTCACCGACTCAGTCGGCGCCTACTAGGCCTAAGTCCAGAGTCCACACCTGTTCCACATCTTACCAGCATGACAGCTCCTACCACATCCACGGCTACCCTTCCATCGCAGACCACTCTTCCCTCGCAGGTGACTCTTGAACATCCTCGCGTTCCTGAAGTTTTACATAGAAAAGTGCACTATGATGTCGAGGACTGGCTCGAACAATTCGAACGGGTTGCTGCATCTAACTACTGGAACGAACAGCACAAACTTGGCCATGCATATTTTTCCCAGGAGGATAGCGCTCGCACGTGGTACGAGAACCACGAGGCTACTTTCCAATCTTGGGAAGATTTCTGTCGAAAGCACATCACCACATTTTCGAACACGGACCGACGGGATCGCGCACAGCAACTGATTGAGGCTCGCATGCAAAAACCTAACGAAACCGCCGCCATGTACGCAGAGGGTATGATCCGTCTGTTTCGACGAGCTGAACCTGACATGCCTGAGGCGAAGAAGCTGCGTTACCTAAAGCAGGGTGTCAAAGAACCAGCGTTTGCGAGCCTCGTACGAAATCCACCTAAAACAGTAGAAGAATTTATAAGAGAGGCGACAGTCATCGAGGGCGCACTGCGACAACGATACCGACACTTTGACCACCTGCCGAACCACATGGCAGTAAGTGCTGCAGCTCAGAACACTGCCGTATGTGAAAGTTCCCTGCGACAAATGATTAGGGAAATACTGCGTGAGGAACTTCGGGCCCTCTGCGTCCCTCCTACCCAACCGCCCGTCGCACCTGTTTCCGATATCGTCCACCAGGAGTTGAGGCAAGCCGTTACACCACCCACGCCAAGTCCTGGGCCACATCTAGCCAGCTACGCTGATGCGGTCTGTGTCCTCCACCGTCATTTGTGGCGACACCCTTCTAGCCACGACCCGCGGCCGTACCTTGGTGGCAACGGGATTCCATAAGACGACCACCAGTTCGCCGAACTGACTTGTGGAGCATGGCTGACCATCGACCCAATTGCCTCCGCTGCGGAGAACCAGATTACATTGCCCGCTATTGCCGTCATAGCGATTCCGGGTTCGGGAACTTTTCTCGTCCCGCTTCTTTCCGCTCTGGAGACTGTCGTGCTCACGATGCCGATCAACTGTCGACTGGTCAAGCGACCACACCGCGTCGCTGGTGATCTCTATCTCCCGCGCGTCACCATGACTTCCCTTAGAGCTACGCGGACGTCACCAGAGGGCATACGCCTAGTCCGCGCCGGGGAAACTAACTGCTGCGTCCTCCGGGGCTAAGGTTGCCAATCGTTCAGACACTGAAAAGTTCAACCTATCATCGCAAGAAGATATGACGACAACCACGACGAATACGACGACGAATACGACAATGAATACTAATGCCGGTGAAGTTGTACCTGCTGACATTGGCGTTTTCATTGACGGGCATCACGTTACAGCACTGGTCGACACTGGCCCCGACTTCTCAACCATGCGACAAGAACTCGCCGACCGCCTTAAAAAGGTCAAGACACCATGGACAGGGCCGCACATAAGGAGTGCTGGCGGTCAGCTGATGACTCCCACGGGTGAATGCACCACTCGACTTCGCATTGGGGATTCTAGCTTCGTGGCCACTTTCATCTTGTTTTCATACTGTTGTAAAGAGATAATTTTGGGCGTGGATTTTCTTCGAGATCATGGCGCTGTTATCAACATCCCTGAACGTATGGTGACGTTTTGCGCACATCCTTATTTCGACGACAGCAGCGACAAACTACGCAGCCGTTTGTGAATAGCCGACGATGTGACGCTCCCACTGAGATCCTGCTGCCTTGTGTCTGTGTCCAGTGGGTGGCCGTCCTATAAAGATGTGATAGTGGAGCACATAGTCGCTCTTTTGCTCACACAAGGCATTTCTATCGCAAGAGGCATCCTAACGCTTACTGGTGCACAGGCAGAAGTGCTCCTTACAAACTTCAGCAACGAGCGCCGTCAAATCCACAAGGGTACCGCAATTGCCTACTTCGACGATATAGACCAAGCCGGGGATTGCTTTGCTTTGCAACCAGACGACGCGAGTGTCCCTGCCTCGACAACTTTGTCGGTGGACATCTGCTCCACGCTACCGCCATCTGATAGGAAGTGCCTGCTTCGACTTATACACCAGTTCGAAGACTGCTTTTCGCTTACGTCAAAGGTCCAGTGGACACCATTGACCAAGCACCAAATCATTACTGAAGACAACACGCGACCGATTCGGCAGAACACCTACCATGTGGCTCCGAAAGAACGACAGGAGAATCAGAAGCAAGTACGGAAGATGCTCGTGGATGACGTCATACAACCTTCAAAAAGCCCTTGGGCATCCCCCGTGGTTTTGGTCAAGAAAAAAGACGGCAACTTGCGTTTCCATATTTATAATCGCAATTTGAACCAAGCCACGAAGAAAGACGTCTATCCACTTCCAGGCATAGACGATTCACTCGATCGGCTGCGTCATGCGCGCTATTTCTCTTCAATAGACCTCCGAAGCGTCTACTGGCAGATAGAAGTCGACGAGAGAGATCATGAAAAAACGGCCTTTCATTTCATTTTTCATTTTTTCATTTTTTTTATTCAAGTTCTCTTATTACATGAAAATACACAACACTGGTTAGACCCATAGCCACTGGCTAGTAGGGGGTCTAAATAAATATGCATTTAAAGGAACAGATTGTGTTAACAAAGCAGATATTTTATAAGTACACTTCCATCATACAAGAAAAAAATCGAAACAAAATATAAGAAGGAAACATATTTGTGATACGTCATTTGCAGTATCTTGCAGCATTGTTCCATGCAAACAACGGATTGCATGTATACAATACATGAAATACATAAAGGTACGTATACCATTGCAAGTATGATTTTGTTAGACATATAATCTATACATAACGAAGTGGAGATTACAACGAATTGTGTGTTAGTGTACCTGTTCATTTTTCTGCAGAAAGTATTTTTTAAGAGCACAGGCAAAACTTTTGCTTTCTTTTATTTGGTATGGTATATCATTCCAGACCTTTACTCCAGCAAATTGTAGCAATCGTTTGCCATAAACATTGTTAGTAGGGGGAAGATTGAAATTATGTAATGTGGCACGTCTGGTAAGGCGGCAAGAGGATGAAAATACTGATATATGAAAGGGCAGGTTATAAGAAATGACATTATAGACGGTAAGTGCAAATTTTTGCTGTCGTAAATTATCGAATGGTATGATTTCCATATTACGAAACAATGGCGCGCAGTGTTGATCATATCTAGCATTGTTTATTATTCAAAGTGCCCGCTTTTGTAGTATACGTAAGGGGTCTAGATATGTTTTAAAAGTCCATCCCCATGAATCTATGCAATATGTGAGGTGACAATGAAAAATGTGAAATAGAGAATGCGGAGAATACTACTTTTAAAATAATTTCTAGCGGTTAATAATGTACTGCATCCAGATCCCAGTTTAGCGCATACAGAGTTAATGTGGCTTTGCCAGTTTAGATGGCTATCGAGAATTACACCCAGATATTTGAATTCGTTCGTCTTCTTAAGCACGCAGTTATTTATTGTAATGCAAATGGACTCATTACTTATATCTCGATAACGGGAGTGGAAAATAGTGTATTTAGTTTTCTTTGCATTCAGTGTTAGTTTATTCGCTATAAATCACTGACAAACATTTTTTAGTTCTACATTACTTTTATGCTCGAGATCCCTTATATTGTCTGCAGTAACAATAACTGCTGTATCATCAGCGTACATTAGCATCTCTGCCGATGTCAATATGTTTGGTAGGTCGTTTACGTACAGTGAGAACAGTAAGGGTCCAAGAACGGAGCCTTGTGGTAGCCCTGTGTGTATATTTAACAGGGAGGAAGTGAGATTATGCATAATCACCATTTGTTGACGTTCGCTCATGTAACTAGAAAATAAGTCAAAAATTTTGCCACGTAAACCGTAGTGTCTTAATTTCATTAGTAATATATCATGGTCAACTGTATCAAATGCCTTCTTTAAATCAAGAAAAACTAGTGCTACAAGGAGGTTATTATTTAATGCTTCGTTAATTTTTTGTGATAGAGATAGTACAGCAGTGGCGGTGGAATGGTGCGCCTGAAATCCATGTTGCTCGGCGCATATTACACGATATTTTTCTAGGAAGACGCGCATCCGTTTTGCTAAAATTCTTTCAAATATGTTATTTATTATGCTTAAAACAGATATAGGTCTATAACTTGAGGAATCAGAGCGATCACCTTCCTTGTACACCGGTACTACTTTGGCAGTTTTCAGACAGGATGGGTATGTTGACGTACGCAAGGAGTGGTTATATATATGGCATAGGATATGGCTTTGGATATATATGGCTTTGTGACGCCTGATGGTCTTTAAGAATTTAAGGTGCTTTTTTTTGGGTTGTGCTCGGCGCCAGCCACTTTTCAGCGTCTCATGGACACCGTACTATTGGGCCTGAAGCGGCAAACATGCTTGGTCTATCTGGACGAAGCTGTACTATGAGCATCATATGACGAACATCTCAGCCGTCTATTCACCGTACTCCAAGCAATACGCTTGGCCGGCCTTACTTTAAAACCGGAAAAAACGTCATTTTCGTTTCAACGAACTCAGCTTTCTCGGCCACGTCCTCAGTCACGAGGTTCGACCTGACCCGGCTAAAATAGACGCCGTAGCGCAATTTCCTGCACCACGTGACAAAAAGGCTGTGACACGCTTCTTAGGGTTGTGCACCTGTTACCGGTGATTTATCGAGGACTTTTCGTCTATTGCGGCGCCATTGACACCACTCACACGTGAGGACATCCCCTTCTTTTGGGGTAAAGAGGAGCAAATGGCATTCAATGAACTACGACAACGCCTGCCAACACCTCCAGTCCTTGCGCACTTCGACCAGGACGCCCCTACAGTACTTCACACTGACGCCAGCAATGTAGGTTTAGATGCTGTTTTGGTAGAGAGGAAAGATGGCTGTGAAAGAGTAATAGCCTACGCCAGCAGAACTCTCTCGCGCGCGGAGGAGAACTACTCGACCACCGAGAAGGAGTGTCTCGTCGTGGTGTGGACAGTCATAAAATTTCGTCCGTATTTGCACGGCCACTCCTTCAAGGTTGTTAGCGACTGTCACTCTTTGTGCTGGATCAACAACCTTAAAAATCCATCTGGTCGTTTAGTGCGCTGGCGCCTAGGGCTTCAAGAGTTTGACATGACCATTGTCTAAAATCTGCAAAGAGGCACACCAACGCCGACTGTCTCTCACGGTCGCCAGTGAAAACTGTCGCTCCTGAGGACGAAAACATCGATGTGGCATTCTTGGTAGTTGTCAACACGGCCACTATTGCATGAGAGCAGCGCAGTGACCCTGAGCTGTCAACACTCATTGAGTATTTAGAAGGACGACGTAAAGACGGGCCGCGGGTATTTGCTAGAGGACTGCCATCTTTTTGCTTGGTAAACGATGTTCTCTATAAGAAAAACTTTTCACCTACCGGCAACTCACGTTTGCTCGTCGTGCCTGCCTCTCTTCGAAAAGAACTTATGAAAGCGTGCCATGATGAAGCAACTTCTGGTCATCTAGGCTACACCCGAACATTGCGCCGACTACGTTGCAAGTACTACTGGCCAAAGTTACCTGCTGCTGTTAACCATCACGTGCGAACTTGCACCGACTGCCAAAGACGCAAAGTGCCTCCCAGCAAGCCAGCCAGTCTTTTACAACGAGTCAAAGCAGCAGAAAAGCCGTTCACCCAAATTCTAATACGTTTCCTGGGTCCCGTTCTAATTTCCACAACAGGAAACAGATGGATTATTGTGGTCACTGATTACCTGTCTCGTTATGCGGAGACTAAACCTATGCAGCACGGCACATCAGCAGAAGCCGCTTAGTTCTTCATCGAAAACATCGTCTTTCGGCATGGTGCTCCGACAACATTGATCACAGACAGAGGACCTGCCTTCACTGCAGTCTTTTGGAGTCGGTTCTCAGACTCAGTGGTACAGCTCACCGGAGAACAACTGTATACCATCCGCAGATAAACGGACAGACAGAGCGCCTCAATAAGACCCTCAAAGACATGATCAGCATGTACGTTGACACGGGACATAAAAACTGAGATCAGATATGGCCGTACGTGGCCTTTGCTTATAACACCGCTCGACAAGAAACCACTGGAATGACACCGTTCAGTCTGATCTATGGTCTCGAAATCTTGAAAACATTGGACGCCATGTTGCCGCATGAGTGTGACGACATCCACGTAGACGCCGAATAATTCACTCAGCGCGCGGAAGAAGCCAGACAGCTCGCGCGCGTGCGCATCTGTCATCAGCAGCATCAAGATGCACAACGCTCCGACACCCGACACCCGACACAAGCTTATTAGCTACACACCAGGCGACAAAGTGTGGGTCTGTATTCTGATACATCGACGTGGGCTGTCTGAAAAAGCGCTAAGACGGTACTTTGGTCCATACAGCGTCACGCTACGCTTGAATGACGTGAACTATGAAGTTGTTCCCGACACTGATTGTAGTTCTAAACGCCAAAAGCATTTACCCGAAGTCGTGCACGTCTTGCGTATGAAACCGTATTTATCGAGGTAATTAGCTCCCGGTTACCGTTTCCATACGACCACTTTATACACCCGGTAGAGCACCCAAGTTGTGCATCGGGACGATGTCTCTTTCGGAGGGAGGCAAATGTCACGTGCTTGCTCAAGAAAGACGATCACAGTTGTGCATGTGCCACGAAGGACTAATAAATGGACGAAAAAGAAGAACTCGCTTGCGCGTTCTAACTAAACAAAGATCGACCTGCTTCTGGTGTCTCAATCTCGGCGGCTGCCCCGCCGTGGTGGTCTAGTGGCTAAGGTACTCGGCCGCTGACCCGCAGGTCGCGGGTTCGAATCCCGGCTGCGGCGGCTGCATTTCCGGTGGAGGCGGAAATGTTGTAGGCCCGTGTGCTCAGATTTGGGTGCACGTTAAAGAACCCCAGGTGGTCGAAATTTCCGGAGCCCTCCACTACGGCGTCTCTCATAATCATATGGTGGTTTTGGGACGTTAAACCCCACATATCAATCTATCAATCAATCAATCTCTGCGGCAAGATCTCTGTTTTGACGTCGTGACAATATGATGTCAAAATTGTCTCGATGCTGCTGATACTTTTTGTCTCTTGTTCGTCAGTTATTGGGTGTGCAGTAACTTTCGTATGACAGTGACAGGCGCTAATGTCTTTTGTTCGCATTGTGTCATGATGGGTGGATGGCTCGAAAACCATAGTTCTGAAGACTTTTTTTCAATAAAAAGCCTTAATATTTTTTCTGAGGTCGTAGAAGCAATCATTTTGAGGAAATGAGTTATATTTTTTTAAAATTTTCTAAGTTTCGGTATATCAAGTGTTGCTTATAAATTTAGCATGCATTAGTAACTCTGGCTGGAACATAGGGCAACGTCGGCGTACAAAAAATAGGTGTGCAACATGGGTACGTGAAACAGCTCAACTTTACAAATTAGATACAAACTAACAGTAACATGATAATATTTAAAACACTGACTGCGTAAAAATACACTCCCCATTATTAGATCACATTGATAATACGATACTTCGCATGCGCAGTCAAATGCTTTTTTTTTCGGACGACATACCGACAATACCTGCACATGCTGTTTATGCTGTTTCTCTCGATTATTCCGTGTCCCACACACGCCACAGAAGACAGTATGGGGCTATTAAAAATTACAGGCCATTTAGTACTTTTAGAATAGAATCTTAGTTCTCGGGGGCCATTCCTAAAATATAAAGAGCTAAACCAACTTACAGCGAGAAATTACAAAAAACTTAAGTTCCAACTGCTTGCAAATCATAAATTTTCCAAATAGTTGTTTATCCTGTTTTTTATTTTTACTTATACTCACTGAATAACAATATCTCGTTCTTGATGTTTCTCCTTTTTTCCTCTTGCTTCTCTGCAACGTTTGGAAAAATGAATCGCTTCAGTTTTTTTTTTTTACCTCCACCTAGCAGGCTCTCAGGAGGAGTGATGACTTCGACATTTTGGTGCAAATGAGGTCTTCTAGATGCCGTACACAAGCATATATGACGAGAACTCATTGGTCAGAAAATCGATGTGATGTACATAAAACTACTCAATATTTTATTAAATGTAGCAGAATGACTAGAAAGAGTGTCATGTCCAAGAAAAATAAATTATTGGAATACAAAAGTTAATGAAAATACCAACAGACCAGAAATGCCAAAGACCAGAAAAACTTTATATCACCGTTTTAACTTCTCCACAAAGAAAGTTATAGTGACGTGAAATGCACAGAAGTTTCACGTGATAAGCACAAAATAAACCTGTATTTGATTTTCCCTTGCTGTTCTAACCCAACAATTTAAACAAGGATACGCTGAAGACTATTACACCATGTCGGTGGCTTTGACTTTGAATGTGACATCCGCGTTGCACATTCTGATAGACGAAATAAATAAGAGATTCAGATTGGAGTGAGTATCAAACCCTTACCGTTCATAGGAGAACCTGTTTCTTCGTGAAAATTGTGGAGAAACAGCACATAGATCTAGAGGAATAATAAAAAAGAGACAGCACATACTATAAACTGATCTCATGATTGAAAAAGGAGATAATAAGGGGTCCAGCCAACAAATATGAATAAAAGGCACGAAGGCAGATAACTCGAACGAGAGACTTCGTAGGTCGTCGTACCTATCTATTTCAATAAGGACTTTGCAATTGGGGTGAGAACGCAAGCAAATGCAAAGAACGGCATGAATGACAGAAGATATGGTCGTCAGATCATAAACGATTAAAAGGATCGAGGTTGAGCCTTCTTAAACCTACAAAAAAGAAGAACACCAACAATAACAAGAACAACTTTATTGAAAAAGTCTTGGGACAAGGGGTCAAGCTCGATTGGTGGAGACCCAAGGGCAGGACTCCACTAGCTACTGTCACCTGACAAAGATAACATACGAGCGCAAGCTGTACCTCTAGGTCTGAGCTTGCGAGTGTTGGCTCCTTTTGCTGTGCAGTATTGGAGAAGCTGCTCCCATTTTTAGATACACCTAAGCGTTTCCTGTTTGTTAATACTTTAGGCCAAGAAAATAGAAAGGCCAATATCTAGCCATAAAGGGGAGCAGCTTGTATTGGTGTGCACTTATTAACATTCTCCGAAAAAAGAAATAGATACATTGAACCTGGCTCGTGATATGTGATCTTGTCACATACTTCGTTTTTAATTTTTTTGTTTTGTATATTTGTTTGGCAATGCAGTTTGTTTTGCTTTGTTGCAATTTGCTTATGACGTTTTTCCTTAGAACGTCGTTCTTCGCAATTGTGGATTTACCAATTTATTCTTTCAAATGTTTTTCTTTACTGTCGTAACACTCGCCACGTCGTCATGTTTTGCAATTTCTTCCTTTAGTTTACGTTTACCATAAATGTGCCTTTGCTGTATTTTGTAAAACGCTCAGCCCAACTGATAGTAACGCCAGCCGCCAGTCAGCTGGTAGCACTTGGGTCATTTTTTTTTCATATTCGTTCATCTGCCTGCATTTGTTCTGCCTTCACAGAAAAAAAATGGGATGATGCTCATCGCTCAGTCGCGTACATTCTTTGTCCTATTGTCTGCGCTGTTTCGCCACAAAGAGCCATTGCATCCCATTTCGAAGCCATGCAAGTGTTTGATGTTGCTTCAAACGAAAAAGAAACGCTATCAAGTTTTAAGGTTGGCAAGGGGTCCAGATAACCGATGTAATATTGCTAGGCAGACGCTCATAATCTGACTAGGTGACACACCGAGTGAAATGAACCATGAGTAGGTGGTTTAAAGCCGCATTCATAATTAATCACGTACAGTATCAGACACAACATCATCAAATTGTGAAGCTGCATATGTGCACGCAGTGCAATACACAAGCGGATGGTGTACATCGCAACTGTGACTAAACGAAGAGCTCTAGGAGAGTTTCCAATGGTAAGTCACGTGCTCAGACGCCCCTTGCGTTGCAGCAAAATAAAAGCATGGTGTGAACGGCACTTGATCAGGTTTTCGCATGGTCCTCATAGATGCCAATCTTTTTCATTCTACTTACATCAAAGAAAAAAGCGCCATCACAAATGAAAGCATTCTGAAAATATTTTTTCAATATGACTCCACCAGCAATGGACTTGTCTTAAAGAACCGAAAGTTGATCTATTTGGTTCTGATTCACGGTCCTGTTTATTGAGCACTAAGACTTTAGTGACAATTAACGTAAAAACAGGAGCGCTTACTCGACTGAAAGAATAACTACATCGCAAGAAAGTCTATACTTGCGCATTACCTATCTACGCGCGCCGTTTGCCAGCGCTAAAACATTACAGAAATGTACTTCCCCTTAAAGTATTTTCTTTGGTCTAGCAGTGTGACGTTTTTGGAAAGTATAAGAGAGAATGGGTAAATTGCGCAGGACTTGCCGGTATTAGGATGGAAACGTGACACTCGATGTTATGAAACCTTTCTATAGAAACGTCAGTACATTATTCTGGACTGGTTACCTATCATTGGCCATATCTATCTAGTAAGAGACACTGCACGAAGGCAGGAGATAGTTGAAGGGGGAGTTCACGTCTAAGTATCTACAATGTTTGCTATGAGTAACGCTGTGCATACGCGAGTAATAAGAAGGGGTCGGGTTTGGTTTGTCTTTTCTTCAGCATCGTTGCCATCATCCTTTTTATCATCAACCCATTTAAACTCACTCCAGGACAAAAGCCTCTCCTATATTTCGTCAATCAACCAGGTCCCGAGTTTTCTGCTTTCATGTTATACCTGCGAAATTTTTGGCACCTGCCCACCTTTATGAATTATGAGGGACATAATTTCCCCATCTCCTCCGTCGCTCAAAGAATCTCTCACAATCACTACGCATTCCTTTGTAGAGAGAGAAACAAATAAAAAGAAGAGGCAGGCAAATTAACAATAGTGATTGTTGGCCTAGTTGGTACTTGCTTAGTTGGTACTTGCTTAAGTGCCGCTTGTGCTTGACGTCGAGAGCTTCTTTACTTTGTGTGTGTATGTTATCTGCGGCCAAAGCATTTCAGTAGGCAGGTTAACCTAGAAGAACTGGTTTGCTTCTCTGTACAGGGGTGGGAAATAAGAGTCGCAAAGAGGCTAGAGATAGAGAGAGAAAATAAACTAGAAAAAACATACACATGCACACATATGCGAGGCGTTATGATCGCAGTCCTTTGAAGAGACTGGTTGGACGCAGGAAGTGCAGGAGCGTCTTGACAGCTTTCTTCGGCGATGTGAAGTCCTGTTGTTAGGGCAGGATTCTTTCTGCCGAAAAAGTCTGGTTGTCCAGTTGATCTAGTTATTGCTGAGTGACGGTCTCTGCGAGCAGTACTGTGGGCGTTGGCACAGAATAAAACAAGTTGATTCGTCATTGCCGCAATTGTCACATGCTGCAGTGAAGGCCATTTCTACACGGGACGCGTACGCTTTGGTAAATGCGATACCCAACCATAACCCTCACAGCATAGTAGCGTCTCGTTGGCCAAGTCCAGGAGGAATTTGAAGTCTGAGAGTAGGTTCTAAGGTATACAATTGTGCGTGCGTAAAATTTGGCTCATTTTGTCTGAGGTGGTGCGCTCGTGAGCAAACATGCGGAGGTTCCATGCAGCGTCAGTTCTGGAGAGCGGAATTGTGGAATAATTGGCAAGCAACGGGCTGATCGAGCTGCCCGTTCTGGCAATACTCAAAGCAATCAAATAGCATTGATGTGTAAGGTCCAAGAAATATATATGAGCGTTTTGTTGTGTCTTCGTCTTTGGCAGAAATATATATTTGGATGATGTGCGAAAAATAAGAAACCCCGAGAGTTAGCGCTACACGGCCGTGTTTGCACCTCACTAAATTTTAATACATTGCATTACATAACCAGCTCAAACTCCGCATATACTCACCCCAAATAACAACCATCTACTCTGACCACCGTATTCAAGAATGTTTCTTGACTCAATGCTTCACCTTGACTTGAAAAATTCCATGGGAGCGCTGTCTCTAGGGAGACCATGTCACTGCATATTGGTAATATTCTTCAGCGATTGGTGACAAGCACAGCTTCAACTTTAGTCGAGCAGTGGCGCAGTGCTCAACTCAGTCAAGTGACGGATGGAATTCGAGTCGAGGAGCGTTTTTGAATACGGGGGTGAGACCTTAATCACGCATCCAATCCCTGCATTTGAGATTAACGGTTATCTGCAGTAGATAAGAAATTAGGAGACATGCACGCTGCTTGAAACGCCAAAGCTGTTAGCATCGAGAGATCACTCAATCTTTTCCACTCGACATAAACAGTTTGGGCGTAGGTGGTACGAGTATGAAAAGCTTCGAAGCAGAGTGGATGTGCCGTGAGTCGTGCGTTCATTCGTGATAACAGTAGCAAATGCTTCGGGTGCTGTAAGTTTATTTATTTACTTTAACGTAATTATTGCGCTTTATGCGTCAACACGAAACTATGCACATAAGTGTTACTAAAAACAACTGAAACGCTCAAGAGAAAGTCTACTCGTACATAGCTCAATATGCACAATTACCAATATATCACTTCGGTTCAGCTAGCATTCATCACATGCACTTTGCTTTTGTCCGTGAGGTCAGAGCGTGAAAATATACATTGCTGTGATTGCCAGATCATGTCTGCAACATTTTATTGCATAGTTTTATAGAGACAGCATTCATCAAACGCAATTGGTGTCTGTCTTCGATCTAATATCCAGAAAAGTATACCCTCAATAAATGTCAGACGAGGTTCACAGAATAATAACAGAGAGTCTTATTTCCGAGAACCAACAGCTAATATTCTTCTGTAGTCTCCCCCCTTTTTATGTTCCCCGGTCGCCACGTATTTGAATTGAAAGGAGCGTGAGACTTTAGGCACGCAGTAACCAAGAGGCCCCTGGACCAACTCAACATTTTGAATAACGGTGACGGATAATAATGATTGACAAACAGAAGCACTGGTTGTTGAGAAGACATCATGTTTCGAAGATTAACAGCGTGTGCAGTCACCCCCTCGGTAACTAGGTACCATTTGTGAACTGACATGTGGCCCCGACAAAGCACATTTACATACGAAGCACTGGAGTTCCAGACAAGCGCCAACTCCTCACCTTGTTGAGAGACTGGGAATGCATATATGGTACACGTTGGTTTTCTGAAATGTGCATACTGATCATCGACAGCAACCTAGGAGGTGAATTGCCACAAATAGTTTAATAAAGTGTGTTTCCTGTCATATGGAGGAAGAGGCGTTAAACTAACACAATCAAAACGTCTCCTTTTTTCTACCTCTCTACCTTTCGCTGTGTGCATCCGTACAACCGTCTGTCCATCTGTGCATCCATCCGTACGTCCGTCTGTCTGTCTGTTTATACGTCTGACTAGTTTCTTGTGACAAGGTCAGGCTAAGACGAGCTTCACCCGTCAAAACAGGACTTTTCTTAGGCCCGAGAGCACGCAAAGTATGTTACAAATGGCTTTGCTATACAGGGTTTGGCTAGCGTTACGCAGTGTGCTGGTGGCGGTATACGACAGGGTACTATCATCCGTGTATCTAAAATGCACACATCTAATACGAATGATTACTTGTGACTATACGTTGGTCACACCTGTGTGAATAAAATGATGGAGTAGGCTATGTACCGTGCTCAAGAAATAAGTGACACCATGTACCAGCAGTGGAACGGCAGGTGTTTCTAGTCCAGTCAATCAATTTGAAGATAGCTGCTGACAAGTTGACTTCGCGGAGAGAAAACGAAGTGTAAATTTTGTTATGGCGAAATGCAATGGTTGTAGCTGGCTTCAGACAGTCTTAGGGGGTATCAAGAAATATGGAATAACCATCGGGCTGGTATTGTGGAACTTAGTGCACAAAAAGCTCACCTTCCTGGAACATGTAATGCATGAGTGAGGTCTTCGGCAAGATCCTTGAGAAACTGCAGCTGAAACTGCCCCCCCCCCCCCTCTGTTCGCCAGCACACAAGCAGTTCATCCTTTTTAGTCTTTGGTTCAATTATCGACGTTTTACGAAAACTAATCTGTTGCATTGCTACCCCATTTACAGGCTGTTGAGTTCCTATGTCAGTTGTGAGAGAGAGAGAGAATAAACTTTATTGGGTTCCAGCATGCGGGATTCCCTCCGGCCGCGCAGGGCGTGGGGTTCACCCTATCTCACGTTACACTAGAAGTCCTAATGTCACGCGGGCCTAGACCTCAAGGCCTTCGTGCCCCGTCGCCGCTCGGGTTACTGAGGGTGTCCCCCTTTCGCCTTTGCAGCGCCAGTGCGACCTCGAGCTGCCGGACGGCCCTTCGCTGGTCTTCTGGGTCCGTAGACCCCACACGCTGTTCTACTTGCGGCGGTAACACCGGACCGTCCGCGCTGTCTGCGTCACATCCCCAGAGTATGTGAGCCAGGGTGGCTCTCGCGCTCGCGCACACACTGCACATTTCACTCACGTAGAGTTCGGGGCACACGTGTCGCGCTAGCGATGGGGTCAGCACAGTCTCGGTTTGGAGCTGGCGCAACCTCACCGCCTCCCACCGGGTAAGATCCCTGTGCGGAGGCGGGAAGCCACGCCGTTGCTCCCTGTACCACGCGAGGATGTCGCCGTAATCGAGCAGCTGCTCCTCGCCTTCTTCTTTGGTCGCCGTCGTATGTCAGTTGTGAGAGAGAAAGTCTACGCATCGAAGTGCTCTAGAAGATCATGTGATGACTCAGCAGCGGCCCTTTTTTCCCCTTTCGATGAGGAAATATAAAGCTAACCATGTTTTTATGTGGAACTTCAGTTGTTTTAGATCCATATTTAGATATGCTATCCGGGTTCCTCAAGGAACAGGATGTGTTACCCATAACGTGCTTCGCATGTTCTCGAAGCACCTCAATTTGAAACGCCCGAAAAAGAAAATAATGCGAAATCGTGGCTATATATCGTTCGGATATAAAACGAAGTTTTATATGTTGCGAATAAACAGAGCTCCGGCACAGTAAATATTACTGATTTTCACGGCATCATCACAGTTCAATACAATCTATTAGTAATACAAAATTACCAAAAAGAGATTCATGCAATGTTAAAATGGCACTACTTTCTTGAACTATGAGAATCGGATAATCTATGGCGAATGGCACCCTTGTAAGATTTTATGTTATTGAAGACCGCTCAATCTGATATTTATCTTTGTGGCAACTGCAGGTTGAGCAAATCTGGATATGGCTGCAGTTGACGCTTCGTTGCTGTTCATTGCACTACTGGTGAGCTTTTGTACAGAAACCTTTGAAGCTGGCGGATGGACTGAAGTCATACCACCAAACACTCATGAGACCCATGCACTAGCGGAATACGCCTACATGGTTAGAAGGGGTCTGCATGCTCGAGGCGTTACTTTACTGGTAACGCGAGCTAGATGGAAGGTATGTTCAAAAGAGTGTATTGTGCATTCAATACCGAACCACGTACCGGCCAAACGTACTTGGGAAGAGATCAGGCAGTACTTAGCGGTGTAATAATTTCAATTCCAATGGTTTTGAGTGGTAGACTGGTTTTCGTGAGGCTGTGCGAACAAGTGCCTTAATTAAGACCAGGCCACCGGTCGAAACTGAAATGGGGACAACTGCTAAGTTGTGTTTCGCTCTCGCTCTCTTTCTCTAGCTGTATATATATGTATGTATATATATATATATATATATATATATATATATATATATATATATATATATATATATATATATATATACATATATATATATATATATATATATATATATATATATATATATATTTATTTATTTATTTATTTATTTATTTACGTATGGCAAGGCAAGGTAACTTGAGGGGTGGGGTTTAATGCGCACCAAGTCCACGATCACAGTATCATGATGATCACCATTGCACCATTATGGCTCGTACTCACTCAGGGGAATGGCAGTAAAAGCAACGTCGTATTCCTTTTCTACCCGCGCTTCTCTTGTTTTTTCTAGTAGTGACACTTCGTATCTTTCCTCCTGTTTAAGACGAAGCCCTCTGGGCGAGTCATTCTTGTATCCTTCGTGTAAACGGCTTCAGGTGGGCAAGATGCGTCACCTCTGTCTTGCATGAACGTCGGCCACTAGTGGTGACACGTGCAATTTAATAGCTGACCTCGCTGAGACGATGAAGTATCACGAACGGACCAGGGTAGTGTGCCAGTGGCTTTTGGCTCAAGCCACGTCTGCGTATTGGGGTCCACAACCACACTAGACCACCGGGGGCAAAAGTTACATGCCGGTGTTGACTGTCGTAGCGAGTTTTGAAGGACTCTTGTTCTGCCAGTGTGCGTAAGCAGGCAAGTCGACGTGGCTCTTGCGCACGACACAAATTTCCGCAATCGTTAAATCGTCATGGACGGCAAAAGGAAAGATAGTATCCAGCGTATGTCGAGGTGAACGAGCGTAGAGCAGATAGAAAAGGCTGTAGCCTGTCGTATCGTGTTTCGCTGTGTTGAAAGCGTACGTGAAGAATGGTTATACTTCATCCTAGTTTTTTTTGGTTGGAGGTGACGTACATTGACAACATGTTGATAAACGTTTGCTTTCTGCGCTCGGTGAGGCCGTTAGTTTGTGGATGATATGCAGTTGAGTGTCGGAACTTGGAGACACACAAACGAAGTAATGATTCCACAATATCAGCGGTAAATTGTCGTCCACTGTCACTTATTAATACGTGAAGTGGCCCGTGTTGGAGGATGTCTGATTGCAACAGGAACTCAGAAATCTGGACTGCCGTGGCGGAGAATAAGGCAGCCTTCTCGCAGTACCGCGTCAGGTAGTTGTCGCATACAATAATCCACCGGCTACCTTTTGAGGAGCGTGGAAAAAGTCCCATCAGATCAATGCCGACCCTTTCAAAGGGGGAACCGGGAGGTTTTACGGGTTGCAAGTGACCAGCTGAACCCGAAGTGGGCCGCTCTCGCATTACGTACAGTTGGCCACATAGTTTTGAATTGTCTTGCTCATTTTCGGCCAGTAGAACCGCTCTTTCGCGCGACTAAGTGTTCGTGCGGTTTCTATATGACCGGAGTTGCGGCCATCATGCGTGTGACGCAGAACAGACGTTTAGAGGGACGCAGGAACAACCAGCAGAAAGCGGGCGCCCATTGTGGACAAGTTTCTCTGGTAAAGTAGACCATTTCGGACGCAGAATCGGCCTTCGTTTAATTTCTTTCTTGCTCCAGGGAAGAGATCTTTCAAGTTTGGGTCAATACGCTGCTCAGTGGCCAAAGTCACGGCATCGGGAAAGCCGGACGACAGAGAAGCGATAAGGTGGTCAAAGTTATCGACTTCACAATCTGTTCTCGGCAGCGGCATCCTGGAGAGGCAATCCGCATCAGCTTGTAGACGGCCAGTTTTTTATGAAATAGTGAAGACATATTCTTGCAAACGAATAGCCCATCAAGCGAGGTGGCCGGCTGGGTCACGAAGGTTGACCAGCCAACACAGGGAATGGCGATCTGTGACGATAGTGAACGGGCGACCATAGATGTATGAGCGAAACCGTTGTACGGCAAATACTACCGCTATAAGCATTCCTGTTCGGTCACTGTGTAGTTGCGTTCAGGATTGCTTAAAGAACGACTTGCGTACGCCACAACGTGTTCCTTCTTGGCAGAACGCTGAACGAGAACGGCAACAATACCGGTGTCATTTGCGTCTGTGAGAATTTCCGTGGGTGGCGAAAGATTGAAGTGCCGAAGTACTGGCTGCGAAGTTAACAAACACTTCAGCTGGTGAAAAGCGGCATCACACTCGGAGGTCCACTGAAATGCGCTGTTCTTGCCTAGAAGTTCGTCAGAGGGTGAACGACATCCGCAAATCTGGGTATGAACCGGCGGAAATACGTGCAAAGCCCGATGAAGCTACGCAGTTGTTTCACAGACTTAGGACCCTCGAACGAATCAACAGCCGCTGGCTTTTGTGAGTCAGGTCTAATGCCATCTTTGTCGACAAATTATCCCAACACCAATGTCTGTCGCTCGCCAAAGTGGCACTTTTTTGAATTCAATACAAGGCCAGCTTTTTCGATGCAGTTAAGCACGAGGTCTAGGCGGATATTGTGCTCCTCAAACGTACGTCCAAAAATTACGACATCGTCAAGGTAACACATGCATATTAGCCATTTTAAACCACGCAATATAGAGTCCATAAATCTTTCGAGTGTCGCAGGGGCATTGCATAATCCGAATGGCATAACGTTGAACTCATAAAGTCTATCGGTTGTAACAAATGCCGTCTTTTTTTTGTCAGCTGCGTGCATCGGAATTCGCCAGTAACATAATCTGAGGTCAACGGATGAAATGTAGGACGTGGAATGCAGGCTGTCTAGAGCGTCATCGATCCGAGGCAGTGGATAGACGTCTTTTTTGGTAGCAAAATTCAGTCGGCGGTAGTCAATTCAAAATCTCCACGTAACATCCTTATTCCTCACTATAATGACGGGAGCAGCCCATGGGCTTGCCGATTCCTGTATTATTTTCTTCCCGAGCATTTCTTGGACTTGCTCGTCGATGATCTTGTGCTCCGATGGTGCCACTCAGTAAGGTTTCTGCCTAATGGAATACGCCGACTCGGTGTGGATCTGATGACGTATCCGGGATGCTGGGATTAAGGGCCTTTGGCTCTTTTAGAAAAATCAAACACTTTCGATTGCTTAGATAGAACGTCGCGCAGTGTATGAAGTTCGCTTTGGTCAAGTGACTTGCTGACCATTTGTAGTGATTGGGCATCATATGAACCTTCTAAGCCTAGATGTTCATTTTCGCTTGTGGCATCAACAAGCTCAACCAGCGTCGTAGATGATTCGGGTCTAAATACTGCATGTTTTAGTCAGCCTGGCAAAATAGCAGGCTCCATGGAACTGTAGCTTGTCCACACACCTGCCCGTTCATAGAGGACTGACACTATACACTGGGAAATGAGGATGTTATTTTTCGGGCGTGCCAAGGGGATCAGTACAAGCATGGCGTAAAACTTGCCACAGTTGTTACTGGAACATATCACGGGAACACACACAGCAGAAAATGCAGGAAAGACTGTGTCCATGGAGACGAAAAAGATGCATTCCTTCGGACAGGAATTTTCCAGTAGCGCCGTTGCGAAAGTACCGTGTGTAGAAATATGCCCACTTCTGCAGTCTACAGTTGCGCCAACCTGACACAAGAAGTCGATACCCAAGATAACGTCATGTGTAGACCGCGGAATAACCGCAAACTCTGTGCAAAACACCTTGCCACACAGCGAGACGTCCACAGTACAATATCCCACCCGAGACAACGCGTCACCACTTACACCACAGAATGTCACTCCTCGGTTCAGGCAAAACATCACTTTTAGTCCTAGCAGGTTCCTAGAATTTCCACTCAATCCCGAGACTGTCGCGCCTGTCCCTACGAGTGCCATAGTAGCCGCTCCATCGACAACTACATCAACTTTTTTCATCAACATAAACGCTGAAGGGGGTATATTTGTAGATAGCACCTGCGATCTCGCGGCCTCACCCACACTGACCACGCCGACTAGTTTTCCGGCAGCGGTGTCCGTACGCGTCACCGTGGCGATGGTATTAGTGGAGCACGTGGAGCTGGTGGTGGCGTCAAACTTCGATCAGAGGCCGACGAGGGTTAGCGTGACCCGGTAGGCGCGCGTGGTTTCTGTGACGTGGAAAGCGCTTGGTCGGAAGGTTGGTGAGACATGTACCAAGACTGTCGCTGATATGGGCGGTGGTCACAAAAACGTGCGATGTGACCAGGGACGCCAAAGTTGTAGCACACGGGAATTGGTCGAGGGGCACGTGGCTGCTCAGAGTAGCGACTCCTCTCAGAAGGCATGGGATACAGGGGCCACCCTTCAGGGGAACTGTAGGCAGGCGATGTTGGATAAATAGGCGGGCCAAAACTTCATTCGTAGTTTGGAGGTGGTTGACGTGGGAATACAGCCTGCCGTGTGCCTTGATATTCATAAGTGCCTGCTGCGTTGATCGATGGATACCATGGTGGAAGAGAAACAGGCGTCCGCACACGTTCTGGTTCGCTTGCATACGCATCCTGAAAAATGATTGGGCGATGATAGGTCTGCTGACAATGAAGCAGCTCTTCTCTGACGATCTGCCATATGGTCAAAGCAACCATATGGGCACTGTTTCAACACTAGCCACAGAGGGGACGTTGTACAGGCGGCCTACTTTCAGAGAAACTCGTCGCATCTTGAGAGAGTCAAAGGTACGACAGTGCTGCATCACGTCGGACACGGAGTTCAAGCAGTCTTGCCCAATTGGGAAATTCTACACGTCTTCGGCTATACCTTGATAACGTGTCCAACCATGTCTTCTTCAGACATCCTTGGCTTCACGATGTTGCACAGCTTCAAGATGCCTTCAATGTACGTTGCACATGTTTCTCATGGAAGCTGTGTCCTCTGTGAGAATACCTGCTCTGCGCGTTTCTTCTTTGCGTCCAAATCACCTAAGCACTTCTGCACTTCAACAAAACGATCCAAAGTCATGAATATGTACTCGTGGTTCTCGTACCACATGAAGGCAGTGTCAATTAACGAGAATACAACATGATTAAGCTGTTCATTCGATTCCCAGCCATTGCTTGGAGTCCCTTAAGTTACCCTACCGTACGTATGAATATATATATTGTTGAGACGTTTATTGGCGGACGGTTGTCGACGATGCTTGACAGTGACAGTCAATGCGGGTACCGACTCTCTCCACGAGCTGCTCTTCTTCTTGCTAAAAAGGGCAACCCACTAGAAGGCGCTGGAGAGGACGACCCACTGTTCGAAGGCTTCACCACAACTACCCCGGGTACGAAGAGGGAGCCGCCTGGCGACCTAGCAGCTGGTTACTATGAGCGGGTCGTGGTAGGCTTTGAGGCGCTCCACGTTGACAATGTCGCGCCCTCGACGGCGCATGTCCGAAGATGGTTCGATGGGTTCGATCAAGTAATTTACAGGGGAAGTGCGTTTGACGACACGGTAGGGGCCTTAGTATTTGGGCAATAGTTTTGAAGATAGGCCAGTTGAAGTGGTAGGGATCGAGAGCCAGACGAGCGCTCCAGGGAGGAACATGGGCGCAGTGGTGCTGGTGTCAGCGCGAATGCCTTTTTGCCGCTCTTGATCATGCGCTGTAAAGGTCCTTGCGAGCTCTCGACACTCTTCAGCAAGCTTGGCTGTAGCAGAAATAGGCGCCCACTCTGACGGATCTGGCTTGTACGGAAGTATAGTGTCGATGGTGTGCGACGGGTGCCTTCCATATAATAAAAAGAAAGGTGAAAAGCCAGTAGTGCTCTGAGGGGCGGTGTTATATGCATAGGTGACGAAGGGTAGAATGGAATCCCAATTCGTGTGATCGGCGGCGACGTACTTGGAGAGCATGTCGCCGAGCGTACGGTTGAAGCGTTCAGTAAGGCCATTCGTCTGCGGGTGGTAAGCAGCAGTTTTGCGGTAAACAACGTTGCACTCTTTGAGAATGGCTTCGACGACTTCAGACAGGAAGACGCGGCCTCGATCACTGAGCAGTTCCTGAGGTGGACCGTGTCGCAGCATGAATCATTGGAGCAGGAAGGAGGCCACATCGCTCGCTGTAGCCGCGGGGAGAGCGGCAGTTTCGGCGTATCGCGTGAGGTGGTCCACAGCAACAATGGCCCAGCGGTTACCGGCCGACGTTAGTGGAAGTGGCCCATACAAATCAATGCCAACGCGCCCAAATGGCCTGGCAGGGCAAGGTAGAGGTTGCAGACCTACCGGCGACAGGTGCGTTGAAGTTTTGCGGCGCTGACATTCTATGCAGGAGCGAACGAATTTCTGCACATAGCGGTACATGCCGCGCCAAAAGTACCGTTGGCGAATGCGCTGGTAAGTCTTCGATACGCCGGAGTGCGCACATTGCGGACCAGTATGAAAGAATTCGCATATGTCAGAGCGCAGACTGCGGGGTATGACTAGTAGCCACTGGCGGCCGTCACCGCTGTAATTGCGTCGGTGGAGAAGGTCGTCGCGAACGGCGAAATGGCGGGCTTGACGACGCAACGCGCGAGTGGATGGAGTGGATGGATCAGTCAGCAAGTCTATCAGTGAGGCAATCCATTGATCCTTGCACTGTTCAGTAGCAACGGCATGAATGCTAATGGAAGAAACGGCAAGGTGAGACGCTGAGTCGTGGGCATTGTCGTCAGGCAAGGGAGAGCGCGACAGGGCGTCGGCGTCAGCATGTTGCCTTCCGTTGCGGTACAGCACGCGGATGTCGTAGTCTTGCAGGCGAAGTGCCCACCGGGCGAGACGGCCTGAGGGATCTTTCAATGAGGACAACCAGCATAGTGCGTGATGGTCGGTGACTACATCAAATGGGCGACCATATAAATAAGGTCGGAACTTGGTAAGGGCCCACACGATTGCCAGACATTCTTTCTCAGTGACGGTGTAATTAGTCTCGGCTTTTGTAAGCGTACGGCTTGCATACGCCACGACATATTCCGGGAACCCTGGTTTGCGCTGCGCAAGGACATCGCCGAGACCGACACCACTGGCGTCCGTGTGTACCTCTGTAGGGGCAGTAGGGTCGTAGTGGCGGAGTATGGGAGGCGACGTCAGTAAACGACGAAGCGTTGTGAATGCGTCGTCACACTGTGATGACCACGAATGGAGAGGCCCGTTACTACCGAGGAGTTTTGTCAGCGGCGATGCGATAGACGCGAAGTTTCGAATGAAGCGCCGAAAGTAGGAACACGGTCCTAAGAAACTGCGCAGTTTCTTGATGGATGTCGGCTTGGGGAACTCGGTCACGGCCCGAAGCTTGGCTGGATCGGGGAGAATTCCGTCCTTGGACACGACGTAGCCGAGTATTGTCAACTGCCGAGCTGCAAATCGGCACTTCTTCAGGTTCAGTTGCAGACTGGCATCACTCAGACGCGTTAAAACATGCCGCAGGCGTTGAAGATGCGTTGAGAAGTCCGGAGCGAAAACGACGACGTCATCGAGGTAGCACAGGCACGTGTGCCATTTCAGGTCACGCAGGACGGTATCCATCATGCGCTCAAAGGTGGCAGGCGCATTGCACAGCCCAAACGGCATGACGTTGAATTCGTACAAGCCGTCGGGAGTGACGAAAGCGGTCTTCGGTCGAGCGTCTTCAGCCATAGGTACTTGCCAGTACCCTGAGCGCAAATCTAGAGATGAAAAAAATTCGGCTCCTTGCAGGCTGTCAATCGCGTCATCCACACGCGGTAGTGGGTACACGTCCTTACGAGTGATCTTGTTGAGACGTCGGTAGTCCACACAGAACCGCACAGAACCGTCCTTCTTCGCGACGAGAACGACAGGAGATGCCCAGGGGCTGTTAGAGGGTCGAATAACATCGCGGCGTAGCATGTCGTCCACTTGCTCGTTGATTACACGGCGTTCTGTGGGAGATACGCGATATGGACGTTGCCGTAGTGGTGGTTGTGCGCCTGTGTCAATGCGATGCGTAACAGTCGATGTGCGGCCGAGAGAAGGTTGAGAGACATCGAAAGAAGAGCGGAATTCTTCCAACAGGGCCAGAAGCTGGGAGCGCTGGACCGGCGTAAGGTTGTCGGCAATGGAAGGACCAAATACATCAGCGGATGATGAAACAGATGTAGAAACAGCACTAAGCGTATTAGAACTTCGGCAGTGCGTGTCATCAGGTTGATCCATGACTTGTGCGTCTTCGATGGGTTCCACGCTGCCAAGACATTCCCCTCGCACCAACGTAACACTGTACGGGGATGAGTTCAGAACAAAAATAGTGGTGCTGCCGCGAGTTACTTGCACGGTCGCGAAAGGAACCAGCAAACCTTTTCTGGTGAAAACACGATGAAATGGTGAGAGGAGTGCAGCGGTGTCTGAAAGACTGGCACAGTACACCGACACCGCCGCGGACGAGTTTGCAGGCACTTGCGTGTCGTCCCTGACGAGTAATTTGCTTGCAGTAGATGGACTGTCGGCCGGCGTCAAAGAAGAGAATGGTGTTAGCTCTATTTCTGCTGGTGCGCAATGAATGACGGCGTCGTGGCGGGAGAGAAAATCGCATCCTAGGATGACGTCGTGAGAGCATGAAGGAATTATGATGAATTCAACGGCATACAAAACGTCCTGAATCATGAGGCGGGCTGTACACATCGCTGTAGGGTGAATGCTTTGGGCGCTGGCTGTACGGAGGGAGAGCCCGGAAAGTGGCGTGGTCACTTTGCGCAGTATTCGGTTAAGCTTTGCGTCCATCACGGATACGGCGGCTCCAGTATCTACAAGGGCAGATGCACGAACACCATCCACAAGCACGTCTATCACGTTCGAAGGTCTTTCCTGAGGGCTTCCGCAGTTCGACAGCGTCGCAGCCCTTGCCTCGTGGACTGCGACGACTAGTTTTCCTGGTCACCCTCTAGTGGACGTGGCCGCATCGGCGACAGTGAGCGACGTCGCGGAGAATGTGAGCGGCGGGTAGATGGAGTGGGGCGGGACGACGGTGACGTAGGTGGCGGTTGGTCATAGAAGCGGCTCGATTGGCTGGGAAAATTGGAGGCGACTTGCGGTCGCTGCACACGATTGCAGTAGCGTGCTACGTGCCCGACGCAACCACAAGCAAAGCAGATGGGGCGATTGTCCGCAGTGCGCCATCGGTTCGTGGGTCCCATCCATGTCGAAGAACGCGATGGGCGAGCCGGCTGCTGATATAACTGCATAGTGGGCGGCACACGGGGCACGTGGATGACGTCGGTATATGTAGGCGGCACAGTTTCTCCGAAGGCCTGGGGTCTGGCGATGGTTTCGGTGTAACCAAGAGGGCCAGTCACAGGAATCGGAGGGGGTGGCCTGGCGACAACTTGGGCGTAACTGAGTGGTGTAGATACTGGAGGCGGCTGGTGATATTCTGGAACGACCTCCGCGATTTCCTGCTGAATGGCTTGGCGGAGGGGAGGCAGAAGTATGCTTGACGACTGTTCAGCACGGTGCGGGGAAGCAAAGGCCAGTAAAGAGACCTGGCGGGCAACTTCTTCACGCACGAATGTCTTGATTTCAGCAAGCAGGGCGGTGTGGTCCGGAAGTATTGACAAGGCCGAGAGATCAGCGTCACGTGAGGGTGGTCGACGGGTCATCGAGCGCTGCCGTCGCAGCTCCTCGTAACTTTGGCAAAGTGTAATGATCTCTGCTACAGTGTGAGGGTTCTTGGCCAGGAGCATGGTGAAGGCATCGTCGGCGATGCCTTTTAGAACATGGGTAATTCTGTCGGCCTCTGACATGCTCGCGTCCACTTTTTTGCACAAGTCAAGGATGTCCTCTATGTAGCTTGTGAAGGACTCACCGGTCTGCTGTGCTCGTTCACGTAACCGCTGTTCGGCTTAGAGCTTACGAACGGCAGGACGGCCGAACATGTCGACGACGGCGGTTTTAAAAGCGGACCATGTGGGGAAATCGGATGCGTGGTTGTTGTACCACATGCCGGCCACACCCGCGAGGTAGAAAACCAGGTTGCCGAGTTTACCTGCCTCGTCCCAATGATTGGGGACGCTGACGCGTTTGTACATAGCAAGCCAGTCCTCGACGTCGGTGCCATCCGCGCCGGTGAAGACAGGAGGGTCCCGGATGCGGGGAACACCGGAACATGGCGTCGGCGCAGGAGGAAGCGTTTGCTGTGCGGCGTCTTGGTGCATGGTAGAAGGCACGGTGCGGGATCGTAGCTCCAGGGGCATCAAATGCTAACCGAAGGTGTTAGAAGGGCACAGCACTCTCCACCAAATTGTTGAGACGTTTATTGGCGGACGGTTGTCGACGATGCTTGATAGTGACAGTCAATGCGGGTACCGACTCTCTCCACGAGCTGCTCTTCTTCTTGCTAAAAAGGGCAACCCACTAGAAGGCGCTGGAGAGGACGACCCACTGTTCGAAGGCTTCACCACAATATATATATATATATATATATATATATATATAAATATATATATATATATATATATATATATATATATATATATATATATATATATATATATATATATATATATATATATATATATATATATATATATATATATATGTAAGTATGTATATATATGTGCCACGTGAGGCTGTGACTGCACCGCCGCCTTCTACGACCCCTTGGCAATCGATGGTTAGTGCAGCAGCTGTTGGGTACAGCGCACCCCCACAGCCAAGGAGAGCACCACGGTTGCCAGCTCCTCGCCATGACCGACGCCCCCAGCGTCCGCCTTCTTCGCGACGCCCGGTCTATCCCTATGATATACGGAACGAACCGACCCACCCCGCCAGAGAAAACGATGTTCGATTCATCGACGAACAAAGAGTTTCGACCTCTCACAGTTTGCTACTCCTGTGGTGTACCAGGACATATTTCGCGATTTTGCAACCGTCGACGTGTAGCCCCACGGTATGGCTACCCACCACACTTTGCACGGCCTTCCGAGCGACTTCGTGATGACCCGCGAGCAACGTACTATGGCCCACCACAACATTTCACACGATCGTCTGATCGACCGTACGACGACCCTAATGCAACACACCTGCTGCCTCGCGACGACTACTGGACACGCAGCTTCCGGAATCACTTCCCTACATCTGACAGGAGCTTGACGCCTCCACCGCCTCGTGATCCGCGTTCTCCTTCACCACGGCGCCGCAACACGTCTCCTTTGCCACAGGAAAACTAGCAAGCGCGGCCGATGGAGGTGAGGTCGCCGGAGACGTGCTAATATCAGAAATACCTCCTGTGTTGATGCTCAAGAACAAAGTACGTGTTTTTGTTGACGGTGTGCCTGTGATGGCTTTGGTGGATACGGGGGCAACCATTTCGATCATGAGTGCGTGTTTTAAAGATACCTTGGGGCGGAAGATATTATTTAGGTGGAATCAAGCTGCGAAGTTTTGCGGAGTGAGTGGTGAGGCACTGCATCCTGTTGGTGTGTGTCAAGCTAACGTATTTCTCGGAGGCCGCGTTATCCCAACGGAGTTCGTGATTATTCCGCAGGCGACACGTGATGTTATTTTAGGTATGGACTTTTTGAGGGAGTGTGGTGCGACTGTCGACTGCCGCACAGGGCCAATAGTCTTGAGTGATCACGTTCCGCCAGCACTCTTGGAAAACCCTGTGGATGGTGAGACGGCATTGTGTGTCTGTGGCGACACTATCATACCACCGTTATCAACCGTTCGTGTACCTGTTGGTTGCAGCGACAGCTATTCCGCCAACTTTGATGCCAACGTAGAACCAGTGTACACCAACTGCATGAAAAAGAATGTGTTGATCCCACATTGTGTGGTGTCGATGAGACGTGGACGCGCTGGTTTATGGACTGTCAATTGCTCTACAGAACCCGTGATGTTACCAGACGGTCTAAAGTTAGCCTTCGTGAGTGGACAACACGAGGCCTTACTGGTGACCGAGCTTAGAGATGCGCCGGAAGAGCATCGTAGTCACAGTTTCGAAACGGCTCTTCTGTCAATGGTGAATAAGTCGCTGAGCACAAGTGAACGCCGAACATTGGTCAATGTACTATCAAAGCACGTCTCTGCATTCGACTTTGCGCAGAAAAACAAAGCGCCCCTAATCCCTGCTTCTCGAACATGTCACACTATCAACACGGGTTTGGCCAATCCGATCAGACAAAAGCCATACCGTGTTTCGCCATCCGAGCGGCGGATTATTAATGAGCAGGTGAACGAAATGATTGAAAACGGTATCATTCAAGAGTCGGTAAGTCCATGGGCAGCTCCAGTAATTCTCGTTAAAAAGAAAGACGGATCCTGGAGATTTTGCGTCGATTATCGTCGATTGAATGCTGTAACAAAAAAAGACGTGTACCCACTTCCACGTATTGATGATGCCATAGACTGTCTTCATTCGGCCTCTTACTTTTCCTCTGTAGACTTGAGATCGGGCTACTGGCAAATTCCCATGCATCCTGAAGATAAAGAAAAGACAGCCATTGTATCACCTGACGGCCTTTTTGAATTTAACGTGATGCCATTTGGACTGTGCAACGCGCCGGCGACGTTCGAGCGGTTTATGGACACTGTTCTTCGTGGCTTGAAGTGGAGCATTTGCATGTGCTATCTCGACGACGTCGTCATCTTTGGCCGCACCTTCAGCGAACACAATTCACGTCTGGATACTGTACTAACTTGCATAAGAAACGCTGGCCTTGTTCTTAACTCAAAGAAATGCCACTTCGGAGACCGACAAACCCTTGTTCTCGGGCACCTAGTCGATCAGGAGGGCATTCGTCCAGATCCCCAGAAGACAGCAGCCGTTGAAGCATTCAATGTGCCGCGCTCTGTGAAGGAGCTCCGCAGTTTTTTGGGGCTTTGCTCCTGTTTTCGCCGCTTTATACCTAAATTTGCCGATGTCGCGTATCCGCTGACATGTTTGCTACGGAAGAATACTCCCTTCGAGTGGACTCCGGAGTGCGACTCTTCTTTTCGTCAACTGAAGTTCCTCCTGACGTCGCGGCCTGTTCTTCAACACTTCAACCCATCAGCTCCAACCGAACTGCACACAGATGCCAGCGGCATAGGAATTGGTGCCGTCCTAGTTCAACGCTATGGTAACCGCCAGCACGTGATTGCATACGCCAGTCGCTCCTTGAGTAGGCCCGAGCAGAATTACACTGTCACAGAACAAGAATGCCTCGCGGTAGTATTTGCGATTCAGCGGTTTCGGTCTTACTTATACGGACGCCCTTTTACAGTCGTCACCGATCACCACTCATTGTGTTGGCTCGTCAACCTTCGGGATCCTTGCGGCCGTCTAGCGCGCTGGGCACTTCGGCTCCAAGAGTATAACTTCATAGTCTCGTACAAAAGTGGTCGACGACACGCCGACGCAGATTGCCTTTCGCGTATGCCACTGAGCACTACAGTGTGTGACGCCGATGACCTCGATCACCTCGTAGCTTCTGTGTCACCAAAGTTTCCCGACCTCAGTACTTTCAAAGATGAACAGCGAAAGGACACCAGGCTATCATCGCTTTGCACAGCTCCTACGGCATGCCATTTCTGTGTACGCAACGGACTCTTATATAAGAAGAACTTTTCCAGCACTGGCGCACGTTTCCTCTTGGTAGTGCCAGAAACCCTTCGGACAGCGATTTTAGGTGTGATGCACGACGATCCTACGTCTGGACATTTAGGTTCTGCGCGGACGCTTTACCGTGCTAAGGAACGCTTTTATTGGCCAGGAATGCGACAGTCAGTCGAGGCGTATGTGGCCAGCTGCACACAGTGTCAACGCCACAAACGCCCGTCTACTGCTCCGGCTGGTCTTCTACAGCCTTTGCCACCTCCAAGCACACCTTTCCAACAGGTGGGCATTGACCTCATGGGCCCTTTTCCAAAGTCGGCTAAGGGCAATCGCTGGATAATTGTATGTGTCGATTACCTCACGCGCTACTGCGAGACGGCGGCCATACCAACCGCAACTGCCAGCGACGTCTCTGTGTTCCTGCTGCAGCACGTTATCCTCCGACATGGCCCACCTCAGGTGATCATCAGTGATCGCGGGCGACAATTTACGGCAGACATAGTAGAAGAGCTGCTTCGATTGAGTGAGTCCCGCCTTCGTCACTCGTCGCCATACCATCCGCAAACAAATGGGCTCACGGAGCGCACCAACCGAACAATTGTAAACATGCTCTCTATGTATGTGGCATCCGACCACAAGAACTGGGATGACATGCTACCATTTATAACGTACGCGTTCAACACCGCTAAGCACGAGACAACAGGCTATAGCCCCTTTTTCTTGATGTACGCACGACCGCCACGGCACACACTCGACACAGTTTTGCCATTCTCGGCGCATGAGAACCTCTCAGTCACCGAAATCCTCTGCCTTGCAGAAGAAGCGCGTCGTCTTGCTCGTCTACGCACTTTGGCATCACAGGAAAAATCGAAGGTACGCTATGACGTCCGCCACCGGCCTGTAACTTACCACACAGGCGACTTAGTGTGGCTGTGGACTCCGGTACGAAGACGCGGGTTATGCCAAAAGTTCTTGGCCACATACGACGGATCGTTTGTCGTTCTCGACAAAATCACGGAAGTCACATACACAATAGCTCGCCTCACGAGAAGTGGTAGAAGAGCCGCTAAAACCCAAGTAGTCCATGTCGCTCGACTGAAGTTGTACACACCAAGGTGAATCGGTTACCTCGTTCGGCGGGCTTCGTCTGCGAGGGGAGGAATGTTACGCATGCCTTGGAAGAAAACGAAGATGGGTGAACATGCTGGCTGCCCCAAGCTGGAAGAAGAAAGAAGACGACAAGACTGGGATCATCAACCTGTTGGCCGCTCCGGCGCTTCTCTTCGCGACCAAAATAAACGGCCCCCTTCAGCCGTATACGTCGTGGTCCTCCTTGTGCGTAACAATATATATATATATATATATATATATATATATATATATATATATATATATATATATATATATATATATATATATATGCTCACGGCTGGTTATTTTTGCCTCCACTTTTCTTTCTTCTTATTTACATTCCATTGGTTCTAATAACTTCCCCTGTACATTCCTTGGCATTACTGTCTGCTAGACTTCATATATATATATATATATATATATATATATATATATTGTGAGCGCTGACTATGTACTTCATCTTCATCTTTATGACAAAACCATTGTAGGGATCATCGTCGTAATTCACGCGGGCTGTGTTTCTTGGGCTCGTGCATCTGCATTTAAACAACCTGGTTGCTGCATATATATATATATATAATAAGACTAACAGACATTATTGGCAAGGACAGTATAGTGGAAGTAATTAGATCCAATTGTATTCTAAATGTGAATAAAAAAAGTGGGTGAAAGATCTCTCTCTCCTTCTCTGAGCATGAACCGATCGGTTCCTGCTCAGGGCAAATTTGATTATTTTAATGCCCCTGTATCTTGTTCATGTTACTTTGGCCTTGCACCACGTGCAATTGATCACGTTATATATTTAAATATACGTCAACACATGCAAGTTTTATTCTGTTTAAAACATCATGCAAGTAACGCTCTCCAAACGTGAGAGTATTCCCGCTTCCTTTGAACAGAAATGAGAAGTTGGCGCTTGTTTATATCACTTCTTGTGTTGCTACATTTGCGCCTCAGTCCTTCTGTTAAGCTAACACCGATGTTTTTGTCATCAATGAACATCAGTAAACAATATATTTGTATAAAACAAGCACCTGTTCAACTGGTGTTCATGCGTATAACGTTTGTACATATCGCTAGCGTTAGTACGTAACGTCTCATTAAAAAAATACATTAAACTCACCTTCCATTCACATGTTTCGCATGACCTTCTTTCCCAAGGTACGCGCATTATGCCCAATTTTTCGTATGCAAAAGGCAAGGGGTGTGATATTGGTGGCTTTTTAACACAATTATTTGTTAGGATAAACTGGACAAAAAGCCCTGAAAAGAAAACAAAAAGGCCTTTGGTGGTAAATGCCGATGCCTCAGCTGACAATTGTAGTGAAGCTGACAAAGATACTGTTAGAACCCTGTCATATCGAGCGTTCTAATTTAGGAGGCATAGCACCCCATTTTCGAGCTCCTAAGAACTTTATGAAGTAGGCCAGCAAGGCGTACATGTTAAGCATCAATGCAAGGAGAACAAGTGAACGCATATTTCATGCTAGAGGCATTCATTGATTCCATTTCGCAGTATCATGTGGCTGCATGTTTGGCCATGTGTAGACAGACATCTAAGTAAGCATGTTAAAATCAGTGGTAGAAAGTAGTCTGTAAGCAAGCATCGAAGTTCAATGTCTGTTTGTTTTTTCAAATAATTCATGACTCAGACGGCAAAGCTAATCATTTACTGCAGGCTGTCCACAGCAAACAACCAGCATATCCATCCATCGTCCGTCCATCATCCACCCATCATATGTCCACCATCCACCCATCACCTGCCCACCACTCTTATCGCTCACTATCCACCAGATGTCTATCCATCATTTCCACTGCTCACCCACCATGTGTACTATCCATACACGATATTCCCACCCTCCATCCATCCAGTAAAATAATCCACCAAACTGCTGAGTTCTGGGTATCATCATGCTGACCCATGGGCAAATTTTCAAAAGGGACAACTTCGTGATCCAGGAGAAAGATAATATGTGCTCTATTTGAAGGAATATAAGAGAGATAATTTTTTACAAATTTGGACACAGGATTTGTACCTTTTTAACAATACCATGCAGTATGTCACGCGCATTATTCAATTACAAGTATTATATAACCTTATAAAAGCAAAGAAGCCACAGATTTTTTTCAATGAGGAATAGCTGCCATATTCCACATGGCCGTTATAGTAACAGACTTTTATATCAGCCGCATACTAACGGCTGAGTAATTTGACCACTTGCGCAACCAGCTGACGTTAGTCTTCCCCTTCGGCGCCGATTCACTTGAGCCAGGTCGTGATATAAAGGGAAGGGCTGCATCGCATAGCAGTTGGGCAGTCGAAAAAGTTATGTGACAGGTCACCATATGGAGAGGGGCAGTTGGCATAGCAGGACTCAGATGTTTACTTATGAACATATGAGCGTATTTACACCAGTGTTATCTGTCATGATAATGGTTATGATAGTTAGACTCCTATCCGCATCATCATATTCATATTTTCAGAATAAAGTGCTTTGATAGACATACTTCAGTGCACGCTTTAATGATTTTCTGTCACTCTAGGTTCAGCGGGGAACAGTATATAACATCACATTCATTGTTTTCTTCCAAAACATGGTATGTTCCTTTATGATATATGAAATGTGCATTTCTTCACTTGTTCCAGTTTACAGTGTGGTGTTATTACTTATTAAATGTTGCTTATTTTATCATTTCTTTTCTGGTTTTAGTTGTGTACATATGTGTATTAGTTCGTGTGTATAAGTTTCAATATGCATGTATATATACTCGTATCTAAGTATATGTGTATAATATATGTGTGTGCTTATAAATAAATATGTGCTGTTGTTCTGTTATGTACTCTGTACAATCAATATAGGCTAACTGTCTAGCCAGTTTGTAATAATTACTTATGTTATTATAAGTGAGACCGATTAATGAATTTCAGACACCCTCTTTTTTCGAAGCAAAGACGACACTAAATATACGTAGTCTTGTTCAGATTCTTTAAATATTTTTATTGTCATTTTTAACATGAAATCTACAATAAGTAACATTTTTCTCGGCCTTCCTCTGGTATAAAAAAACTATTTAAACCCGAAATGAGGTAACTCCTTTGACACTTATTCAGAACGTGTGCGAGTGATACGTTCAGTCAAAGTTATCCTAATATGTAGGGTTTACGTCGCAAAGCCACCATAAGAGATTATTATGAGTGAGGCTGAAGTGTAGGGCATAAGGAATTTTGGCTATCTGCTGTTGTTTGTCGTGCGTTGACAACATTTTATTTTACGTTTTGCTGACCTATCATTGGGCATCAATGCGTTCACCTAACAACTGCGACTTAACGTTGCCCTGGTTTTAAATTAAATTATTTTCTGACTAATGTAAATAGGTGACTTTGAAAGGTTTATTATTCTTTATTTAAAAGGCACCGATGCGGATATTTCTGCAAAGAAATAACGAGGAAAGGGTTGAAGGGGAGCATAAATGATTGTTTTTTGCGCAAAATAGCCGCATCTGCCGCTTCTAAATAAAGCCAAACCGACCAGCCCAACATTGTGTAATTGCTTATGAATACATTTAGGACACTAACGGTTATGAGACGCAATGGACGTTGAAACACATAAAGTACATGGGATGACGTTTTATAGAAAATATTATGTCTGTCAGATAACAAATTATTAGGGCGAAAAAATAACTTCCCCCTCTATGAGGCCAAACCTTCTCATAGCGCTTCCACTACTTTAACATTGAGCTCAGACGGTGGCCTCATCTTATCTGTTTCATCTGGTGCACTTGCATAGGTCGACGCACAAGAGTGTGGGTGGGCAAGAGGAAGGGGCGGAGCCGCTTTTTTTTTCCCTAAGGGGGGATGCAAAATCAGCTCATACACTAATATCGTCGACAGAGAGGGACGACTGCAAAGACTGGGAGCTAACTGAAACTTGAGAGCTTATTTGATAGGTACTAATATAAATGCATATTTGAAAATGCAAATCACAAAAAGGTAGGTAAAGCGAAGCCAAATGATTGTGATCTGACTAGTCTACAAATTCTTATCCTCATCGGTTAGCAGGTTACACGGTGAGTTCACCATGATTGCCCAATGAAATGAATGGCGAAATATTCATACATTTTATGGGCGTGGCCATACCGATGTCTGTGGAGTTTGCGTGCCTCTTAGAAATCGCTATTGATGCCACAATCAGTGCGCTCCTATCGCAGCAGCAAAGACATCTGAAGAAGCAGAGTATTAAGCAGAAGGCTAAAACTGGATGTAAACTGATAATTTACTTTGACGATCATGGCAGCACACTTATTCTCAACAGGCGCGTATTTTGCGCAGATACCTTCAATGTCCAGCCCGGGAAATCTACGAAGCGCTCCTAGTTCATTTTCTCTGGCCATCGTGTTTCAGCGCATTATCGTTACGACGATAATATTTATCCTCGAATTTGAACATTCTATATAGAGAGACTAGTTGGGACGCATGCGCAGTGTTTCTCCCTCTTCCATGTTTTGTAGCGCAAAAAAAAAAGGTTCACCAGTACTCTTTGTCCGTTCATTTCTGTGCTTACCGATGGAAGTTACGATATCGCTTTGACCACTCAAAGATTTTTTTTTCTTTCCTCAGATGCGTGAGAAATGCATCACCGAAGTTGTGCTACCTCCGGTTCACCTACTTCGATTGAGAAGGAGGGTCACTAAATTTTGGTGCCGACCAGTGCCATAGCCGGAAATGTTTTACTGTTAAGAGGGGGGGGGCAACGTGGAGGACATCCCAGCAGCAGCTGGAACTCTTTCCGTCATTAATACGTTCATTCGGCTATCTTGACATGTAATAAAGTAAAAAAAAATCAACCTGGTCCTCATTTACTCAGTAAATTCACGTGCCCGCCTAAGTGGTCTAGTATTCAAGATGTTCGACTGCTGACCCGCAGAGCTGCTGTGCATTCACAAAATGATTCACCTTTCACACGACTCCACACCAACAAAAAAAAATGCCGCCATATCCACGAAGTGAATGATGATGAGTGGGCGAAGCTCCGGAGGTAAACCTGGTAAACCATGAATCCTCCGTACATTTTGCCCACTCGATTTTATTGCAACGCTCCCCCTAGCGTACGTCGCCGCACTATATCGAACGATGACACGCGCCATATGTGGCATCATTCCTATTTTATAACACCTCGCATCTTTCATAATCAACTACACGTACCACCGTCTAGTTTATAACATCTTGCATCTTTTGGACGGACGGACGGACGGACGGACGGATGGACGGATGGATGGACGGACGGACGGACGGACGGACGGATGGATGGATGGATGGATGGATGGATGGACGGACGGATGGACGGATGGATATGGCTGTATTCTTTAGATCGGGCGGTGGCTAGCGTAATACTTAGAACTGAACGAGAGGTGGCTACATACAGGGGACGCACAGCCCACGCCTTAAGGAGCTTCGCTCCTAAAAAAAATTGAGCACGCATATTGGTGGATAAACCCATGCGTTCAATCACAGTTGTGATCAGTTGTTAAAGGGCCTCTTTAATGATAGTATGGTGCTCCCCTGCACACAGAGCTGTGGCTAAATGGAATAGTGTACAAGCGTCGCACTTTGTTCATTGTAGTAGATGGGTAAAGAAAAAAATAATAACGCGAGAAAATGTTCAATAAATTACGCTTAACACAGTGATGGGCAGAATGAGAAATTATATGCGGAACACAGACACTTCGTACGATGTGTGATCTCGACGACAAATGTCATTAGATGGCATCCCGGTATGCATTAAATGAAAAGTATAGGTATCAGCTGTTCACATCATGAAATAGTTTAAGGCACTTAGGCACTGTTTTCAAATCCTGCTTCTTCCGGTCATTTTTCTCTTAGTAGTCTCGCAAACAGCACCCCGAAATACTGTCGAGTTGGTTAACTTATTATTGCCGTCAGCAGTCAAAGACGACTACCACACATTGATCAGTTGCTGCTTTTTATTCTTCACCATAGGGGCATTCAAACAAGGCTCTTGTTGAGCCAGCAAACGCAGGATGCTGCGGTGACAAACAGCGTCTTGACGATACGAACGCAATGAGCGCCCAAATTTCAGCGAACTTCTGACCGGATAGTCTATGACACCTTGAGGTCGCACAAGGGGCGCTAAATGCGGTTCGTGGATGGTGGTGCTGTGTTCCTTATCTCTTGGTTTTAGAAGCCAGATTCTATTTTATGTAAATTCATTCTCACTTCTTAAAAATTACATTCAAGGGACAATAAATAGGTGAGTGCACATAAAAAAAACCTGAAGTCACGTCTTATTTCATTAGGTCGCTAAACAAAAGTGAAAAATTTTAAGACACAGGCGATGGCTGTGGCGTCTTTTGAACTACCATTTCAATTTCTTGCTGCAGGAAAAAGTGAACAAAGACAAAACGTGCAAGGAGATGGTGTATATGGCTTTCCGAGGAAGCTTTGAAACAGCCTTGTGAAAAAGACTCACATTTGCAGTACGGCAGTGCCATGCTTGTAACCAGCTTCATAAATTCGTATTCGTGCCAATCTACTGATGCTGTATAAATACTTCGAATAAGTAAATCTTTCAGCTCGATTTCCAAGTGACTCATGGTTAAAGTTAGCTCATAAAATATATTTGATGCGGGTCGAAATCGGCGGATGTGAATTTTCAGTTTCGTCTTGATGAAAAAATGAAGAGCAATAGTTTTGCGTTTTCAGAAACGTAATGCAATTGAGGTGATAAAGACACAATCGTGGTGTTAGCTAGTGGAGTGAGATCATGCTAGGGATGTGCGCTGCTGAGGTTAAATAAATTTAAAGGGTGAAATAGGTAGAAGAAGGGACATGTTAAACTTCCACTGCAGAAATTTTGTATAACAAAGTGTGTACTTGTTCACGGCACCGAAAGCAGAGAGATACAGTAATTAGAGCTCAGTTACATTCCTTAAATGTTGCATCACTCTTGGTGTAAACTTTTGCAAATCGAACGCTTGAGATTTCTCGTAAAAAAGTTGACAAAAACATTTTCAATCCTTTTGATAGATGTAGATTTTAGAGAAGACATAAATTGTTAGGTAATCAATGCAAGTGACAAACATAAATGGGCAAAGTACGGGTCCTTCAGGGACGCCTGAACTTACGAACGTAGCAGCAGATCATTGATTTTTGGCAAAAGCTGTGAAGAGTTTTAATTTAGGAATAGTTTGTTCAATGTTAAGATACCGTCATTTAGATGTAACGAATCACGTTTTAGTAGCAGATTCCCATCAAGTATTTTGACAAATGCTTATGCGAAATAGTAGAACATGGCCCTGCGAGTCTCTCAGAATCAAAGTTACATGCACGTAGTGAACAACATAGCTAGTTGTACCACAGCTGGCTTTTTCGAAATAGTACTGTAGCAGATAAGCGGTGCCTCAGCAACGACGCGTGCTACATGTTGAAAAGCCTACGAGATCACGTGTGCGGTTGAGGTGCAACCTCTCGTCGGATATGATTCAGCAGTTCAGTTAAGGTGCAGGCACTGAGGGTTGACATCACGGTGTTCGACATTGGCCTGGTTGATCGCTTTGCTAATGCCGGGTTGCTTCGGCACAGCTACCTTTAGATATGTCTCATATGCGCGCAGTACCAGACGCAGCTGTCATAAACGTACATCATCAGGCAGCAATCAATTTAGCTATTCTTGTACTTCTCATTCCGGGACATGTCTTTTAAAAATACACTGAAAACATGTTGTCTGACTACGCTAAGCTGTTCGAAAGAGCCGATCTACACTGAGTGGTATGTAGCACGTTTCCTACAACAGCGCTAAACCGAGGTAACCAAACAAGTGCTCTTAAGATTTTGTCCAGAAAAATTTGAATAATTAGTGCAAAAACTCTGAACTTCACTCAGAAAAATGACTCATGTATGGTTCAATACCACCCTTTGCCTCAAACTTTCGGAAACCAGTTTTTAGCTTTGCTATTTATTGCAATTCGAGAATACACTCGATAATGCATTACATCAAACAAAAATGTTGTCAGTTTAGAGTGTTAAATGCAAGCACAGTTGATTTCGAAGATTTACATGCTAATCTGTATTGTTTCTGTCTTTTTTCTACCTGCAGTGCACACACGTATGCCCCCACTTGTCAGATAGAATTGCGCATGCCGTTGAGTTTGTGCTCACACTACTCAAATCCCCGAAATATTTTTCTTAAGGCACTTTAACAATGAATAAAGGGTAACAGAGACGATACCAAAGAATGAGGCACAACTTTGTTACCTATACCGGCATATTTCTTTCTAATTGTAAGCAAGTACTTCTGCGTTACTTAAAATACAACGATTACGGTAAAAATAATTATACTATACAACTTTTCTCATTTATTAAATCTTTAGTTTCCATAGGACAAAAAGAATACATATGCTCTGTTCTTATATTGCCCTGGATAATAAAATATTGAGATCGAAAACGTTGGTGGACTAGTGGGCTCTCCAGGAGAGGAAAATGACAAGCTTATCTACATCTGCATGTTTGTGAAACAACTCAGTTAGCCAAGCCTACAAAACAGACTGCAATATTGTTTGTCATTATAATTGCGACTGAAAACTGCAGGTTTGTATGTTGCATTTAGAAAAACAAGGGCCACAATACGTGCTAAAGAACATACATTCTTCGCCTTAAGTAGATGCTTCTTTGTGTGATGTAAAATGCTCTGACAAAATGTTTCTAGTGCAAGCATAAGCGCTGATGGAAACAGACCTCTAAATGTTTACTGTCAAATGCGGAACAAGTGCTGCATCAATTTTTTGAGGAACTCAAAGAGCATGCCGAGTGGAGCAGGGGGGTGACTTCTTGAAACAGAAACAAATTCGACCAGATTACCAGATTAATCTCGTCCACAAACTAACAGCGTATTGTATGTGGTCTTCCTAAAAAGTCTTGTACCTCTCACAAAAGGCAGCCTCAGGGCGATGTCCAAACCGAACACAGTCAAAATTAAGTTCTATTTTACTGACAAGAATCGGTGCCTGTAGATAATAAACGCCGTGGCTTCACTCAGTCGAAACATCATTGAAAAATTGCGCTTTTGTATGTCCAGTCTATTATCTAAAGTGTGCATCTGTTAAGTACTGGGCAATAACGTAACAATATCGTAACAGCTTCCGACTCGCCCAAACAAATACACTTTTATGTCACGTGCCTTAGCCAGTTTCTTTCACCCCCATTCTTAAAATTTTTTGTCTTCCACCTAAGTTCGGATTTGTACCAGTGACTTCGACATACTAAGCATGGTCGGCCATGCTCCCAAGTTTATGAACTGAAGGGAGTTTTGCACGTCTCGTTCTCTCACCGCAAAATCTGTAATCAAGCTGTCGAAACTACAAAGCTCACTCAGCTGACACGGCCAAAATGGAGAAATATGTCAATTGCTAACTAGAAGAGACATAGTAGGGGCTTTGTGAAGTAACAACTGCTACAGTTCATGTTTACCCTATGTTTACTTGTATTTACTTGTTCGTTCTTACTTGTTCATTCTTGGGCATCCTTTGTTTTTGAGGAGCATGCAGCAAATTTCTAGCTGCTTCTATTGTTCCAATGCCATTACATTTTTGGTTATCGAATTCATTCATTCGTACGTTTGATTGAACCGTGACTGTTTTAGTGGAAGCACTTTCGATGATCAGCTGACGCAACTGATGCAAACAACAACAGATGCCAAAAGACTGGCGTTTAGCTGCTTATGGCTTCTTGTGTAGGACCTCATAACGCATGTGTCGATGACGATTTTTTCGATGCATATACTTGAGAGCCACGAAGGGATTAGTGCGCTATGTTTAGAATGCAATCACTAAGCAGAACACAAGTGATTCTTGAAACAATCGCCTGGTGCAGGAATAAGAGATCAGGATAATAGGTAGGATTGGATAAAATTCAAGCAGGCGACTGTTAGACTAACGTGATGCATAAACGTGGTTTGTAAGAAAAGAGGGAGGACGAGGCGTGGTAGTGTTACTTGAAAATCATGAGAACCAGAAGTTAGCATTGGTATTTGGGAGGCCTTTTTTTAGGCGGGGGGGGCACTTAATGGGAACGTCGCGGTGTATCTCCGCTAAAGTGCCATCGATAAAAAGAAGCACCCATCAAGATGCAGAAACTTGATTTTTATGGCAACTGCAGATTTCTCATACCAGGATATGGCTACAACTGACGCTTCAGTGCTGGTCATCACATTGATGCTGAGCTTTCTCAAAGGAAGCTTCGAAGTTGGTCGGTGGAGAGAAGACAGAGATCCGAACAGATTTGAGAATCAAGCCCTAGCACGGTACGTCTACGAGCACATGAGGCCTCGACAAAGTACAGAAGAAATGTGGGTTCTCGTAACACAAGCTAGGACAAAGGTATGTAGCCGAAAGGTGAACCTTTCGTTCCTATTGTGGCATGAATGAATACGAAGTCGCTTTCTTTACAGCAACCCACTTATCCTGTTCTTAGGCCTGCACCCATTTTTATTTCCTACCGTTTATATATATATTTATATATAAATATATATATATATATATATATATATATATATATATATATATATATATTAACAGAGTGTGTATATATCAGTGAGCTTTATTTATTTTGTCGCATGGGTATCGGTAGCATTTTTTTCGGGGAAGGGGTTTGGGCGAAAAGTGGCTACCGCTTTATCTGAAGTGGAAGGCGGGCAGGCAGATGTGGTTGAGTGTTGTTTCGGGGTCTGTATGCCACGGCTGAACAAAAACAGCCATCATGCCTGCAGGGAACATGAAGCACAGTCATAATGTAAAGCTGAAAAAATGGTATTTCTCGTGCCTCTTTTTACACTAAGTACTAATACGTAATTGCATGGTACCCATTAAGCCATCAATTTGGAAACTTTTTGTGCAGTGCAAAGCATCAGCCATTCCAATGTTTGTTATCCTTCATAAAAGCGTGGTACTCCGTGCACACACGTAAGTCGTTTTGGGCACTTTGTGGATGCTGGGATGACGACGTTGAAGAATTACACCAGAATTAAACCAGAGATCAAGCACAAAAACTTCCGAGATAACCTGTAGTCTTTACATTATATAACCTCCATTATTCTAAGCCTGCATACTACTTTATAAAACCACTCAATTTTCTGCCGAGCAATAAGTGAACAGGATCACGAACAAGGCTTTCTAAAGCGAAAGCTGGTAAGAGATCGCAACAGAACACGCCTGTGCACCATAGTTGCATGCAACCGCCGGTGTTCGTAACCACTATCGCATGAAATAGGAATAGTATAAAGCATTAGCGACATTAGGTGATTTGAATTCTGGCCCTGTGTGTGCCAGCTCAGTATTCTAGCACTGAGCCATGCCGATGCTCGGAGCTCCTTTTAAACTGGCGGGAAGGGAATCGCATTACATAAGTAATGAATCATTTTAGAACAACAAAGGGGCAACCAGGTGTAACGTAATGCGAATTGCGCAAGAAGTGGGTCATAGAAACCTCTGGCCCTTTACAAAAGCTTGATCTTGTTCATCTATAAGCTGCAGAGCATACTCACTCTGGAGGATTACGAAAGCTTCTGGCAGCCTAATTATTCCTTGTCGTCCGCCACAGAACAAAAAATCACAGCATATTCACGGGGCGCATGATGATGAGTGGGGCGAAGCGTCCATGCGTCCTTCCAGGCGCCCGTCTGTGCGTCTATATATGTGTCCATCTCTGCGTTCGTCAAGGCGTCCATCCATGCGTCCATCCATCCATGCGTCCACCCTTCCATCCATTCATCCATGCGCCCGTCCATGCATATGTTTATCTGTCTGTCTGTCCATCTAGTGAACACTCCAAGTACCTCCATCTCGCATCTTTTCATCGTGTAATGACCATATAAGAGTAGCGACCTCCAGCGTACATTTCAAAGAGTAAATGAGATGTGGCACTCGCGCACTTTCTTACAGCCCGCGCTTCGTGTCTACTTCCCACCTTTCACCGCCTATAGGCAGTTTATGGCTATATACTAATTCTCTATATTCATGGCACTGCGGCCCAACCCTCGCTAAACATTGCTAAAACCAAGAAGGTTACGCCCAGTGAGTTTAGCGGGGCAACCATTTCTTGTCAGATGGCGCTAAAAGTACGCCCATCTGATACTATTTTTGTAGTGAGCATGAAATTCAGGCCAATTTCATTGAACATTGAGGGAACAGTACTCGTCCCTGTAAGTTGTTTCTTCAGAAACAACTATCGTTTTACTCATGATTAACGTGCGAGGGTTTCCTCCTCCATTGAAAAGGGTATGCGTGTATCGATCCTCTTGTCCTGCCCTTGAGGTGTCTACCTACTACTAAGATTACTACTACTTCTACTACTACTACTGCAGCTGCTGCTACGCACATCGCGGGTGTACGACCCACGGCATAGGCAGCTTCACCCCCAAAACAATTGCACAAAGTTTCTTACCCGTATACGCAGCGGGAACCCCGCTTTCTCGCAGAATGACAAAGCAAACCACAATGAATGCCTTTTTTCATTTCTTGCTCCTTCAGTAGGAACTTATTCATCCCTATTTTGTGCCCGTAAAAAATCAGTATTTCTGGAAATATTCTTTTGGCTATTATTGAAGTATATATATTTCTTTATGTTAAGCTGCCTAATTTTAGGCCAATTGTTCATGGTGGGTGTGAGCCACAAGTTTAAGATCTATATTGAATACTGACGTAGTGAGTGCCCTGCAAGTGTGATTGCAGCAGCTACTCAAAGACTGTTAAAAAAAGGCCTCTCAAGTACCCTTTTCCAGCTTTCGCTGTGACAGCGCTGCTTGTTTAGGCAGGCCTGCAGTTTTTTTCGTTTTGTAATGAGTTTTCCTTTACTGTTGCAAACTGTTATTATTATAATACTCATCGGAATGCGATTACAAACCTGATATGAAGCCTGAATAGGGTCAGTTTGCTAGGCACTTGAAAGAACTGGTGTAGCTCAATGGCAGAGCTCTGAACTACCGCGCAGAAGACTTTGTTCAATTCCTTTTTTCCTGTAGGTAAGTTTTCTTAGTTTTTTTTTCCTATTTCGCTCGACAATAGTACTAACATCGGTAGTGGTGGCGGCACTGGACATTTGCGTCACCTTAATCAGACCTTGTGTTCTTTTAACATTTTTCTGTGTAAAGTTTTGAGGGAGTAGGACACTGGTCTGGTGCGTCCTCCCTGGATTCACCGCGGTTACTTCTCTTCCTGGGGATAAGTTCATCGAACAGCGCGTCTCAACATTAATGGCCAGATTTTCTTTTCTTCACGTTCATTACCACGTGACCTTTCGCGGAAGTGTTGGTTGCCTTCAGAAAACAATGCTGGATGCCTCCAAGAAGCTCTCATTCAAAGCACAGGCCAAGAATACACAAAGGCATTATGGATCGTCTAGGTAACAGCACCTCTAGGTTTCAGGTTATTGTAGCTGAAACAATCATTTTTACACACTTCCATCTTGCCCAGTTTATTTATTTATTCTTTTACTACTTACTTGTGTCTCGATTTTTCTTTCCTATAAAACGATGAGACTTTGCTCATAACCAACAAATAGACAGCCACCCAACAATTATGTGATTAGAGCTCTTTAACGCTAACTTGTTGAATAAATGGGGCAAAATTCTTCGGTAACAGAGTTTAAGATTGGATTGTTATGACGCCGAAACGTGGTTACGCAACGAAAGAAAGGCTCGCTTCATTATATATCATTTAGACCTGATTACGTATCCTTCCATTTACAGTTAAGTATGACGAATTACACATAAATATCTCGGGCGTAGCGTGAGGGGAAGCATGACAATTTATAGTATTAGCTTTTAGTTTTACGTAAAAAGGTCAGGATTCTCACTCATGATAATATTAGCAATACTGTAAGGGCAATTATATCGCTGGAATTATCACTCAATCAGCTGGTAGCACCGACATGGTCGCTGGGGAACAAGCGCTTTTCTTTTTTTCCGTGTGATGCACTTGTACCTCGGCATAAAGCGTATGACATGTGTAACGTTTCCCAAAATCATCTCCTGAAATAACAGGTACCTGACACAAAGGTTGGGTGAATCCGTACATACACTCTCTTAGCCCGGCCTTCATTATTCTTCGGAAAAGAGAGAAATAGAGAATATAAAAAGAGAACTAGGGGAAAAGCGCTCATTGAAAAAATATCTCACACCGTGGTTTTAGGTTCCACGTGCCTTCGATTCAAAAGCAAATGGTCGTAAACTCCGGGTTATCTACAACCTTTTTAATGCATGAAAACAATGGAAGCAAATATTGTCACATATTCCAATACAATTTGGCGTTTAGGCATAATTCTTACATGCACACCCGTGTCAAACAGATTTTCACACAGTCCGACACATCTTTGAAGTCCGGTGAAAATGCACACTGCGTCACAAAGTCCAAGCTACCCCCGAACAAGGTCGGAAGTATCAAACAAGACTACGCACATTGATTTCTTCTTCTCAAAAAAGAGATATTTGTCGAGCAATGAGGCTCAGCATGCCTGTAGAGCATGTGGCGCAACTCTTTAATGAATAAATACCCAATACCATACTAGAATCATGTGGCACTGGGTAGTTGATGCTTCTTTTGACACCCTACTAATGCATATTATCGCCTTGTAGTATGGAGTAGGAAGGTGGTGGAAAACGAAAGTGTGCGTGACAAAAAGAGCTGTGATGGTGGAGAGAAAGGGAGAATAAAGCATAGCCTAGAAGCACTGAGAAAGATAAAAATGAAAAATGGGGCAGAAACATCTCGAAACACGCGTCGCTTGACAGGAAGTAGTGGCGACCGGTGCTTTTCAGTTACGTAGGCAAATTTCCAGTGTACGTTCGAGGAAGTAAGGTGGTAAGCTGCGAAGCTTATTTAAATTTTTGACTCTTACATTTTTTTTGCCACATCGAAAATGATTGAGGCCAATATACCTAGATTCAGGGGCACTTTAAACAGCCCCATGGAAGGTCGAAATTGCAAAAGCCCTTCACATTGGCGTCTCTCAAATTCCTATAGTGATTATGTGAGGTTAAACCACAGCAATAGCTTATTGCTCATTTTCGTTTTTTATTGATACAAACAGACCATGCACACTAATCTGCTGGAGTGCTTTCTGCGCTCAACCTTTATGAAGGAATTGTATAGTGACCACTTCCCGTTCAGAAACACAGCTATCTACAGAGTGATGGTACTTCCAGTGAGCATAGCTTGTACGCCCTCAAGTCTCGCATTCAACTTGAGCGGTGCTGAAGCTGTCCGCGACCTGACTTATACTAAACTGTTCCAAACAAGTAAGATTCAATCTGCGCCTTCAGGTGCAGATGTGACGTGTTTACAGTTCACAATCATGGACGAATTTACGGGTAAATTTGTATTGTATTTTTGTAACTGTGCAGCGTTCAGGAGGAAAACTGGTGAACCTCGGATTCATTGTCTACCAGGGAGTTGAGGTATGTTCAATACGTCGCACTGGTGCACATTTTGGCTCGTTCTTTAGCATGCTTTACTAATAGGAATAAACTGTTCACGTTATCGGTGATGACCGATAAGCAAATGAATAGGATTTATTTGATTTCTCTATAACTTACAATTTAAAATTATTTGGCTTAATTATTCTGCCATATCCCGCCTGGGGCTTTAAGAACGCATTAGCATTTCAATAAGGCACTCGTTATGTAACATGCCTCATTTAGCGTTCACTATTCGAAGCACAGGGCAAGAAGTTGTAGAAACAAACTACTATTTAACCGTAGATGATTATAAGGCCCCTCGACAAAGAGATAATACGGCTGCCATCGGTGCCATGTGTGGTACCGAAAAGATAATGTGAACTACGTTACCCGGATAACTAGCGCACAGTGGCTGCCACCACGATTTTCTTTCGCTATATAGACGCTGCTTCATGCGCTTTGTTTATTAAAGATAACGTAGGTTATATAGTAGTTGTTAAATAGCCTGCATGAAAACGGCTCTGTGACAACAATGATATATTTTCTCCATTCGTATTCAATTTGAACAGTGCCGAATGGTAGCCGAAATGATCTAATATTAAGGTAAATATCGAATACAAATTTTTTGTTAAGATAAAAAGAAAAGAAATATTGAGATATGCACATGTATTCGAGCAAATAACGTGTTCAGTGACTACCACAAAAACACTCCACCTTGTCATGCTAAATTACAAACAGTAACACGTGTCCCTAATTCAGGCTCTCTCTCTGGCAAATCACGGTGTTTATGCCAGTGAAAAAAAAAATAGACACACTCTTGTAAAGCTTTGTGTGCCACAAGCTTTTGTTTTCTAGGGAGCGTTGTCATAATTTTATTTGTGCTAAATACGTAACATTGATTTTCAAGTTTTTTCGCAGATGCTCGAGAAATGTATCACCACTGTTTTCGCACCCCAAGGTGGTGCACCTGAAGGAAGAGTATCCATTACTAAATTTTGGTGCAGAAGAAGTTTTTAAAGGGGGATCGAAGTCTTCAATACTACGTATGTTAGGTGGAAGTTATGAATACATAATTGATATCTCAAATGAGTCTCTTTTTGATGGGTCTGAATTTCCTAAACCGGTGTGCACATTCGAATTATGCGCGAGTCTGAGAAATGTTCAACTTTTCAGACGAGAATTCGATTATTCTTTTCCCATATGCTGCCCGGCCCTTGTTGGAGTTTTCTTCAGTTCGAAAAAAGAAAAAAGGCTAGACCGTCTCTGCCTGTTTTATGTATCTTTGCATCTGGAAATATTTTCAGTCAAATGACGCAAATTCGGTGCAAGGCATTTTAAGCCATAGTGGTAACAGTTGTAGAACTTAATGTAATGGCTGATTCAAGCTTGGCAACGCAATCGTCTAAAACAGCATTTTCGTTCGTAGCAGCCGTCATTTTTTTCAATCGTATCGCCTAACTGCACTGACAAGGCTATATGACCCTCCTCTACGTCTGTATTGGTGAAATAGCTGCAGGAAAGGGTTCAGCTTTAGACCTGGTCTTTGGCCCTTGGTTCGATTCAACATCAGCCGACAACATATGGAACATTTTGAACATGACCACACAAATACGACATATTGGTGACAAAGATAGTTTGAACGCATCATACTATTTGGCTGGACACGACACCCCGATGAAACAGTAATTGCTACTTCTAACATAAACAGTGTGATATGTTCATCGTCAATTTTCCTTGGCCAACATAGGATGGACGGGCTGTTTTCTTCCCGACTGGGAGGCAATCAAAAGTAGGCCTAACACTCGGGTAATGTTAGCGCGTATCGTCTCCTTGCTACTGACGTGGCCGGCTCGTTTAATCCCTCCTTCAGCCGCATTCGTCACCAGTGCCCGCGAGCTCTTATTAGCGAGCAGAACATAAGATGCGCCGAGACATGTTATAGATTTGTATTTTTGTATACAAGTTGATGGTGGCAACTAAGCTAAGGGGAACGACAATTGGACTTTAAAATGGCCTATATAAGCGCTTTGCTTACACAAAGCACTTCCCACTTTTTATTAAGCGTGCAACTTCCTCAGCACGTTCATTCGGCCGTGACGACGAGGATCTATCACCTTTTGCTCGACTGTTCGAAACACGACACACACCGAAGGCGACTCGAACAGGAACTCTATACGTTGGATCCTAAGCGGCCGTTTGCGCTGGATAAAATACTAGACCCATGGCCATATAAAACAAATGACAAAGCAAGGAAGGTGCAGCAACGCTATGTATGTATGTATGTATGTATGTATGTATGTATGTATGTATGTATGTATGTATGTATGTATGTATGTATGTATGTATGTATGTATGTATGTATGTATGTATGTATGTATGTATGTATGTATGTATGTATGTATCCGGCTGGGCCCTTTAGATCTGGTGTTGGCTCATGCCACCAAGTCATGAAGTAAAGTAATATCATTATGTGTTTACGAATTGAATTTCACTCGCGCCTTAAATGTAGCCACTAATAAGTTAGCCTCCTGATGATTATTTCTACTCGTTTGAAGTATATTTTGTGTCCACTGTCCCTAAACCCCAATGTTTTGAAAAATTCCGCGCCATTCCGGGATCACATGTGCCGCCTGGAGATACAGTGCATGCTCAACAATGACGTGACAGGCAGCGTTTCGGCAAAGACACATCTCATGCGGGCGATGATCTTCCTTTAGCTGTGGCAAAGGTAGCCGGTGATGTGTCGTGGTTGTTCAAGACGCTGTAAACGAGACACGTTGACTGCGAAACGGTGTAATGACCTTTCGCGCTTTTTGAAGCAACCAGTATTTTGGGTAGTCTTGTCGAAGTGGCAGCATAGCGGGTTGGGAGCATGCTGGGTGTCAGTGTGTCTGAATGCGTGTCGCATGATGAGAAGTGAGCGAGATGGCATCCTCTGTGGCTGTCAACAGAATTGCTTCTGCGGGAATCTCTGGCACGGAGATAGATTAGGGGCAACATGGCACGCGGCAGCAGCCTTGCTGATACATCGCCGCCGCCGAGCCACTTCCCTTAAGCAATTCATCAGCCCCGCATTGCCAAAAATCAGGCCAGGCAGCCCTGACATTAGTGGGTGGGCTTGGCAGCTGTGACACAATGCAGTTCGCTTACCCGTTCCGCGCAACAATGCAGGTGTTCCTTGTAACTGTCGCTCGTCTGCTGATGCCCGGCCTGGCAGTCACTTCGTTGGACCAATCATCAAACTGCACCTTCCTGCCTCGCAATGGCGAAGCAGGCACTGTCCAGCCCTCCTCTGCTACTACTCCGACGCTGTTGCCAGCGCCGTGGCTAGACTACTCCTCCCCCACTTCACCTTAGACAGCCGCATCGAAGTCAACATCCCCACTCCAAGCACCTGGGGCCGAATTCACAAAGCTTTCTCTTTGGCTACGCAATTTCTTAGGCAAAAATTCTCTTATCTGGAGGGACTACTATAGCGCGGGTACGAATTTAACTTATTCGGCACTTAAGAGGGCAAGGAGAACACACGATAGCCGATGAAACGACAAGGAAAGAAAGAAGTGTGTGCCGATAATATCAAGGTAGCACGCAAAGCGTCTAGCATCGAGAGTACACGATGACAGCCAATGATTTGCTGCATCTAAGTTTCAGTTCCGCGAGCGTCTGCTACAGCGCTTACGGGATGCCGCGTACGTTGTAATAGACGTTTTGGTGGGCTGTACAAAGCCAAGCACTCGCCTTTAATCAACGACTGTAGCTAAAGAAATAATTGCTCGATGGCCTTAAGCCACCGAGCAATCCATGCACTATCTCGCCAAGTACAAGTAAACAACACTCCAGGTGCACCACATAGATGGCCCCGCCGCGGTGGTCTAGTGGCTAAGGCACTCGGCTGCTGACCCGCATGGCGCGGGTTCGAATCCCGGCTGCGGCGGCTGCATTTCCGATGGAGGCGGAAATGTTGTAGGCCCGTGTGCTCAGATTTGGGTGCACGTTAAAGAACCCCAGGTGGTCGAAATTTTCGGAGCCCTCCACTACGGCGTCTCTCATAATCATGAAGTGGTTTTGGGACGTTAAACCCCACATATCAATCAATCAATCACCACATAAATGAAACCACACATAAATCGATGCATGCAACGTTTGAATATGTGCCTCGAATGTCTTCCCCTATTTAACGCGACCAGCTACCTTACATTTCATTAAAGCTGCGCTGCTACTTAACTAACTCGGTGCAATCTAGCACGGTATAATGGTGAACGTAAGGGTGTTTTGTACCTATAGTCAAAGGTAGCCTTTGTTACAATATTCTTATTACAAGACACTTGAGCGACTTTGATGCCTGCAGACGAATTGTGCGGAAATAGATAACAGCAGTAATCAATTGAAATTGTGACCGCAATTTCGCTGGTTCCATGCACCGCAGCATTTTTATAAAGCCGGAGTGAGAGAACGTGCATTGATTGATATGTGGGGTTTAACGTCCCAAAACCATTATATGATTATGAGAGACGCCGTAGTGGAGGGCTCCGGAAATTTAGACCCCCTGGGGTTCTTTAACGTGCACCCAAATCTGCGCACACGGGCCTACAACATTTCCGCCTCCATCGGAAATGCAGCCGCCGCAGCCGGGATTCGAACCCGCGCCCTGTGGGTCAGCAGCCGAGTACCTTAGCCACAAGACCACCGCGGCGGGGCGCGAGAACGTGCATACGCTTACGCTTAGGTATATGTCTCCGTAAAATGAGGGAGACTCGTCGGGATGTGTCTCAGTGCTAATGCTTTTCACAAAACACGGTGCAAATATTTCGTCCAGCGTTGTTTGAGGGCGCAAACAAAGCAAGGGACGTGTATACGAGTCTTGAGGTCGAGAGACGTTATCACACGTGCAAAAAGGATGAACAGAGAGAGAGCGAGAGACTCTCGTTTCGGCTTCGCGAAAGCTTGAAATTGATAGATAATAAAGACAATTTTCTGGCCCAGCAGACGTCAGACAAAGTCTCCGAAAAATAGCGTCAGATGCTCGGAGAGCATAAAAAAGTGGAGTACGCGTTATATGGAAGTGACAGCCACTCAAAAAGCGAGATGAAGTGTGACTGTCCTTAGATGTGAGAATCAATGCTAATTAGGTGAGTTGAGTTAATGAGCCAAAACTTTCCTAAATAACGATAATGGGAGCAAACTGAGCATTCATCTAGTGAAAATGACACTAGTGACAGTGAACTCATAATAGTTGATTAGTGTTGTCACAGGCCGATAGATATTTTTAATTTCTTATTTATATTTGGCAAACTATGAGAAGGTAGCCTACGTTAGAGCCGGCTATGCCAACGTTATGACAGTAATGTACAAGAATAAATAGCGCACGGTTATACAGTCACACGTGGTAGTTTCTATCTTCTAGTAATCTTGGGCAAACGCATTTCAACTATTTTTTCTATTTTTGACAAAGTTTCACCAGACGTTTTTGCATTTGGCTTCATTCGAAGGAATGACGATATATCAACAATAGGGCGAATGCAAGCACTGCTGCAGTGGACGAGCGGTTACAGCGCTCAACTACAATCTAGGAGGTACTTGGTTCGATTCGCAGAATCACTGGGCACTTTTTTTTTTCAAGAGGTTGCCCGGCTTGACATTATGTGTGGTGGCGGGTACTAATTTTTTGAGAAGTAGGCTTTCACACTTGCTTCTTTCACTCCCCTTTTGACCCAAAAGCGCTGTACTGTGCTCCTTCAAAAATTAAACAATTCAGGGTTCATAATTTTCTCCTCCATCCTCTCTTATCCCAAAGTGTCCAGTGCTGAAATACCAATATCATACCTGGTATAATACTTTTTACGTGTTTGGATATTCGACCAGCAATCAGTCTTCACGGTGTTTTGAAGAAAATCTACACATGCAGTGAGCTAACTGCTTGCAGCCAAGTTGACTGCCTTTGTAGGGACACGCTTTCGTGCTAATTTGGTGGGCATCAACACATGCAGCAAGACCAAAGAGCACGGACAGTCAGAGCGGACGCAAACAGAGTGATTAGTTTGTGTCTTCTCTCCCGCTATTTGTCATGCTGCACGCTTCAGTGTAATGTCGCTGTCAATGGTTAAAATGAACTATAGCAGTTAATCGAGTTCTGGTGAGAGGGTCCCCTATTGTCCAGAATGGAACAGAACAATGGCAATTTGATTTGTGTTATAAAGAGATACCCTGCTTTTGGTTACTATAATAAATTTCTAAACTGAAGTTTATTTTTTATTAACAACAGTTCCAGTGCATATGAAAGGTGCATGGACAAAATTCGTGTATTCAGCTTGACTAGGTTTGTGACCTTAATTGTAATTGTGAACCGGTATCACAGTATGCATAAATATCACACACATATACAACCACGGGTGATAGCTTGCTTATTCTGATTAAAATTGAAAGGTTGAAATTGACATATTCAACCAACGCAATGTGTACGAGATATGCCATGTAGAGTAGCTATGCTCTAAACTAATCTTCGCAGGTTCGTTCCATTGTACCCAATTTTTCGCCCATGACTGTAGATTGGTAAATGAAACAACTTCTTCGAACACACATATTCTGTGTAAGGTTACATTTATTTTTATGCAGTACAAAACAAATTGATATGTATAATGGCTCAAAAGAGAAATAACTAGAAATAAATTCAGCCAAATCATTACCAAACTTACTCACCAATGATAAATGGATTCTCATTTTAAAGATACATACATACATACATACATACATACATACATACATACATGCATACATACATACATACATACATACATACATACATACATACATACATACATACATACATACATACATACATACATACATACACACATACATACACGCATACATACACGCATACACACATACATACATACATACATACATACATACATACATACACACACACATACATACATACATACATACATACACACATACATACATACATACATACATACATACATACATACATACATACATACATACATACATACATACATACATACACACATAAGTACACCCATACATACATACATACACTCAGGTGTACATATTAAAATGAATGGCTATAAAACAACAATTCTAATACACTCACTTTGAATATACTACAGAAAGTAACTTACGAGAGAAATCCACCGGCACTGTTATGTCTGAGCATGGTGTTTCTCGAACCATCTCGCAAAAGCTTGATGCATAGTTTTCCGCTGCTTCCCAGTGAAAAGCAGTTTTTATAAAAAACACAAGAATAAAGCCCTTGACAATGTCATGCTAAAGAAAAGGGCTGTGCATCAATATTTTGTACATGTCTACAATATCACTCTGTTTATTTACATAGCTTGGCTCATTCACAACCTACTAACAAAGCATGTTAGGACACTTGGGCTGAAAGTTGGCACAGCGCGAGTAAATTCTAGACAATACATGAATAATACAATTGTAAGCTACTAAGCTCCTTGGTGCAAACAGTGTTTATATTGACAGCTATAGGTGCCATTTCGTTTCCCCAAAACACTTCTCAAAAGTAGAATCAACTTTATTTATCTAAAGGTTTCTATTCTGGCGCGTCGTGGTGGCTCAACAGTGGAAGTGACGCTTTCGGCCAAGAAAACAAAGACCAATCATTTTTCCAGTTCGTGAATTCACCCCATGATAACATTGAGGCAGCTAGTAGGAGTGCTTTTGGAGAGAGGAAACCACCACATTCCCACCAGTTGTGGCCTTGGGTAGCTACTTAACTTGGACAAAAATGATGAAAAACACTCCTCAAGAAGACTTCAAAGTTTGCACATCAACACAGTTCCCATGCAGCTGTCTATTAGTCTGCTTGAAAAATATTGAGTTTACTGGTGGGCGAAGACTGTACACTATGTGAGGTGATGCTCCAGTGCACTGCATGTATGTCTTGCTGCTGGCCTCAACTGCGATGTTGCTCAGCACATATGTGTAAAATAACAACTAATACTATGCCACTGCAAAGTAATTATGAGTCATTTGCATGAAACAGCGACAACAATAAAAGGACATAACAACATTTGCCTTCACAAAGTTCAAAAAATGTAAATAAATTTCCACAGAGTTCTCACAAATCATCTGAGGATAGTAATTAGTTGTAAACACATTCTTACTTCCGCTAACAAACTATTTTAAGATGCCAGATTCAATATTAGAGTATACCAGCACTTTTGTAGGGCTAAACGATTGTACAAGCACCTAGAAAAACACAAGTGAATGCAAGCTATAGCTACATTTAAAAATAAATACTTTTATTTCTAGTCTGAGTAGAGCTGCATAGATGATAAGTCACTTACATTACATCATGAAAAAACCTATCCGAGCAAAGTATATAATTAAAAAGTTACACTTACACAGTAGATAAGTAGACTGTTGAAGGACGAACAGGCAGTGGGATAATGCCTAAGCACTAAAATCTACTGTTAAGATATGCTAGAAGTAGTGATGATCCTCTTCCTTCCAAATAAAATAATCCACATAGATTCACTTCCCAGAGCTTATACACTCATGGCATCATTGGTGCTATACAAATGAGTGTACAGTGAAGGATTACATCGACTAAGTATATGATTACTGCATCCATGGCTTTACTTCTTGTACTACGAAGAATGCAAACACAGTTACCATTGGCAACCATGGATGCTGTGATTTCTGGCATGTAAATGTGGAGGCACGCAGGCACTTAACACACATGCTAAAAACTTCAGCTCAAAAATATTTGCCCACTAACACTACAGCAGCCTTTAAATTAGTGTCATAGTTTGGTATCTTCCATGCAAAATTTAGATAATTTCGAATGCAAGCAAAGGAACTGCTGATTAATGCACTGCTAAGAAGTTAAGCAGCTGCTGCTCCTGACGTCACAATGTGCTCTTTCTGCTGTTGTAAACTTTGAGCAGGAGAACAGACACTGGCAGTCCTTTTATACTTGTTGGTCTTCTGTGCTCTGTTCTTGATACACTGTACATGACCGTGAAGCACCGAACCCCTTGTTACTGCTGGAACTTAGAAAAATACAGATCATTGTTACAACCATGCTACATGCAAGAGTGTATAGTTGTCAATTATGTGCTCACGTTTACAGATATTGTATTTTCAGAAGCCAATGACAAGCCTCAACACACACACACAAACAGTGAAGACTGAAAATATATTTGATATGATACAAGAGCAAAACTACAATGTTTTAGATGAAGGCATGAAACTTCTGACAGGCATAAAAAGCCCATAGAGTTTCTTCTATTTCGACTTTACACTAGATGCGAGAAGTAGACCACAAATAAGTTCACTAAGAAACACAAGTTAGATTGCATTACAACACAACAGCCAATGTTCATAACTTTAAGGCTGTCTAACATAGCCAGCTCACCATACCGCATATAGGAGCAAATGGGCAGTCTAGAAGACACAAAGAACTTGTGGATTATGAGTGTGCTTGTTGCTGACATCTATTATTCTAAATGAAGAAAACCTTTCAAAAATGCACTTCATCAGGGGAAATAATCATGCGCAACAAACACAACGAGCTCCTACAGGTGCCACCAACACTCACTATTATTGTTGATACCAGTGTCTTGCCGGATGGATATGCTGCGTCCTGCACTAAACACCAAAGGAGTGCTCCATGACTTAGATTGCATGTGTGCTAGCTGCATCGCTCTGCTGCTGAAATAGGCTAGCCACAGACAGAGAAATGAGCAGCCATGGCTTTGAAACACACTGAACGTCACCTTTAGAGATCAACAATGCATACTTAAGTCAGGTACAATTTGTAGAAAAATATATATCACTATGCAATCGTGGTGAACATGTTCGGCTGAAACACAAGCAACAGCACTGAGAGAGAAAAAGCTACATTAGGTAAAAGATGCAGTTACTAGCCCTCTGTCATCTGAGGCTTCTTCAATAGGTCTTTCTCCTTGCAAGTTGTGAACAGCCAGGCAATTTTCACCCACTTGCTATTTCCTTCCAGAGCACTCAATCCACAGAGGGAGTCACAAGCTCGAGAGCTCAATAAGGAATCAAAGTATTTGGGCTCGTATCAAAGCACAAGCTTTTGAGTCTCAGAAATTTGGAGTTTCATTCATAAGCTGCAGGCTTTCAGCTTTCAACATTCTCAATTATCTTGCAATTTAGTTCTATAAATGTCGAATAAGAATTATGTGTAAGAATATTACAGGTATCCACTGAAAGCAAGCATGCTTGGGTTTTCAATTTGTGCACAGTAAGTGGTGTTCACGTAATCGTATGTATTAAAGAAAAACTAACCTTGCAGCCAGCCGTTAGGCAGTTTTGTGCCCTCGAAGCTCCCAAGCAGATCGCAGTCCTTCCAGATGAGGCTGCCATGCAAGCTTCCACGCCATATCCGCTGAATGATAACAGTCCCAGCAGTGAAAAAGGCTTGCACAGTTAGGGAGAACGTGTCCTTCCTATTTTTGTACAGGTTCTTCAAGTAATGATGAGGATTGATGTTCCAGAATGTGCAACCGATGCATCACAGGACCTTAACAAACCAATCTCGGCGATCATGGAAGAGCCAAAAACGAGATATTTAAAAATAATCATTAAAAGCACTCACTTCTAATACTTATTTGAGGAAGCTATCAGTTCGTTAAAGTGACCAAAATCTGCTATAATCACTTTGAAATAAACTGAAGCCTCATGTAAAATTGACGTACCGCAATATATATGGCCTACTGCAGTATAGAACTACCACAGTGGTAATCGTCTATAGAACTAATTTTCCAAAATAACGTAAATTTTTTAAGTGCAACCTGGCTCATGAAAAATAAATTCACATTAACTTTTCAACTATCAAACGTGGTTAATCGACAGGCCCAACCTTATAATCAAACAAGAGCTCACTTGCATCAAATCACAAAAATCTTTTTATGTATTTGCTCCATAATATATGTATGTATATAACAGTAGTAGTAAATTTTTTATGCTTCAACTTACCATAGAGAAACATTACATCTGATGGGCTTAGAAATTTGCACACGTTATAGAACTGCGTGAATTATAATACCGGTGAAATTTAGTTCTGCAAGGTGAACTCACCCATGGCAGCATTTAGTAGCCGTCGGTGTCATAAGGAACCAAACACGGCCAACAGGCAAAGGGCATCTGCAGACTGGAAGCTGCCAATGACAGCAATGAAGGGCTGGTCAGGCGTGCACGTCCATTGATAAAGTGTAAGAACTGGCCATGACCGGCTGTTGTCAAGGCTCTAGTGCCGTGCAAAGCGATGGCCAGACGAACTCGAAAACCTGTAGTTAGGCGATATTGGCCTACAACTTCATCCAAAGCAATGCACCGGTGAAATCTTTGCTTTTTCTGGGGGCCGGAGGGAAGCTTGACGTTCACGGGCTCTCCCTGCCACATAGAACTCTCAAGTTGTTACCGAAGAACAGTCTAGGCGTGCTTCCAAAGTAACACGACCCACAACAGATTGTAGCATCTCGCAGTTTCGGCTGATCACATCACAGCGGTAGGACTATGGTTATCACAATAAGGAGAAGTGACGACTTAACAAACAAAAGCGCCAAGCTGCCCCACCACAACTTCTCAGGGCAAAACAGTTATCAACGCTGTCTTTCAATTTTCGGTCACACGAGCACAGCTTGTTCACAAGTCTTGAAACGTCAACACAGCACCACTGTTCACAACGAACATCGTTTCACTTCCGAACAGTACATTGCTCTCAAGTAAATAGAAGCTTACGGGCTAACTAGTGGCGAAGCAAGAACCAAGCGCGTAGTTCATACGTTTCCGTACGTACTGGGGGTCACTCAAGTAACGTGTGAAAACGCTGTCAATCCGAAATGTCACACAGCACCCAACTGAGAGACTGGAAAGTCAAGCGAACGAACTGTTACCGGCACACAAACACACATTGCAGGCTTCTCGAGTGCTAGTTGCCGTCGACACATCGACGCCGATCACCGCTTGATAACCACACCGACGCACAGGCTTCGCTGCGCTTCACCGTACACCATTGCACTGCCACAGCTTTCCGCACTGCTTACACGCACCGAAAGAGCTGTTGTAATCACAACACATCTGGTCAAACGCTGAAGTAACTCGTGCGAGAAGCGTTTGCTGAAAGTCGCACCAACCGATATGCTGTTTACGACGCCATGTTGTTTTCGACAACTGCGTAGCACATAAGAGAGCTCTTAGAAAGTACTTGCACTATTTTCACGGCGTGACAAAATTTTCTCTTATGTGCGAGGGGGGTGATATGATGAACAGGACAGCAGTGCCAGATGAAAGAAGTCTTTTGGCAACGTCACGGAGTGAGCTGATGTGGAGGGTATTGCTTCACAACCAATCACAAGCTGTGCCTGTCGGCCAAGCTATCGTCTGCTCGCGTTTGTCGTCTGCTTCGATCAGAGCATGCGACAGGGGGTTCGCCTTCGCAACGCTATTATTCTCAGGTCAAGTGGTCGCTGCGTCGCACAAAATACATGTCAGTGGCTCGCTCTACCTTTGAATGATGTTCGTGCGCCAAGTTGAATGGCTGGTAATATACGCAGGGATGAATTCAGCCAAGGTTTGCTCCAGAATCGTGAGGGTTTGCATATTTTTGATGTCATACAAAGTTACTAGGGTCATTTCATTCCGATTGCTTGCCATATTATCGCGGTCCATATCGGTGTCTGAACAGTGCAGGTGAAGATGCATGATTTGTTTGTAGTTCCATGCGTAATCACGCGCACCCCTAACACGCTTTGGTTTACAAAGTACGCTTTGTTCCAGATCGTCCTAAAGTGTATCGACAGCTGTATTTCAGAGATCGCAACCATTGGACAGTAAGAGCCAATGAAAGTACACTAGAGCACAAACTTTATGAACCACTCACTGAAAACTTTCTCTCATTTTTATTTCGAATAGCGTGCAAAGAATGTGTTCCCAATAACCTCTTTGGTGGTATTTTCCACCAATGAAGCAAGGATCTCGAGTCGCACTTTTAATTGGATGAGATGGGGCGCTACACAACACTATAACAAATAAGGTTGATCCTATGCCATGGCGCGTTCAAATGCACCGACCATTCACGTATCACATTGGTTTTCATCCAATCACAAATCTTTACATGCGTAGTTTTATGCCATTGACGCCCAATAGAATTCTTCAATTACTGCGACTTCGAACTTATTGGACGATGGTGGTTGTCAACACCATCCACTGCGTACAAGGGAAACAACACGCGAAGCTCAAAGCGTCGAAAGAAATAAAAACGCACCAGCAGTCATCAGGCAGCCCTTAATGGGCGTGAATTAACTCAAAACCAGCCAGGGCACCAAAGTATACCGCCGCGGCAGCAGGTTCTAAGTAGCCACATTGTTCCTAAGAGTGGTCCGGACCACTTTTATGATTTTCTCTCAGCCATGCTGTTTTTACGCACAATTTCGCTTTGTGAATCCACTTACGAGCACTTTTCAGTGACGTAAGCAAGTATAGCAGCTGCATCACCATCGCTGACATGTTCCCGGGCAGTCACAGCGCGCTTTATTTGCAGCGGCTGATGTGACAACTATGGCCTCTTAGGACATTTTTTCGTTTCGTGAATCGACTTACGCAACAAAATTTCTCTTGCGCAAAAATGTTTTCGTAAGTGAGTTTTGTGAATCCAGCCCCTGTATATCGCGAGTGGTCACCGGCGTCAGCTTGTAGGCTTGGCAGATGTGACACAATGCAGTTCGCTTACCCGTTCCTCCCAACAATGCAGGCGTTCCTTGAAACTGTCGCTCGCAAGCTGATGCCAGGCCTAGCAATCACTTCGTCGGACCCATCATCAAACTGCACCTTCCTGTCTGGCAATGGCGAAGCAGGCACTGTCCCGCCCCCCTCCGCTACCGCTCCGACGCTGTTGCCAGTGCCGTGGCTAGACTACTCCTCCCCCACTTCACCTTGGACAGCCCCATCGAAGTCAACATCACCACTCACATTGCCGCAATTCAAGCCGACACTACCGCAACCACGCACTTGGTTACCGAACTTGAAAAACGGCTGGATGACGCAGAAAACCGGTCACGCCGCAACAACTTAATCTTCTATAACCTTCCGGATACTAACACCAAAGAAATAAATATTGAAACAGAAGAACTTATAATTAACCACTGTCTTGAACACTTGAAAATAAAAATTGACCCAAAAGAAATTGACCGAGTGCATCGCCTTTGCCGCCACACCAATGATCGTTGCCGCCCAATAATTGTCAGGTTCACATTCTACAAACCGAACAAAACACCCTCTCAAATGCCAAAAAGTAGAAAGGAACAGATTTCAGCATTGGCGAATATTATTTCCTCTCAGTTCGTACTTCTCGCCGTCATCTCGTTGTGTTCGCTAATCAGAAATCAGGTAAATTTCAGATCCGTTTCAAAACTTTGTATATGGGTTGCAAACGCTACAATTTTGACCACGGATCACAATCGGTTACAGAAGTCGCATAGCGATCACCGCGCCCGCAGACTAAACCGCACCACCGCCAAAACCAAACACGTAATGAACTTTCTTTTTCTGTTATCTTCACTAATGTTCGTTGTCTCATGCCAAAGTGCCAAGTCTTGTCGAACGTTATGGCGTCTTCCAACAGTAATATTTTGGTACTAACAGAAACTTGGCTAACCGATGAAGCTACTGACGCCGAAGTGCTCTCGGACTTACCCGATTATCAGTTATTCCGCCCCGACCGCAAACGCAGCCGGGGCGGGGGTGTGCTAATCTCTGTTGGCCCAGAAATACCCTGTTCTGCTGTCAACATAAAATCTGTCTTTGTAATGTTCTGTTATTCTGTTTTGTACTCTGATAGGAACCGACAAACAACCAATATAAGCTAACGGTCTAGCCGGTTTGTAATAATTATTTATGTTAATAAAAGTGAGACTGATTGATTGATTTCAGGCACCCCCTTTTCCCGAAGCAAACACAGCATGTCATTGCTGCTCCTATCGCAGCAGCAATGACATGTGAAGGAGCAGAACATTAAGCAGAAGGCTAAAACTGGAAGTAAACTGATAATTTATTTTGAGGAACATGGCTGACACTTATTCTGAACAGGCACGTATTTTGCGAAGATACTTTCATTGTTCAGCCCGGAAAATCTACGAAGCGCTCCTAGTTCCTTTTATCGGGCCGTCGTGTTTCAGTGCATAATCCTTACGAGGATAATAATTATCCTCGCATTTGAACAATATATATACAGAATAGTTGGGACGCATGCGCAGGATGTCTCCTTTTTCATGTTTTGTAGCCCAAAAAAGTTCACCAGTACTCTCTGTCCGTTCTTTTTTGTGCTTACCGATGGAAGTTTCGCAATCGCTTTGACCGCTCAATGATTTGTTTCTTCTTTCCACAGATGCTTCAGAAATGTATCACCACAGTTGAGCTGCCTCCGATTCACCGACATCGACTTACAAGGAGGGTCACTAAACTTTGGTGCCTACCAGTGCCATAGCCGAAAATATGTTACTGCGAGAGGGGGGGGGGGGCGACATGGAAGGCATCACAGCAGCAGCCGGAACTCTTTCCGTCAATAATACTTTCATTCGGCTATCTTGACATGTAATAAAGTAAAAGATTCAACCTGGTCCTCGTTACCTCAGCATGGTCACGTGCCCGCCTCAGTAGTCTAGTAGTCAAGACTTTCAACTGCTGACCCGCAGGGCACGTAATTAAACTGCGCCTGTGGCGGCCACGAAAAGCTTCGCCTTTGAGGCGACACCACACAAACAAAGAAAAAATGAGCACGCGCATTGGTTGATAAACCCATGCGCTCTATCACAGTTGTGATAACTTGTTAAAGGGCCTCTTTAATGATAGTGTGGTGCTCCCCTCCACACAGCGCTGTGGCTAAAAGAAATAGTGTACAAACACCGCTCTTTGTCCATAATAATTTATGGATAAAGACACATACAATAACGCGAAAAACTTTTCAATAATTCACGAGTAACACTGTAATGGGCGGAATGACAAATTTTAGGGGTAACACAGACACGTCGTACGATGTGTGGGTTCGACGAGAAATGTCATTAATTGGCATTGAAAGAATAATTATGCATTCAAAGAAAAGTATAGGTATCAGCTGTTCACATCATGAAATATTTTAAGGCACTTAAGCTCTGTTTTCAAATTCTACTTCTTCCGGTCGATTTTCTCTTGGTAGTCTCGCAAACAGCACCCCGAAATACTGTCGAGTTGGTCAACCTATTATTGCCGTCGACAGTCAATGACAACTACCACACCTTGATCAGTTGCTGCTTTTTATTCTTCACTATAGGGGCATGCAAACAAGGCTCGAGTTGAGCCAGCGAACGCGGGATGCTGCGGCGACAGACAGCGTCTTGACGATACGAACACAATGAGCGCCAAAATTTCAGCAAATGGGCGACCGGCTAGTCGATGACTCTTCGAGGTCCCGCACAGGGCACGGAATGCTGTTCGTTGATGGTGGAGCTGTGTGCCTTATTTCACGGTTTTAGATGCCAGATTACATTTTATTTAAATTCATACTTACTGCTTGAAGACTGCTTTCAATGGACCATAAATAGATGAGTGCACGTACAAAAGAAAAAACCTGAAGTCCCGTCTTATTTCATTAGGCGCAAATAAATGGTGACAAATTTTAAGAAACAGGCTATGGCTGTGGCGTCTTTTGAAATAACATTTCAGTTTCTTGCTGCAGGACAAGGTGGACGAATTCAGAACACGGGGGGAGTTGGTGTATGATGGCTTTTCGAGGAAGCCTTGAAGCAGCCTTGTGAAAAAGATTCATAATTGCAGTACGGCAGTGTCATGCTAGTAATCACCTTTAAAATTTCGTATTCCGTGCGAATCTGCTGATGCTGTGTAACTACTTCAAATGAGTAAATCTTTCAGCTCGATTTTTAGGTGATTCATGGGTAAAGTTAGTGCATGAATTATATTTGGTGCGGGTCGAAATTGGCGGATGCGAATTTTCAATTTCATCGTATTGAAAAAATGAGAAGCCATAGTGTCGCGTTTTGAGGAACATAATGCAAATGACATATAAAGACACAAGCGTGTTGTTAGCGAGGGGAGTGAAATCAAGCTAGTGATGTGCGCTGCCGAGGTTAAATCACTTCAAAGGGCGAGATATGTGGAAGAAGGAACAAGTTAGGCTTCCACGGTAGAAATTTCGTATAACAAAATATTTACTTTTTCACGGCACTGAAAGCAGAGTGATACAGTCATTAGAGCTCAGTTACATTCGCCAAATGTTGCATCATTCTTGGTGTAACCTTTTGCAAGTTGAACGCTTGAGATTTCTCGAAAAAAAGTTGACAAAACATTTGCAATCATTTTGATAGGTGTAGATTTTATAGAAGACATATATTGTGAGGTCATCAATGAAAGTAACAAACATAAATGGGCAAAGTATGGGTCCTTCAGGGACGACTGAGCTTATGAGGATAGCAGAATATAACTTATTGTTGGCAGAAGCTGTGAAGAGTTTTGTTTTTAGGAATAGTTTATTGAATGTTAAGAGGCCGTAATTTATATGTAATGAACCAAGACATAGTAGCAGATGCCCATCAAGTATTTTGACAAATGCTTTTGCGAAATAGTGGAACATGGCTTCGCGAGTCTGACAGAGTCAGTTACATACAGGTAGTGAACAACTTAGCCAATTCTTGTACCATGGCTGGCTTTTTCGAAATAGTACTACAGCAGATCAGCGGTGCCTCAGCAACTACGCGAGCCATTTGTTTAAAAGCCTACGAGATCACGTGTGTGCGTGAGGTGCTTCCTCTCGACAAAAATGACTCAGCAGTTGAGTTTTGATGCAGGCACTGAGGGTTGACATCACCGCGTTCGACATTGGCCTGGTTGACGCTTTGCCAATGCCGGGTTGCTTCGACACAGCAACATATTAGATATGTCTCAATTGTGCACAGTTCCAGACGCAGCTGCCATAAATGTAGATCATCAGGCAGCAATCAATTTAGCTATTCTTGTACTTCGCCCCGCCACGGTGGTCTAGTGGCTAAGGTACTCGGCTGCTGACCCGCAGGTCGCGGGTTCGAATCCCGGCTGTGGCGGCTGCATTTCCGATGGAGGCGGAAATGTTGTAGGCCCGTGTGCTCAGATTTGGGTGCACGTTAAAGAACCCCAGGTGGTCAAAACTTCCGGAGCCCTCCACTACGGCGTCTCTCATAATCATATGGTGGTTTTGGGACGTTAAACCCCACAAATCAATCAATCAATATTCTTGTACTTCCCATTCCGAGACACGTCTACTAAAAATACACGCAAAACATATTGTCTAACTACGCAAAGCTGTTCGAAAGAGCCTATCGTCATTGAATGGTATGTAGCACGTTTCTTACAACAGCGCTAAATTGAGGGAACAAAACGAGTCCTGTCAAGATTTTGTCCAAAAAACTTCAACTAATTAGTGCCAAAACTCTTAACTTAACTCAAAAACATAACTCTAGTATGGTTGAATACCACCCTTTGTCTCAAGCCTCTGGAAACCAGTGTTTAGCTTTGCTATTGCTAGCGATTCGAGAATAGACTCTACAACACATTACATCAAACAACAATGTTCTCACTTTAGAAGGTTTTATGCAAGCCCAGTTGATTTCAAAGACTTACGTGCTTATCTGTATTGTCTACATCATTGTTGTACCTGCAGTGCACAGACTTATGCGCCCACTTGCCAGATAGAAGTGCGCATACCCTTGAGTTTGTGCTCACAGAACTGAACTCCGCGAATTATTTTTCTTAAGGCACTTTAACAATGAATAAAGGGTAACAGTGACTATACCAACGAATGAGGCACAATTTTGTTACCTATACCAGCATATTTCTTTCTAATTGTGGGCAAATACTTCTGCGTTACTTAGAAAACAATGGGTACGAAGAGAATATTTGTGAAATATAACTTTTTTAATTTATTAAATCTTTAGTTTCCATATGACAAATAGAATACATGCACTCTGTTCTTATATTGCACTGGATAATAAGATATTGAGATCGGAAACGTTGGTGGACTAGTGGGCTCTCCAGGAGAGGAAGATGACAAGCTTATCTACATCTGCAGGTTTGTGAAACAACTCAGTTAGCAAAGCCTATAAAACACACCACAGTATTGTTTGTCATCCTAATTGCAACTGAAAACTGCAGGTCTGCATGTTGCGTTTGGGAAAACAAGGGCCACATTACGTGCTGCAAACATACATTCTTCGCTTCAAGTATATGCTTCTATGTGTGATGTAAAATGATCTGACGAAATGTTTCTATTGTAAGCATAAGCGCTGAGGAAAATAGACCTCTACATGCTTACCGTCAAAAGCGAAACAAGTGCTTAACCCCTTTTTTGAGGAACTCAAAGAGCCTGCCGAGTGGAGCAGGGGGTGCCTTCCAGAAACAGAAACAAATTTGACCAGATTACAAGATTGTTCTCGTCCACAAACTAACAGCGTATTGTATGTGGTCTTCATAAAAAGTCTTGTAGCTCTCACAGAAGCAACTTCAGGACGATGTCCCTACCGAACACAGTCAAAATTAAGTTCTATTTTACTGACAAGAATTGGTGCCTGTAGATAATGGATGCCGTGACTTCACTCAGTCGAAACATCATTGAAGAATTGCGCTTTTGTATGTCCAGTCTATTATCCAAAGTGTGCATCTGTTAAGCACTGGGCAATAACGTAACAATAACGTAAAAGCTCCCCACTCGCCCAAACAAGTACCCTTTTATTTCACGTACCTTAGCCAGTTTCTTTCGCCACCATTATTAAGATTTTTTGTTAATCACCTAAGTTTGGATCTTTACCACCGACTTCGACATACTAAGCATGGTCAGCCATGCTCTCAAGTTTATCAATTGAAGGGAGTTTTGCACGTCTCGTTCTCCCGCCGCAAAATCTGTAATCAAGCTGTCGAAACCACGAAGCTCACTCAGCTGACACGACCCAGTTGGAGAAATATGTCAATTTCTAACTAGAAGACACATAGTAGGGGCTTGTAGAAGTAACAATTGCTACAGCTCATGTTTGCCCTATGTTAACTTGTATTTATTGGTTCGTCCTTAATTGTTCATCCTTGGACATCCTTTGTTTTTGAGGAGCATGCAGTAAGTTTCATGCTGCTTCTATTCTTCCAAAGTCATTACATTCTTAGTTATCGAATTCATTCATTCGTACTTCTGATTAATTTGTGACTGTTTTAGTGGAAGCACTTTCGATGATGAGCTAACGCAACTGATGTAAACAACAAGAGGTGCGAAAAGACTGGCGTTTAGCTGCTTACGGCTTCTTGTGTACAACCTCATAACGCAGGTGTCGATGACTATTTTTTCGATGCAGATACTTGAGAGCCACCAAGGGAGCAGTGCACTATGTTTATAATGCAGTCACTAAGCAGAACACAAGTGACTCTTGAAACAATCACCTGGTGCAGGCATATGAGATCAGGATAAGTAGTAGGATTGGATAAAATTCAAGCAGGCTACTGTTATAATAACGTGATGCATAAACACGGTGTGTAAGAAAAGAGGGAGGACGAGGCGTGGTAGTTTTACTCTAACATCTTTGGAACTAAAAGTTACCATTGGCATTTGGCTAGGCATTTTCTTATTCAGGGGGCACTTGCGGGAAATCTCACAGTGTATCTCCGCTAAAGTACCATCTATGAAGAGAAGCACCCATCAGGAGGCAGAAACCTGATTCTTAAGGCAACTGTTGGTTTCTCATACCAGGATATAGCTACAGCTGACATTTAGGTGCTGGTCATCACATTGATGCTGAGCTTTATCAAAGGAAGCTTCGGAGTCGGTCGGTGGATAGAAGATCGAGATCCGAACAGATTTGAGAATCAAGCCCTAGCACAGTACGTCTACGAGCACATGAGGCATCGACAAAGTTCAGAAGGAATGCGGGTTCTTGTAACACAAGCCAGGACAAAGGTATGTAGCCAAAAAGTGAACCCCTTTCTTTTCCTAGTGTGGCACGAATGACTACAATGTCGCTTTCTTTACACCAACCCACCACTTATCCTGTTCTTAGGCCTGCACCCATTTTTATTTCCTACCCTTTCTTTATATATATATATATATATATATATATATATATATATATATATATATATATATATATATATATATATACAGAGTGTGTATATATCGGTGAGCTTTATTTTGACGCATGGATATGGGTAGGATTTTTTTCGCGAAAGGGGGTTGGGCGAAAAGTAGCTACCGCTTCATCTTAAGTAGAAGGTGGGCAGGCAACTGTGGTTGAGTGTCGTTTCGGGGTCTGTATGCCACAGCTGAACAAAAACAGCCATCATGCCTGCAGGGAACATGAAGCACAGTCATAATCTAAAGCTGGAAAAATGGTATTTCTCGTGCCTCTTTTTACACTAAGTACTAATACGTAATTGCATGGTACCCATTAAGCCATCAATTCGGAAACTTTTTGTGCAGTGCAACGCGTCAGCCATTCCAATGTTTGTTATCCTTCATAAAAGCGTGGTACTCCGTGCACACACGTAAGTCGTTTTGGGCACTTTGTGGATGCTGGGATGACGACGTTGAAGAATTACACCAGAATTAAACCAGAGATCAAGCACAAAAACTTCCGAGATAACCTGTAGTCTTTACATTATATAACCTCCATTATTCTAAGCCTGCATACTAATTTATAAAACCACTCAATTTTCTGCCGAGCAATAAGTGAACAGGATCACGAAGAAGGCTTTCTAAAGCGAAAGCTGGTAAGAGATCGCAACAGAACACGCCTGTGCACCATAGTTGCATGCAACCGCCGGTGTTCGTAACCACTATCGCATGAAATAGGAATAGTATAAAGCATTAGCGACAATAGGTGATTTGAATTCTGGCCCTGTGTGTGCCAGCTCAGTGTTCTAGCACTGAGCCATGCCGATGCTCGGAGCTCCTTTTAAACTCGTGGGAAGGGAATCGCATTACAATAGTAATAAAGCAGTTTAGAACAACAAAGGGGCAACCAGGTGTATAATAATACGAATTGCGCAAGCAGTGGGCCATGGAAACCTCTGGCACTTTACAAAAGCTTGATCTTGTTTATCTATAAGCTGCGGAGCATACTCACTCTGGAGGATCACGAAAGCTTCTGGCTCCCTAATTATTCCTTACCGTCCGCCACAGAACGAAAAATCACAGCATATTCACGGAGCGCATGATGATGAGTGGAGCGAAGCGTCCATGCGTCCGTGCATGCGTCGGTCTGAGCGTCCATATATGCTTCCATCCCTGCATTCGTCCAGGCGTCCGTCCATGCGTCCATCTATCCGTGCGTCCGCCCTTCCATTCATTCACACATGCATCCGTCCATGTATATGTCTATCTGTCTGTCCGTCCATCTAGTAAACACTCCAAGTACCTCAATCACCCATCTTTTCATCGTATAATGACCATACTGAAGTACCGACCTCCATCGGACATTTCAAGGAGTAAATGAGAGGTAGCACTCGCGCACTTTCTTACAGCGCGCGCTTCGTGTCTACTTCCCACCTTTCACCGCCTATAGTTCATGGCTATATGCTAGTTTCCTAAATCCATGACACTGTTGCCCAACACTCGCTAAACCTTGCTAAAACCAACGAGGTTACGCCCAGTGTGTTTAGCGTGGCAACCATTTCTGGTCAGATAGTGCTAGAAGTCCACCCTTCTTATACACCTTCCTTTTGTGAGGATCAAATTCAGGCCAAGTTTATTGAAGATCAAGTGAACAGTACTCCTCTCTGTAAGTTATTTCATCAGAAACAACTATCTTTTTATTCATGATTAACGTGCGTGGGGCTCCTCCTCAATTAAAAAAAATGCGCACGTGCTGCTCCTCTTGTCCGGCCGTAAAGGTGGCTACCTCTACGGCTGGACTACTACTACTGTTATTATTACAAAGCTTCACCCCAAAACAATTGCTAAAATTTCTTTACACGTATACACAGCGGGTACCCCGCTGTGTATACGTGTGTTCGAAGAATGACGAAGGAAGACACAATGAATGCCTTCTTTCATTTATTGCTCTATCAGTAGGAACTCATTCGTTCATATTTATCGCCAAAATGTTTTACAAAATTCATTATTTCTGTTATTATTTTTTCGGCTAATATATATATTTATATATATATATATATATATATATATATATATATATATATATATATATATATATATATATATATATATATATATATATATATATATATATATATTTGTTTATGTTAAGGTGCCCGATTCTAGGCCAATACTCCATGGTCGGTGTAAGCCACAAGTTTAAGATTTATATCTATATTGATTACTGACGTAGTGGGTACCCTGCAATTGTGTTTGCTGCAGCTACCCCAAGAGTGTTAAAAAAAAGGCTCTTAAATACCACTTTTCCAGCTTTTGCTGTGACAGCGCTGCTTGTTTTAGGCAGGCCTGCATTTTTTTTTTCGTTTTGTAAAGAGTTTTCCTTTATAGTTGCAAACTGTTATATTATAATACTCGTGGTAATGCGATTACATACCTGATATGAAGCCTGATTAGGGTCAGTTTGCAACGCACTTCAAAGCACCTGTGTAGCTCAGTGACAGAGTTATGGGCTGCTGCGCAGAAGACTTCGTTCAATTCTCTTTTTGCTCTAGGTAATTTTCATTTAGTTCTTTTGTTTAGTTCGCTCGACAGCAGTACGAACATCGGTAGTGGTGGCGGCACTTGTCCTTTGCGCCGCCTTAATCAGAACTTGTGTTCTTTTAATAGTTTTCTGTGTAAAGTTTCGAGGGAGAAGGGCACTGGTCTGGTGCGTCTTCCCTGGATTCGCCGCGGTTACTTCTCTTCCTGCGTATAAGTTCAGAGAACAACGCGTCTCAACATTAATGGCTAAATTTTCTTTTCTTCACCTTCATTAACACGTGACCTTTCGCAGAAGTGCTCGTTGCCTTCAGAAAACAATGCTGGATGCCTCCAAGAAGCTCTCATTCAAAGCACAGGCCAAGAAGACACAAAAGGCATTACGAATCGTATAGCTAACACCATCCTTAGGTTGCAGTTTATTGTAGCTGAAGCAACCCTTTTTACACGCCTCCATCTTGCCCAGTTCATTTATTTATTCTTTTGCTACTTACTTGTGTCTCAATTTTTCTTTTGTATAAAACGATGAGACTTCGCTCATAAACAACGAAGTGAACAGCCACCCGTAAATTTATGTCATTCGAGCTCTTTAACGCTATCTTGTTGAAAAATGGAGGAAAATTCTGCGGTAAGAGAGCTTATGTTTAGATTGTTATGACGCCAAAATGTGGTTACGCAACGATAGAAAGGCTGGCTTCATTATATACCATTTAGACCTGATTAAGTATCCTTCCAGTTTCGTGTGACGAATTACACATGAATATCTCAGACGTTGTGTGAAGGGAAGCGTGACTTTTTTTGAAAGTATCAGCATTTAGTTTATTGTAAAAGAGGCCAGAATTCTCACTCACAACTTTATTAGCAGTACTCTATGGGGAATGCTATCGGTGTAATAATCACTCAGTCAGCTGATAGAACCAACATGGGCGCTGGCGAACAAGCGCTGTCTTTTTTTTTTATTGCGAAGCACTTGTACCTCGGCTTAAAGCGTATGACATGTGTAACATTTCCCAAAATAATCGCCTGCAATAACAGGTACTTGACACAAAGTTTGGGTGAATCCGTACACACACTCCCATAGTCCGGCCTGCATTATTCCTCGGAAAAGAGAGAGAGAAATAGAGAACGTAAGAAGACAACTAGGGGGAAACGCCCAATAAAAGAAAGTATTTCACGAGGTGGTTTCAGAGACCGCGTGCCTTCGCTTCAAAAGCAAATGGTCGTTAACTCCGGGTCATCCCGTACCTATATTTTTTTTCTTTTTTAATGCATGAAAATAATAGAATCAAATATCGTCATATATGCCAAAGAATATGTCGTTTAGAATATATGCTTTGATGCACACATGTGTAGAACAGAATATCACACAGTTCAACACATATTTGAAGTCCGGTGAAAACACACAAACGTCTCAAAGTCCAAGCCACCCCCAAACAGGATCGGAAGTCTCAAACAACACTACGCACATTGATTTGTTATTCACGAAAACGATATATTTGTCGAGCAATGGGGCTCAGCATGCCTGTAAAGCATGTGGCGCCACTCCATAATGAATACCCAATAATATAATAAAATCATGTGGCACTGTGTGGTTGATGCTTGTTTCGATACCCTACTAAAGCATATTACCGCCTTGTATAGTAGATGAAGTAGGAAGGTGCATCGTGGGAAAGGAAAGTGTGCGTGAGGAGAAGAGCTGTGATGGTGAAGAGGAAAGAAGAAAAAAGCATAGCCTAGAAGCATTGAGAAAGAGAGAAATGGAAACCGGGGCAGGAGCATCTCGAAACTCGCATCGAATGACGGGGAGTAGGGGAGATCGGTGCATTCAAACTAAGTAGGCAAATTGCCAGTGTACATTCGAGGAAGTAAGGTGGTAAGCTAGGAAGTTTATTTAAATTTTCGCCTCACAATTGTTTTCTCCTACATCAAAAATGATTGAGGCCCGTATGTCTAGATTCTGGGGCACTTCAAACAACCCCATGGAAGGTCGAAATTGCCGAAGCCCTTCACTTTGGCGTCTTTCAGATTCTTATTGTGATTATGTCAGCTTAGACCACCGCAAAAGATTATTGCTCCTTTTCGTTTTTTTATTCATACAAATAGACCATGCACAGTAATCTGCTGGGGCGCTTTCTGCGCTGAACCTTTATGAAGCGCGTTGTATAGTGACCACTCCCGTTCAGAAACACAGCTATCTACAGAGTGGCAGTACTTCCAGTGAGCATACCTTGTACGCCCTCAAGTCTCTCATTCAACTTGAGCGGCGCTGAAACTGTGCGCGACCTGACTGATACTGAATTTTCCAAACAAATAAGATTCACTCTGCGCCTTCAGGTGCAGGTGTGACGTGTTTACAGTTCACAATCGTGGACGTATTTACGGGTGAATTCTTATTGAATTTTTGTAACTGTGCAGCTTGCAGGAGGAAAACTGGTGAACCTCGGATTCATTGTCTACCAGGGAGTTGAGGTATGTTGAATACGTCGCACTGGTTCACATTTTGGCTCGTTCTTCTGCATGGTTCGCCAATAAGAATGAATCGTACACATCGGTGATGACTGATAAACAACTGAATAGAATTTATTTCATTTCTTTAATAATTACCACTTAATATTACTTGGGTGAATTATTCTGTCATTTCCCGCCTGTTGTTTTCAAAATGTCATACAACGAAGAACGCATTAGCATTTCAATAAACCACTCGTTATGTAACATGCCTCATTTAGCGGTCACTATTCGAAGCACAGGACAAACAGTTGTAGAGACAAACAACATTTTAAACGTAGATGAATATAAGGCCCCTCAACAAAGAGAGAATACGGCTGCCGTCGGTGTCATGTGAGGTACCGAAAAAATCATGTGAACTACGTTACCCGGAAACTAGCGCACAGTGGCTGCCACCACGATTTTCTTTCGCTATATAGACGCTGCGTCGTGTGCTTTGTTTATTAGTGATAATGTAGGTTATATAGTAGTTATAAAAATAGCCTGCATGAAAACGGCTCTGTGACAATAATGAAATTTTTTCTCCGTTCGGATTCAATTTGAAGAGTGCGGAATGGGGGCTGAAATGATCAAATATTAAGGTATATTGCCGCGAACCATGCATTGGGTTTGTTTATTTGTGTTTTGTTTTTTTGGCCTGGCTGCGCCGGCCAGTGCTATCGCCGTTTTCACAGCGTTTCGAACAAACGCTACCACAGCGTTTCGAACAAACGCTATCGAACAACGCTTCAGGCGTTGTTCGATAGAAACAACGCTTCAAGCGTTGTTTGTTAGAGGCGCTGTTCGAACGAACAGCGTTTATAACAAACGCTATCACGGTGTTCCCGATACAATTCGACTATTCGAGAAACCCTCGCGCCGAGGCATATAAATTCCCGCACAGCCAATGCCGCGTCATTCGATCGCCGACGCTCACTAGCGTGCCCGTCGTTTTGCCGGCCGCTGCTTCGCCGCCTGTGTATTCTTTCAGTTGTTAGGGGAGCACAGGTTCGCTCCAATAAACTTGTTTTCCTTATAGAGAACTGCGTTGCCCTTGCTGCGTGACATCTGGTGGAGGTGCGGGGTACATGAACCCTAAGCCATTGCCAAGCCGACAAGCACGCCCAACTCGTGTCAGCCGCCGACAGCAAGGCCTTCAGCCAGAGTTTGGACTGCTCCGGCATAAAAAAAGAAAGAAGACGTAAAAACCACGATGATCAACGCAGGCACCATGACCAGCGCTACCAACCCTCCTGTCGTTCTGCAACAACCTCGTGAGCCCCCATCATTCCGAGGATCTCCTGATGAAGACCCGGAAGAGTGGCTGGAGAAGCTGGAGCGCATCCGCATCTTTTACAAGTGGGATGACGAAGAAACGTTTCGCCATGTCTTCTTCTATTTGGAGGATGCAGCTCGAACGTAGTTTGAGAACCATGAAGGCCCCCTAATCGACTGGACTGTCTTTAAAAGCGAATTCCTCAAAACATTCGCTACGGTTGTGCGGAAAGAACGAGCCGCCCTTTTGTTGGAGACGCGAATGCAACACCCTAACGAAGGTGTTGCACTGTTCGCTAAGGAGATGAAGATGCTGTTCCGGAGAGCTGACCCCAAAATGGCAGAAGAGAAGAAGGTGCGCTTTCTGAAGCGGGGAGTTAAACAAGAGCTCTTCGCTGGACTCATCCGCAACCCCCCTAAGACCGTCGCTGAGTTCGTCACCAAGGCTTCGATGATCGAGAGGACCTTGGATATGCGTTTGCGGCAATACGATAGACCACTCAACACCCTTTCGGTGAACCCAATAAACGCCCCTGGATTGGCAATGGAAGACTTGCGGGAGACCATCCGCGCCGTCGTTCGCGAGGAACTGAGGAAATTGCTCCCAGCAACGCCGCAGCCCCAAGTCGCCTCCCCCACTGACGTCGTCCGCGAGGAGGTTCAGCAAGCACTGGGGAATTCCAAGCCGTCGGAAGCATCTTGCGAACCACAAGCGATGACCTACTCCGCTGCTGCTCGTCGACCCCGACCCGTCCCAACCCGTTATCAAGAGGCCCCGCCGTACCGCCGCCCGAAGTCGCCCGCCCGACCCCCTGTAACCCGAAACCAGGCGCCGAGGAAGACCGAGGTGTGGCGAACGCAAGATAATCGTCCGCTGTGCTACCACTGCGGAGAGGCCGACCACGTCTTACGCCGCTGCCCGTACAAAAGGCTGGGTTTGCGTGGGTTCTCCGTCGACGCACCCTGCCCGGGAGCCGGCCAGCGCCCATTTGAGATCGAAGAATACCTGTCGAACACCAGCCGTGGACCATCCCGTTTCAATCGTTCGCCGTCGCCCTACCTGTACGAATCCCCCAACCATCGCAGCCATGCTGACTTCGCCCGTGGAAGGTCCCCCAGCCCACGAGGGGGAAACTAAAAGCAGCAACTTCTGGAGGTGAAGTTGCACAACGGCGAGAAAATGAAAACCCTCCAACGGCGCAAGACCATGACTCACGACATGCCATCATCCCGACTACCCGACGACACCCTGACGAGACCCCCGAAAACGACGAAAGCTACGCTGCGCGACGCGTACCCGAAAGGACAAAGCCTGCTGCTGAGAAGACGACGATGACGACGCATAGTGCCCAACCATCAACACGTGCAAGCCGCGATACGACGCCCCGAAGCACACGAAATTCGAGGAAAGCGGCATCCGATGTCCAGTTGTCCATCGACGGTCTTGACGTAGTCGCCCTCATCGACACGGAAGCCGACTACCCGGTCATGAGCGGGTCATTCGCGTCCAAGCTAAAGAAAGTTACGACCAGATGGGACGGTCCGCACATACGCACAGCAGGAGGCCACCTCGGGACCCCAAGTGGAATGTGCACATCGCGCGTCACCATAGACGGCACTACGTACTCTTCGGAGTTCGTCATTTTGCCTAACGGCTCCCGCGACGTAATTCTCGGAATGACTTTTTGACGGACAATGGCGCAATAATTGATCTGCAGACCAGGTCGATAACGTTTTCTTCCGATCACTCCACGACGCCGGAGCCGAACCTCGGACACCGTGCTGCTGTAAGGATCGCCGACGATCACGTCACCCTGCCAGCCCGCGCAAGCTTGATGATCGCCGTCTATTGTGAAGGTGCTCCTCCTGACGTCGACGCTATCGTGGAAACTGACCAAAGGTTGCTTCTAGACCGCGGTGTGTCTGTCGCAAGAGGCATTGCGCGGTTTAAGCAACGTAGATCCCACGTTTTGGTCACCAATTTCACCGAGGAGTACCAGCATCTAAACAAGGGCGCTGCGATTGCGTTCCTCGAAGAAACGCAAGAAGCGAGTCAAGAGTCCGCGGTCGCCACCTTTGAACGCGCACGCGCATATGCTTCCAGGCTGCCACATCCTTTCGACGTGAACCCGGCGCTGTCGCAAGAAAATCGGGACAGATTACTGGAGTTGCTCCGTCGCTACAGCGAGTGTTTTTCCTCGAACTCGAAGTTACGTCAGACACCTTTGGAGAAGCACCGGATAATAACCGAAGATGGAGCCCGACCTACCAGACAGTCACCGTACCGCGTTTCTTCACACGAGCGCGAAGCCATCCGGACTCAAGTTGATGACATGCTCAGCGACGACAATACAGCCATCAAAAAGTCCGTGGGCTGCGCCGGTTGTACTCGTGAAGAAAAAACATGGCAGTTTAAGATTCTGCGTTGACTACCGGAGACTAAACAAAATCACCGAAAAGGACGTGTACCCGCTGTCATGAAACGACGACGCCCTCGATCACCTCTGCCACGCCAAGTACTTCTCATCCATGGATCTGAAGACCGGCTACTGGCAAATCGAAGTGGACGAGAGAGACCGAGAGAATACTGCATTTATAACCCCGGACGGTCTGTACTAGTTCAAGGTGATACCGTTTGGGCTGTGCGCGGCGCCCGCAACGTTTCAGAGAGTCATGGACACTGTGCTAGCAGGCCTGAAGTGGCACCCTTGCCTCGTATACCTCGACGACGTTGTCGTGTTCGCCCGGACTTTCGACGAACACCTCACAAGGTCGGAATCTGTACTCAAGGCCATTCGTACGTCGGGGTTAACGCTGAAGCCTGAGAAGTGCCGTTTCGCGTACGAGGACTCAAGTTCTTGAGTCACGTTGTGAACGCCGCGGGAGTCCTACCTGACCCGGCAAAAACATCAGACATTGCGAACTTCCCAAGGCCGAAAGATAAGAAGGGTGTGCGAAGGTTTCTCGGACTGTGCGCATACAACCGGCGCTTCGTCGCAAACTTCGCACGCATTGCAGAGCCACTCACGCGCCTGACGAAAGAAAGCACCCCTTTCAGCGGGGAAAACAACCAAGAAAAGGCATTCTGCGAGCTGCAACAACGCCTGCAAAACCCGCCCGTGCTCGCTCATTTCGACGAAAACGCCGAAACGTAAATGCACACGGACGCCAGTGATATCGGTTTGGGTGCCGTCCTCGTTCAAAAGCAAAGCGGTTACGAAAAGGTAATCGCCTATGCAAGCCGTGGTCTGTCGAAGGAGGAGAGAAACTACTCTGCCTCCGAGAAAGAGTGCCTGGCTATCATATGGGCCATTTCAAAATTTCGCCCATACGTCTATGGTAGACCATTTAAGGTTGTGACAGACCATCATTCGCTGTGTTGGCTCGCCAATTTGAAGGACCCCTCTGGCCGTCTTGGGCGGTGGAGCTTGCGCCTGCAAGAGTTTGACGTTACAATATTCTACAAATCCGGTAGGAAACACTCCGACGCCGACTGCCTGTCCCGCGCCCCCGTCGACCCACCACCACAGGACTCCGATGAAGACAGCGTGTTCTTCGGAGTCGTGACAGAGAGTGACCTAGTCGCCCAGCAGCGTGCCGACCCTGACCTCTGCGCCATGATCGACTACCTCGAAGGACGCAGCGTCGCCGTGCCTAGGGCGTTCAAGCGCAACTTACCAGCATTCAGCCTCAAAAACTCCATCCTAGTGAAGAAGAATTTCAACCGCGGAACGAGAACGAATTATCTACTTGTCATGCCCGCAGACCTTCGTGACGAAATTTTGGAAGCGTGCCACGACGACCCGTCTTCCAGACATCTCGGAACAGCTCGCACGATTGCAAAAATCAAGGCGAAATACTTCTGGCCCCGCCTTACATACGATGTCACCCACTACGTCTGGAGCTGCCGTGACTGCCTGCGACGAAAAACACCACCGACGAGACTAGCCGGACTTCTGCAGCCGATCGCCGTCCCAACGAGGCCCTTCCAACAGATCGGAATGGACCTTCTGGGCCCGTTTCCTACATCCCGATCCGCGAACAAATGAATTGTCGTAGCGACAGACTACATTACGCGCTACGCAGGGACCACCGCTGTTCCTAGGGGAACTGCGCAAGAAGTTTCAAAGTTCTTTATTAACCAAATCGTGCTGCGACATGGAGCCCCTGAGGTCCTAATCACGGACCGCGGAACGACCTTCACTGCGGAGCTCATGCAAGGAATCTTACGCTACAGCAACACAGATCACCGAAGAACGACGGCGTACCACCCCCAAACCAATGGACTAACGGAACGGCTCAATAAGACAATCGCGGATATGCTGTCTATGTACGTCGACGTTGAACATAAGACGTGGGACGAAGTCCTCCCGTACGTCACGTTTGCGTACAACACGGCTATCCAAGAAACCACGCAGATGACACCGTTTGAGCTCGCCTACGGAAGACGGCCGACTACGATGCTCGACGCCATGCTTCCGCACGTAGAAGACGACGACCTCAACGCCGACGTCCAAGGATACCTCCAACGTGCGGAGGAGGCCCACCAGCTCGCTCGAGCTCGTATAACGGACCAGCAACTGGTGGATGCCAGACGCTACAGTCTCCGACGCCGAGACGCCGACTACCATTCTGGAGATCGTGTGTAAATTTGGACTCCCATTCGACGACGTGGACTCAGTGAGAAACTTTTACGACGCTATTTCGGACCCTACCAGATTCTACGACGTGTTGGCGAACTAACGTACGAAGTGATCCCCGATGGGGACTCCCGTACATCACGACGACGCACGCGGCCCAAAGTCGTCCATGTGGTTCGCTTAAAAACTTTCTATGGACGATGACGAACTTTTAATTTGTGTGGACTGTCCCTTATGTTAGCATCGGGTCGATGCACTCTTAGAGGGGGGGTAATGCCGCGAACCATGCATTGGGTTTGTTTATTTGTGTTTTGTTTTTTGGGCCTGGCTGCGCCGGCCTGTGCTATCGCCGTTTTCACTGCGTTTCGAACAAACGCTATCACAGCGTTTCGAACAAACACTATCGAACAATGCTTCAGGCGTTGTTCGATAGAAACAACGCTTCAAGCGTTGTTTGTTAGAGGCGCTGTTCGAACGAACAGCGTTTCTAACAAACGCTATCATGGCGTTCCCGATACAATTCAACTATTCGAGAAACCCTCGCGCCGAGGGATATAAACTCCCGCACAGCCGATGCCGGGTCATTCGATCGCCGACGCTCACTAGCGTGCCCGTCGTTTTGCTGGCCGCTGCTTCGCCGCCTGTGTATTTTTTCAGTTGTTAGGGGAGCACAGGTTCGCTCCAATAAACTTGTTTTCCTCATAGACAACTGCGTCGTCCTTTGCTGCGTGACAATATATCGAATACAAAATTTTTGTCAAGATATAAAGCAACGAAAAACTGAGATACGCTCATGTATTCGAGCAAATAACGCGTTGAGTGACTGCCACAAAAGCACTCCACCTTGTCATGCTAAAATCAAACAGTAACACGTTGCCCTGATTCAGGCTCACTCGCTGGCAAGTCAAGGTGCTTATGCCAGTATAAAAAAAATAGACTCACTCTTGTAAAGCTTTGTGTGCCACAAGCTTTTTTTTAGGGAACGTTGTCACAATTTCATCTGAGCTAAATACCTAACATTGATTTTCAATTCTTTGCAGATGCTCGAGAAATGTATAATTACTGTTTTTGCTCCCCAAGGTGGTACACCTGAAGAAAGATTATCCATTACTAAATTTTGGTGCAGAAGAAGTTTTTAAAAGGGGCTCGAAGTCTTCAATACTACGTATGTTAGGTGGAAGTTATGAATACACAACGGGTATCTAAGGTGAGTCTCCTTTTGATGTGTCTGAATTTCCCAAACCCATTTACACATTAAAATTATGCGCAAGTCAGAGAAATGTTCAACATTTCTGACGAGAATTCGAATATTCTTTTTTCATATGCTGCCCGACCCTTGTTGGAGTTTTGTAGGACCATCATCATCATCATCATCAATTCTTGATCACTGCGCCATGCTCCTCGTGCAGCTGATGCTAGCTTGGGCTGCGCGAGGATTAAAAAAACTAGCGCACTGGGCGAATCAGACGTGGGAGGCCGCGGCTCCTTCAGGCGTGGAATAGACTGGCGAGATCGGCACGGCGGCTTCGGCCGCCTTCGACGCCATCTCACGTCTCTCTTCTCTCGCCGCTAAATTGGTGACCCCTCGTATGTTAAACTGGTGTTTTAGGATGAATCTTTTGTATTTTCTTTTTATATCAGAGCTCTTCCAAGTTTCATGCTTATCTGAACCCATATATGCCCAGTGTACTAAATGAAGGATGCTGAAACTTTTCAATGCAACTAGAGCTTGTTTTATGTAAAAAAGGTAGCACCATCTAAGTGTTTTTATGATGATCTATCCTCGTCACATTCAAGTCTACGTGATCGCTGGGCTACAAATAGCCACGTGATTGCCGTCACAAAATGACCATTTCACATGCTGAGCGCCATACCGCCGAAAATACAAGTGATATAGAGTGAAATGTTTCTCGATGCTGCTGATATTTTCGTCGATTGTTTGTCAGTTATTGGGTGTGCAAGAACTTTCTTATGACAGTAATAGGCGCAATTTTTTTTGTTCGCAGTGTGTCAAAATGGGTGAATGGCTCGAAAGCTATTGTTCTAAAGAGTTTTTAATAAAAGCCTTATTGTGTTTTCTGAGGTAGCAGAAGCAATCATTTTTGGGAAATGAATTATTTTTTTTTATTTTTCTACGTTTCGGCATATATAGGTCAAGAAAGCAAGTGTTTATATATTTAGCATACATTAGTAACTCTGGCTGGAACATAGGGCAACGTCGACGTACATAAAAGCAGGGGTGCAACATGGTTACTTGATACAGCTCAACTTTACAAAGTGGATACAAATTAACAGCGACATGATATTATCTAAAACATTGACTGCGTAAAAATTCATTCACTGCCCTGCCGCGGTGGTCTAGTGGCTAAGGTACTCGGCTGCTGACCCGCAGGGCGCGGGTTCAAATCCCGGCTGCGGCGGCTGCATTTCCGATGGAGGCGGAAATGTTGTAGGCCCGTGTGCTCAGATTTGGGTGCACGTTAAAGAACCCCAGGTGGTCGAAATTTCCGGAGCCCTCCACTACGGCGTCTCTCATAATCATACAGTGGTTTTGGGACGTTAAACCCCACATATCAATCAAAAATTCATTCACTCATTATTAGATCACATCAAGTATATGCTACTTCGCACGCGCAGTCAAATGCTTTTTTTTTTCTGACGAGTATTCTCGACCACCGGCAATACCTGCACATGCTCTTTCTCTCGATTATTCCCTTTCCTGTGTACGCCACAGAAGACATTGTGTCACTATTAGAAATTACGGGCCTTTCGGTACATTTAGAATAGAATCTTAGTGCTCAGGTGCCTTCCCTAAGATATAGAGAGCTGAACCAACTTAGTGCCAGAATTTGTAGAAAACTTAAGTTCCAAATCCTTTCAAAGATTAAATTTTCCAGCTATAGTGCATCCTGTTTTATTTTACTTCTACTCACTGAATAACAATATCTAGTTTTTGATGTTTACTCTTTTTTTTCCGACTTGTTTCTTTGCAGCGTGTGGAAAAATGCATCGCTTCAGTTTTCCTACCTCCACCTAGTAAGCCTCTAGGAGGAGCTACGACTTTAAGTTTTAGTGCAGATGAGGTCTTCCAGATGCCGTAAAGGAGAATGTATGATGAGAATTCACTGGTCAGAGAATCAATGTGATACGCATGAAAGTACTCAATATTTTATGAAATGTGGCACAATGAATAGAAACAGCGTCATGCACCAGAAACATAAATTATTGAATTACGAAAGTTATAGAAAATGCCAACAGACCAGAAATGCGCAACTTTATATGACTTTTTCAACTTGTTGACGAGGAAAGATATAGTGACGTGAAATACACTGAAGCCTCACGTAGAAAGCACAAAATAAACCTGTATTTGATTTCTCTTGCTGTTCCGACACAACAAGTTAAACAAGGCCACGTTGAAGAATATTACACCATGTCGGTGCCTTTTACTGTGAATGAAACATCCGCGTTGCACAATCTGATAGACGAAATAAATAGGAGATTAGAGATGGAGTGAGTATCGAACCATTAGCGTTCTTAGAAGGGCCTGTTGGTTCGTGAACGTTGTGGAGAAACAGCGCATAGACCTAGAGGAAGAACAAAAAGACCCAGCACTTGTTATCAACTGATTTTTTGATTGAAAAAGTAAATAGATATGAGGTACAGCAAACAAATACGAAGAAAAGACGCAAATGCAGATAACTCGATCGAGGGACTTGGTTGGTCGTCATAAATATCTATTTCATTAAGGACTTTGCAATATGTTGCGAGAACGTAAGCAAACTTAAAGAATGGCATGAATGACTGAATATATGGCGGTCGGTTCATAAACAATTGAAACGGTCGAGGTTGAGCCTTCTTAAATCTACGAAAGAGAAGAAGACCAACAATAAGAAGAACAAGTTTATTGAAGAAGACTTGGGACAAGGGGTCATGAGCTCAATTGGTGGGGCCCCAAGGGCAGGACTGCACTAGCTACTGCCACCCATCTGCCAAACATGACCTACGAGCGCGAGCGGTACCTCTGGGTCTGATCTTGCGAGGTGTGCCTCTTTTGATCCACAGTATTGGAGAAGCTGCTCCCATATTTAGATACACCTACACACTTCCTGCTTGTTGATGTTTTTAGGCAAAGAAAATAGAAAGACCCAAGTCTAGCTAAAAAGCGGAGCAGTTTCAGAAAAGGCAAGCAGCTTGCATTAGTACGCACTCATTAACACTCTCTGGAAAAAGACAAGTAAACATTGAGGCTGGCTTGTGATAAGTAAACTTGTCACATACTTTGTGTTTTAAGTTTTTCATTTTGTGTAATTGCATCGGGTTGCAGTATTTTTCGCTGTGTTGCAGTTCGCTTATAACGTTTTTTTTGTTAGATCCTCGTTTTTCGCATCTGTACATTTATGAATTTGTTGTTTTAAACATGTTTTTTTTTTAATTTCGTAACAATCGCCACGTCATCAATTTTTTGCCAGTTTTTCCTTTTTTTTACGTTTCCCCTAAATGTGCCTTTGCCGTATTTATTAAGACACTTAGCCCAACTGATCGTAACGCCAGCCGCCGGTCAGCTGGTATCACTTGGGTCATTTGATTTTCTATTCGTTCATCTGTCTGTATTTGTTCTGCCTTTACAGTAAAGAGATGGAATGATGCTCATAGCTCAGTCGCGTACGTTCTTTGTCCTATTGTCTGCACTGTATCGCCATAAAGAGCCCTTGCATGCAATTTTGGAGCTATGCAAGTGTTTGATGTTACCAACTAAGGTTACACGGCGGCTTGTTGGTTATTCATGTTGTTCGAGGTATAGCGCATCCAGAACGGGACAGAGAAGAAGACACAGAACACATTTGCGTCGTGTATGTGTTCTGTGTCTTCTTCTTTGAAGTTGCTTCAAACAAGAAGAAAACACTATCAAGTTTTAGGGTTGGCATGGAGTCAAGTAACAGATGTAATATTGCTAGGCAGACGCTTAGATTCTGACTAGGGGGCACACCGCATAAAATATACAATGTATAGGTGGCTTAAAGCTGCATTCATATTTATTCGCGTACAGTATCACCCACAACATCAACAAACTGTGAAGCTGTATATTTGCACACAGCACATTACACCAGCGGATGGTGTACTTCGCAACTGTGGCTGAACGAAGAGCTCGAAGAGAGTTTCCAATGGTAAGTCAAGTGCTCAGGCGCCCCATGCATTGCACCAAAATGAAAGTGTGGTGTGAATGGCAGCTGATCATGTATTAGCGTGATCCTCATAGATGCCAATTCTGTTCGTCCTATTTATGTCGAAGAAAAAAGCAACATCACAAATGAATGCATTCTGAGAACGTTTTTTTATATAACTACGCCAGCACTTGATTTGCCTTAAAGAACCGAAAGTTGATCTATTTGGTTCTGATTCACGTTCTTGTTTAATGAGCACGGAGACTTTAGTAACAATAAACGGAAAAACAGGAGCGCTAGCTCGACTGAAAAAATAACTTCATCGCGAGAAAGCCTATCCTTGCGCATTACCTATCTACGCCCGCCGCTAGCCAGCGCTAAAACAGGACGAAAATGTACTCTCTCTTCAAATATTTCCTCTGATCTAGCAGTGTGACGTTTTTAAAAATTATAAGCAAGAATGGGTAAATTGTGCAGGACTTGCCGATCTTAGGATGGAAACGTGACACTTCAAGTAATGAAACCTTGCTATGCAAACGTCAGTACATTATTCTGGACTGGTAACCTATCATTGGCCGTATCTATCAAGTAAGAGACCCTGCACGAAGGTAGGAGATAGTTGAAGGGGGAGTTCACCTCTCATAATCATCATCATCATCATCATCACCACCACCACCACCACTGCAGGACAAAGGTCTCTCCAATGTTCTGCTAGTTAACCCGGTCCTGTACTTGCTGCTGCCAATTTATACCCGCAAACTTCTTTAACTCATCTGCCCACCTAACCTTTTGTCTCCCCCTAACCCGCTTGCCTTCTCTGGGAATCCAGTTAGTTACCCTTAACGACCAGTGGTTATCCTGTCTACGCGCTACATGCCCGGCCCATGTTCATTTCTTTTTCTAGTTTCAGCTATCATATCCTTAACCACCGTTTGTTCCCTAATCCACTTTGCTCTCTTCTTGTCTCTTAAGGTTACACCTACCATTTTTCTTTCCATTGCTCGCTGCGTCGTCCTCAATTTAAGCTGCAACCTCTTTGTAAGTCTCCAGGTTTCTGCTCCGTAGCTAAGTACCGGCAAGATACAGCTGTTATATACCTTCCTCTTAAGGGATAGTGGCAATCTACCTGTCATCATTTGAAAGTGCTTGCCAAATGTGCTCCACCCCATTCTTATTCTTCTAGTTGCTTCAATCTCGTGGTTCGGCTCCGTGGTTATTACCTGCCCTAAGTAGACATAGTTTTTTACAACCTGAAGTGCACTATTACCTTTCTCGAAGCACTGCTCTTTTCTGAGGTTGTTGTACATTACTTTAGTTTTCTGCAGATTCAATTTAAGACCCACCTTTCTGCTCTCCTTGTCTAACTCCGTAATCATGAGTTGCAATTCGTCCCCTGAGTTACTGAGCAATGCATTGTCATCGGCGAAGCACAGGTTACTAAGGTACTCTCCATTATTTCTTATCCTTAAGTGTTCGCATTCTAGGCTTCTGAAAACCTCCTGTAAGCACGCGGTAAATAGCATTGGGGAGATTGTGTCCCCCTACATTACACCCTTCTTGATTGGTATTCTGTTGCTTTCTTTATGAAGCACTATGATAACAGTTGATCCCCTGTAGATTTCTTCCACGATGTTTATATATACTTCATCGACGCCCTGATTCCGCAGTGTCTGCATGACGGCTAATATTTCTTTTGAATAAAACGCCTTCTCGTAATCTATGAAGGCTAAGTATAGTGGTTGGTTATATTCTGAGCATTTCTCTATTACCTGATTGATAGTATGGATGTGGTCGATTGTTGAGTAGCCTGCTCGAAATCCTGCTTGTTCCTTTGGTTGATTGAATTCTGATGTTTTTTTTTTACTCTGTTAGCAATTACCTTTGTAAGTAGCTTGTATACTACAGAGAGCAAGCTAATCGGCCTGTAATTCTTCAAGTCCTTGTTATTTCCTTTCTTGTGTATTAAGATCATGTTAGCAAACTTCCAAGACTCTGATACTCTTCTTTTCAGGAGACACCTCGTAAACAGGGTGGCTAGTTTTTCTAACACAATCTGTCCTCCATCTTTCAGCAGATCTGATGTTACTTGATCCTCACCAGCAGCTTTGCCTCTTTGCATGCTCTCCAAAGCTTTTCTGACTTCTTTTATCATTACTGGTGGGGTGTCATCTATATTACTGCTAGTTCTTTTGGTATTAAAGTCGTGGTTGTCCCGGCTACTGTACAGATCTCTGTAAAACTCCTCCGCTTTATTAACTATCGTATCCATATTGGTAGTTATTTTGCCTTGTTTGTCCCTTAGTGCATACATCCGATTTTGCCTATCCCAATTTTATCTTCACTGCTTTGACGCTTCCTCCGTTTTTTAGAGCGTGTTCAACTCTCTCCATGTTATACCTTCTTACATCGGATACCTTACGCCTATTGATCAACTTCGAAAGCTCTGCGAGTTCTATTTTATCTTTTGTACTTGATACTTTCATGATTTGACGCTTCCTAATGAGAGTCTTTGTTTCCGTTTCCTGGGTAAGCTTGCCAGTTTCCTGTCTAACTACCCTTCCTCCAACTTCCACTGCACACTCCGTAATGATACTCGTCAGATTATCATTCATTGTATCTATGCTTATGTTGGTTTCCTCACTAAGAGCTGAGTACCTGTTCTGAAGCGAGACTCTGAAATCCTGTACTTTCCCCCTCAATGCTAGCTCATTGATACGCTTCTTGCGTATCAGTTTCTGTCGTTCCTTTCTCAAGTCTAAGCTAATTCGAGACCGTTCCATTCCATGGTGACTGCATCGTACCTTGCCAATTACTTCCACATCCTGCATGATGCCTGGGTGTGCCCTCATTATAAAGTCTATTTCGTTCTTATTTTCGCCATTAGGGCTCCTCCATGTCCACTTGCGGTTTCCTCGTTTTCGGTAGAAGGTATTCGAAATCCGTAAAATATTGTGTTCTGTGAATTCTACTAGTAGGTCTCCTCTGCGTTTCTAGTACCGATGCCATGATCTCCTACGGCCTGGTCTCCAGCCTGCTTCTTCCCTACCTTTGCATTAAAGTCTCCCTTCAGTATTGTATACTGTGTTTTTACCTTACTCATTGCCGATTCCACGTCTTCATAGAAGCTTTCAACTGAAGCGTCATCATGGCTGGAACTAGGCGCGTAAGCCTGTACCACCTTCATCTTGTATCTCCTATTCAGTTTAAATACGATGCATACCACCCTTTCATTATTGCTATGGTATTCCTCATGTTGCCAGCTATGTTTCTGTGAATTAGGTACCCCACTCCCAGTTCCATTCTGTCAGCCCAGCCGCGATAGCAAAGGACGTGCCTATTATGTAGCACCGTATATGCCTCATCTGTCCTCCTAACCTCACTGAGCATATTATATCGTCACGTAAGAGTGAGGGTAGCCCGAATACAGGAGACCGGGAGGCTCGTAAAAATATAAGAGAATCCGTTTATTTGGTGGACTAGCGCCCACTAAAGGAAAGTATAGACATCGGCTTAGCACGTGGCGAACAGCGCGTTTGACGGCCGTCGGGGAACAGAATGCCCCACTGGATTGCAAGGCGCGTTGACCATCCGAGATACAGTCGTCGTAGCATCTGAGTCTATCTCGTAATCAACGAATGGTTTCACGTGCGGGCCGCAATCTTCGCAGATGAATCGCGGTGCATCCTGGACCACAATAAGGCCACGTGCCCGCGGTATTGGCATGCGCAACACTATCCGCAATACGCTTCGCGGCATTGCTCCCCTCCTCAATGTAAGCATCGACCCGATGCTTTGTTTAAAATAAAACAAAAACAAAGGAGAGCCTGTGCGAAGGTAAATGGCAAATAAGCGCGAATCACGCGCACATAAACAAAACAAGATATGCAAACAGGGAGCGTCCTTTAGCGCGCATGTTAAGGCTTTAAACGAGCGACGTGTACCACTTCTTGTCGTGCGCGGCGTCGTTGGGATGATCTAGCCCCATCAGGGACCACTTCATAGTCCAATTCACCCACTTGACGGATGACTTTGTATGGGCCGAGATAATGGCACATGAGTTTTTCGCTTAATCCATGGCGGTGAACGGGAGTCCAAACCCATACTCTGTCACCTGGCCTGTATGTTAAATCGCGTCTCTGCAGGTTGTAGCGTCTTGCGTCGTTTCGCTGTTGGTCTTTTATGCGCAGACGCGCAAGCTGCCGGGCTTATTCTGCGCGCTGAAGGTAGGCGGCCACGTCTAGGTTATTGTCATCGTTGACATTAGGCAGCATGGCGTCCAGGGTAGTAACGGCATCCCTCCCATGAACGAGATTAAATGGTGTCATTTTATTGGTCTCCTGCACCGTGGTGTTGTAGGCGAAGACCACGTAAGGCAGAATTAGGTTCCAGGTCTTGTGTTCTGTGTCCACGTACATAGCGAGCATATCGGCAAATGATCTTGTTCAAGCGTTCCGTGAGACCGTTTGTCTGCGGATCGTACGCAGTTGTTCTTCGGTGGTCTGTATGATGGTAATGTAAGATTGCCTGAGTAAGATCAGCCGTAAACGCCGTTCCCCTGTCTGTTATTAGTACCTCAGGTGCGCCATGCCGGAGGAGAATGAATTCGACAAACAAATTGACCACTTCTACAGCTGTGCCGTTCGGAAGGGCCTTAGCTTCAGCGTATCGAGTGAGGTAATCAGTGGCCACTATGATCCACTTGTTACCGGATGTTGACGTGGAGAAAGGTCCAAGCAGGTCCATACCAATCTGTTGGAATGGTGTCGACTGGGGTTCAGTTTGCTTGAGCAATCCAGCTGGTTTTGTTGGAGGTCTCTTCCGGCGCTGACATTCACGGCAACTCTTGACGTACCGCGCAACATCTGAGGAGAGGCGGGGCCAGTAGTATTGCTCTTGAATTTCGTGAAGTGTGCGTGTAAAATCGAGGTGGCCGGCAGTGGGTTCGTAAAGTAACGCTTGTAAAATTTCTTCTCTGAGGCTGCTTGGGCCGACAAGAAGGTAAGCTGCCTTATTTGGTGCGAAGTTCTTTTTCACGACCCACCCGTTTTGCACACAGAAGGAGTATAACCCACGCTTTAACAGTGCAGGAAGTATGGAGGCCTCTCCTTTGATGTAGTTGATCAACTGTTGTAGAATCGGGTCTGAGCGCTGCTGTACTGCAAAGGTGCTGCTGCTGATAGGCCCAAGAAAGGCATCGTCGTCTTCATGGCTTGGTGATGCGCCGAAGGGGCGAGGCAGTCTGCGTCGGAGTGCTTACGACTAGACGTGTAGACCACCTTCACGTCAAACTCCTAAAGCCGTAGGCTTCATCGAGCGAGGCGGCCAGAAGGGTCTTTCAAACTGGCTAACCAGCACAACGCATGATGGTCCGTTACAACCTTGAAGGGTCTGCCAAACAAGTATGGGCAGAATTTCGAGGTGGCCCACACTATCGCAAGACACTCCTTCTCAGACGTAGAATAGTTCATTTCCGCTTTCGACAGTGAGCGGCTTGCATACGCGATGACGCGCTCGCAGCCCTAGTGCTTCTGAACGAGAATCGCACCTAAGCCGATGCTGCTGGCGTCTGTATGTATCTCAGTTTCGGCATTTTCATCAAAGTGACCCAGCACCGGCAGCAACTGTAAACGTTGTTGAAGTTCTTTGAATGCCTCACGTTGCGCAGCTTTTCATTTGAAAGGGGCGTCCGACTTGGTGAGCTGTGTCAAAGGGTCAGCAATGTGTGAGAAGTTCTTGACGAACCGCCGGTGGTAATAGGCGCGTCAGTCCTAAGAATCGGCGCACTGCTCTCTTATCTTGCGGCTGAGGAAACTGTGCGATAGCGGCTGTCTTCTCGGGCTCTGGTCTTACGCCATCTTTGCTTATAATATGGCCAAAAAACTGTAGTTCTTCATAGGCGAAATGGCATTTTTCTTGCTGCAGTGTCAGCCCTGCTGACTTAATTACGTCCAGTAACGTCCGGAGCCTTTTCAGGTGGTCGCTAAAGTTGGAGGCGAAGATGACCCCATCGTCCAGGTATACGAGACATATTTGCTACTTGAGGCTTGCCAGTACTGTGTCCATTAGACGCTGGAAGGTTGCTGGAGCGGAACAAAGTCCAAATGGCATCACTTTGAACTCATACAATCCATCCGGGGTGATGAAGGTGGTCTTTTCTCGGTCTCGTTCATCAACCTGAATTCGCCAATACCCCGTCTTCAGATCAATAGACGAGAAGTACCTTGCATCATTAAGACGATCTAGGGTATCGTCCATTCTTGGTGAAGGGTACACGTCCTTCTTGGTTATACTATTCAACAGTCCGTTATCGATGTTAAACCGGATACTACCGTCTTTCTTTTTGACAAGGACGACTGGTGCTGCCCATGGGCTTTTCGATGACTGAATTACATCGTCGTGTAACATTTCCTCAACTTGCTGTCGGATGGCCTGGCGTTCACGTGCCGACACACGATAAGGGCTTTGATGGAGAGGGCGAATGTGTTCTTGTGTTATGATTCGATGCTTTGCGAGAGAAGTTGGTCGGACCTGTGAAGAAGTGGCGAAACAGTCGTCATAACTTCGAAGAAGGTTCTGGAGCCGTTGATGCTTGCATTGAGGCAAGGAAGGGTTAATGTGGAATGACAGCTGCGAGTTGTGGGTGTGTGGGGTGAAGGTCACTGGATTCGAAAGGGCGAGGGTGTCGCTGATTTCCGCAATTTTATCGAGAAAGGCAATGGTCGTGCCTTTGGGCGGTGTTCTTGACTGAAATTTGTTAGCAGCACTGGGCCCTGTCCATTCCGGAAGTCCGCAATGCCTCTTGGGATTGCGATATGACGGCCAAGCAAAAGCTGTATGTTACCTTCGACGACGCCATGGGCATTTTCGGTAGTACCAGTGGTTACGGTGATTAGGGTGGTTGATCGGGGTGGGACGCTAACGTCATTCTCGATGACACGGAGGGCTGCGTGATTACATATAAATTTATGGCTTCATCCTAGGAAAGTTTGATGGATCTGGACGCCAGGTCGATAACCGCGTGATGTTGAGTCAAAAAGTCCATGCCCAGAATGACTTCACGGGAGCATTGCGGGAGCACCAAGAAAGTCGCAAGGTATGTGTGACCATCGAATGTCACCCTTGTAGTACATCGCCCCGATGGAGTGAGAAGCTGGCCTCCCGCTGTGCGGATCTGCGGGCCGTCCCAAGCCGTCTTAACCTTCTTCAGTTGTGCTGTCAATGGCCCACTGATGACCGAGTAGTCAGCCCCAGTGTCAATCAATGCAGTTAGCGGGTGGCCATCGATAGATACTTCAAAATCGGTGACACGTGGGCTGGAGTTGCGTGTTGGTTTTGGGTTCGGGTCACAGCTTCGTCTTGTTGCTTCGTTTTGCTTCGTCTCGCGGCTTGGGTTGTTGTGCGTTATCCTCGTCGTAGATGATGTGCTGTCATATATGGTCGTCGGTGGAGGGTCTTCAGCTTTTCCTCTTGAAGCAACCTCACCTTCGAAGGTTGCTGGTTTTAGTTTCCCCTACGGGGGCTTGGGGACCTTCTTCGTTCGTTGTTGCTGCGGTTCGGTGACGTGAAGCGTGGGAATGGCGGTGATAGAGAACGGCTAGACAAGTACTCTGTATCGCACAAGTAGTCTTTGATTGCCGGGGGTCGTTGTCCAGGGCGTGGTCGTAGTGCTCGAGATGAGAAGCCATGCAGTCCCATCAGCAGGATCAGTGTCGAAGAATGTGGCCGGCTTCACCGCAGTGAAAGCATAATGACGGTCGTCGGGAGTTCTCCAGGTGTCGCAAATTCTTTGGATCGGGCGTCTCTCGTATGTAAGTTGGGTGGGGAAGGGCGGACGGCTACTTGGGGCTGCAGCGTACCGTCGAGGACTGTGCTCTTTTCGTCGGGTTGGACATGTGTTCACTGCAGCGGTTTAAGTCATTGCTTCGGCCTCTATTCCAGTCGTCGCTGATGAAGAGCAAGCGCCTGCTGGACTTCATCACGCACTATGTCCAAGAGATATGCTGCTTGGAAGGACTGGGGGGTAGAAGGTAGCAATCGACTAGTTCTTCTTTAACCACTTCTCGAATAGCTTACCGCAGATCATTGGTGGTTAGCCCACTTCGGATTGGTTCCGATTAGAGCAAGCTGAGCTGCAACGGGCTGTTGTAGTGCGGAGTCCGGGCATCCAGGCTCCTTTCTATGGTGTGCGCTTCTTCGGTAAATTCGGCGACTGTTTTAGGAGGGTTTCTTATGAGGCCGGCGAAAAGCGACTCCTTCACCCCTCGCATTAGGTATCCGACCTTTTTGTCTTCGGTCATGTCTTGGTCCGCTCGCCGAAAAAGACGTTTCATTTCTTCGAAGTACACGTTTAGGGTCTCATTGGGCTGTTGCGTCCTCGATTCTAGCAGTGGCTGGGCCCTTTCTTTTCGAATGATGCTGGTTAAGGTCCTGAGCAACTCATTCTTCAGAAATTCCCAGGCGGTCAGTGTCGTCTCACGGTTTTCATACCACGTTTTGGCGAGGCCGCCCAGGGAAAAGTAAATGTATTGCAGCTTCATTTTTTCATCCCACCTGCTTATGGTAGCCACGCGCTCGAATTGGTTGAGCCATTCTTCTGGGTCTTCAGCGGCATAACCATGGAAAGTTGGAGGCACCCGCGGCTGCTGCAGAAAGACAGGGGTGGGTGATTGCAGGATGCTCATGGTGGCTGTGGAAGCGTCCTTTCGTGGTCGCGTGGGGTCCGGTAGCAGTCCCAGCTCCGGTGGCAGGCTTCGGAGGCGGCGGCTGCTTTGAGTATCCGTGTTTTCAGCGTCCTCGTCCTCTGCAGTGGCTGTTTTAAGGTCGTTCTTGTGCATACCCCGCACCTCCACCAGATGTCACGTAAGAGTGAGGGTAGCCCGAAGACAGTAGACCGGGAGGCTCGTAGAAATAGAAGGCAATACGTTTATTTGGCGGAATGGCGCCCAATAAAGGAAAGTATAGACATCGGCTTAGCGGATGGCGAACAGCGTGTTAAACGGGGCCGTAAGGGAACAGAATGCCCCATTGGATTGTAAGACGCGTTCAGCGTCCGAGATACAGTCGTTGTAGCATCTGGGGATATCTAGTAATCAACGAATGGTTGACGTGCGGGCCGCAATCTTCGCAGATGAATCGCAGTGCATCCTGGACCACAATAAGGCCACGTGCCCGCGGTATCGACATGCGCAACACTATCCGCAATACGCTTCGCGGCAATATCTGATTTAACACCCTCTAGCTCCTCGAATAGTACAGCTAAACTTCCCTTACTAGATAAGGTTATAGCGTTAAACGTTGCCAAGTTCAGGTTCCAATGGCGGCCTGTCCGGATCCAGAGATTAATAGCACCCTCTTCTGCGTTGCAGATCTGACCGCCGCCGTGGTCAGTTGCTTCGCAGCTGCTGGGGAGTGAGGGCCGTGAGTTATTTGACGTATGCACGTGGGAGGTAGTGGCCAGATACTGCAAGAAGGTGACCCATCCTTCTCTAGTGAGGGAGTGCGTTCCCGGCGGCGGTTGCCGGTAAGGCCGCACCCCAGGCCTCATAATGCAGTTCCATCACCACGCGGATTTTTTTTTATGCGGTCGGGAACTGCGCGGCCCCGGGATTTGAATCACAGACCATTTGCATGCGAGGCGGATGCTCTAACCACTATGCCATCGCTGCTTACCACGAAGTATCTACTATGTTTGCTATGAGTAACGCCGTGCATACGCGAGTAATACGAAGGGGTCGGGTTTGCGCTTGTCATTTATTTAGCATCGTTGTCATCCTCATTGTTATCATCAACCTAATTACACCCACTTTAAAACAAAAGCCTCTCTCATATTCCGCCAATCAACAGGGTCCCGTGTTTTTCTCTCACGTTATACCTGCAAAATTATGTCACCTGCCCACCTTTATAAATTATGAGGTACATAATTTCCTCATCTCCTCGGTCGCTCAAACAATCTCTCACAATCACTATGCATTCATCTGTAGAGAGAGAAATAAGCAAAAAGGAGAGACAGGCAGGTTAAAAATATTGATTGTTGGCCTAGTTGGTACTTGCTTAGTTGGTGCTTGCTTAATTGCCATTTGTTCTTGTCGTTTAGTGCTTCTTTACTTTGTATGTGTGTTATTTGCGGCAAAAGCATGTCAGTAGGCAGGTTGATCTAGAAAAACTGGTAAGCTTCCCTGTACAGGGGCGGCAAATAAGAGTCGCAAAGAGGATAGAGATAGAGAGAGAACATTATTTGGGAAAAACATTCACATGTACACATATGCAGGGCGTTATCATCACAGTCGTTTGGAGAGACTGGTTGGACGCAGGAAGCGCAGGAGCGTTTTGACAGCCTTCTTCTGCGACATGAAGTTCTGTTGTTAGCGCAGAATTCTTTCTTCCGAAAGAGTGGGTTGTCCAGTTGTTCTAGTTACTGCGGAATGACTGTCTCTGTGAGCAGTACTGTGGGCATTCGCACAGAATATACCAAGTTGTTTTGCCATCGCCGCAATGGTCACATGCTGCAATGCGGTTCGCAAACGCATTGGTAAATGCGATACCCAATCATAACCTGCACAGCATAGTAGCGTGTCGTTGGCCAAGTCCAGAAGGAATTTCAGGTCTGAGAGTAGGTTCTAAGGTACATATTCGTGCATGCGGGAAATTTGGTTCATTTCGTTGTGGCGTGTTGCGCTCGTGAGCAAGCATTCGGAGTTTTCGTGCAGCGTCAGTTCTGGAGAGCGGCATTCTGGAATGATTGGCAATGAACGGGCCGATCGAGCTGCCCGTTCTGGCCATACTGAAAGCAATCAAATATCATTGATGTGCAAGATCTAAGAAATTGATATGAGCGTTATGTTGTGTGTTTGTCTTTGGCCGAAGTATATTGTACGAAGTAAAGGAAGGTGAAGGACAGAATCAGCTCATAGGCGCGCGAGTGTGAGAATCAGCAATTGTGATTCTCGCCTGAGGTTGTTTCTCTGTAAATGCGTTTATACAGAAGTCACTGACCCCGTAACAATATACTTGAATGATGTGCGAAAAATAAGAAACCCAGACAGTTTGCTCTACACGGCCGTGTGTACACCTCACTAAATTTTAATACATTGTGATACATAACCTGCTCAACCTCCGCATATACTCGCCCCAAACAACAACCATCTGCTCTGTGACATTAATCACTCATCCAGTCTCTGCACTCGAGATTAACTGATATGTGCAGAAGATAAGAAATTAGGTGACCTATGCACGCTGCTTCAAATTCCAAAGCTGTCAGTATCAAGAGACCACTCAATCTTTGCCAGTCGACATAAACAGTTTGCGCGTAGGCGATACGAGTATGAAAAGTTTATAAGCTATGGATGTGCCGTGAGTTGTGTGTTCTTTCGCAGAAACAATAGCCAATGCTTCGAATGCTGTAAATGTATTTAGTATCTTAACATAATTTCTGCACTTTCATGCGTCAACAGGAAACTATGCACACAAGTGTCATTCAAAATTCCTGAAATTCTCAAGGGAAAGTCTACTTGTACATAGCTTAATATGGGCAATCACCAATATATCTCTTCTGTTCAGCTAGCATTCATCACATACACTTGGCTTTTCTCTGTGAGGTCAGAGCGTGAAAATATACATCGCTGTAAGTGCCAGAAGCAGTCTACAAAATTTTATTGCATAGTTTTTTCGAGGTAGCCTTCATCATACGCGATTCGTGCCTATCTTCGAGCTAATACCAGGAAAAGTAAACCCTCAGGAAATGTCAGACGAGGCTGAGAGAATGATAGCAGAGGGTCTTATTTCCATGAACCAACAGCTTATATTCTTCTGTAGTCTCCCTCCTTTCTACGTTCTCCCGTCGCCACGTATTTGAATTGAAAGGAGCGTAAGACTTTAGGCCCACAGTAACCAAGAGGCCCGGGGACCAACTCAACTTTATGTATAACGGTGACCGATAATCATGACGGACAAACACAAGGACTAGTTGTCAAGAAGACATCAGGTTTCGAAGAATAACAGCGTGTGCAGTCACCCCCTCGGTAAGTAGGCACCGTTTGTGAACTGACATGTGGCCGCAATGAAGCAGATTTACATACGAAGTACTGGAGTTCCCGACAAGCGCCAACTTCTCACATTATTGAAAGACTTGGAATGTATGGTACACTCTGGCTTCCTGAAATGTGCATACTGATCTTCGACAGCAACATAGGAGGTGAAGTGCCACAAAATGTTTAATAGAGTGTGTTTGCTGTCATATGGTGGAAGAGGCGACAAACTATCACAATCTAAACGTCTCCTTCTTTCTGCCTCTCTCTCGTTCTCTATGTCCGTCCATCCAACCATCCGTCTGTCTGTCTGTCTGTCTGTCTGTCTGTCTGTCTGGCTGGCTGTCTGTCAGTCTGTCTGTCTGTTTGCACGTCTGACAAGTAACGCGTGACAAGGTTAGGCTACGGCGAGCTTCGCCCGTCAAAACAGGAGGACTTTTCTTAGGCCCGAGAGCACGCAAAGTATGTTACAGATCGCTATGTTATAAGGGGTTTGGCCTACGTTAAGCAATGCGATGGTGACAGTATTCGACAGGGTATTATCATCGGGGTCCCTAAAGAGCACCACATCTAATACGAATGAATACTTGTGACTATATGTTGGTCACACCCGTGTGAACAAAATGATGGAGTAGGCTATATACCGCGCTCAACGGATAGGTGACACCATGTACCAGCTGTGGAATGAGAGGTGATTCTAGTACAGTCAATCAATTTGAAGACAGCTGCGGCAAGTTGAATTCACCGAGAGAAATAGAAATATGAATTTCGTTATAACAAAATGCAATGGTCACATCCGGCTTCAGACAGTCTTACGGGGTATTAAGAAATATCGACTAACCGTCGGGCTAGTGCTGTGAAAATTAGTGCACAAAAAGCTCACCTTCCTGGAACATGTAATGCATCAGTGAGGTCTTCGGCAAGATCCTCAAAAAACTGCAGCTGAAACATCCCTCTCTCTGCTCGCTAGCACGCAAACAGTTCACCTTTTTTGGCCTTTGGTGCAGTTATCGACTTTTTACGAAAAGTAATATGTTGCATTGCTGCACACTTTACAGACTGATGTGTTCCCATGTCAGTTGTGAGAGAGAAAGTCTATGCCTTGAAGATATCTAGGTGATCATGTGATGACTCAGCAGCGGCCCTTTTTTCTCTCCTATCAATGAGCAAATATAAACATAACCCTGTTTTTATCTGGGACTTCAGTTTTTTTAGATATGCTGTCGGGGTTCCTCAAGGACACAGGATGTGTTACTTATAAGGTGCTTTGCATGTTCTCAAAGCACCTCATTTTGAAAGGCCCGAAAAAGAGAATACTGCGAAACTGTGGCTATTAGTCCTTCCGACATAAAATGAAGTAGTATATGTTGCAAATAAACAGAGTACCGGCCCTCTAAATATTACTCATTTTCACGGCATCATTAGAGATTTATATAAAAAATTAGTAATATAAAATTACCAAAAAGAGATCCATGCAATGTTAAAATGGCACTACTCTTTTGAACTATGAGAATCAGACAGTGTATTGCGAATTTCACCCTTGTAAATTTTCATGTTATCGAAGACCACTCAATTTATTATTTATCTTTGTGGCAACTGCAGGTTGTGCAAACCTGGATATGGCTGCAGTTGATGCTTCATGGCTGTTCATTGCACTACTGGTGAGCTTTTGTACAGAAAGCTTTGAAGCTGGCGGATGGACCGAAGTCATTCCAGCAAACACACATAGACACCGTGCCCTAGCAGAATACGCCTACATGGCCAGAACGGATCTGCCTGCTCAAGGCGTTACTTTTCTAGTAACACAAGCCAGATGGAAAGTATGTTCAAAAGAGTGTTTTGTGCATTCAATACTAAAATTTCGCTAATCAGCCAAACGTACTTGAAAAAAGATGAAGCAGTACTTAGCGTTGTATTAATTTCAGTTGCAATAGTTTTGAGCGATAGACTGGTTTTCGTTAGGGTGTGTGAACAAGTGCCCTAATGAAGACCAGGCAACCAGTCGAAACCGCTGGAAATAAAATTGGGACAACCGCTAAGTTGTGTTTCGCTCTCTCTCTCATATATATATATATATATATATATATATATATATATATATATATATATATATATATATATATATATATATCTATATATATATATATATATACATATATAAGGGAAAGAAGTGTATACCTAAGGGCTCGTTTTTCCGTGTTTTTAACACAATAATAATGAGATATAACAGACAGTAATGCCAAGGAATGTACAGGGGAAGTTATTAACATTAATGGAATGTAAATAAGAAGAAAGAAAAGTGGATGAAAAAATTACCAACTGTAAGCAGGAATCGAACCTACGACCTTCGAATTCGAAGGTCGTAGGTTCGATTCCTGCTTACAGTTGGTAATTTTTTCATCCACTTTTCTTTCTTCTTATTTACATTCCATTAATGTTAATAACTTCCCCTGTACATTCCTTGGCATTACTGTCTGTTATATCTCATATACATATATATATATATATATATATGATGAGATATAACAGACAATAAGAAAATAATGAAAAGAAAAGTATAGGAAAATTTATTACACCCTATTGTAATGTAAATGTCAAGAAAGGAAAGTGGGTGAAAAAATAACTTTCCCTAATCATGAACCGATCGGTTCCTGCCCATGGCAAGTTTGATTATTTCAACATTCCTGTATCATGTTCATGTTACTTTGGCCTTGCACCACGTGTGATTGATCACGCTATATTTTTAAATATGTTTCATCACATGCCACTCTTATTCTGTTTAAAACAACATGCAAGTAACGCTCTCCAAACTTGAGAGTATTCCCGCTTCCTTCGAAGAGAAATCAGCAGTTGGCGCTTGTTCATATCACTTCTTTTGCTGCTTCATTTGCGCCTTATTCCTTCTGTTAAACTAACACCGATGTTGATTTTGTCATCAATGAACATCAAAAACAATATGATTAGACAAAACATATGCACCTGTTCAACTGATGTTCATGCGTATAACGTTTGTACATATGGCTAGCATTATTACGTAAGGGCTCACTAAAAAATGCAGCAAAGTCACCTTCCATTCGCATTTTTCGCATGCCATTCTTCCTGAAGGTACGCGCATAGTGCCCAATTTTTTGTATGCAAAAAGTAAATGCGGGTGATATCGGTGGCTATTTATCGCAATAATTTTTAGGATGAACTGGACGAAAAGCCCTGAAAAAGAAAACAAAAAGGGATTTGGTGGTAAATGGTGATGTCTGAGCTGACAAATGTGGTGAGGTTGACAGACATACTATCTGAACCGTGTCATATCGAGCGTTCTATTTTAGGAGACTTAGCACCCCATCTTCAAGCTCCTAAGAACTTACTTTATGAAGTAGGCCAGCAAGGCGTACATGTTAAGCATCAATGCAAGGAGGACAAATGAACACATACTTCATGCTAGAGACATCCATTGATTTCATGCTGCAGTAACACGTGGCTGCACGCTTGGCAATGTGTAGACACAGACATCTAAGTAAGCTTGTTGAGATCAGTGGTAGAAAGTAGTCTGTAGTCAAGCTGTGAAGTTCAACGTCTACTTTTTTTCAAATAATTTATGCCTCAGTCGGCCAAAGCATATCAATATCTACCAGTGGTCCCCCAGCAAACAATCAGCATATCCACCCATCATATGTCCACCATCCACCCATCACCTACCCACCACTCTCATCGCCCACTATCCACCCATGGTCTGTCCATCATTTCCATTGTCCACCTACCATCTGTCCATGACTATCCATCCCCAAAATGCCCACCATTAGTTCATCCAGTATATTAATTCACAAAGCTGGTGAGTTCTGGGTATCATCATGCTCACCCTTTGGCAAATGTTCCAGAAGGACAACTTCGTGATCCAGCAGAAAGATAATATGTGCTCTATTTGAAGGAATATATGAGAGAGAATTTTTTTTACAAATTTAAACGCAGGATTTGTACCCTTTTAAATATACCATGCAGTATGTCACGCGAAATATTCAATTACAAGTAGTATATAACCTTATAAAAGTAAAAAGCCATAAATTTTTTGAACGAAGAAAAGCTGCCATATTACTAGTGGCCATAGTAGTAAGAGACTTTTATATCTACCGCATACTAATAGCTGAGTATTTTGACCACTTTGCAACCAGCTGCCCTTAGTCTACCCCTTTGGCGCCGATCCACATGAGCGAGGTGGTGATTGAAAGGGAAGGGCTGGATTGCGTAGCAGTTGGGCAGTAGAAAAATCTATGTGACAGGTCACCGTATGGAGAGGGGCAGTTGGCATAGCATGATTCAGATCTACACTTATGAACATATGAGCGTATTTACACCAGTGTTATCTGTCATGATAATGGTTATAAAAGGTAGAAGCGTATTCGCAACAGAGTATTCATATTTCCAGAACAAAGTGCTTTGATAGACATACTTCATTGCTCGCTTTAATGACTTTCTGTCACTCTAGGTTCAGCGGGGAACAATGTATAACATCGCATTCATTGTTTTCTTCCAAAATACGGTACGTTCCTATTTGACATATGAAATGTGCATTTTTTCACTTGTTCCAGTTTACAATGTGGTGTTATTACTTATTACAAGTCACTTGTTCTATCATTTATTTTCTTTTTTTTTGTTGTGTAAATATGTGTATTACTCCGTGTGTATGTGTTTATGTGTTTCGATATACATGTGAATATGCATGTATATATATTCATACATAAGTATATGTGTATCTATATATGTGTGTGCGTATAAATATATATGTTCTATTATTCTGTTTTGTGCTCTGATAGGAACCGACAAACAACCTATATATGCTAAAGGTCTAGCCAGTTTGTAATAATTAATTATGTTAATAAAAGTGAGACTCATTGATTGATTTCAGACACCCCCTTTTTCCGAAGCAAAGACGACACTAAATAAACGTAGAGTCTTGTTCAAATTCCTTAAAGATTTTGATTGTCATTGTTTAACAGGAAATCTACAATGAGCAACATTTTTCTCGGCCTTCTTCTGGTATAAAAAAACTATTTACACCCGAATTGGGGTAACTTCTTTGAAACTTTTTCGGAACCCTTGCAAGTGTTACGTTCTGTCAATGTTAACGTAAAGTGTAGGACATAAGGAATTCTGGCTATCTGCTTTTGTTTGTCGTGCGTTGACAACATTTTGTTTTACGTTTTGCTGACCTATAATTAGGCATCAATGCATGCACCTAACAACTGCGACTTAACGTTGACCTGGTTTTAAAGTAAATATTTTATGACTAATCGAAATAGGTGACTTTGAAAGGTTTATTGTTCTTCATTTAAAAGCCACAGATGCGGATATTTTTGCAAAGAAATAACGAAGAAAGGGTTGGAGGGGAGCGCAAATGTTTGTTTATTTGCGCAATATAGCCGCATATGCCACTTCTAAATGAACAGGAACCGACCAGCCCAACAACGTGCAATTGCTTAATAATTCCTTTAGGACACTTACGTTAATGAGACGCAATAGACGATGAAACACATAAAGTACATGGAATAACGTTTTATAGTAAATAATATGTGTGCAAAATAAAAAATTATAAGGGCGAAAGAAGAACTGTCCTTCAGAGGAGACCAAACCTTCTCATAGCGCTTCTGCTGCTTTACCATTGAGCTCAGACGGTGGCTTCATCTTAACTGTTTCATCAGGTGCACACGCATAGGACGACGCACAAGAGTGTGGGTGGGGAAGAGGAAGGGGCGGAGCCGCTTGTTTTTTTTCACCTAAGGGGAGATGCAAAGTCAGCCCTATAAACTAATATTGTTGGCAGGGAGGGACGACTGCGAAGACTGAGAGCTTACTGAAACTTGAGAGTTTATTGTATAGGTGCTAATGTATATGCATCTTTGAAAATTCAAACCACAAAAAGGTAGAAAAAGCGAAGCCAAATGATTGCGACCTGACTATACCACAAATTCTTACCCTCATCGGTTAGCACGTTAGACGGTAAGCTCACCATGATGGCCAATTGAAATGAATGCTTAAACCTTCATAGGTTTTATGAGCGCGGCCATGACGTTGTCTGTGGAGTATGCGTGCCTCTTAGAAATTACGATTGATGCCACAATCGGTGCGCTCCTATCGCAGCAGCAACGACATCTTAAGGAGCAGAACAATAAGCAGAAGGCTAAAACTGGAAGTAAACTGATAATTTACTTTGACAAACTTAACAGACACTTATTCTGAACAGGCACGTATTTTGCGCAGACACTTTCATTGTCCAGCCCGGGAAATCTACGAAGCGCTCCTAGTTCATTTTATCGTGCCATCGTGTTTCAGTGCATAAACCTTACGAGGATAATATTTATCTTCGCATTTGAACATTCTATATAGAGACTAGTTGGGACGCATGCGCAGGGTGTCTCCTTTTTTCATGTTTTGTAGCGCAAAACATGAAACTCTCACCACCAGTACCAGTACTCTCTGTCCGTTCTTTTTTGTGCTTACAGATGGAAGTTTCGCAATTGCTTTGACCACTCAATGATTTTTTTCTTCTTTTTACAGATGCTTCAGAAATGTATCACCGTAGTTGTGCTGCCTCCGATTCACCGACTACGACTGACAAGGAGGGTCAATAACTTTTGGTGTCGACCAGTGCCATAGCCGAAAATATGTTACTGCGAGAGGGGAGGGGCCACCTGGAGGGCATCACAGCAGCAGCCGGAACTCTTTCCGTCATTATTACTTTCATTCGGCTATCTTGACATGAAATAAAGTAAAAGATTCAACCTTGTCCTCGTTCACTCAGTATGGTCACGTGCCCGCCTCAGTGGTCTAGTAGTCAAGCTTTCAACTGTTGACCCGCAGGGCACGTCATTGAATTGCGGTTGTGGCGGCCATAAAAAGCTTCGCCTTTCACGGGACACCACACCACCAACAAAAAGAAAAAACATTGAGCACGCGCACTGGTTGATAAACCCATGCACTCCATCACAGTTGTGATCAGTTGTTAAAGGGCCTTTTTAATGATAGTGTGGTGCTTCCCTCCACACAGCGCTGTGGCTAAAGGAAATAGTGTACAAGCGTCGCACTTTGTTCATAATAATGAATGGATAAAGACACAAACAATAACGCGGAAAAACTCTTCCATAATTCACGAGTAACACAGTGATGGGCGGAATGAGAAATTGTAGGGGTAACACATACACGTCGTACGATGCGTGGGTTCGACGACAAATGTCATTAGGCGGCATCCCGGTATGCATTAAAAGAGAAATATAGGTATCAGCTGAAATGAAATATTTTATGGCACTTGAGTTCTGTTTTTATATCCTGCTTCTTGTGGTCAATTTTGTATTGGTCGTCTTGCAGCACCACGAAATAGTGTCCAGATGGTTACACTATTATTGCCGTCAACAGCCAATGGAAACTACCACACATTGATCAGTTGCTGCTTTTTATTCTTCAGTATAGGGGTACACAAACAAGGCTCGGGTTGAGCAAGCGAACGGGGAATGCTGCGGCGACAGACAGCGTCTTGACGATACGAATGCCTTGAGCGCCAAAATTTCGGCGAACTTGCGACCACATGGTCGATGACATTTGAGGTCCCGCACGGGGCGCTAAAAGCGGTTCTTTGATGGTGGGGCTGTGTGCCTTATCTCACGATTTTAGGCGCCAGATTTTATTTGATATAAGTTCATTCTTACATCTTAAAGATTGATTTCAAGGAACAATAAATAGGTGAGTGCGCATACAAAAAAAAAACACCTGAAGTCAAGTCTGATTTCATTAGGTGCAATTGAATGGTGACAAATTTTAAGAAACAGGCCATGGCTGAGGCGTCCTTCAAAATACCATTTCAGTTTTTGCTGTAAGACAAAGTAGACGAAAATAAAACCCGGAGGGAGTCGGTGTATGATGGCTTTTCGAGGAAGCTTTAAAACCACCTTGTGAAAAAGACTCATATTTGCACTAAGAGAGTGCCATGCTAGTAACCAGCTTCAGAATTTAGTAGTCCGCGCTAATGTACTGAGGCTGTATAAGTGCTTCAAATGAGTAATTTTTTCTGCTCAATTTTTTTGTAATTCATGGTAAAGTTCATGAAATATATTTAGTGCGAGTCGTGGCGCATGTGAATTTTAAGTTTTGTTCTGATAAAAATGAAGAGAAATAGTTTTGCGCATTGAGGAACGTAATGCAAATGACGTATTAAAGACACAAGCATGTTGTTAGCGATTGGAGTGAGACCATCCTAGGGATGTGCGCTGCTGAGGTTTAATCACTTCAAAGGTTTAGATATGTGGTAGAAGGAACAAGTTAAACTTCGACAGCAGAAATTTTGTATAACAAAAAATTTACTTTTTCACGGCACTGAAAGCGGAGTGATACAGTCATTAGAGCTAAGTTATATTCGCCAAATTTTGCATCATTCTTGGTGTAACCTTTTGCAAATTTAACGCTTCAGATTTCTCGAAAAAAAAAAGGTTGACTAAAAACATTTGCAATCATTTAGATAGATGTAGATTTTAGAGAAGCCATATATTAAGAGGGCATCAATGAAAGTGACAAATATAAATGGGCAAAGTATGGGTCCTTCAGGGACGCCTGAACTTATGAGGATAGCAGCAGATAATTTATTGTTGGCAAAAGCTCTGAAGAGTTTTGTTTTTAAGAATATTTTATCCAATGTTAAGGTGCCGTGATTTATATGTAACGAACCAAGTCTTAGTAGCAGATGCCCATGAAGTATTTTGACAAATGCGTTTGCGAAATAGTAGAACATGGCCACGCGAGTCTGTCAGAAACAAAGTTACATGCAGGTAGTGAACAACATAGCTAGTTGTACCATAGCTGGCTTTTTTGAAAGAGCACTTTAGCAGATCTGCGGTGTCTCTGCAGCGACGCGAGCCACGTGTTGAAAAGGCTAAGAGATCACGTGTACGGTTGAGGTGCTTCCTCTCGACGAAAATGATTTAGCAGTTTAGTTCTGGTGCAGGCACTGAGGGTTGACATTACGGCGTTCGAAATTGGCCTTGTTGATCACTTTGCCAATGCCGGGGTGATTCGGCACAGCAACCTATTAGATATGTCTCATTGCACAGAGTACCGGACGCAGCTGCCATAAATGTAGATCATCAGGCAGCAATCAATTTAGCTATTCTTGTACTTCCCAATCCGAGACACCTCTACTAAAAATACCCGCAAAACATATTGTTTCACTACGCAAAGCTGTTCGAAAGAGCCGATCTACACTGAATGGTATGTAGCACGTTTCCTAAAACAGCGCTAAACCGAGGGAACCAAACGAGTGCTGTTAAGATTTTGTCCAAAAAACTTCAAACAATTAGTGAAGAAACTCTGAACTCAACTCAGGAATATAACTCAAGTATGATTGAATACCAGCCCTTGTCTCAAACCTCTGAAAACCAGTGTTTAGCTTTGCTATTGCTAGCGATTCTAGAAAACACTCGACAATATATTACATCAAACAGCAATGTTCTCATTTTAGAGCGTTAAATGTAAGTACCGTTGCTTTCGAAAGCTTACGTGCTGGTCTGTATTGTCTACGTCATTGTTGTACCTGCAGTGCACGCACGTATGCACTTACTTGTCAGATAGAAGTGCTCGTACACTTGAGTTTGTGCTCGTATACCTCAACTCCGCGAATCATTTTCCTTAAGGCACATTAACAATGAAATAAGGGTATCAGATACGATACCAACGAAAGAGGCACAACTTTGTTACCTAAACCAGTATATTTCGCTCTTATTGTAAGCAGATACTTTTGCGTTACTTGGAACACACCGGTGTACAGTGAAAATATTAGTACCCCAGAGCTTTTCTAATTTAATAAATCTTTAGTTTCCACGCGACTAAAAAGAATACCAATGCTCTGTTCTTATATTATCCTGGATAATAAGATATCAAGATCGGAAACATTGGTGAACTAGTGGGCTATTCAGGAGAGAAAAATGACAAGCTTATCTACATCTGAACGTTTGGGAAACAAGTCAGTTAGCCAAGCCTATAAAACAGACTACAATTTGTTTGTCAGTATAATTGTGACTCAAAACGGCAGATTTGTATGTTGCATTTGGGAAAACAAGGGCCACAATACGTGCTGCAAACATAGATTCTTCGCCTTAAGTATATGCTTCTTAGTGTGATGTAAAATGCTCTGACAAAATGTTTCTACTGTAAGCATAAGCGCTAAAGGAAACAGACCTCTATATGCTTACCTTCAAATGCGGAACAAGCGCTGCATCCATTTTTTGAGGAACTCTAAATAGCCTGCCCAGTGGAGCTTCTGGGAAGAGAAACGAATTCAACCACATTACCAGATTAATCTCGCCCACAAACTAACTGCGTAGTGTACGCGGTGTTTCTAGAAAGTCTTGTAGCTCTCACAAAAGGCAGCCTTAGGACGATGTCCCAACCGAACACTGTCGAAATGAAGTTTTATTTTAGGGACAACAGTCGGCACCCGTATACAATGAACGCCATAGCTTTACTCAGTCGAAACACTGTGTAAAGTTTGCCTTCTGTGCGTCACGTTCCTTATCTAATGTGTGCATCTCTTAATCACTGTGCAATAACGTAACATTAAATGGCTTCCAACTCGCCCAAGCAAATACCCTTATATTTCACGTGACTAAGCCAGTTCTTTTTTTCGCTCCCATTCTTAAGCTTCCTAGCCTTTCACCTAAGTTCGGATCTGCGACACCGACTTCGACATACTACGCATGGTCGGCCATGCTCACAAGTTTAACACTTGAGAGGAGTTTCGCACGTCTCGTTCTCTCACCGCAAATTCTGTAATCAGGCTGTCGAAAACAGAAAGCTCAATCAGCTGACACGGCCACGTTGGAGAAATATGTCAATTGCTAACTAGAAGAGACATAGTAAGAGGCTTGTAGAAGGAACAACTTCGACAGTTCATGTTTGCCCTATGTTTACTTGTATTTATTTGTTTGTCCTTACGTGTTCATCCTTGGGCATCCTTTGTTTTTGAGGAGCATGCAGAAAATACATAGCTGCTTCTATTTTTCCAATGCCATTACATTTTTGGTTATCGAATTAACTTATTCATATTTCTGATTGATCTGCGACTGTTTTAGTGAAAGCACTTTCGATGATGAGCTAACGCAACCGATGTAAACAACAAGACATGCCAAAAAACTGGCGTTCAACTGCTTACGGCTTCTTGTGTACGACCTCATACCGCAGGTGTCGATGACGATTCTTTCAATGCAGATACTTGAGAGCGACCTAGGGAGCAGTACGCTATGTTTAAAATGCAGTCACTAAGGACAACACAAGTGCTTCTTTAAAGAATCGCCTGTTGCAGGCCTTAGAAATCAGGATAATAGGTAGGATTGGAAAAAAAAGAAGCAGGCAAAGTGTTAGACTAATGTGATGCATAAACATGGTGGGCAAGAAAAGAGGGAGGATTAGATGTGGTAACTTTACTCGAAAATCTTGGGAACTAGAAATTTCCAGTGACATTTTGGGAGGCACTTTCTTAGGCGGGGGGCACTTGCTTGGAATTTCGCAGTGTATTTTCGCTAAAATACCATCAATGAAGAGAAGCACCCATCAGGATGCAGAAACCTGATTATTATGGCAACTGCTGGTTTATCATACCAGGATATGGCTACAGCCGACACTTCAGTGCTGGTCATCACATTGATGCTGAGCTTTCTCAAAGGAAGCTTCGAAGTTGGTCGGTGGAGAGAAGACAGAGATCCGAACAGATTTGAGAATCAAGCCCTAGCACGGTACGTCTACGAGCACATGAGGCCTCGACAAAGTACAGAAGAAATGTGGGTTCTCGTAACACAAGCCAGGACAAAGGTATGTAACCAAAACATGAACATATATTTCCTTATGGGCATAAATAAATATGAAGTGACTTTCTTCACACCCACTCACATATCTTTTTCCTACGCCTGTACGCAATTTTCTTTCTTCCTCTCTCTTAGTGCGTACATAAATATATATATATATATATATATATATATATATATATATATATATATATATATATATATATATATATATATATATATATATATATATATATATATATATTGTGTGCGTGTGATGACAAAAGGAAGCCGGTGTGGCCACATCACCAGAAGGTACAACGGCTGGCTAAGGTCAGTGTAACATAAATGAAGAGGGGAAACCACCCTAAAAATTATATTGAAGTTTGTTCGAAAAATATTAAGGAAAACCTAATAAGTGTAGAGTTAAGGTGCCACAAGCCAGGATTTTTCCTTAGCTCAAGAACAGTGAAAAGTATTGAGTGTTTTACAATATATATATGTATATATATATATATATATATATATATATATATATATATATATATATATATATAGTAGTGAAGAAGAGGATCGTCAGCGGCATTTCTCGGCGCCTCAGGAGCATCGCCATCAGCATAAGCTCGTGCTTGCAGCGCTTGGCCGGATGCTGCTGACTGCTTCACTTTCTGCGTTCTGCTCCGCAAATAAACACCGTTACAAGTGGTGGAGTCTGCTGGGTTTCGATCACCCTGGAGCTTCGGGATCGCATTTTACCATCCGTTATGCCTACCGACGCAAGCGCCGCTCCAACTCCTCCACCGGCACCGCCTACTGTTCTCTGCGCCGGTTATCTGCCTCTGCGAGATCCCCCTGTTTTCTCAGGCACAGAAGACAAGGACGTTGACGACTGGATTTCAATGTACGAGCGAGTGAGTACTCACAACTAATGGGATGACGCCGCAAAGTTGGCCTACGTCTCCATCTACCTGAAAATGATTCAGGCCCATATGCGTTGATTCAGGGTCACTTTAAACAACACCACGGAAGGTCGAAATTGCAGAAGTTCCTCACTTTGGCGTCTCTCAAATTCATAATGTGATTTCGTGAGGTTAAACCACAACAATAGTTTTTTGCTGATTTCCGTTCTTTATTGATACGAATAGAGCATGCACCTGATCTGCTGGGGCGTTTTCCGGGCTCAAAGTTTACGAAGCGCATCGTATAGTGACCACTGCCCGTTCAGAAACGCAGCTATCTACGGAGTGACGCTACTTCGAGTGAGCATACTTTGTACGCCCTCAACAACTTCGTATTCTACTTAAGCGGCACTGAAGCTGTCCGCGACCTGACTGATACTGAACGGATTCAAACAAGTGACATTCAATCTGCGCCTTCAGGTGCAGGTGTGACGTGTTTACAGTTCAAACCATTTCGTGGTACATATTTATGAGTTCATTATTATTGCTTTTTCTAACTCTGCAGCATGAAGGAGGAAAAATTGTGAACCTCGGATTCATTGTCTACTAGGAAGTTCAGGTATGTTCGATACGTCGTACTGGTGCACATTCGTGCTCATTCTTCAGCATGGTACACGATTAGGAAAGAATTGAACACATTGTTAGAGATTGCTGACAAGCAGATGAATAGGATATATTTTATTTTTCTACTATTACCATTTAAAATTACTTGTCTCAATTATTCTATCATTTTCCGCCTGGGGCTTTTGTAAATGTCATACTACGAAGAACGCAATAGTATTTCAATAAAGCACTCATTATGTAACATGCCACAATTAGCGATCACTATTCGAAGCACACGGCAAAAACTTAAAGAGACAAACTACATTTTAAACGAAGATGAATATAACACCCCTCAGCATAGAGAAAATATGGCTGCTATCGGTGTCATGTGACGTACCGAAAAGATCATGTGACGTACGTCACCTGGAGAACTAGCGCACAATGGCTGCCCTCACACTTTTCTTTTGCAATATGGACGCTGCGTCATGCGCTTTGTTTATTAGTGATAATGCAGGTTATATAGTAGTTGTTATAAAAAACAGCCTGCATGAAAACGTCTCTGTGACAATTATGAAATTTTTTCTCTGTTCGGATTCAATTTGAAGAGTGCGGAATGGGGGCTTAAATGATCAAATAATATAGTAAATATCGAATACAAAATATTTTGTCAAGATATAAAGCAACGAAAAACTGATATACGCTCATGTATTCGAGCAAATAACGTGTTGAGTGACTGCCACAAAAGCACTTCACCTTGTCATGCTAAACCACAAACAGTAACACGTAGAGCTGATTCAGGCTCTCTCGCTGGCAAGTCACGGTGCTTACGCCAGTGAAAAAAAAAAGAAACACTCTTTTGAAGCTTTGTGTGCCACAACTTTTTTTTTCTCGGGAATTGTACAAATTTTATTTGAGCTAAATACTTGACATTGATTTTCAAATTTATTTAGATGCTCGAGAAATCTATCACCACTGTTTTCGCACCCCAAGGTGGTACACCTCAAGGAAGATTATCCATTACTAGATCTTGGTGCAGAAGAACTTTTTAAAAGGGGCTCGAAGTCTTCAATACTTTAGAATTACTAAACCTGTGTACACATTAGAATTATGCGCAAGTCAGAGAAATGTTCAACCTTTATGACTAGAAGTCGAATATTCTTTTTTCATATGCTGCCTGGCCCTTGTTAGAGTTATCTGTTGCCATCATTATTATCATCAATTTTTGTTCACTGTGCCGCGTCTCTCACGCAGCTGATGCTAGCTCGAGTTGCTCGAGGATTAGAACAAGCTACCACACTGGACGTATCGGACGTGGACAGCCGCCACGGCTCCGCATCAGGCGTGGAATACAGGGGTGAGATCGGCACGGCGCCTTCAGCCGCCTTCGACGCCATCTCACGTCTCTCTTCTCTCGCCGCTAAGGTGGTGACCCGTCATATGTTAAACTGGTGTTTTAGGATGAATGTTTTGTATTTTAATTATCTGAGAGCTCTTTCAAGTCTTATGCTTATCTGAACCAATATATGCCCCCTATCCTGAATGAAGGACGCTGAAACTTTTCAATGCAACTAGAGTTTGTTTTATGTAAAAAAAGGTAGCACCACCTAAGTGTTTTTATGATGAACTATCCTCGTCACATGCAGGTCTACGTGATCGCTAAGCTGCAAATATCCACGTGATTGCAGCCACAAAATGACCATTTCGCTTGCTGAGCGCCGTACCTACAAAAATATAAGTAATATAGAGTGAAATGTTTCTCGATGCTACTGATGTTTTTGTCGATTGTTTGTCAGTCATTGTGTGTGCAGGAACTTTCGTATGACAGTAATAGGCGCAAATGTTTTTTGTTCACAGTGTGTCAAAATGGGGGATGGCTTCAAAACCATTGTTCTAAACAGTTTTTAATTAAAAGCCTTATTCTGTTTTTCGAGGTCGTAGAAGCAATGAATTTGGGGAAATGAAATAATTTTTTATTTTTATAAGTTTCGGAATATATAGGTCAACAATGCAAGTGTTTATATATTGAGCATACATTATTAACCCTGGCCGGAACATAGGGCAATGTCGACGTACAGAAAAGTAGGGGTGCAACATGAGTACGTGATACAGCTCAACTTTACAAAGTGGATACAAGTTAACAGCGACATAATATTATCTAAAATATTGACTCGTAAAAATTCACTCACTCAATATTAGATCACATCGATTGTATGCTACTTCGCACGCGCTGTCAAATACTTTTTTTTCTGACGAGTTTTCTCGACCGCCGACAATACCTCCACATGCTCTTTCTCTCCATTATTCCCTCTCCTGTTTACGCCGCAGAAGACATTATGTGGCTATTAGAAATTACGGGCCTTATGGCACTTTTAAAATTGAATCTTATTGCTCAAGTACCTTCCCTAAAATATAGAGAATTGAACCAACTTAGAGCCAGAATTCGTAGAAAACTTAAGTTCCAAATCCTTGCACAGATTAAAATTTTCAGGTATAGTTGTGCATCCTGTTTTGTGTTTTTTTACTTCTACTCACTGTATAGCAATTTGTAGTTTTTGATGTTTACTCCTTTTCTTCAACTTGTTTCTCTGCAGCGTGTGGAAAAATGCATCGCTTCAGTTATCCTACCTCTACGTAGTAAGCCCCCAGGAGGAGCTACGACATTAAGTTTTAGTGCAGATGAGGTCTTCCAGACGCCGTACAGCAGAATGGATGATGAGAATTCACTAGTCAGGGAATATATGTGATGCGCATGAAAGTACTCAATATCTTAAGAAATGTGGCAGAATGAATAGAAACAGCGTCATGTCCAATAAACATGAATTATTGAAATACGAAAGGTATAAAAATTGCCAACAGACCAGAAATGCGCAACTTTATATCACTGTTTCAACTTGTTGACGAAGAAAGATATAGTGACGTGAAATACACAGAAGGCTCACATGAAAAGCACAATTGATTTTCTTTTGCTAATCCGACACAACAAGTTAAACAAGGCCACGCTGAAGAATGTTACACCATGTTGGTGCCTTTTACTGTGAATGAAACATCCGCGTTGCACATTCTGATAAACGAAATAAATTAGAGATTAGGGCTGGATTGAATATCGAACCCTTAGCGTTCTTAGGAGGGCCTGTTGGTTCGTGAATATTGTGGAGAAACAGCGCATAGTCTTAGAGGAAGAACAAAAAAATGGCAGCATATCCACGGAGTGAATGATGGAGAGTGGGGCGAAGCATTCGTTCGTCCATGCGTCCGTCTGTGTGACCGTCCATGCGTCTGTTTGTGCGCCCGTCCCTGCGTTCTTTCATGCATCCGCCCCTGCGTCCGTTCATGCGTCCATCCATGCATCTGTTTGTGTGTCCGTTCGTTCATCTATTCTACACTCCAAGTCCCACCATCTCGCATCTTTTTATAATATATTCCCCATATAAAAGCGGACATTCCAAGGACTAAACGAGAGGTGGCACACGCACATTTTCTTACGGCCTGCGCTTTGGGTCCACTTCCCACCTTTAACCACCTCGAGTTCATGGTATATTCTAGTTCACTGTATTCATGGCACTGCGACCAAACGCTCGCTAAACCGTTCGAAAACCAAGGAGGTTACGCCCAGCGAGTATAACGTAGCAACCTTTCCCTGTCAGATAGGGCTCAATTTACATGCCAATGGCTGCTAATGAGAAATGAGAGACAGGAGAATTCGGCTTTTACTTTCTTACGGCTTGCGCTTCGTATCTACTTCTCATTTTTAACCACCTTGAGTTCATTCATGGTATATAAAAGTTCATTGTATTCATGGCACTGCGGCTCAACGCTCGCTAAACCTTTCTAAAGCTAAGGAGGTTACACCCAGCGAGTATAATGTAGCATCCCTTTCTTGTCCGATAGTGCTCAATGTACATGGCAATGGCTGCTAATGGGGATCGCAGCGTGCGCGTTGCCTAAAAGCCGAATGCTGATGTCTCTCATTCCCCATTAGCAGCCATTGGCATGTACATTGAGCACTATTTTTTATTGTTAAACAACGCACAGAAGAAATCTCTCACTGGCACCACCTTTGAGGTCAAGTGTTATACCTATTTCGGGTATGCGCCACTGGTGGTTACATACAAGGGACGCCCAAGCCACGCCATAAGGAGCTTCGCCCCTAAAAGACACGGCACATGTTCTCAACTGATTTCTTAATTGAAAAAATAGATAGATATGGGGTCCAGCCAACAAATACAAAGAAAAGGCGCAAATGCAGATAACTCGATCGAAGGACTTGGTCGGTCGTCCTACCAATCTATTTCATTTAGGATTTGCAATATGTGGCGAGAACGTAAACAAGCTCAATTGGTGGGGCCCCAAGGGCAGGACTGCACAAGCTACTGCCACCTAGCTGCCAAACCGGACCTACGAGCGCGAGCGGTACTTCTGGGTCTGATCTTGCGAGCTGTGCCTCCTTTTGCTCCACAGTATTGGAGAAGCTGCTCACATTTTTAGATGCACCTACACACTTCCTGTTTGTTGATGTTTTAAGGCCAAGGAAATAGAAACACCCATAGCTAGCTAAAAAGGGGAGCAACTTCAGAAAAAGCAAGCAGCTTGTATTAGTTCGCACTTATTAACACTCTCCGAAACAGAAAAAGATAGTATGAGCCTGGCTTGTAATAAGTAAACTTGTTTCATACTTTGTGTTTTAGGTTTTTTATTTTGTATAATAGCTTGGTGTTGCAGTTTTTTTGCACTGTTGTAATTTGTTTATAACGGTTTTTGTTGGATCCTCATTCTTCGAATCTGTATAATTATGAATTTAATGTTTTAAATAATTTTTAAATGTCGTATCGATCGCCACGTCATCATTTTTTGCCATTTCTTCCTTTTGTTTACGTTTACCCTAAATGTGATTTTGCCGTACTTTGTAAAACGCTTAGCCCAACTGGTCGTAACGCCAGCCGCCGGTCAGCGGGTAGCACTAGGGTAGCACTAGGTATCTTTTGATATTCGTTCATCTGCCTGCATTTGTTCTTCTTTCACAGTAAAGAAATGGAATGATGCTCATCGCTCAGTCACGTACGTTCTTTGTCCTATTGTCCGCGCTGTTTCGCCATAAAAAGCCCTTGCATCCAATTTCGGAGCGATGCAAGTGTTTGATGTTGCTTCAAACAGAAAACAAACGCTATTTAATTTTTAGGTTGGCAACGGGTCCAAATAACACATGTAATATTGCTAGGTAGACGCTTAGATTATGTCTATGGGACACACCGCGTGAAATGTACAATAAGTAGGTGGTTTAAAGCTGCATTCATATTTATTCGCGTACAGTATCAGACACAACATCAACAAATTGTGAAGCTGTATATGTGGACGCAGCACGTTACACAAGCGGGTGGTGTACATCGCAACTGTGACTAAACGAAGAGCCCTAGGAGAGTTTCCAATAGTAAGTCAAGTGCTCAGACGCTCCTTGCATTGCAGCAAAAAGAAAAGCGTGGTGTGATCGGCAGCTGATCACGTTTTAGCGTGGTCCTCATGGATGCCAATGTTGTTCATCCTATTTATGCCGAAGAAAAAAGCGCCATCAAAAATGAATACATTCTGAGAATGTTTTACTTTGTATGACTAGGCCAGCACTTGACTTGTCTTAAAGAACCGAAAAATGATTTATTTGGTTCTGATTCACGGTGCTGCTAAATGAGAACTGAGACTTTAGTAACAGTAAACGAAAAAACAGGAGCGCTTACTCTACTGAAAGAATAACTGCATCGCAAGATAGCCTATCCTTGCGTATTCTCTATCTACGCGCAGCGCTAGCCAGCCCTAAAACAGGACAGAAATGTACTCCCCCTTCAAAAACTTCCTCTGGTCTAGCAGTGTGACGTTTTTGGAAAGTATAACAGGAATGGTAAATTGTGCAGCACTTGCCGGTCATAGAATGGAAACGTGACACTTCATGTTATGAAACCTTTCTATAGAAACGTCAGTACATTATTCTAGACTGGTTATCTACCATTGGCCGGGTCTATCAAGTCAAAGACACTGCACGAAGGTAGGAGATAGTTGAAGGAAGAGTCCACTTCTAAGTACCTACTATGTTTGCTATGAGTAACGCTGTGCATACGCGAGTATTACGAAGGGGTCGTGTTTGAGCTTATTATTTATTCAGCATCGTTGTCGTCATCATTGTTATCATCAACTTAATTACACCCACTCTAAAACAAAAGCCTCTCCCATATCCTGCCAATAAACCGGGTCCCGTGTTTTCTGCTCTCACTTTATACCTGCAAAATTATGTCACCTGCCCACCTTTATTACTTATGAGGTACATAATTTTTCCATTTCCTCGGTCGCTCAAAGTATCTCTCAGAATTACTATGCTTTCATCTGTAGAGAGAGAAATAAATAAAAAGAAAAGAAAGGCAGGTTAACAATACTGGTTGTTGGCCTAGTTGGTACTTGCTTAGTTGGTACATGCTTAATTGCCACTTGTTCTTGTCGTTGAGTGTCTATTTACTTTGTGTGTGTGTAATTTGTGACCAAAGCATGTCAGTAGGCAGGTTAACCTAGAATATTTTGTTTGCTTCCCTGTACAGGGGTGGCAAATAGGGTCGCAACGATGCTAGAGATAGATAGACAATAAATTAGGAAAAACATTCGCATGTACACATATGCAGGGCGTTATGATCACAGTCGTTTGGAGAGACCGGTTGGACGTAGGAAGCGCAGGATTGTCTTGACAGACTTCTCGACGTGAAGTCCTGTTGTATGGCAGGATTTTTTCTTCCGAAAGGGTCGGGTTCTCCAGATGTTCTAGTTATTGCGGAATGACTGTCTCTGTGAGCAGTACTGTGGGCATTCGCAGAGAATATGCCAAGTTGTTTTGCCACTGCCGCAATGGTCACATGCTGCAATGCGGTACGCGAACGCATTGGTAAATGCGACACCCAAACACAACCCGCATAGCATAGTAGCGTCTCGTTGGCCAAATCCAGGGGAAATTTGAAGTCTGAGAGTAGGTTCCAAGGAATAGATTCGTGCGTGCGAGAAATTAGGTTCATTTCGTTGCGACGTGGTGCACTCGTGAGCAAGCATGCGGAGTTTTCGTGCAGCGTCAGTTCTGGAGAGCGGAATGGTGGAATAATTGGCAATGAACGGGCCGATCGAGCTGCCCGTTCTGGTCATACTGAAAGAAATCAAATATCATTGATGTGTAAGATCCAAGAAATTTATGGGAGCGTTTTGTTGTGTCTTTGTCTTTGGCCTAAATATGTTGTACGAAGTAAAGGAAGATGAAGAACAGAATCAGCTGACAGGCGCGCGAGTGTGACAATCAGCCATTGTGATTCTCGCCTGATGTTGATCCTCTGCATTTGCGTTTATACAGAAGTCACTGACCCCTTAACAATATATTTGGATGATGTGCCAAAAATAAGAAGCGCTGACAGTTAGCTCTACACGGCCGTGTTTACACCTCATTAAATTTTAATACATTGTGATACATAACCTGCTCAACCTCCGCATATACTCGCCCCAAACAATAACCACCTGCTCTGTGACATTAATCACTCATCCAGTCTCTGCATTCGAGATTAACTGCTATGTGTAGAAGATAACAAATTAGGCGACCTATGCACGCTGCTTGTAACACCAAAGCTGTCAGTATTCTAATATCACTCCATTTCTGCGAGTTTACATAAAGAGTTGGCGCGTAGGCAATACAAGTATGAAAAGTATCAAAGCAATGGATGTGCCGTGAGTTGTGCGTACTTTTGCAGAAACAGTAGCCAATGCTTCAGATGCTGTAAGTGTATTTACTTACCTTAACGTAATTATTGCATTTTGATGCGTCAACAGGAAACTATGCACGCAAGTGTTATTCAATATTTCTGAAATTCTCAAGGGAAAGTCTACTCGTGCATAGCTCAATATGCACAATTACCAATATATCACTTTGGTACAGCTAGCATTCATCACATACACTTGGCTTTTGTCTGTGAGGTCAGAGCGTGAAAATATACATCACTGTGAGTGCCAGATGCTGTGCACAAAAATTTAATGCATAATTTTATCGAGAGAACATTCATTAAACGCGATTGGTGCCTATCTTTGAGCTAATACCAGGAAAAGTGTACTCTCAATAAATGTCAGACGAGGCTGAGAGAATGATAACAGAGAGTCTTATTTCCGAGAACCAACACCTTATATGCTTCTGTAGTCTCCCCCCTTTCTATGTTCCCCCGTCGCCGCGTATTTGAATTGAAAGGAGTGTGAGACTTTAGGCACACAGTAACGAAGAAGCCAGAAGACCAACTCAACATTATGAATAACGGTGACAGATAATCTTGACGGACGAACACAAGCACTAGTTGTTGAGAAGACATCAGGTTTCGAAGAATAACAGCGTGTTCAGTCACCCTCTTGGTAAGTAGGCACCATTTATGAATTGACATGTGGCCGCAATGAGGCAGATTTACATACGAAGCACTGGAGTTCCCAACAAGCGCCAACTCCTCACATTATTGAAGGACTTGAAAAGTATGGTACACTTTGGCTACCTGAAATGTGTATACTGATTATCGACAGCAACATAGGAGGTGAAGTGCCACAAAAAGTTTAATAAAGTATGTTTCCTGTCATATGGTGGAAGAGGCGATAAGCTATCACAATCAAAACTTCTCCTTCTTTCTGCCTCTCGCTTGTTCTTTATGTTCGTCCGTCCATCTGTCCTACATCCGTCCTTCCATCTGTTCGTTTGTACGTCTGACCAGTTACGCGTGACAAGGTTAGGCTAAGACGACGTTTGCCCGTCAAAACAGGACTTTTCTTAGGCCCGAATGAACGGGAAGTATGTTACAGATGGCTATGCTATAGGGGGTTTGGCCTACGTTACGCAATGCGTGGTGACAGTATACGACAGGGAATTATCATCCGGGTCCCTAAAATGCACCACGTGTAATACGAATGATTACTTGTGACTATACGTTGGTCACACCCGTGTGAACAAAATGATGGAGTAGGCTATGTACCGCGCTCAACGGATAGGTGACACCATGTACCAGCTGTGGAATGGGAGGTGTTTGTAATACAGTCAATCAATTTGAAGACAGCTGCTGGCAAGTTAAATTCGCCGAGAAAAATCGAAATGTAAATTTTGTTATGGCGAAATGCAATAGTCACAGCCGGCTTCAGACAGTCTTACGAGGTATCAAAGAATATAGACTAACCGTAAGTTAGCGCCGTGTATGCGTTCTGTGTCTTCTTAACTATCGGGCTAGTGTTGTGGAACTTAGTGCACAAAAAGCTCATTTTCCTGGAACACGTAATGCATCAGTAAGGTCTTCGGCAAAATCTTCGAAAGACTGCAGCTGAAACTGCCCTCCCCTGCTCGCCAGCACGCAAGCAATTCACCTTTTTTAGCTTTTGGTTCAGTTATCGAAATTTTACGAAAACTAATCCGTGGCATTGCTGCAAACTTTACAGGCTGATGTGTTCCCATGTCAGTTGTGAGAGAGAAAATCTACGCATTGAAGATCTCTAGGTGATCATGTGATGGCTAAGCAGAGGCCCTTTTTTCTCTCCTATCGATGAGCAAATATACACCTAACCCTGTTTTTATCTGGGACTTCAGTTATTTTTTAGATATGCTGTCGGGGTTCCTCAAGGACACAGGATGTGGTACTTATAAGGTGCTTTGCATGTTCTCGAAGCACCTCATTTCGAAAGACCCAAAAAAGAAAATAGTGCGATATTGTGGCTATTAGTCATTCCGACATGAATTGAAGTTGTGTATGTTGCGAATAAACAGAGCACCGGCAGTGAATATATTACTGATTTTCACGGCATCATTACAGTTCTATCCAATAAACTAGTAATATAAAAGTACCAAAAAGATCCTTGCAATAGTAAAATAGTACTACTTTCTTGAACTACTAGAATCGGACAATGTATTACGAATGTCACTCTTGTAAATTTTCATGTTATCGAAGACCGCTCAATTGAATATTCATCTTTGTGGCAACTGCAGGTTGTGCAAAACTGGATATGGCTGCAGTTGATGCTTCATTGCTGTTCATTGCACTACTGGTGAGCTTTTGTACAGAAAGCTTTGAAGCCGGCGAATGGACTGAAATCATTCCCGCCAACACACATGAGCACCGTGCACTAGCGGAATACGCCTACACGGCCAGAAGGGATACGCCTGATCAAGGCGTTACTTTTCTCGTAACGCAAGCCAGATGGAAAGTATGTTCGAAAGAGTGTTCTGTGCATTCAATACTGAAATTTTATCAATAGGCCAAACGTACTTGAGGAGAGATGAAGCTGTACTTAGCGTTGTAATAATTTCACTTGCAATGGTTTCAAGCGGTAGACTGGTTTTCGTGAGGGTGTGTGAACAAGTGCCCTAATGAAGACCAGACAACCAGTCGAAACCGTTGGTAATAAAATTGGGACAACGGCTAATTTGTGTTTCACTCTCTCTCTCTCTCATTATATATATATATATATATATATATATAGTTATATATATATTTATGATGAGATATAACGGACAATAAGAAAATAATGACAATGAATGTATAGAAAAAGTTATTAGACCCAATTGTATTGTAAATGTCAAGAAAGAAATGTGGGTGAAAAGATAAATTTCGCTAGGCATGAAACGATCGGTTCTTGCCCACGCCAATTTCGATTATTTCGATATCCCTGTATCATGTTCATGTTACTTTGGCCTTGCACCACTTGCGATTGATCACGCTAAATTTTAAATATATGTCAATACATGCAACTCTTTTTCTGTTTGAAACAACATGCAAGTAACGCTCTCCAAACGTAAGAGTATTTCCGCTTCCTTCGAACAGAAATCAGAAGTTGGCACTTGTTCATATCGCTTCTTGTGTTGCTTCATTTGCGCCTCATTCCTTCTGTTAGTCTAACACCAATGCTGATTTTGTTGTCAAGGATCATCATAAACAATATGGTTATATAAAACATATGCACCTGTTCAACATATAATCATGCGTATAATGCTCCTACATATGGCTAGCATTATTACGTAACGGCTTACTAAAAAAATGCAGCAAAGTCACCTTCCATTCGCATTTTCCGCATGACATCCTTCCCCAAGGTACGCGCATAGTGCCCAACTTTTTGTATGCAAAAAGGAAACGGGGTTGATATCGGTGGCTTTTTATCGCTATTAGTTTTTAGGATGAACTGGACGAAAAGCCCTGAAAAAGAAAACAAAAGGGGTTTTGGTGGTAAATGTCGATGCCTGAGCTGACAAATGTGGTGAGGTTGACAGACATACTGCCTGAACCATGTCATATAGAGCGTTCTATTTTAGGAGGCTTAGCACCCAATCAAGCTCCTAAAAAATTTATGAAGTAGGCCAGCAAGGCGTACATGTTAAGAATCAATGCAAGGAGAGCAAATAAACCCATATTTTGTGCTAGAGACATTCATTGATTTCATGCTGCAGTAGCATGTGGCTGCATGCTTGTCAATGTATAGACACAGACATCTAAGTAAGCAGGTTAAGATCAGTGGTAGAAAGTAGTCTGTAGTCAAGCTGTGAAGTTCAATGTCTGTTCTTTTCAAATAATTCATGACTCGGTCGGCCAAAGCTTCTCAATATCTACCAGTTGTCTCCCAGCAAACAATCAGCATATCCACCCATCGTCCATCCATCATCCACCCATCATATGTCCACCATCCACCCATCACCTGCCCACCACTCTCATCGCCCACCATCCACCCATGGTCTGTCCATACTTTCCACTGTCCACCTAACTTCTGTCCGTGACTATCCAATTACCATAAGCCCGCCATCAGTCCATCCAGTATAATAATCCACCAAGCTGGTGAGATCTGGGTATCATCATGCTCACCCTTGAGCAAATTTTAAAGAAATGACAACTTCGAGATCTAAGAGAAAGGTAACATGTGATATTTTTGAAGGAATATATGGGAGTGATTTTTTTACAAATTTAAACGCAGGATTTGTCTCTTGTAACAATACCGTTCAGTATGTTCCACGCATTATTCATTTAGAGGTAGTATATAACCTTATAAAAGCAAAGAAGCCACAGATTTTTTTCAATGAGGAATACCTGCCATATTACATATGGTCGTAGTAGTAATAGACTTTTATATCAGCCGCATACTAACAGCTGAGTATTTTGACCACTTGCGCAACCAGCCGACGTTATTGTTCCCCTTTGGCGCTGATCAACTCGAGCCAAGTGGGGATTTGAAGGGAAGGGCTGGATCCCTTAGTAGTTGGGCAGTAGGAAAAACTATGTGACAGGTCACCATATGGAGAGGGGCCGTTGGAATAGCAGGATTCATATCTACACTATTGAACATATAAGCGTACTTACACCAGTGTTATTTGAAATGATAATGGTTATAATAGGTAGAAGCATATTCGCATAAGCTTATTCATATTTCCAGAACCAGGTGCTTTTATAGACATACTTCAGTGCTCAATTTAATGACTTTCTGTCACTCTAGGTTCAGCGGGGAACAGTGTATAACATCGCATTCATTGTTTTCTTCCAAAATACGGTATGTTCCTCTTTGCCCTATAAAACGTGCATTTTTTTCCTTGTTCCAGTTTGCAATGTGGTGTTATTACTTATTACATGTTGCTTGTTTTATTATTTGTTTTCTCTTTTCAGTTGTGTCTTTTACTTCGTGTGTATATGTTTCTATATGCATGTGAATATGCATGTATATATATATATATATATTCATACATAAGTATATGTGTATCTATATATGTGTGTGCGTATAAATATATATGTTCTGTTATTCTGTATTGTACTCTGATAGGAACCGACAAACAACCAATACAGGCTAACGGTCTAGCCAGTTTGTAATAATTACTTATGTCAATAAAAGTGAGACTGATTGATTTCAGACACCCGCTTTTTTCGAAGCAAAGACGACACTAAATAAACGTTAAGTCTTGCTCGAATTCCTTAAAGACTTTGATTGTCATTGTTAACAACGAATCTACAATAACTCACACTTTTCTCGGTCTTCCTCCGGTATAAAAAAAACTTTTACACCCAAATCAAGAGATTTTCTTTGATACTTTTTTAGAACCCTTGCAAGTGTTACGTTCTGTCATTGTTAACATGATATGAAGGGTTTACTTCGCAAATCCACCATATGGGCTAATTATGAGTGAGGCCAAAGTGTAGGACATAAGAAATTTTGGCTATCTGTTGTTGTTTTTCGTGCGTTGACAACATTTTCTGTGACGTTTGACTGACCTATCATTAGGCATCAATGCGTGCACCTAATAACTGTGACCTAAAGTTGCCCTGGTTTTAATGTAAATTATTTTATGACTGAGAAAATTAGGTGACTTCAAAAGGTTTATATTGTTTATTTAAAAGCTACAGATGCGTTATATTCAAAATAATTAACGAGGAAAGGGTTGAAGGGGAGCCTAAAGGATGGTTTATTTGTGCAAAATAGCCGCATCTGCTGCTTCTAAATGAGCACGAACTGACCAGCCCAACAACGTGTAATTGCTTAATAATACTTTTACTACACTAACGTTAAGAGACGCAATAGACGATGAAACACATAAAGTACATGGAATAACATTTTATAGTAAGTATTATGTGTGCCAGATAAAAAATTATATGGGCGGAAAAATAACTGCCCTTTCGAGGAGACCAAACCTTCTCATAGCGCTTCTGCTGCTTTACCATTGAGCTCAGACGGTGGCCTCATCTTAACTGTTTCATCTGGTGCACATGCATAGCTCGACGCACAAGAGTGGGTGGGGAAGAGGAAAGGCCGCAGCCGCTTCTTACTTTCACCTTAGGGGGGGAATCCAAAGTCATCCCCATACACTAATATTGTTGGCAGGGAGGGACGACTGCGAAGACTGGGAGCTTACTGAAACTTGAGAGTTTATTTGATAGGTGCTAATTTATATGCATTATTGAAAATGCAAATCACAAAAAGGTAGAAAAAGCGAAGCCAAATGATTGCAACCTGACTATACCAAAAATTCTTACCCTTAGCACGTTACACGGTGAAGGCCCAATGAAATGAATGCTGAAAACTTCATTACTTTTATGCGCGCGGCCATGACAATGTCTGTGGAGTATGCGTGCCTCTTAGAAATTGCGATTGATGTCACAGTCGGTGCGCTTCTATCGCAGCAGCAATGACATGTGAAGGAGCAGAACATTAAGCAGAAGGCTAAAACTGGAAGTAAACTGATAATTTATTTTGAGGAACATGGCTGAAACTTATTCTGAACAGGCGCGTATTTTGCGCAGATACTTTCACTGTCCAGCCCGGGAAATCTACAAAGCGCTCCTAGTTCATTTTATCAGGCCTTCGTGTTTCAGTGCATAAACCTTACGAGGATAATTATTATCCTCGCATTTGAACATTATATATAGAGACTAGTTGGGACGCATGCGCAAGGTGTCTCCCTTTTTCATGTTTTGTAGCGCAAAAAAGTTCACCAGTAAGTACTCTGTGTCGGTTATTTTTTGTGCTCACCGGTAGAAATTTCGCAATCGCTTTGACCGCTCATTATATTTTTCTTTCCACAGATGATTGAGAAATGTATCACCACAGTTGAGCTGCCTCCGATTCACCAACTTCGACTGACAAGAAGGGTCACTAAATTTTGGTGCCGACCAGTGCCATAGCCGAAAATATTTTACTGCGAGAAGGGAGGGCGACGTGGAGGGCCTCACAGCAGCAGGCGGATCTCTTTCCGTCAATAATACTTTCATTCAGCTATCTTGACATGTAATAAAGTAAAAGATTCAACCTGGTCCTTGTTCACTCAGTATGGTCATGTGCCCGCGTCAGTGGACTAGTAGTCAAGAATTTCAACTACCGACCCGTAGGGCACGTCATTGAATTGGGGCTGTGGCGGCCATAAAAAACTTCTGCTTTCACGGGACACCACACCAACAAAAAAAATTGAGCACGCGCACTGGTTGATAAACCCATGCACTCAATCACAGTTGTGATCAGTTGTTAAAGGGCCTCTTTCATGATAATGTGGTTCATCCCCTCCACACAGCGCTGTGGCTAAAGGGAATAGTGTACATGCATCGCACTTTGTCCATATTCACAAATGGATAAAGACACAAACAATAACGCGAAAAACTCTTCAATAATTCACGAGTAACACAGGGATGGGCGGAATGAGATATTGTAGGGGTAAGACAGACAAGTCGTACGATGTGTGGGTTTGACGACAAATGTCATTAGGTGGCATCCCGATATGACTTGAAAGAAAAATATAGGTATCAGCTGTTCACACCATGAAATATTTTATGACACTTGAGTTGTGTTTTTAAATAATGCTTCTTGCGATCAATTTTCTCGTAATTGTTTTGACAGCACCACGAAATAGTGTCCAGATGGTTACCTTATTATTGCCGTCAACAGCCAACGAAAACTACCACACCTTGATCAGTTCCTGCTTTATATCCTTCATTATAGGGGCATTTGAACAAGACCCGGGTTGAGCCAGCGAAGGCGGAATGCTGCGGCGACAGACAGCGTCTTCACGATACGAACGCAATGAGCGCCAAAATTTTAGCAAACATGCAACCGAATAGTCGATGACTCTTTGAGGTCCCATACTGGGCACGGAATGCTATTCGTTGATTGTGGAGCTGTGTGCCTTATTTCACGGTTTTACGCGCCAGATTATATTTTATATAATTTCATACTTACTTCTTGAAGATTACTTTCAATGGACCATAAATAGGCGAGTGCACATACAAAAAAAAACCTGAAGTCAAGTCTTATTTCATTAGGCGCAAATAAATGGTGACAAATTTTAAGAAACAGGCTATGGCTGTGGCGTCTTTTGAAATAACATTTCAGTTTCTTGCTGCAGGACAAGGTGGACGAATTCAGAACACGGGGGGAGTTGGTGTATGACGGCTTTTCGAGGAAGCCTTGAAGCAGCCTTGTGAAAAAGATTCCTAATTGTAGTACGGCAGTGTCATGCTAGTAATCACCTTCAAAATTTTGTATTCCGTGCCAATCTACTGATGCTGTAAACTACTGCAAATGAGTAAATTTTTCAGCTCAATTTTTGAATGATTCATGGGTAAAATTAGTGAATAAAATATATTTGATGCGGGTCGAAATTGGTGGATGTAAATTTTCAACATCGTCGTACTGAAAAAATGACAAGCAATAGCTTTGAGTTTTGAGGAACATAATGCAAATGACATAATAAAGACACAAGCATGTTGTTAGCGAGTGGAGTGAAATCAAGCTAGTGATGTGCGCTGCCGAGGTTAAATCACTTCAAAGGGTGAGATATGTGGAAGAAGTATAGTTAAGCTTCAACGGTAAAAAATTCATATAACAAAATATCTACTTTTCCACGGCACTGAAAGCAGAGTGATACAGTCATTTGAGCTCAGTTACATTCGCCAAATGTTACATCATTCTTGGTGTAACCTTTTGCAAATAGAACGATTGAGATTTCTCGAAAAACATTGACAGAAACATTTGCAATCATTTCGATAGGTGTAGACTTTATAGAATACACATATTGTGAGGACATCAATGAAAGTAACAAACATAAATGGGCAAAGTATGGGTCCTTCAGGGACGACTGAGCTTATGAGGATAGCAGCAGATAACTTATTGTTGGCAGAAGCTGTGAAGAGTTTTGTTTTTAGCAATAGTTTATTCAATGTTAAGATGCCATAATTTATATGTAACGAACCAAGACTAAGTAGCAGATGCCCATCAATATTTTGACAAATGCTTTTGCGAAATAGTAGAACATGGCTTCGCGAATCTAACAGAGTCAGTTACATGCAGGTAGTGAACAACATAGCTGGTTGTACCATGGCTGGCTTTTTCTAAATAGTACTATAGCAGACCAGCGGTGCCTCAGCAATACGCAAGCCATTCGTTTAAAAGCCCACGAGATCGCGTGTGCGGTTGAGGTGCTTCCTCTCGGCGAAAATGATTCGGCAGTTGAGTTCTGGTGCAGGCAGTGAGGGTTGACATCACGGCGTTCGGCATTGGCCTGGTTGACGCTTTGCCAATTCCAGGTTGCTTCGGCAGAGCAACATATTAGATATGTCTAAACTGCGTACAGTACAAGACGCAGCTGCCATAAATGTAGATATTCGGGCAGCAATCAATTTACCTATTCTTGTGCTTCCCATTACGAGACACCTCTACTAATAATACACGCAAAACATATTGTCCAACTACGCAAAGCTGTTCGAAAGAGCCTATCGTCATTGAATGGTATGTAGCACGTTTCCTACAACAGCGCTAAATCGAGGGAACAAAACGAGTCCTGTCAAGATTTTGTCCAAAAAACTTCAAATAATTAGTGCCAAAACTCTTAACTTAACTCAAAAACATAACTCTAGTATGGTTGAATACCACCCTTTGTCTCAAGCCTCTGGAAACCAGTGTTTAGCTTTGGTATTGCTAGCGACTCGAGAATACACTCGATAATACATTACATCAAACAACAATGTTCTCCCTTTAGAGTGTTAAATGCAAGTAGAGTACATATCGAATTCTTACGTGCTAATCTGTATTGCCTACGTCATTGTTTTACATGAAGTGCTCGCACGTATGCGCCGACTTGTCAGATGAAAGTGCTCATACACTTGAGCTTGTGCTCACAGAACTCAACTCCGCAAATTATTTTTCTTAAGGCACTTTAACAACGAATAATTGGTAACAGTGACTATACCAACGAATGAGGCACAACTTCGTTACCTATACCAGCATATTTCTTTCTAATTGTCAGCAAATATTTCTGCGTTACTTAGAATGCAATGGGTACGGTGAAAATAATTGTACTATATAACTTTTCTAATTTATTATATCTTTAGTTTCCATACGACAAATAAAATACATACACTCTGTACTTATATTGGGCTGGATAATAAAATATTGAGATCGGAAACGTTGGTGGACTAGTGGGCTCTCCAGGAGAGGAAGATGACAAGCTTATCTACATCTGCAGGTTTGTGAAACAACTCAGTTAGCAAAGCCTATAAAACAGGCCACAGTGTTGTTTGTCATTATATTTTCAACTGAAAACTGAAGGTCTGCATGTTGCATTTGGGAAAATAAGGGCCACGTTACGTGCTGCAAAGATACATTCTTTGCGTCAAGTATATGCTTTGTGTGGTGTAAAATGCTCTGACGAAATGTTTTTATTGTAAGCATAAGCGCTGAGGAAAATAGACCTCTAAATGTTTATCGTCAAATGCGGAACAAGTGCTGAACCCCTTTTTTGAGGAACTCAAAGAGCCTGCCGAGTGGAGCAGGGGGGTGCCTTCTAGAAACAGAAACAAACTCGACCAGATTACCAGATCGTTCTCGTTCACAAACTAACAGCGTATTGTATGTAGTCTCCATAAAAAGTCTTGTAGCTCTCACAGAAGGCAACTTCAGGACGATGTCCCAACCAAACACAGTCAAAATTAAGTTCTACTTTACTGACAAGAATTGGTGCCTGTAGATAATGGATGCCGCGACTTCACACAGTCGAAACATCATTGAAAAATTGCGCTTTCGTATGTCCAGTCTTTTATCCAAAGTGTGCATCTGTTAAGCACTGGGCAATAACGTAACAATAATGTAAAAGCTTCCCACTTGCCAAAACAAGTACCCTTTTATTTCACGTGCCTTAGCCAGTTTCGTTCACCGCCATTCTTAAGATTTTTTGTATATCCCCCAAGTTCGGATCTGTACCACCGACTTCGACATACTAAGCATGGTCAGCCGTGCTCTCAAATTTATGAATTGAAGGGAGTTTTGCACGTCTCGTTCTCTCGCCGCAAAATCTGTAATCAAGCTGTCGAAACCACGAAGCTCACTCAGCTGACACGGCCACGTTGGAGAAAAATGTCAATTGCTAACTAGAAGAGACATAGTAGGGGCTTGTTGAAGTAACAGTTGCTACAGCTCTTGTTTGCCCTATGTTTACTTGTATTAATTGGTTTGTCCTTAATCGTTCATCCTTGGACATCCTTTGTTTTTGAGGAGCATGCAGCAAATTTCCAGCTGCTTCTATTCTTCCAATGTCATTACATTTATAGTTATCGAATTCATTCATTCGTAGTTAAGATTAATCTGTGACTGTTTTAGTGGAAGCACTTTCGATGAAGAGCTAACGCAACTGATGTAAACAACAAGAGGTGCCAAAAGACTGGCGTTTAGCTGCTTACGGCTTCTTGTGTACGACCTAATAACGCAGGTGTCGATGACTATTTTTTTGATGCAGATACTTGAGTGCCACAAAGGGAGCAGTGCGCTATGTTGATAATGCAGTCACTAAGCAGAACACAAGTGACACTTGAAACAATCACCTGGTGCAGGCATATGAGATCAGGATAATAAGTAGGATTGGATAAAATTCAAGCAGGCAATTGTTATAATAACGTGATGCATAAACACGGTGTGTAAGAAAAGAGGGAGGACGAGGCGTGGTAGTTTTACTTGAAAATAATGGGAACTAGAAGTCACCTTTGGCATTTGGGTAGGCATTTTCTTATTCGGGGGGCACTTGCTGGAAATCTCACGGTGTATCTCCGCTAAAGTACCATCTATGAAGAGAAGCACACATAAGGAGGCAGAAACCTGATTATTATGGCAACTGTGGGTTACCAGGATATGGCTACAGCTGACACTTCAGTGCTGGTCATCCCATTGATGCTGAGCTTTATCAAAGGAAGCTTCGAAGCCGGTCGGTGGATAGAGGACAGAGATCCGAACAGATTTGAGAATCAAGCCATAGCACGGTACGTCTATGAGCACATGAGGCCTCGACAAAGTACAGAAGGATTGCGGGTTCTTGTAACACAAGCTAGGACAAAGGTATGCAGCCAAACAGTGAACCCCTTTCTTTTCTTATTGTGGCACGAATGACTACGAAGTCGCCTTCTTTACACCAATGCACTTATCCTGTTCTTACGCCTGCACGCATTTTCATTTCTTCCCTTTCTTATATATATATATATATATATATATATATATATATATATATATATATATATATATATATATATATATATATATATATATATATATATATATATATATATATATATGACGCAATAACACGGCGATTCTAGGAGAAGCCGACGAAGAGGAAGTGCGCGTGCATTAGAATAAACGCATGGCACCTGGACCACGACGTGTCTCCATTTTGTAGCGTCACACAAGTCGACAGGATACGAACCTGTGTGGGGATACCCCAATGGACTTCGAGTCCATGACACCTCGGCTGCCTTCAAGTCGAAAAGAAGAAGCCACTTGTCGATGGGGACGTCGTCTGGTGTTCCCTTGAACTTCTGTATGTTGAGCGGAGGCTTTGGCTTAGCCATAGCACGTTGATGAGGTTGATCCTGTCGACTTGTGTGACGCTACAAAATGGAGACAGGCCATGGTCCAGGTGTCATGCGTTTATTCTAATGCACGCGCACTTCCTCTTCGTCGGCCTCTCCTAGAATCGCCTTGTTAATGGCTGAAGAATGTTAAAATTCCTCAAGGCCGTCTCTTCCGGTGGTGTTTGAAACTGTCAATGTATGATGTGAACATCAAACATCAAAAGGGTGCAAGTAATGTCGAAGCATATGCGCTCTCCAGAGCCCCAATAGTTAATCTTATATCACACGACGACCTTCAGCGATGCAACAATGAGCGTCCAAAAGGAACGCACTCATTGAAAAATAACATCATCATCGTTAAAAGAAAAGGACTACGGAAAATATACGTGCCCCATGAACTACGCCCAACCATTCTGAAGAATGCACATCAACATTTTGGGCATGTCGGAGTGAAGAAGACACTATCACTCCTGTCTCCGCAATATTATTGGCCGCATATGGTAGCCGATGTTTCCACTTACATTCGGCATTGTGATACATGCCAGAGATGCAAGAAGACGAAAACAAAAAAGTTTGGGACGCTTGAATCACTGCCTCCAGCTGAAGAGCCCTTTAACCTCTTTGCAATACACACCATTGGAGGATTTTCTGGATATGGCTCGTCAAAAAGGTTTATACACTTCGTTATTGATCATGCGACTCGCAACGTATGGGCGTTTGCTCGTAAAAGTGAGAACAGCGACGCCTACATTTCATGCTTAAAAACTATTTTTTCTTCTGGAAAACCATGAAAGCTCCTTTCAGATCGTGGAACAGGATTTACCGCAGGAAAATTCAAGCAGTTTTTAAAACATAATCGTATACACCAACTATTTACCTCATCTCATCATCCACAATGCAACGGCATGAACGAGCGGACAAACCAGACTATCGTAACGAGACTTAAATGTAAAATCAATGACGAACCACAGAAGTCTTGGACTAAGCTGCTTCCGGAGGTAATTGACGAATACAACAGAACACCCCACGAAGTGACCGGCTACGCAGCTTCCTTCCTGATGTATGGAATTCCATCTTATCCTACCGTACTGGAACAACGAGAAGAAACTGTCGAAGAAGCGCGAAAAACTGCAGTTACCAATTCTATCGCCAACCACAATAAGAACAAAGTCATTTATGATAGAAAATTTCTTCCGATTCAGTTCCAAGTCGGTGACCTTGTCCTTTACGAGACACCATGGCATCCCAACAATGGTAAACTGAGTTCCGTCATGAAAGGACCCTACAAGATTCTACGCAAGGTCTCAACAGTGAACTATGAGATCAACCGCTCCATGCTACTCTTACGTAGAAACTCTGACATTGTTCATGTTAGCAAACTGCGGCGTTATTTTAAACCTTCTGAACTGAGACTATCTCGAGGGGAGGGGGAAGTGTGACGCATTAACAAGGCGATTCTAGGAGAAGCCGACGAACAGGAAGTGTGCGTGCATTAGAATAAACGCATGGCACCTGGACCACGACGTGTCTCCATTTTGTAGCGTCATATATATATATAAATATATATATATATATATATATATATATATATATATATATATATATATATATATATATATATATATATATATTGTCGCGGTTCAACGTAAGCAGTGCACCGAGACGTTGAGTCCGAGAACCGACGGCGTGTGTTTTTATGCAGGAGCCAAGAGCAGGCGAGCAAAAACAAAAGCACGCCGTCTTCTTCAGTCCCCCTTTTCACGAGGCTGTTGGCGCGCACATCGCCTTCGTTCTTTGTTTCGGGCGCGGCATTTGCCTCCCTTTAAAAGAGCATCGCCCCGATGCTATAGCTGAGACAGTAATTTGCGCAAGAAGTCACTTTGTAGAAGCGACGGTGCCTCGCAGAGTCACTCGCTGACGTATGGCTTAATGCGCACTACGTGCACAAGCTGAGGTCGCTGCTGGCGACGCTTTGAACAGTTTGGGCTATCCGGGACGACTTCATAGGTAACGTCACTTAGTCGTCGCAGCACTCGGTAAGGTCCAAAGTACCTTCTAAGCAATTTTTCGGATAGTCCCCGTCTTCGTACAGGCGTCCACACCCATACACTGTCCCCGGTTTCGTACGTTAGAGGTGTATGACGTTGGTTATAGCGGCCTGCGTCGTACTCTTGCTGTTTGTATATTCGCAGACGTGCGAGCTGCCTGGCTTCCTCTACGCGTTGAGTAAACGCGTCAGCACTCGTTTCGTTGTCATCGCATTCGTGTGGCAGCATCGCGTCTAACATCGTTCTTACTTCTCGTCCGTAAACAAGGCTGAATGGGGTCATCCATGTGGTTTCTTGTTTCGCAGTATTGTATGCGAACGTTATGTAAGGGAGAATCTCGTCCCAGTTTTTGTGTTCGAAGTCTACATACATTGAAAACATGTCTTCCAGAGTTTTGTTAAATCGCTCGGTCAACCCGTTGGTTTGTGGATGGTAAGCTGTCGACTTGCGATGAATAGTACCGCTGAGCACCAACACATGATCTAAAAGCGCGGCCATGAATGCGGTTCCGCGATCTGTTATAACGATCGATGGCGCACCGTGCCTCAGCACAATGTCCTCTATGAAGAACCGGGCTACCTCCTCTGCTGTGCCTTTCTGGATGGCTTTTGTCTCGGCGTAGCGAGTAAGGTAGTCGGTCGCCACTATAACCCAACGGTTACCAACACTAGAGGTGGTAAGTGGGCCCAAAAGGTCCATTCCGATCTGGTCAAACGGCGTTGTCGGGATCTGGACAGGGTGTAACAAACCGGCTCGTTTCGTTGGAGGTGACTTGCGCCGCTGGCAATCGAGGCAGGTCCGAACATGATGCTTCACGGTAGTGTGGAGTCTAGGCCAGTAATATCTCCCTCGAACTCTGCTCAGTGTGCGCGTGTAGCCTAAATGTCCAGATGTTACCTCGTTGTGACACGCTTGCAACACCTCAGATCGAAGAGTGGTAGGGACGACAAGCAGGTAGGTGGACCTGTCTGACGAGAAGTTTATTTCGTAAACGACATTGTTTCGCAGACAGAACGACGATAGTCCTCTTGTAAAGGCTTTGGGTGCATTCTGGCTTCGTACTTCTAAATAATTAATCAAGCCAAGTAGCTCAGGATTGTCATGCTGGTGATCTGCGATGGTTGACGTGTCGCTGTCTGACGAGAAGTTCATTTCGTAAATGACATTGTTTCGCAGACAGAACGACGATAGTCCTCATGTAAAGGCTTTGGGTGCATTCTGGCTTCGCCCTTCTAAATAATTAATCAAGCCAAGTAGCTCAGGATCGTCATGCTGGTGATCTGCGATGGTTGATGTGTCGAGGATTCCGAGGAACGCTGTCTCTTCATCAAAAGCAGCAGCCGACTCTATTGGTGATCGAGATAGGCAGTCGGCGTCCGTGGGTCGTTTTCTCGACTTATACACCGTCGTTATATCAAACTCCTGTAGTCTAAGGCTCCAGCGTGCCATTGGCCGGGAAGGATCTTTCAGACTTGTTAACCAACACAACTAATGGTGGTCACTGATAACCTTGAATGGGCAGCCGTACAGGTATGGGCGAAATTTCATAACTGCCCACACCACGACGAGGCATTCCTTTTCAGTGGTCGAGTAATTTGCTTCTGTGCGTGACAGAGTTCTGCTTGCGTAAGCGATCACTCTTTCCTCGTCATCCTGGCGCTGTACAAGCACAGCTCCGAGGCCAACATTGCTGGCGTCAGTATGGAGCACTGTAGGGGCTGTGTCATCAAAATGGGCAAGCACGGGGGTCGTCTGTAGACGTTGCCGCAAGTCATTGAAAGCATCTTCCTGTTCGTCGCCCCAAACAAATGCAATGTCATCCCTCGTGAGACGAGTTGAAGGTGACGCAATGCGTGCAAAATCTGGAATAAATCGCCGATAATATTCTTACAAGAAAACGTGTATTTACAGATATTTACAACGATTACACGTGATGACAATGCCTGGCGCACTGGGCGGGCTGGAACCAGTCTCTATTCACTTCGTAGCCTTTTCTTTCAGCCAGGAACCCTCAACCGCTTTATGCCCAAATACCACTACGGTCTTGTGGCACTACCCCGCGGCGTTAAAGCGCTGACCCGGCGCTTGTCACGAAAGGGGAGTGTTGGGTGACACATAAGGCTTCAGTCTGACGACGTGCACAACAGTGGATGGTGGTGGCATTGAGTGCGCTTCGTCGACGACTCGCTGTATCTCGTAGGTGAGGTTGGTGATCTTGCGAAGGACTTTGTATGGTCCGTCATAGTGAAATAAACGTTTTTCTGAGAGGCCGATGTGACGACATGGGGTCCACAAGAGTACGAGAAAACCTGGTGCATACGAAACTTCGCGGTGGTGACGATCGTATCGATCTTTCTGAGAGGCTTGAGAAAGCATGAGTCGTTCTCGGGCAATCTGTCGTGCTGCGTTGGCTCGCTCTATTGCATCGCGGACGTATGTGACAGGGGAGCTTGAACCAGCGGGAAGGAGTGTATCAAGAGGCAGAGAGGGTTCCCGTTCATAAAGAAGGTATAACGGAGAATAGCCTGCGGTGTCATGTCTGGAGCAGTTGTAAGCGAAGGTGACGTAGGGTAACGTTGCGTCCCAATCACGGTGGTCTGGAGAAACATACATTGACAACATGTCCGTGATAGTGCGATTCAGGCGCTCTGTAAGTCCATTAGTTTGTGGATGGTATGCCGTTGTGAACTTGTGGTTCGTGGAACAGGAACGTACGATATCCTGGACGACGCGAGATAAAAAGTATCGACCTTGGTCAGTAACGAGCTGTCGAGGAGCGCCGTGATGCAATATGATGTCATGTAGCAGAAAGTCGGTGACATCGGTAGCGCAGCTGGTTGAAAGAGCGCGGGTGATTGCGTAACGTGTCGCGTAGTCGGTCGCCACGGCAACCCATTTGTTCCCGGATGCAGAAGTGGGAAATGGCCCGAGAAGGTCGAGCCCTACGCGGTAGAATGGTTCAGCAGGCATCTCAATAGGGTTAAAAAGGCTAGCTGGAAGCGATGTTGGTCGTTTTCGACGTTGACAAATGTCGCAGCTGGCGACATACTTTTGCACAGAGCGATATAGGCGTGGCCAGAAAAAACGGCGCCGGACGCGATCATAAGTGCGGGTGACTCCCAGGTGACCAGCGGCAGGTTCATCGTGAAGCTGTCGGAGAACATCTAAACGCAAATGGGAAGGCACGACGACAAGGCGGTCAGGACCATTAGGGCGCATGTTGTGGTGGTAGAGAACACCTTCATGAAGGAAATACAAGTTCAGAGAAGTGGGTGGAGTAGCGGAACTCAGGCTTTCTATGATGGGAAGTAAATCCGGGTCGCAGCGTTGCTCAGAAGCGATATCAAGAAAGTCTGATATTGATAAGACGCAAGCCTCCATAGCTCTCTCTGTGGCGTCTGGTGGATCCACTGGATACCGTGACAGGCAGTAGGCGTCTTGATGGAGGTGACCAGATTTATACACGACCGAGAAGGTGTATTCTTGGAGGCGTAGAGACCAACGATCGAGACGTCCCGTGGGATCCTTTAGCGAGGAAAGCCAGCAGAGTGCATGAAGATCAGTTACAACAGTAAAACTGCGGCCGAAGAGGTACGGGCGAAATTTAGCGACAGCCCAAACAAGAGCAAGACACTCTCTTTCGGTGATGGAATAGTGCCTCTCGGCAGGGGATAAAAGGCGGCTGGCGTAGGCGATGACACAGTCACGTCCATGCTGACGCTGAGCTAAAAGAGCACCAATTCCGTGGCCACTCGCGTCCGTACGAACTTCTGTCGGGGCAGTCTGATCGAAGTGGGCTAATATTGGCGTAGTCGTGAGGGCTGCAATGAGCGCCGAAAATGCAGCACTCTGAGGCGAATTCCGAGTATATGGGACGTCTTTTTTAAGAAGCTCGGTGAGAGGCCGCGCAATATCGGCGAAATTTCGGATGAAACGGCGAAAATAGGAGCACAAACCAAGGAAGCTCCGGACATCTTTATGAGAAGAGGGCACGGGAAATTGAGTCAATGCGCAAATTTTGTCCGGATCGGGCTGTACCCCAGATGCGTTAACGAGGTGAACAAGTACAGTTATTTTGCGACGGCCGAAACGGCATTTGGAGGAGTTCAGCTGGAGACTAGCGTTGCGAAATACTTGGAGAATACTGGACAGTCACTCCAGATGGCTTGCGATCGTCGGTGAAAAAACAATTATATCATCTAAGTAGCATAAGCAAGTGGACCATTTGAAGCCGCGCAGAAGGGAGTCCATCATACGATCAAAGGTGGCCGGCGCATTACAAAGCCCAAACGGCATTACTTTAAATTGGTATAACCCATCGGGGGTTACAAATGCTGTTTTTCTCGGTCCAGTGGGTCAACAGCGATCTGCCAATAACCAGATCGAAGGTCAATGGACGAGAAAAACTTTGCGCCATGAAGGCAGTCAAGGGCGTCATCTATTCTTGGTAAAGGGTAAACGTCCTTCTTAGTGACCTTGTTGAGATGTCTATAGCCGACGCAAAACCGCCATGTGTTGTCCTTCTTGACAAGCACGACCGGGGATGCCCACGGACTAGATGAGTGTTCGACGACGCCTTTGGCGAGTATTTTCTCGACCTCTTTCTGGATGACAGAGCGTTCGGCAGCGGAGACGCGGTAAGGGCGGCGATGAATTGGGTTGGCATCGCCGGTGATGATGTGATGGGTCACAACAGATGTCTGGCCTAAAGGGCGGTTGTCAAGATCGAATATGTCCGCATAGGATGTCAACAGACGGTGGAGGTCTTGTGCTTCGGAGGGCGAAAGATTTGGCGCTATCATTTTGGCAATGTCAATGCTTGACAGGTTGGGCGCAGTGAGCAATTTGACGTGCGGAGTAGGTTGCTGAGCCGACAGTTCAGAAATATCACACTCTTGCAACGACGACATGATGCCTAGTTTAATACCAGCAGGCAGCACATGCGTGGAGAAACCAAAGTTCAAAAGAGACAGTTGGGTCTGATTGTGGCATACTCTCACCGCGGTGTGCGGGACAGCAATGGAGTGCTTTAGCACAACGTCGGTAATAGGTGAAACGACATATTCACCATCGTGCACAGGCGGATCAAACACGAGCTGCACGTAAGTCGCGGCTTGCAGCGCAAGATGCAGGAACTCGGTGGCACAAAGGCGACTTTGAGCGTCATGGGCAACAGCGGCGTCAAAAGGCAGTTCCAACTGAAGAAGACCCGTCGAGCAGTCGATAAGAGCGGAGTGCGCAGAGAGAAAGTCGAGGCCAAGAATCACGTCATGTGGGCACTGCTCAAGCACGGTGAACAATACGACGGTCTGGCGCCCAGCAATACACACACGAGAGGTACACATGCCGAGAACGGCAGATGTGCTCCCATCGGCAAGCATTACTGCACACTTATTAGGAGGCGTGATCACTTTTCGCAGTTTGATACAGAGAGCAGCGCTCATGACTGAAATTTGTGCACCAGTGTCTATGAGGGCTGTCACGGTAACGTCATCCACCAAAAGGTCCAAAATATTTTGGCGTGTAGGAATCGTCAACAGAGGATTTGCAGAATGGGTCGTTAATGCAGCGTCACCTCCGGGAGCTGCATGGTCTAGTTTCCCGAGGTTGAGGGCCCAGGTCGTGCAGGGGACCTGGATCGAGAAATCATCGGCGAGAGAGATCGGTGGCCTTGGGGTGATGGTGACCGGCTGAACCTTCGGCTCTGAACGTTAGTAGGAGCAGGCTGTGGATTGTACGGAGTCGAAAAGCGGCGAGAACTGCCTTCAAAGCGACGCCATGTCCCAGTGTTCCAAGATGAATTGGATGACCAACGATTGCGACAGTAGCGTGCAATGTGGCCGGCGCGAGAGCAGTGAAAGCAGATCGGTCTATCATCCAACGTTCTCCATTCAGCAGGGTTCCGGTAGCGGGAAGGGTAGCGGGAAGGGTACACCGGAATCTGGTTAACAGAAGCCGAGCTCTCGGTGGTGCGAACAGCGCAAGCAAGTGCGATGCCGAGATTTGCTATTTCTTGGCGAATGACGGCTTGGATGAGGAAGACAGTGGATGCGTTGTCTTGAGGACCGTCAGAGGCGATGGCTGCAGGAGCCATTGCTTCGAGTTCGTGGCGAACGATTCGGGTGACCTTTTCGGACGATGTAGCTTGCGTGAACTTGGGGCTGTCTTCGCAGGTCGAAGTGGCTGCCGTATTAGGCAGACGCGCAAACTGGCGGGTTATGCGACGATTCTTGGCGTGCTTGAAGCGCTGACACTCCTTCACAACCGCGTCGACGGTGGCGCAATTTTCAACGATCAACAGATTGAAGGCGTCATCGGCAATTCCCTTCAATATGTGAGCAATTTTGTCAGTTTCGCTCATGTTCTCGTCCACCTTTCGATAGAGGCCCAATACGTCCTGTATGTAAGATACATAAGATTGTGTCGATGTCTGCACGCGACATTCTAGGTCTCTCCTCGCGGCCTGCTATCGCCCAAATGGCCTGCTGAATAACTCGAGAACCTTCAATTTGCAAACGTCCCAGCTGGACAACTCCGACTCATGCGTCTCATACCAGGTGAGCGCCGTATCCCGCAAGTAAAATACAACGTTGGCCAGCATCAACGTAGGGTCCCATCTATAGTATTCGCTCACGCGCTCGTACAAAGCGACCCAATCTTCAACATTCACCTTGTCCTTGCCTGTGCCCGAGAACGTTCCGGGGTCTCGTGGAGGCAGTATAATCAGAGGAGGCAGCTGCTTCTGGTGCTGCTGGTGCTGGTGCTGCTGCTGCTGCTGCTGCAGCTGCAGCTGCGGCTGCTGTTGCTCTTGTGGGTGTGCCTGTTGAGCCATTGCAGAAAAATGAAGGTGGCGACCACTCCGAAGTTCCGTGTTGGTTTGCCGGAAAAGCCAGGTAGGCGTACCCAAGCACCTCCACCAATAATCGTACAAGAAAACGTATATTTACAGATATTTACAACGATTACACGCGATGACAATGCCTGGCGCACTGGCGGGCTGGAACCAGTCTCTATCCACTTCGTAGTCTTTTCTTTCAGCCAGGAACCCTCTACAGCTTTATGCCCAAATACCACTACTGTCTTGTGGCACTATGCACAGAGATCCAGAAAACGCCTCACTGCCTTTTTATCTGATGGTGTTGGAAACTGTGCGACGGCGGCAACTTTTTCGGGGTCTGGACGAACTCCTGCGTAACTGACGACATGGCCGAGAAACTGCAGTTCCTCAAAGCAGAAGTCACATTTTTCCGGCTTGAGCGTCAGGCCTGCGGCCCGTATGGCCTGCAAGACCATTTGCAATTGTTCAAGGTGTTCGTCAAACGTGGTAGAAAACACAATGACGTCGTCAAGGTATACTAGGCAGGTTCTCCATTTAGGGCCAGAGAGAACGGTATCCACGAGACGCTGGAAAGTAGCAGGAGCGGAGCACAAGCCAAATGGTAAAGCCTTAAATTCGTAAAATCCATCTGGCGTCACAAAAGCGGTTTTTTCGCGATTCCTGGGGTCTACTTCAATTTGCCAATATCCGCTCTTTAAGTCCATGGAAGAGAAGTAACGTGCGTTTCGAAGCCTGTCAATCGAATCATCTATGCGGGGAAGCGGGTACACGTCCTTTTTTGTAACCTGATTTAGCTTTCGATAGTCCACACAGAAACGCAGGCTGTCGTCCTTCTTTTTCACTAGAACAACAGGTGATGCGCAGGGGCTTTTCGACGGTTGAATGACGTCGTCTTCAAGCATTTTTGTTACCTGCTGTTCTATTGCTTCTCGCTCTTTTGAAGCCACACAGTACGGATTTTGATGGATTGGTCTAGCCGTGTCCTCTTTGATGATTCGGTGCTTGGTCAAGGACGTCCGGCCAACTTTCGAGGTCGACGCAAAACAGTCGTGGAACTCGTCTAGCAGCACAAGCAGGCGTTCCCGCTGTTGCTGAGTTTAAGTAGGGCTGATGTCAAGGTTAGGTGCTAGGTCACGTGGGTCTTGTGCAGGTGTTGCTTCGAGTGCTGAAAAGCAGTCATGAACATCTGCGATCTCGTCGAAATGTGCCAACGTTGTGCCTTTTGGAAGTTGCCGTCGCTCGGAGGTGAAATTGGTCAACAGCAAGTTCGTTCGGCCGTCGGTGACATTGACTATTCCTCGTGCTACGGAAATCCCGTGAGTGAAAAGCAGCGAGGTTAGTAGGTCGGCAACTCCTTCACCGTCGAACGGTACGTCACATGCTATGAAACGAGGATACATGATCGAGGCGGCACGATTATATTGTGGTCTTTGAGACGAAACGATTTGTGCTCTGGTGATGTAGGATCAGTCAGACGAGCACTCTCGTAAAATGAAACCACACGGTCCGGGATGTTGATTATTGCACCATGATCCCTGAGAAAGTCCATTCCTATAATTAAATCTTTGCAGCACTCTGGGAGAACAATGAAAGTCGCGACCAAAGAAGATTCCCCTATGCTGATTCTTGCTGTGCATCTTCCAGTAGAGAGCAGCAATTGACCACCCTCTGTTCTTATATGTGGTCCTGTCCATGGCGTTCTTACTTTTCTAAGATGATCAGCCAGCTTGCGACATATTATGGAAAAATCAGCACCCGTATCGACTAAGGCCGTCACTTGCTCTCCGTCAATAATTACATTGAGGTCGGCGCTCACCATTTCGTCGTTGTTTATATTCGTCGGCGTCAAGTCGTTGTGTCGCGGCAGTAATGGGGACTTTTTATCGTCTTGTGGTCGGGCTGCGACCTTACCCCGAGAGGTCGCCGCGTTTAGTTTCCCCGGTAAGGGTTGGGCGACCTTGTTCCCCGAAGGTCAGCAAAAGTACGTCGATTCGGTGATGATGTCTGAACAGGGGATGGAGAGCATGACCTGTGGGCGGAATTGGGCTGGCGATGAGGAGGCGACTCGTGATAGGAACACCACGTTGTTGAAGGTCGTCGAAAACCAGGGTCGTCATGGCGAACAATGTAGTCGTCATTGGCACGGCGACCGTCGTACCCTGGCCGAGATGGGCGAAGCGATGTGTCGCGGTACCAACAATAGCGAGCTATATGGCCGGCACCACCACAGTTGAAGCAGAGAGGGCGCCGATCGACGGTGCGCCAAGCGTCCGTTCTGCGAAATTGTGGGCGTCTTATGTCCTCTCGTGGTAATGAGCAAGGCGCGGCAAGTGGTGGCTGGTGGCATGGAGACATCGGAGACATGGGCTGACGTCTGAAAGCCTCCTGCAAAGGTTGCGACGAAGGTGCGGCTGTAGGTAGCTGGTAGTATGATGTAATGGGCGGGACGGGTGTTGGTCGACGGACAGCGTCGGCGTAACTCAGTTGACGCTGATCGCGATCGAGATCAGCTGCTGAAAAAGCGTGCCTAAGTTCGTCACGAACGACTGCGGCAACGGCGGTCACTGGTGTATCCACTGCAGGAGTCCAAAGCTTCTGCATTTCTTCGCGGACAATGTCTCTGATAAGGTCACGTAGGGAGCCCTGATTCTCCAGAGTCACTGAAGCGGCGTTGATTGGGGTGGTAGTGGACGAGCGATCATATTGCCTCGATCTTTGGTGCAGAGCACGCTCAATGGCAGTGGCTTCTCCTATAAAATCGGCCACGGTAGTTGGGGCATTGTGCACAAGTCCAGCGAACAGTTGTTCTTTCACGCCACGCATAAGGTAGCGCAACTTCTTCTCCTCGGACATGTTGGGATCAGCCCGACGACAGAGGCGCCTCACGTCTTCAGCAAACATTGCCACAGTTTTGTTAGGTTATTGAAACCTTAACTCGAGCAACTGCTGAGCCCGCTCTCGACGGTCGACGCTAGCAAAGGTGTTAATCAGCTGCTGACGAAAGTCATCCCATGTGGATATGCGGCCTTCTCGATTCTCAAGCCACGTGTGAGCGCCGTCATCGAGAGTGAAATACGTGCGGGCGAGCTTCTGTTGAGCATTCCACTGGTTGATGTCGGCAACGCGTTCGTAATGCTCAAGCCAATCTTCAACATCTTCGTGTGGGGCACCACTGAAGCGATCAGGCACAAGGGGCTGAAGAAGTGTTACCTGGGTTGGATTGGAAATGGGGCTGCCTTGTATCCCTTGGACCAACTGTGGCTGGCTAGCGGAGGTCATTGGTAGAGGTACGTAATGCCTGGTAGAATGTTTGTCGAAGGAGGTCAACTCAGAAGATAGGCCTAGCAACCGCCGACTGAAGCGGTGCACTGGTGTCGTAACAGTTGGCTGCGTGTCGGGACTTGATGAACGGCTCCCAGTTGGGGTGTTGAGCATCGGCAGGCTTGCAACCCAGCGCCTCCACCCGTGTCGCGGTTCAACGTAAGCAGTGCACCGAGACGGCGAGTCCGAGAACCGACAGCGTGTGTTTTTATGCAGGAGCCAAGAGCAGGCGAGCAAAAGCAAAAGCACGTCGTCTTCTTCAGTCCCCCTTTTCACGAGGCTGTTGGCGCGCACATCGTCTTCGTTCTTTGTTTCAGGCGCGGCAATATATATATATATATATATATATATATAAATATTTTTACAGAATGTGTATATATCGGTGAGCTTTATTTATTTTGCGCATGGGAATGGGCAGGAATTTTTTCAGGGAAGGGGTTTGGGCGAAAAGGGGCTACCGCTTTATCTGAAGTGGAAGGCAGGCAGGCAAATGTGGTTGAGCGTCGTTTCCGGGTCTGTATCCCACGGCTGAACAAAAACAGCTATCATGCCGGCAAGGAACATGCAGCACGGTCTTTATAACCGAAAGCTATAAAAATGGTATTTTCGGTGCCTTTTTTACACTAAGTACTACAAGCGCAATTGCATGGTACCCATTAAACCATCGATTTGGAAACATTTTGTGTAGTGCAAAGCGTCAGGTATGCCACTGCTCGTTATCCATCGTAAAAGCTTGGTACTCCGTACATACACGTAAGTCGTTATGGGCACTTTGTGGATGCAGCGATGACGACGTTGAAGAATTACACCAGAATTACAGCAGAGGTCAAGCACAAAAACTTTCGAGATAATCTGTAGTCTTTACAATATATAACCTCCGTTATTCTAAACCTGCATACTAATTTATAAATCCACTCAATTTTCTGCTGAGCAATAAGTGAACAGGAACACGAACAAGGCTTTCTAAAGCGAAAGCTGTTATGAGATCACAACAGCAGACGCGCGCGCACCATAGTTGTATGCAACCGCCGGTGTCCATAACCACAATCGCATAAAATAAGAATAGTACAAAGCATTAGAGACATTAGGTGATATGAATTTCGCCCTGTGCGTGCCAGCTCGGTATTCTAGCACTGAGCCATGCCGATGCTCGGAGCTCCTTTTAAACTGGTGGGAAGGGAATCGCATTACAAAAGTAATAAAGCATTTTAGAACAACAAAGGGGCAACCAGGTGTATAATAATACGAGTTGCACAAGAAGTGGGTCATAGAAATCTCTGACCTTTGCAAAAGCTTGATCTTGTTTGTCTATAAGCTGCGGAGCATACTCACTCTGGAGGATCACGAAAGCTTGTGGCCGCCTAATTATTCCTTACCGCCCGCCACAGAACGAAAAATCATAGCATATTCACGGAGTGCATGATGATGAGTGGGGCGAAGCGTCCATGCGTCCGTGCATGTGCTCGTCTGAGCGTCCATATATGCTTCCATCCCTGCGTTTGTCCATGCGTCCGTTCATGCGTCCATCTATCCATGCGTCCACCCTCCATCCATTCATCCATGCGTCCGTCCATGTATCTGTCTATCTTTCTGTCCGTTCATCTAGTAAGCACTCCAAGTACCTCCATATCGCATCTTTTCATCGTATATTGACCATACTGGAGTACCGACCTCCATCGGACATTTCAAGGAGTAAATGAGAGGTAGCACTTGCGCACTTTCGTACAGCCCGCGCTTCGTGTCTACTTCCCACCTTTCACCGCCTATAGTTCATGGCTATATACTAGATCCCTATATTCGTGACACTGTGGCCCAACACTCGCTAAACCTTGCTAAAACCAAGGAGGTTACGCCCAGCGAGTTTAGCGGGGCAACCATTTCTGGTCAGATAGTGCTAAAAGTCCACCCTTCTGATACACCTTCCTTTTGTGAGGATAATATTCAGGTCAAGTTTATTGAAGATCAAGTGAACAATACTCGTCTCTGTAAGTTATTTCATCAGAAACAACTATCCTTTTATTCATGATTAACGTGCGTGGGGTTCCTCCTTAATTCAAAAGAATGCGCACGTGCTGCTCCTCTTGTCCGGCCGTAAAGGTGGCTACAACGACGGCTGGACTACTACTACTACTACTATTACTGCTCATACATCGTGGGCGCACAACCTACGGCATAGGCAGCTTCACCCCAAAAACAATTGCACAGAGTTCCTTACCCCGCTTTTTCAAAGAATGACAAAGGAAAACACAATGAATGCCTTCTTTCATTTATTGTACCTTCAGTAGCAACTCATTCGTTCATATTTTTTGCCAAAATAATTTACAAAAGTCAATATTTCTGTTAACATTCTTTTGGATAGTATAGCAATAAATAAATAAATATATATATATTTATATTATATATATATATATATATATATATATATATATATATATATATATATATATATATATATTCGTTTATGTTAAGCTGCCCGATTCTAGGCCAATTCTCTATGGTCGGTGTGAGCCACAAGTTTAAGATCTATATCTATGATGATTACTGTCGTAGTGGGTACCCTGCAAGTGTGTTTGTAGCAGCTACCCAAAGAGTGTTAAAAAAAAGGCTACTTTTTTATACCATTTTTCAGCTTTCGCTGAATACCACTTTTCCAGCTTTCGCTGTGACAGTGCTGCTTGTTCTATGCAGGCGTGCTGTTTTTTTTTCGTTTTGTAAAGAGTTTTCCTTTATTGTTGCAAAATTATATATTACTCAAGGTAATGCAATTCCATACCTGATATGAAGCCTGAATAGGGTCAGTTTGCAAAGCACTTCAAAGCACCGGTGTAGATCAGTGGCAGAGCTCTGGTCTACCGTGCAGAAGACTTGGTTCAATTCCCTTATTACTCTAGGTAATTTTTATTGTGTTTTTTCCATTTCACTTGACAGTAGTACATTTTTCTATTTCGCTAGACAGTAGTAGTTATTACCACGTGACCTTTCGTGGAAGTACTGTTTGTCTTAAGAAAACAATTCTGGATGCCTCCGAGAAGCTGTCATTCGAAGCACAAGCCAAGAAGACACTAAAGGCATTACGCATTGTCTAGCTAACAGCACCCTCAGGTTGGAGGTTATTGTAGCTGAAACAACCATTTTTACACGTTTCCTTTCTGCCCAGGTCATTTATTTATTATTTCGCTACTCAGTTGTGTCTCGATTTTTTTCTTTCGCATAAAATCATGAGACTTCACTCATAACCAACGAAGTGAACAGCCATTAATAAAAATTTGTGATTCGAGCTGTTTAATGCTATCATGTCGAATAATTGGATCAAAAGTCTGCGATAACAAAGTTTCTGATAGGGTTGTTATAACGCCAAAACATGGTTACACATCAAAAGAAAGACTGGCTTCTTTACATACCATTTACACCTGATTAGGTATACTTCCAGTTCCGTGTGACGAATTACACATGAATATCTCGGACGTAGTGTGAAGGGAAGCATGACTTTTTTATAGTATTAGCTTTTAGTTTAATGTAAAAGAAAGGTCAGTATTCTCGCTCTTGATACTATTAGCCATATTCTATGGGGAAAAACGCTCACCAAAAAATATTTCACGAGGTGGTTACAGAATACGCGTGCCTTCAATCCAAAAGCAAACGGCCGTAAACTCCGTGGTATCAACAACCTTTCTTTTTAATGCATGAAAGTAATAGATTCAAATATCGTCATATATTCAATTACAATTTGTCGTTTAGACATTATGCTTGAATGCACACATTTGTAGAACAGTATTTCACACAGTCCAACACATCTTTGAAGTCCGGTGAAAACACACAAGCGTCCCAAAGTCCAAGCCACCCCCGAACAGGGCCGGACGTCTCGAACAACACTACGCACATTGATTTGTTTTTCTCCAAAAAGATATATTTGTAGAGCAATAGGGCTCAGCATGCCTGTAAAGCATGAGGCGCAACTCCATAATGAATAAATAGCCAATAACAATATAAAATCATGTGGCACTGTGTAATTGATGCTTCTTTAAACACCCTACTAAAGCATAATAGTGCCTTGAATAGTATATAGAGTAGGAAGGTGCATGGTCGAAAAGGAAAATGTGCGTCGCGAAAAGAGCTGTGATGGTGAAGAGGAAGGGAGAATAGGGCATAGCCTAGAAGCACTGATAAAGAGAGAAATGGAAAATCGGGCAGAACAATTTCGAAGCACGCGTTGGGGTGTAGAGAGTAGTGGCGACCAGTGAATGTCAATTGAGTAGGCAAATTTTCAGTGTAAATTCGAGGAAGTAATGTGGTAAGCTAGGAAGCTCATTTAATATTTCTCCTTTTACATTTGTTTCCTACATTGAAAATCATTGAAGCCCATATGCGTAGATTCAGGGTCACTTTAAACAACCCCACGGAAGGTCGAAATTGCAGAAGTTCCTCACTTTGGCGTCTCTCAAATTCATAATGTGATTTCGTGAGGTTAAACCACAACAATACTTTTTTGCTGATTTCCGTTTTTTAATGATACGAATAGAGCATGCACCTGATCTGCTGGGGCGTTTTTCGAGCTCAACTTTTACGAAGCGCATTGTATAGTGACCACTGCCCGTTCAGAAACGCAGCTATCTATGGAGTGACGCTACTTCGAGTGAGCATACCTTGTACGCCCTCAACAACTTCGTATTCTACTTGAGCGGCGCTGAAGCTGTCCGCGACCTGACTGATACTGACCGAATCCAAACAAGTGAGATTCAATCTGCGCCTTCAGGTGCAGGTGTGCCGTGTTTACAGTTCACAACATTTCGTGGTACATATTTATGAGTTCATTATTATTGCTTTCTTCTAACTCTGCAGCAGGAAGGAGGAAAAATTGTGAACCTCGGATTCACTGTCTACCAGGGAGTTCAGGTATATTCGATACGTCATACTGGTGCACATTCGTGCTCGTTCTTCAGCATGGTTCACGATTAGGAAAGAATTGTACACATTATTGGGGATTGGCGACAAGCAGATGAATAGGATTTATTATATTTCTCTACTATTACCATTTAAAATTACTTATCTCAATTATTCTATCATTTTCCACCTGGGGCTTTTGTAAATTCATACTACCAAAAACGCACTAGCATTTCAATAAAGCACTTGTTATGTAATATGCCTCATTTAGCGGTCACTATTCGAAGCAAAGGACAAACATTTGTAGAGACAAACTACATTTTAAACGTAGATGAATATAAGGCCCCTCGACAAAGAGATAATACGGCTGCCGTCGGTGTCATGTGAGGTACCGAAAAGATCATGGGACGTACATCACCCGGATAACTAGCGCACAGAGGCTGCCATCATTATTTTCTTCTCCTATATAGATGCTGCGTCATGCGCTTTGTTTATTAGTAATAATGTCGGTTATATAGTATTTGTTATAAAAAATAGCCTGCATAAAAACGGCTCCGTGACAATATGAAAATTTTTTCACCATATGAATTCAATTTGAATAGTGCAGAATGGGAGCTGAAATGATCGAACTATAAGGTAAATATCGAATAGAAAATATTTTGTCAAGATATAAAGCAACGAAAAACTGAGATACGCTCTTAACGCGTTGAGTGACTGCCACAAAAGCACTCTACCTTGTCATGCTAAAATACAAACAGCAACACCTGGCCCTGTTTCAGGCTCTCTCGCTGGCAAGTCACGGTGCTCATGCCAGTGAAAAAAAATAGACACACTCTATTAAAGCTTTGCGTGCCACAAGATTTTATTTCTAGGGAGTACTGTCATAATTTTATTTGAGCTAAATACTTTACATTGATTTTCATTTTTTCGCAGATGATCGAGAAATGTATCACCACTGTTTTCACACCCCAAGGTGGTACACCTGAAGGAAGATTATCCATTACTAGATTTTGGTGCAGAAGAAGTTTTTAAAAGGGGCTCGAAGTCTTCAATAATACGTATGTTAGGTGGAAGTCGAGAATACACAATGGGTATCTAAAATGAGTCTCCTTTTGACATGTCTGAATTTCCTAAACCCGTGTAAATAATAAATTTATGCGCAAGTCCAAATGAAATGTATGTTCGACATTTCAGACGAGAATTCGAATATTCTGTTTTAATATGCTCCCGGCCCTTGTTGGAGTTTTGCATTGCCATCATCATCATCATCATCATCATCATCATCATTTCTTGATCACTGTGCCACGCCTCTCGCACAGCTGATGCTAGCTCGAGCTACGTGAGGATAAGAACAAGCTACCACACTGAACGTATCGGACGTGGACAGCCACCACGGCTCCGCTTTAGGCGTGGATTAAAGTGGCGAGATCGGCATGGCGCCGTCGGCCGCCTTCGACGCCATCTGACGTCTCTCTAATGTCGCCGCTAAAGCCGTGACCCGTCACATGTTAAACTGGCGTTTTAAGATGAATGTTTGGATTTAATTTTTTATATCAGAGCTCTTCCAAGTTTTATGCTTCTCTGAACCCATATATGCCCAGTATCATAAATGAAGGACGCCGAATCTTTTCAATGTAACTAGGGTTTGTTTTATGTAAAAAAATGTAGCACTACCTAAGCGTTTATGATGATCTATCCTCGTCGCATGCAAGTCTACGTGATCGCTGGGCTGCAAATAGCCGCGTGATTGCAGTCACAAAATGACCATTTCGCTTGCTGAGCGCCATACACCAAAAATATAAGTAATATAGAGTGAACCGTTTCTTGATGCTGCTGATATTTTTGTCGATTGTTCGTCAGTAATTGGCTGTGCAAGAACTTTCGTACGACAGTAATAGGCGCAAATTTGTTTTGTTCGCAGTGCGTCAAAATGGGTGGATGGCTCCAAAACCATTGTTCTAAAGAGTTTTTTAAATAAAAGTCTTATTATATTTTCTGAGGTCGTAGAAGCAACTTTTTAGGGAAATGAATTATTTTTTTTTATTTTTCCAAGTTTCGGCATATATATGTCAAGGAATTAAGTGTTTATGTATTTAGCATACGTTAGTAACTCTGGCTGGAACATAGGGCAACGTCGACGTACAGAAAAGCAAGGGTACAGCTTGAGTACGTGATACAGCTAAACTGTACAGAGTGGATACAAGTTGACAGCGACATGATATTATTTAAAACATTGATGGCGTGAAAATTCACTCACTCAATATTAGATCACATCGAATATATGCTACTTCGCACGCGCAGTAAATTGCTTTTTTTTTCTGACAAGTATCCTTGACCACCGACAATACCTGCACATGCATTTTCTGTTGATTATTCCTTTTCCTGTGTACGCCACCGACGACATTATGTGGCTATTAAAAATTACGGGCCGTTTGGTAAATTTAGATTAGAATCTTAGTGCTCGGGTGCCTTCCTTAAAATATAGATAGCTTAACCAATTTAGAGCCAGAATTCGTAGAAAACTTTAGTTCCGAATCCTTCCAAAGATTAAGTTTTCCAGCTATAGTTGTTCATCCTTTTTTTTTACTTCACTGCACTAGCTGCTGCCACCCATCTGCCAAACATGACCTACGAGCGCGAGCGGTACTTAGAAATGTGGCAGCTTGGGCTAGTTGGTATGGCATGACGATAGTTATAGCGCGAGAACTAACTTTCGTGTCCTTCTTGTCTCTGTGTCGTCGTTTAGTTCTCGCGCTATAACTATCGTCAGGCGAGCGGTACCTCTGGGTCTGATCTTGCGAGGTGTGCCTCCTTTGGACCACAGTATTGGAGAAGCTGCTCCCATTTTTAGATACACCTACACACTTCCTGCTTGTTGATGTTTTTAGGCAAAGAAAACAGAAAGACCCATGTCTAGCTAAAAAGTGGAGCAGTTTCAGAAAAGGCAAGCAGCTTGTAATAGTACGCACTTATTAACACTCTCTGAAGAAAGCAAAATGTACATTGAGCCTGGCTTGTGATAACTAAACTTGTCACATACTTTGTGTTTTAAGTTTTTCATTTTGTATAATTGCATGGGGTTCCCGTATTCTTTGCTGTGTTGCAGTTTGCTTATAACGTTTTTTTGTTAGATCCTCGTTTTTCGCAACTGTAGATTTATGAATTTGTTGTTTTAAACATGTTTTTTTTATTTCGTAACAATCGCCACGTCATCATTTTGTGCCATTTTTTCCTTTTGTTTACGTTTACCTTAAATGTGCCTTTGCCGTATTTAGTAAAGCACTTAGCCCAACTGATCGTAACGCCAACCGCCGGTGAGCTGGTATCACTTGGGTCATTTGATTTCCTATTCGTTCATCTGTCTGTATTTGTTCTGCCTTTACAGTAAAGAAATGGAATGATTCTCATAGCTCAGTCGCGTACGTTCTTTGTCCTATTGTCTGCGCTGTATCGCCATAAAGAGCCCTTGCATACAATTTTGGAGCTATGCAAGTGTTTGATGTTACCAATTAGGGTTGCACGGCGGCTCGTTGGTTATTCAAGTTGTTCGAGGTATAGCGCATCCAGGACGGGACAGAGAAGAAGACACAGAACACATTTGCACCGTGTAAGTGTTCTGTGTCTTCTTCTTTGATGTTGCTTCAAACAAAAAGAAAACACTATCAAGTTTTAGGGTTGGCATGGACTCAAGTAACAGATGTAATATTGCTAGGCAGACGCTTACATTCTGACTAGGGGGCACACCGCATGAAATATACAATGACTAGGTGGTTTAAAGCTGCATTCATAATTAATCGCGTACCGTAACAGACACAACATCAACAAACTGTGAAGCTGTATATGTGCACGCAGCACGTTACACAAGCGGATGGTGTACTTCGCAACTGTGGCTGAACGAAGAGCTCTAGGAGAGTTTCCAATGATAAGTCACGTGCTCAGGCGCCCCTTGCATTGCACCAAAATGAAAGCGGGCTGAGAACGGCAGCTGATCATGTATTAGCGTGATCCTCATAGATGCCAATCCTGTTCATACTATTTATGTCGAAGAAAAAAAGCAACATCACAAGTGAATGCATTCTGAGAACTTTTTTTTATATTACTACGCCAGCACTTGACTTGCCTTAAAGAACGGAAACTTGATCTATTTGGTTCTGATTCACGGTCTTGTTTAATGAGCACGAAGACTTTAGTAACAATAAACGGAAAAACAGGAGCGCTAGCTCGACTGAAAAAATAACTTAATCGTGAGAAAGCCTATCCTTGCGCAATACCTATCTACGCCCGCCGCTAGCCAGCGCTAAAACAGGACAAAAATGTACTCTCTCTTCAAGTATTTCCTCTGATTTAGCAGTGTGACGTTTTTAGAAATTATAAGCAAGAATGGGTAAATTGTGCAGGACTTTATGGTCTTTGGAAACGTGACACTTCAAGTAACGAAACCTTGCTATGCAAACGTCAGTACATGATTCTGGACTGGTAACCTATCATTGGCCGTATCTATCAAGTAAGAGACCCTGCACGAAGATAGGAGATATAGTTGAAGGGGGAGTTCACCTCTCATCATCATCATCATCATCAGCCTGACTACGTCCACTGCAGGACAAAGACCTCTCCCATGTTCCGCCAGTTAACCCAGTCCTGTACTTGCTGCTGCCAATTTATATGCGCAAACTTCTTAATCTCATCTGCCCACCTAACCTTTTGTCTCCCCCTAACCCGCTTGCCTTCTCTGGGAATCCAGTTAGTTACCCTTAACGACCAGCGGTTATACTGTCTACGCGCTACATGCCCGGCCCATGTCCATTTCTTCTTCTATATTTCAGCTATCATATCCTTAACCACCGTTTGTTCCCTAATCCACTCTGCTCTCTTCTTGTCTCTTAAGGTTACACCTACCATTTTTCTTTCCATTGCTCGCTGCGTCGTCCTCAATTTAAGCTGTACCCTCTTTGTAAATCTCCAGGTTTCTGCTCCGTAGCTAAGTACCGGCAAGATACAGCTGTTATACACCTTCCTCTTGAGGGATAGTGGCAATCTACTTGTCATAATTTGAGAGTGCTTGCCAAATGTGCTCCACCCCACTCTTATTCTTCTAGTTGCTTCAATCTCGTGGTTCGTCTTCGTGGTTATTACCTGCCCTAAGTAGACATAGCCTTTTACAACCTGAAGTGCACTATTACCTTTCTCGAAGCACTGCTCTTTTCCGAGGTTGTTGTACATTACTTTCGTTTTCTGCAGATTCATTTTAAGACCCACCTTTCTGCTCTCCTTGTCTAACTCCGTAATCATGAGTTGCAATTCGTCCCCTGAGTTACTGAGCAATGCATTGTCATCGGCGAAGCGCAGGTTACTAAGACACTCTCCATTAACTCTTATCCCTAAGTGTTCGCATTCTAGGCTTCTGAAAACCTCCTGTAAGCACGTGGTAAATAGCATTGGGGAGATTGTGTCCCCCTGCATTACACCCTTCTTGATTGGTATTCTGTTGCTTTCTTTACGAAGCACTATGATAGCAGTTGATCCCCTGTAGATTTCTTCGAGGATGTTTATACTTCATCAACGCCCTGATTCTGCAGTGTCTGCATGACGGCTGATATTTCTTTTGAATCAAACGCCTTCTCGTAATCTATGAAGGCTAAGTATAGTGGTTGGTTATATTCTGATCATTTCTCTATTACCTGATAGATAGTATGGATGTGGTCGATTGTTGAGTAGCCTGTTCGAAGTCCTGCTCGTTCCTTTTGGTAGATTGAATTGTAATGTTTTCTTTACTCTGTTAGCAATTATCTTTGTAAGTAGCTTGTATACTACAGAGAGCAAGCTAATCGGCCTGTACTTCTTCAAGTCCTCGTCATTTCCTTTCTTGTGTATTAGGATGATGTTAGCGTTCTTCCAAGACTCTGGTATTCTTCTTTTCAGGAGACACCTCGTAAACTGGGTGGCTAGTTTTTCTAACACAATCTGTCCTCCATATTTCAGCAGATCTGATGTTACCTGATCCTCATCAGCAGCTTTGCCTCTTTGCATGCTCTCCAAAGCTTTTCTGACTTCTTTTATCAATACTGGTGGGGTGTCATCTGGGTTACTGCTAGTTCTTTTGGTATTAAAGTCGTAGTTGTCCCGGCTACTGTACAGATCTCTGTAAAACTGCTGCGCTATATAAACTATCCTATCCATATTGGTAGTTATTTTGCCTTCTTTGTCCCTTAGTTCATACATCCAATTTTGCCTATCCCAAGTTTTCTCTTCACTGCTTGGACGCTTCCTCCGTTTTTCAGAGCGTGTTCATTTCTCTCCAAGTTATACCTTCTTACGTCGGATACCTTACGCCTATTGATCAACTTCGAAAGCTCTGCGAGTTCTATTTTATCTGTTGTACTTGAAACTTTCATGATTTGACGCTTCCTAATGAGATTCTTCGTTTCCTGGGTAAGCTTGGCAGTGTCCTGTCTAACTACCCTTCCTCCAACTTCCACTGCACACTCCGTAATGATACTCGTCAGATTATCATTCATTGTATCTATGCTTACGTTGGTTTCCTCACTAAGAGCCGAGTACCTGTTTTGAATCGAGACTCTGAATTCCTGTACTTTCCCTCTCAGTGCTAGCTCATTGATTGGCTTCTTGCGTATCAGTTTCTGTCGTTCCTTTCTCAAGTCTAAGCTAATTCGAGACCATACCATTCTATGGTCTCTGCATCGTAGCTTGCCAACCACTTCCACATCCTGCACGATGCCTGGGTGTGCACTCATTATAAAGTCTATTTCGTCCTTATTTTCGCCATTAGCGCTCCTCCATTGCCACTTGCGGTTTCCTCGTTTTCGGTAGAAGGTATTCAAAATCCGTAAATTATTGCGTTCTGCGAATTCTACTGGTAGCTCTCCTCTGGCGTTTCTAGTACCGATGCCATAATCTCCTAAGGCCTGGTCTCCAGCCTGCTTCTTCCCTACCTTTGCATTATAGTCTCCCTTCAGTATTGTATACTGTGTTTTTACCTTTCTCATTGCTGATTCCACGTCTTCATAGAAGCTTTCAACTGAAGCGTCATCATGGCTGGAAGTAGGCGCGTAAGCCTGTACCACCTTCATCTTATATCTCTTATTCAGTTTAAATACCATACCTACCACCCTTTCATTAATGCTATGGTATTTCTATATGTTGCCAGCTATGTTTCTGTGAATTAGGTACCCCACTCCCAGTTCTATTCTGGCAGCGAAGCCGCGATAGCAAAGGATGTGCCCATTATGTAGCACCGTATAGGCCTCATCTGTCCTCCTAACCTCACTGAGCACTATTATATCGTCACGTAAGAATGAGGGTAGCCCGAAGACAGGAGGCCGGGATGCTCGTAGAATTAGAAGAGAATCCGTTTATTTGGCGGACTTGCGCCCACTAAAGAAAAGTATATACATCGACTTAGCGGGTGGCGAACAGCGTGTTTGACGGCCGTCGGGAAACAGAATGCCCCACTGGATTGCAAGGCGCGTTCACCATCCGAGATACAGTTGTCGTAGCAGCTGGGTCTATCTCGTAATCAACGAATGGTCGACGTGTCGGCCGCGATCTTCGCAGATGAATCGCGGTGCATCCTGGAACGCAATAAGGCCACGTGCCGGCAGTATCGGCATGCGCCACACTATCCGCAATACGCTTCGCGGCATTGCTCCCCTCCTCAACGTAAGCATCGACCCGATGCTTTGTTTAAAATAAAACAAAAACAAAGGACAGCCTGTGCGAAGGTAAATCGCAAATAAGCGCAAATCACGTGCACATAAACAAAACAAGATATGCAAACAGGGAGCGTCCTTTAGCGCGCATGATAGGGCTTCAAACGAGTGACGTGTATCATTTCTTGTCGTGCGCGGCGTCTTTGGGATGAGCTTGCCCCATCAGGGACCACTTCATAGTCCACTTCGCCCACTTGACGGATGACTTTGTATGGGCCGAATTAACGGCACATGAGTTTTTCGCTTATTCCATGGCGGTGAACGGGCGTCCAAACCCATACTCTGTCACCTGGCCTGTAGGTTAAATCGCGTCTCCGCAGGTTGTAGCGTCTTGCGTCGTTTTGCTGTTAGTCTTTTATGCGCAGACGCGCAAGGTGCCGGGATTTTTCTGCGCGCTGAAGGTAAGCGGCCACGCCTAGGTTGTTTTCATCGTTAACATTAGGCAGCATGGCGTCCAGGGTAGTAACGGCATCCCTCCCATGAACGAGATTAATTAGTGTTATTTTAGTGGTCTCCTGCACCGCTGTGTTGAAGGCGAAGACCACGTAAGGCAGAATTAGGTCCCAGGTCTTGTGTTCTGTGTCCACGTACATGGCGAGCATATCGGCAAATGGTCTTGTTCAAGCGTTCCGTGAGACCGTTTGTCTGCGGATGGTGCGAAGTTGTTCTTCGGCGGTCTGTATGATGAAAATGTAAGATTGCCTGAGTAAGATCAGCCGTAAACGCCGTTCCCCTGTCTGTTATTAGTACCTCAGGTGCGCCATGCCGGAGGAGAATGAATTCGACAAACAAATTGACCACTTCTACAGCTGTGCCGTTCGGAAGGGCCTTAGCTTCAGCGTATCGAGTGAGGTAATCAGTGGCCACTATGATCCACTTGTTACCGGATGTTGACGTGGAGAAAGGTCCAAGCAGGTCCATACCAATCTGTTGGAATGGTGTCGACGGGGGTTCAGTTTGCTTGAGCAATCCAGCTGGTTTTGTTGGAGGTCTCTTCCGGCGCTGACATTCACGGCAACTCTTGACGTACCGCGCAACATCTGAGGAGAGGCGGGGCCAGTAGTATTGCTCTTGAATTTCGTGAAGTGTGCGTGTAAAATCGAGGTGGCCGGCAGTGGGTTCGTAAAGTAACGCTTGTAAAATATCTTCTCTGAGGCTGCTTGGGAGGACAAGAAGGTAAGCTACCTTATTTGGTACGAAGTTCTTTTTCACGACCACCCCGTTTTGCACACAGAAGGAGTGTAACCAACGCTTGAACAGTGCAGGTGGTATGGAGGCCTTTCCTTCGATGTAGTTGATCAACTGTTGTAGGATCGGGTCTGAGCGCTGCTGTAATGCAAAAGTGCTGCTGCTGATAGGCCCAAGAAAGTCATCGTCGTCTTCATGGCTTGGTGGTGCGCCGACAGGGGCTCTTGAGAGGCAGTCTGCGTCGGAGTGCTTACGATCAGATGTGTAGACCACCTTCACGTCAAACCCCTGAAGCCGTAGGCTCCATCGAGCGAGGCGGCCAGAAGGGTCTTTCAAACTGGCCAACCAGCACAACCCATGATGGTCCGTTACAACCTTAGAGGGTCTGCCATACAAGTATGGGTGGAATTTCGAGGTGGCCCATTCTATCGCAATACACTCCTTCTCAGACGTGGAATAGTTCACTTCTGCTTTGACAGTGAGCGGCTTGCATACGCGATGACGCGCTCGAAGCCCTTGTGCTTCTGAGCGATAATGGCACCTAAGCCGATGCTGCTGGCGTCTGTATGTATCTCAGTTTCGGCATTTTCATCAAAGTGACCCAGCACCGGCGGTGACTGTAAACGTTGTTGAAGTTCTTTGAATGCCTCACGTTGCGCAGCTTTCCATTTGAAAGGAACGTCCGACTTGGTGAGCTGTGTCAAATGGTCAGCAATGTGTGAGAAGTTCTTGACGAACCGCCGGTAATAGGCGCGTGAGTCCTAAGAATCGGCGCACTGCTCTCTTATCTTGCGGCTGAGGAAACTGTGCGATAGCGGCTGTCTTCTCGGGATCTGGTCTTACGCCATCTTTGCTTATAATATGGCCAAAGAACTGTAGTTCTTCATAGGCGAAATGGTATTTTTCTTGCTTCAGTGTCAGCCCTGCTGACTTAATTACGTCTAGTAACGTCTGGAGCCTTTTCAGGTGGTCGCTAAAGTTGGCGGCGAAGATAACCTTATCGTCCAGGTATACAAGACATATTTCCCACTTGAGGCCGGCCAGTACTGTGTCCATTAGACTCTGGAAAGTTGCTGGAGCGGAACAAAGTCCACATGGCATCACTTTGAACTCATACAATCCATACGTGGTGATGAAGGTGGTCTTTTCTCGGTCTCTTTCATCAACCTGAATTTGCCAATACCCTGTCTTCAGATCAATAGACGAGAAGTACCTTGCATCATTAAGACGATCTAGGGTATCATCGATCCTTGGTGAAGGGTACACGTCCTTCTTTGTTACACTATTCAACCGTCAGTTATCGATGTAAAACCGGAGACTTCCATCTTTCTTTTTTGACAAGGACGACTGGTGCTGCCCATGCGCTTTTCGATGACTGAATTACATCGTCGTGTAACATTTCCTCAACTTGCTTTCGGATGGCCTGGCGTTCACGTGCCGACACACGATAAGGGCTTTGATGGAGAGGGTGAATGTCTTCTTGTGTTATGATTCGATGCTTTGCGAGAGAAGTTGGTCGGACCTGTGAGGAAGTGGCGAAACAGTCGTCATAACGTCGAAGAAGGTTCTGGAGCAGTTGCTGCTTGCATTGAGGCAAGGAAGGGTTAATGTCGAATGACAGCTGCGAGTTGTGGGTCTGTGGGGTGATGGTCGCTGGATTCGAAAGGGCGAGGGTGTCACCGATTTCCGCAATTTTATCGAGAAAGGCAATGGTCTTGCCTTTGGCTAGGTGACGGTGTTCTTGACTGAAATTTGTTAGCAGCACTGGGCCCTGTCCATTCCGGAAGTCCGCAATGCCTCTTGCGATTGCGATATGACGGCCAAGCAAAAGCTGTATGTTACGTTCGACGACGCCATGGTCATTTTCGGTAGTACCAGTGGTTACGGTGATTAGGGTGGTTGATCGGGTTGGGACGCTCACGTCATTCTCGATGACACGGAGGGCTGCGTGAATACGTGGTGCTGAGTATGAATTTATGGCTTCATCCAAGGAAAGTTCGATGGATCTGGACGCCAGGTCGATAACCGCGTGATGTTGAGTCAAAAAGTCCATGCCCAGAATGACGTCACGGGAGCACTGTGGGAGCACCAAGCAAGTCGCAAGGTATGTGTGACCATCGAATGTCACCCTTGCAGTACATCGCCCCGATCAAGTGAGGAGCTGGCCTCCCGCTGTGCGGATCTGCGGGCCGTCCCAAGCCGTCTTAACGTTCTTCAGTTGTGCTGTCAATGGCCCACTGATGACCGTGTAGTCAGCCCCTGTGTCAACAAAGGCAGTTAGCGGGTGGCCATCGATAGATACTTCAAAATCGGTGACACGTGGGCTGGAGTTGCGTGTTGGGTTTGGGTTCGGGTCACAGCTTCGTCTTGTTGCTTCACTTTGCTTCGTCTCAGGGCTTCGGTTGTTGTGCGTTGTCCGCGTCGTAGATGATGTGCCGTCATATATGGTCGTCGGTGGAGAGTCTTCAGCTTTTCCTCTTGAAGCAACCTCACCTCCAAAGGTTGCTTGTTTTAGTTTCCTCTACGGGGGCTTGGGGACCTTCTTCGTTCGTTGTTGCTGCCGTTCGGTGACGTAAAGCGTGGGGATGGCGGTGATGGAGAACGGCTGGACAAGTACTCTGTATGGCACAAGTAGTCTTCTACTGCCGGAGGTTGTTGTCCAGGGTCTGGCCGTGGTGCTCGAGAAGAGAAGCCATGCAGTCCCATCCGCAGGGGCAGTGTCGAAGAATGTGGCCGGCTTCACCGCAGTGAAAGCATATTGACGGTCGTCGGGAGTTCTCCAGGTGTCGCATTTTCTCGGGCTCCGGAGTCTCTCGTATGTAAGTTCGGCGGGGAAGGGTGGACGGCTACTTGGGGCTGCAGCGTACCGTCGAAGACTGTGCTCGTTTCGTCGGGTTGGCCTAGTGTTTACTGCAGCGGTTTAAGTCATTGCTTCGGCCTCTGTTCCAGTCGTCGCTGATGAAGTGCCAAGCGCCTGCTGGACTTCATCACGCACTATGTCCAAGAGAGATGCTGCTTGGAAGGACAGGGGGGTAGAAAGTAGCAATCGACTAGTTCTTCTTTAACCACTTCTCGAATAGCTTCCCGCAGATTGTTGGTGGTTAGCCCACCTCAGATCGGTTCCAAGTAGAGCGAGCTGAGCTGCAACGGGCTGTTGTAGTGCGGAGTCCGGGCATCCAGGGTCCTTTCTATGGTGTGCGCTTTTTCAGTAAATTCGGCGACTGTTTTAGGAGGGTTCCTTATGAGGCCGGCGAAAAGCGTCTCCTTCACCCCTCCCATTTGGTATCCGACCTTTTTGTCTTCGGGTCATGTCTTGGTCCGCTCGCCGAAAAAGACGGTTCATTTCTTCTACGTACACGTTTAGGGTCTGATTGGGCTGTTGGGTCCTCGATTCTAGCAGTAGCTGGGCCCTTTCTTTTCGAATGATGCTGGTGAAGGTCCTGAGCAATTCATTCTTCAGAAATTACCAGGTGGTCAGTGTCGTCTCATGGTTTTCATACCACGTTTTGGCGGGGCCGTCCAGGGAAAAGTAAACGTATTGCAGCTTCATTTCTTCATCCCACCTCTTTATGGTAGCCACGCGCTCGAATCAGTCGAGCCATTCTTCTGGGTCTTCAGCGGCATAACCATGGAAAGTTGGAGGCACCCGCGGCTGCTGCAGGAAGACAGGGGTGGGTGATTGCGGGATGCTCATGGTGGCTGTGGAAGCGTCGTTTTGTGGTCGCGTGAGGACCGGTAGCAGTCCCAGCTCAGGTGGCAGGCTTCGGAGGCAGCGGCTGCTTCGAATATCCATGTTTTCAGCGTCCTCGTTCTCTGCAGTGGCTGTTTTAAAGTCGTTCTTGTGCATACCCCGCATCTCCACCAGATGTCACGTAAGGGTAAGGGTAGCCCGAAGACAGAAAACCGGGAGGCTCGTAGAAATAGAAGGGAATCCGTTTATTTGGCGGAACCGCGCCCATAAAAAGAAAGTATAGACATCGGCTTGGCGGGTGGCGAACAGCGTGTTCGATGGCCGTCGGGGAACAGAATGCCCCACTGGATTGCAAGACGCGTTCACCGTCCGAGATACAGTCGTCGTAGCATCTGGGGCTATCTCGTAATCAACGAATGGTTGACGTGCGGGCCGCAATCTTCGCAGATGAATCGCGGTGCATCCTGGACCAAAATAAGCCCACGTGCCCACGCTCTCGGCATGCGCAACACTATCCGATACGCTTTGCGGCAATATCTCATTTAACACCCTCTAGCTTCTCGAATAGTACAGCTAGACTTCCCTTACTAGATAAGGTTCTAGCGTTAAACCTTGCCAAGTTCAGGTTTCAATTGCGGCCTGTCCGGATCCAGAGATTCTTAGCACCCTCTGCTGCGTTGCAGATCTGACCGCCGCCGTGGTCAGTTGCTTCGCAGCTGCTGGGGACTGAGGGCCGTGAGTTATTTGACGTATGCATGTGGGAGGTAGTGGCCAGATACTGCACCAAGGTGACCAATCCTTCTCTAGTGAGGGAGTGCGTTCCCGGCGGGGTTTACCGGTGAGGCCGCACCCCAGGCCTCGTAATGCAGTTCCATCACCATGCGGATTTTTTTATGTGTTCGGGAACTGCGCGCCACCGGGATTTGAATCACGGACCATTTGCATGCGAGGCGGATGCTCTAACCACTATGCCATCACTGCTTACCACTAAGTATCAACTATGTTTGCTATGAGAAACGCTGTGCATACGCGAGTAATACGAAGGGGTCGGGTTTGAGTTTGTCATTTATTTAGCATCGTTGTCATCATCATTGTTATCAACCTAATTACACCCACTTTAAAACAAAAGCCTCTCTCATATTCCGCCAATCAACAGGGTCCCGTCTTTTCTGCTCTCACGTTATACCTGCAAAATTATGTCACCTGCCCACCTTTATGAATTATGAGGTACATAATTTCCTCATGTCCTCGGTCGCTCAAACAATCTCTCACAATCACTATGCATTCATCTGTAGAGAGAGAAATAAGCAAAAAGGAGAGACAGGCAGGTTAAAAATATTGATTGTTGGCCTAGTTGGTACTTGCTTAGTTGGTACTTGCTTAATTGCCATTTGTTCTTGTCGTTTAGTGCTTCTTTACTTTGTATGTGTGTTATTTGCGGCAAAAGCATGTCAGTAGGCAGGTTGATCTAGAAAAACTGGTAAGCTTCCCTGTACAGGGGTGGCAAATAAGAGTCGCAAAGAGGCTAGAGATAGAGAGAGAGAAAAGAAATTAGGAAAAACATACACAAGCACACATATGCAGGGCGTTATCATCACAGTCGTTTGGAGAGACTGGTTGGACGCAGGAAGCACAGGAGCGTCTCGACAGCCTTCTGCGAAGTGAAGTCGTGTTGTTAGCGCAGGATTCTTTCTTCCGAAAGAGTCGGGTTATCCAGTTGTTCTAGTTATCGCGGAATGACTGTCTCTGTGAGCAGTACTGTGGGCATTCGCACAGAATATACCAAGCTGTTTTGCCACTTCCGCAATGGTCAATGGTTCCGCAATGGCGAACGCATTGGTAAATCCGATACTCAATCATAACCTGAACAGCATAGTAGCGTGTCGTTGGCCAAGTCCAGAAGGAATTTGAGGTCTGAGAGTAGGTTCTAAGGTACATAATCGTGCATGCGGGAAATTTGGTTCATTTCGTTGCGGCGTGGTGCGCTTGTGAGCAAGCATTCGGAGTTTCCGTGCAGCGTCAGTTCTGGAGAGCGGAAATCTGGAATGATTGGCAATGAACGGGCCGATCGAGATGCCCGTTCTGGCCATACTGAAAGCATTCAAATATCATTGATACCAATATCATGATCAAATATCATGATCCACGACGAATCTAAATAAACTGAAGTCGCTAATAAAAACAAGGTTAGGTTTATATTTGCTCATCGAAAGAGGAAAAAAAGGGCTGCTGCAGAGTCATCACATGATCACCAGAGCACTTCAATGCGTACACTTTTTCACAACTCACATGGGAACTCATCAGCCTGTAAAGTGTGCAGCAATGCAACAGATAAGTTTCCGTAAAACGTCGATAACTGAACCAAAGGTTAAAAAAGGTGAAAAGAAGGTGAAAAAAGGTGAAAGGTTAAAAAAGGTGAGCAGTGGGAGGGCAGTTTCAGCTGCAGGCTTTTGAGGATCTTGCCGAAGGCCTCACTGATGCATTACATGTTCCAGGAAGGTGAGCTTTTTGTGCACTAAGTTCCACAATACTAGCCCGACGGTTAGTCCATATTCCTTGATACCCTTAAGACTGTCTGAAGTTGGCTACCACCATTGCATTTCGCCTTAACAAAATTTACATTTCGATTTCTCTCAGCGAAGGCAGTCTTCCAGCAGCTGTCTTCAAATTGATCGACTGGATTAGAAACACCTCCCGTTCCACAAATGGTACATGGAGACACCTATCCGTTGAGCGAGGTACATAGCCTACTCCATCATTTTGTTCACACGGGTGTGATCAACGTATAGTCACAAGTAATCATCCGTATTGGATGTGGTGCATTTTAGGGATCCGGATGATAATACCCTGTCGTATACTGTCACCACCGCATTGCGTAACGCAGGCTAAGCACCGTATAGCCTAGCCATCTGTAACATACTTTGCGTGCTCTCGGGCCTAAGAAAAATACTATTTTGACGGGCGAAGCTCGCCTTAGCCTAACGTTGTCGCGCGTAACTGGTGTGACGTACAAACAGACAGACAGATGGACGGACAGATGAATGCACAGATGGACGGATGGTTGGACGGATGGACACACAGAAAAAGAGAGAGGCAGAAAAGAGGAGAAGTTTTTGATTGTGATAGTTTATCGCCTCTTCCACCATATGACAGGAAACACACTTTATTAAACTTTTTTGTGGCACTTCACCTCCTATATTGCTGTCGACGATCAGTATACACATTTCAAGAAGCCAACGCGTACCATACATTCCGAGTCTCTGAATAAGGTGAAGAGTGGGCGCTTGTCCGGAACTCCAATGCTTTGTATGTAACTGTGCTTCATTGCGGCCACATGTCAGATCACAAATGGTGCCTACTTACCGAGGGGGTGACTGCACACGCTGTTATTCTTCGAAACATGATGTCTTCTCAACAACCAATGCTTGTGTTCGTCCATCATGTATATCGGTCACCGTTATTCATAATGTTTAGCTGGTCCCGGGGCCTCTTTGTTACTGCGTGCCTAATGACTCACGCTCCTTTGAATTCAAATACGTAGCAACGGGGAAGCATAGAAAAGGGGGAGACTACAGAAGAATATTAGCTGTTGGTTCCCGGCAACAACACTCTCTGTAATCATTCTGTCAGCCTTGTCTGACATTTATTGAGGGTATACTTTCCCTGGTATTAGCACGAAGACTGACACCAATCGCGTATGGTGAATGCTGCCTCAATAAAGCTATTCAATAAAATTTTGTAGGCTGCAACTGCCAATCACAGTAGTGTATATTTTCACGCTCTGACCTCGTAGATAAAAGCCAAGTGTACGTGATGAATTCCAACTGAACTGGAGTGATATATTGGAAACTGTGCATATTGAGCTATGCACGTGTACACTCTCCCTTGAGCGTTTCAGGAGTTTGGAATAACACTCATGTGCATATTTTTTTGTTTAAGCATCAAAGTTTAATAATTACGTGGAGGTAAATAAATACACTTAGAGCATCTGAAGCATTTGGTACTGTTTCTGGAAAAGAACGCCTAACTCACGGCACATCTATTGCTTCGAAACTTTTCATTCTAGTGCCACCTACGCGCAAACTGTTTTGTCGACTGGCAAAGATTGAGTGATCTCTTGATACTGACAGCTTTGGCGTTTCAAGCAACGTGCATAGGTCGCCTAATTTTTTATCTTCTGCACATAGAGGTTCATCTCGAACGCAGACACTGGATGAGTGATTAAGGCCTCAGACTAGATGGTTGTTATTTGGGGCAAGTATATGCGGAGGTTGAGCAGGTTATGTATCGGAATGTATTAAAATTAAGTGAGGGATAAACATGACTGCGTCGTGCTAAATCTCTGTGTTTCTTCCCAGAGAGTTAGCCACATATACATCAACCAAATATATATTTTAGCCAAAGAGGAAGACACTGCAAAACGCTCATATAAACTTCTTGGATCTTACAAATCAATGATATTTGATTGCTTTCAGTATGGCCAGAAAGGGCAGCTCGATTGGCCTGTTCATTGCCAATTATTCCTCAATTCCGCTCTCCAGTGCTGACGGTGCACAGAAACTCCACACGCTGGCTCACGAGTGCACCACATCGAAACAAAATGAACCAAACTTCACGCACGCACAATTATATACCTTAGAACCTACTCTCAGACTTCAAATTCCTCCTGGACTTGGCCAACGAGACACTGCTATGCTGTGCAGGTTATGGTTGAAGGTCGCATTTACCAATGCGCTCGCATGCCGCATAGGAATGGCCTTCACTGCAGCATGTGACCATTGCGGCACTGACGAAACAACTTCGCATATTCTATGCGAACGCCCACAGTATTGCTTGCCGTGACAGTCACTTAGCAATAACTAGAACAACTGGACAACCCGACTCTTTCGGAAGAAAGAATCCTGCGCTAATAACAGGACTTTACGTCGCAGAAGGAGGCTGTCAAGACGCTCCTGCGCTTCCTGCGTCCAACCGGTCTCTCCAAACGACTGTGATGATAATGCCCTGCATATGTGTGCTTGTGTATGTTTTTCTTAATTTCTTTTCTCTCTCTATCGCTGGCCTCTTTGCGACTCTTATTTGCCACCCCTGTACAGGAGCACAAAGCAGTTCTTCTAGGTTAACCTGTCCACTGACATGCTTTGGCCGTAAATAACACACACACAAAGTAAAGAAACACTCAACGACAAGCACAAGCGGCACTTAAGCAAGTACCAACTAAGCAAGTACCAACTAGGCCAACAATCAGTATTGTTAACCTGCCCGTCTCTTCTTTTTATATATTTCTTTCTCTACAGATGAATGCATGGTGATTGTGAGAGATTCTTTGAACGACCGAGGAGATGAAGAAATTATGTACCTCATAATTCATAAAGGTGGGCAGTTGACATAATTTTGCAGGTATAACGTGAGAGCAGAAAACACCGGAACCAGCTGATTGGCGGAATATTGTAGAGTCTTTTGTCCTAGAGTGGGTGTAAATAGGTATGATAACAATAATGATGACAACGATGCTAAAAAAATGACAAGCTCACACCCGATCCCTCCGTATTACTCGCGTATGCACAGCGTTACTCATAGCAAACAGTAGATACTTAGAGGCGAACTCCCCCTTCAACTATCTCCTGATTTCGTGCACTGTCTCTTACTTGATAGATATGGCTTATGATATGTAACCAGTGCAGAATAACGGACTGACATTTCTATAGAAAGGTTTCATAACTTGAAGTGCCACGTTTCTATCCTAAGACCAGCAAGTCCTGCACAAGCTGCCCTTTCTTGCTTATACTTTCCAGAAACATCACACTGCTAGACCAGAGGAAATTTTTGAAGGGGGAGTACATTCCTGTCGTGTTTTAGCGCTGGCTAACGGCGCGCGTAGATTGGTAATACGCAAGAATAGGCTTTCCTGCGGTGCAGTTATTCTTTCAGTCATGTAGGCGCTCTTGTTTTTCCGCCTATTGTTACTAAACTCTCAGTGCTCATTAAACAGGACCGTGAATCAGAACCAAATTGATCAACTTTCGGTTCTTTAAGACAAGTGCTGGCGTAGTGATATCAAAAAGACGCTCTTAGAATGCATTCATTTGTGATGGCGCTATTTTCTTCGACATAAGTAGGATGAACAGGATTGGCATCCATGAGGACCACGCAAAAAGTGATCAGCTGCCGTTCTTACCAGGCTTTCATTTTGCTGCAATGGAAGGGGCATCTGAGCACTTGACTTACCATTGGAAACTCTCCTAGAGCTCTTCGTTTAGTCACAGTTGCGATGTACACCATCCGCTTGTGTAATGTGCTGCGTGCACATATACAGCTTCACAATTTCTTGATGTTGTGTCTTATACTGTACGCGAATAATTTGGTATGAAGCTATAAACTACCTACTCATTGTACATTTCACGCGGTGTGTCCCCTAGTCAGAATCTAATCGTCTGCCTAGCAATATTACATCTGTTATTTGGACCCCGTGCCAACATTAAAACTTGATAGCGTTTTCTTTTTGTTTGAAGCAACATCAACCACTTGCATAGCTCCAAAATTGGATGCAAGGACTCTTTGTGGCGAAACAGCGCAGACAATGGGGCAACGAACGTAAGCGACTGAGCGATGAACATTATGCCATTTTTTTACGGTAAAGGCAGAACAAATACAGGCAGATGAACGATTAGGAAAAAAAATGACCCAAGGTCTACAAGATGACCAGTGGCTAGCGTTACAATTAGCTAGGGTAAGCGTCTTACAAAATACGGCAAATGCACATTTAAGGTGAACGTAATCATCAGGAAGAGACACAAAAAATGATGACGTGGCGATTGTTCCGAAAGTAAAGAAAAGTTTAAAACAATAAATTCATAAATCAACAGATGCGAAGAACGAGGATCTAACAAAAAATGTTATAAGCAAATTGCAAAGCAAAAAAACTCAAACCCCAAGCAATTATACAGAATGAAAAACCTAGAACACAAAGTATGTGACAAGTTTACTTATCAAAAGCCAGGCACAATGTATCTTTTTCTTTTCCGGAGAGTTTAATAAGTGCCTAATTATACAGTCTGCTTGCCTTTTCTGAAGTTTCTTCCATTTGAGCTCGATATAGGCCTTTATATTTTTTGGCGTAAAAATATCAACAAACAGGAATTGTGTGGGTGTATCTAAAAATAGGAGCAGCTTCTCCAATACTGTAAGCAAAAGGAGGCCCAGCTCTCAAGCTCAGACCTAGACGTACAGCTCATGCTCGTAGGTCATGTTTGTCAGGTAACAGTAGCTAGGGCAGTCTTGCCCTTGGGGCCCCACCAACTGAGCTCATGCCTTCTTGTCTGAAGTCTTTATGAATAAAGTGGCTCTTGTTGTTGTTGGTCTTCTTATCTTTTGTGTATTTAAGAAGGCTTGACCTCGACCCTTTAAATCATTTATGAACCAACCGCCATATCTTCAGTCATTCTTGCCGTTCTTTGCATTTGCTTACCTTCTCACCGCATATGGTAAAGTCTTTATTGAAATAGATAGTTACGACCACCAACCAAGAACCACGATCGATTTATCTGCATTCGCGCCTTTGCTTCATATTTGTTGGTTGGACCCCATATCATCTGCTTTTTCAATCAAGAAATCTGTTGACAGTAGGTGCTGTGTCGAGTTTGTTCTTCCTCTAGATCTTTGCGCTGTCCCTCCACAATGTTCACGAACCAACTTTTCCTCCCAAGAACGCTAAGAGTTCGATACTCGCTCACCCTAATCTATTTATTTCGTCTATTAGAATGTGCAACGCGGATGTTTCATTCAAAGTCAAAGCCACCCACATGGCGTATTCTTTAGCGTGGCTTCCTTTAACTTGTTGTGTCAAAACAGCAAAAAGAAAATCAAATACGGTTTTGTTTTCTGCTTTTCGTGTGAGCCTTCTGTGTATTTCACGTCGCTATAACTTTCTTTGTCGAGAAGTTAAAACACTGATATAAAGTTGCGAATTTCTAGTCAGTTGGCATTTTCCATGACTTTCGTATTTCAATAACTTTTGTTTTTTGGACATGACACTGTTTCTATTCATTCTGCTCTATTTTATAAAGTTTTGAGTATTTTTATCTATATCAAGTCGGTTTTCTGACCAGTGGGTTGTAATCATATATGCTTCTGTACGGCGTTTAGAAGACCTAATCTGCACCAAACATTCGAAATCATCGCTTTTCTTGAGAGCCTACTAGGTGGAGGTAAGAAAACTGAAGCGATGCACTTTTACACATGCTTCAGAGAAAGAAGAGGAAAAAAATGAGTAAACATCAAAAACTAGATTATGGTATTCAGTGAGTAGAAGTAAAAAAATAGGATACACAACTATATCTGGCAAATTTATGATTTGGAAGCATTTGGAACTAAAGTTTTTTTGAATTCTCGCTCTAATTTGTTTTATCTCTATATTTTAGGGAAGGCGCCCAAGTACTAAGATTCTATTCTAAAAGTACCAAAAGATCCGTAATTTTAAATTACCCCATAATGTCTTCTGTGGCGTACACAGGAAAAGGAATAATCGAGAGAAAAAACATGTACACGTATTGTCAGTGGTCGAGGCTACTCGTCAGAAAAAAAAGCATTTGACTGCGCATGCGAAGTAGCATATAATTGATGTGAGTTAATAATGGGTGAGTATTTTTACGCAGTCAATGTTTACATATTATTATATCGCTGTCAATTTGTATCCAAATTGTAAAATTGAGCTGCTTCACGTTCTCGTGTTGTACTCCTACTTTTCTGTACGCCGACGTTGCCGTATGTTCCAACCAGATTCACTAATGTACGTAAATGTATAAACAACACTTGCTTTACTGACCTATTTATGCCGGAACCTAAGAAAAAAAAATTCATTTCCTCAAGACTGAGTGCTTTTATGACCTCAGAAACAGAATTAGGATTTCAAAAAAAAAAACTCTTTAGAACAATGGTTTTGGAGCCACCTACCCATTTTTACACACTGCGCACAATAAACGTTAGCGCCTATCACAGTCATACGAAAGTTACTGCACACCCAATAACTGACGAACAAGTGACAAAAATATCAACAGCATCGAGAAAGTTTTGACTCTATATTACTTATATTTTTGCGGTATGGCGCTCAGCAAGCAAAATAGCCATATTGTTAACCCAATCGCGTGGCTATTTGTAGCCAAGCGATCACGTAGACTTGCATGTGACGAGGATAGATCATCATAAAAACATTTAGGTAGTGCTAGCTTTTTTTACAGAAAACACACTCTAGTTACATTGAAAAGTTTCAGCGTCATTTATGTAGGACACTGGGCATATATGGGCTCAGACAAGCATAAAACTTGGAAGAGCTGATATAAAAAAGAAAATACGAAACATCCATACTAAAACACCAGTTTAACATATGATTACGAAATGTAACAACTTTTTCTTCTCCGCAGGTCAGTATTAGGCACATTCAAAAATGAAGAAGTTTCAAAGCTATAGAGGTCATGTTGAAAGAAAATAGAAGGTGCGCGCTTCACGAAGGATATCTGCACCTACCACACTGCTCCGGAAAACAATATATACAATTTGGTACTGCACTCCTGCCAATACCTGGAGTGTAAAAGATTTACGTTACATTATAGCACCGAGTGTGTCTGCAAAAGGGCGCCTTGACAGACAATACCTGCTGCTTCCGATACGTGGATATTTGTTATGACATGACCACACTGATACAGAGATGTTCAACGTCAGCTTCACCTATAGAGCAATAACAATCACAATTGTGGCAGAACAGTATAGAACACCTACAAACGAAAATTCTTTATACTAGTCGGTGACTTAAACGTGGACATTAAGAAGCTTAGAACCAAGATTTGTCATCAACTCTTTATCTCACTTTTTGTCACTATTTAAATATATGGAACAATGTTCGTGCATAGCAAGGCAGAGTCGAAACTATATTAGGCACAAAAAAAGTTTAACAATAGACTCATAATCATTTTAAATGCGACTGAACAATGTACACCACCCACAAGAACAAAGCCTTTATGCTACATATTGGTATTAAAGCGCGTACAAAGACAAGAAATGAGAGGCAGAGTTGGACAGACAAACGCTCACTTCAAACCGGAGTTTATTCACTGAGAGAGAGAGATAAAGATGCAAGGAAAAGCCGGGAGGTTAACCAAACGCGCATCCGGTTTGCTACCCTGCACAGGGAAGGGGATGAAGGAAAGAAACGTGAGAGACAGAGAATTACCTTAATAAAGGTCCTGAAGGGGACTGGGCACCCCTTACGGGGGCCAGCCCGGTGGCTCCGCCCATGTGGGGACACGGAGTCGGAGCTCGCCAGCCACCTTTTGGGCCTTCTGGACGGCCTGGTGTTGAAGGGCCCTGTCGGGGCTCCTGAGGTGGTTGATCCAGTCGTCCTCAGTGGCAAGGGACCCGAAGCTAGCGTTCAGCACGGGACACTGCCACAGCATGCGACTTAAATCGCACCTTGAAGTTTGGCATTTGGGGCATTCTGGCCTTATATCTGGTAGGTATTTGCTGCAGATATAGGGGCTGGGGTAACTGTGCGCTTGCAGCAGTCGAAGCGTTAATTGTTGTGCTTTTTTTAGTGCTGAGTGAGGTGAGGGGAATTCTTTTCGAAATAACTTATAGCGCGAGCAAATTTCGTGATATGATAGGAGTGGCTCCCGGTTCGTGTTGTTGTCCCCGGCCAGTGAGCCGGACCACGACCCCCCCGTGGCACGTAAGATCACGCGCGAGGTTATGGGCCAGCTCATTACCGTTGGGGACCCCTGGTTGAACGTTGATCCCTTCATGACCAGGGAACCAGTGGATTTGCTTGTCTACAGGTATTTGAACACATGCTAGAACGCCTAATGCCGCCTGGCAAAGTGTACAGTGGCGGTATGCCAGTGCAGCGCGTTTAGAGTCCGTAAATATTTTGTCGCGCTGAGGGAGTGCTAGAGCAAGGGCAACGGCCACTTGTTCAGCCTCGCAGGCTTTCTGCGTTTTTACGGTAAGAGCATTAAGAGCTTTTCCGTCAGGGGCGACCGCCACAGTTGCAAAGTAGGGTTTGTCAACGTATTTAGCGGCGTCTACGAAAACCACGTCTGTCGGGTGTAGGTTGGCCGCTTTTAGTAGGGATTGAGCTAGTGCCCTTCTTCGAGCCTGATTGTGGACCGGGTGTATGTTCCAGGGGAAAGGTAGCACTGTGATTTTAGCGTGAAGGTGTTGCGGTAACAGTTTTGGTTCGTTGACTTGAGTTGGGATAGGAAGACCTATGTGTGAGAGGAGTTCCTGACCTGCAGCTGTCGAAGACAGGCGTATGAGTTGGGACATTCTCTGTGCTTCGATGATTTCTTGGAACGTGTTATGTACCCCAAGGGCTAGCAGGCGCTGCGTGCTTGTGGACATGGGTAGACCAAGTACTCGTTTTGTGCATTTTCGGATGAGGTTGTCTACTTTAGTTTCATCGCCTTTGCGCCACGGGTGAGCGCAGGCAACGTAGTGAACGTGGCACATTAAGAACGCATGAAAGTTGCGTAGTAAGCTCTCTTCTGTGTGTCCTGCGTGGCTATTAGCGACGCGTCGGGCGAGGTGAATGACTGCCTCAGCTTTTTTGGTGAGATGTGTGATGGTTAAGTCGTTTTTGCCATTCTCCTGGAGGGTAACGCCCAGAATTCGAACCAACGACACTATCGGGATAACCGATAGTGGAAAGAAAAGAGGTTGCAGAGAGATAAAAAGGTACACACAATGACGAGCACACTCGGGGGAGCACACACAGTCTACAGGCGGTCACTCAGGTTTGTTGTCTTTAAGTAATGTAGAAGTTCTTTAGTCGCTTTCTGCGCAACTGAGGCAGATTGTCAAGGTTCACTGAAAAAAGCAGGTTTTATCTCACACCTAACATGGAAACGCATGCATGAAACTACAATCTACAAAAAGCAACAGATGGACAGCTATTACCGCAGAGTTAAAAAACGCTAAGAAATGAGCAAATAAGAAAAACCGTACCTCCTACACTCAGAGACATCATACAGAAAATGAAACATCTGAGCTAAAGAGCACTCATATCAAGGCAAGCGAGAAAGTGGCCGTTGCTGACTTGATCTCATCGTCGAAAACTTATCTAGTTGAGCCACGTCACCCGTTAGCTTCTTTTATTCAAGTTATTTATGACAGTAATACAATACAATAAAAATGCGTATAATACAGAATGAGGTCCCAAAGTGGGAACCGTCAAGAGAACCTCCTGTTAGAACAAGTACAAATAACGTAAACAAAGATTGGCAACTGAGAAGCCATAAAAACTATTTCAGTATAATAAACCAGCACATATCAAGAGATATACATACACAGTAAGCACACACACACACATAAATACAAAAACTATTTGAACCAATACACGTGTAAATGCACAAATACGAACAGGTGATGCGTGTCGTCAGTAAAAATTGTTTTAATTCATGCCGGAAATATTGTAATGAAGGGCTTGATTCAATAGTTGATGTAAAGGAATTCTAGGAGGAAATTGCATTAAACAACGTTGGCATTTTACTGTAGTTAGTGTTTACTTTAGGGAGCAGGTTAGTAGTTGGCTAACTGACGCACGTGGATGCAATTTTCTGGATATGGAAGGCTTCCATGTATTCCATGGAAGGCTTCCATATTCATGGAACGCCATATCCACGGAGGGCTTCCTTCCATGGATATCGAAGGCTTCCATGTGCGTTACCCAAGCGTTGCCCCGTTTGAAGTATATTGAGTGACATGAAGTCATATATTTGGCATAACGAGTATACCACAAAGCCTTTCTCTAAGGTCCATAATGTCTACATCCATGTCAACGACTAGAATAATGGGTTTAAAAGCACTGAAATTGGAGTGAGTTTGTAGTTGAAAGCAATGTAAACAATCCTTTTTTCTTGAAAATTGAGGCAGAAACGAATCATTAACAAATAGTTGTCCCTGTAGAGAAGTTGAAGTTGAAGTTGAAATTTTATTTCACCACAACGATACACCGTGATTTACACAAACAAGAAACAATTGTGGCATGGAAAGTAGGAAAAAAGCTGCGCTATAGCAGCTTGACTAGCCCCACCTCCCATTTGTACAAGGCAACAGAAACAATGGCACACCAAACTCCATACGGTGCTCACGTATGATTGAAAGAAAAAAGAAAAGAAAATAACATTCTAGTTGTTGTTTATGAAGTACAGAATAGATGCACACTTGGATGTTTACAAACAAACAATTATTGGGAAAAAAGGCAACCAAAATAAGACGCTATAACAGAAAGGGGTACACTTAAAAGTTCATGCATTTACAAGTACTGTGTGCAATTTTTCTGGGTTTATAGCTCCTTATACAAACAGGTTTAATATATCACTACTTGAAAGGAGACGCAATTGCTATTCTGTGAGCTTGAACTTATTTAGTATATGGGGAACAGAGTGCTTTAGCATTTGGAGTCCGTAATTTGTTCGCGGTCGGGGGATGTGCCAGTGTTCAGAAGTCCGCATCGGACGCAACAAAATTTTCGGCTGTAAATGGGCTAAGCCTCTCAGGTTTGCGCAATTCTTTCGAATTTCAGACCTCAATAACAACAAGTTATGTTCATATGCAACACAAAATTTTAAAACCTTAAACTTGACAAATAAATGGGATGTGTGTTCTCTGTAACCTATATTTGCAACAGCCCGTAAAGCGCTTTTTTGAAGTGTATACAACTTTTGTTTTGATGTTTCTGTTCCAGAAGCACATACCAACTGACAATAGCGTAGATGAGAACAAAAAAGCGTATTAAAGATAAGAAGTTTCTGGGGGAGCGGTAGAAACGACTGACACCTTCTCAGCACGCCAAGGGCTTTTCTTAGCTTAATACATAATTATTCAGTGTGAGAATTCCAGAACATATGTTGATGAAAGATGACGCCCAAAGTTTTGACAGTCTCTGAAAGTTCGATATTGAAATTATTTAGCATCAGTTTTTGTGTGTACGTACATGTCATTCCTTTCGCACGGAAAAGAACGGCCTTGGTTTTAGAGCTGTTGATCTGTAACGAATTTTGGCAGGACCATTTCGAAAAACTGACTAACGTTTTATTAGCTGCTTTTATCAAATCGTCTATATTTATTCCCGTAAAGAATAAGCTTGTATCATCTGCATAAATAATGTACGTTATTGAGTGATCCACATTTACAATATCATTGATATAAAGGTTAAATAGAAGAGGTCCTAATATGCTTCCCTGTGGTACACCGCGTTTGATTTTTTTGGGCATAGATGTTTGCCTATTTATAGACACACACTGGTACCGATCGCTAAGGTAGCTTTCTATTAAATCGAGCACGATGCCTCTAATCCCGTAATAAAACAATTTTTCTAACAAGGTTTGGTGATCAATTCTGTCGAACGCCTTCGTAAAGTCTATGAATACGCCTAATGTTAGCTTTCTTGCTTCAATGTTGCCCAGTATCAACTCTTTTTGATGCAACAGCGCTGTCTCCGTCTATACGCCAGACCTGAACCCATATTGGGCTGTTGTAATCACAGAATGCGAGTCCAAAAATTTATACAATCTAGTGAAAATGATTTTTTCTAGAGCCTTTGAAAATATAGGTAATACCGATATTGGCCGGTAATTACTCATTTCATTTTTGTCACCACCTTTATAAATCACTGCAACTTTGGCATTTTTCATCCGCTTAGGGAACATACCTGTGTTTAAAACAATATTATAAATATGCATCAGGCAGGGTGATAATAAATCAATAACAAAGATAACCGGTTCCATTTTTATGCCGTCAATGTCCTCACTTTTGCTTTTTTTTAAGTTTCATGAAAACGTTGTTTACCTCAGTTTGCTCCGTAGGGTCAATAAATATTGAGGGGGCTATAGGTGTTGGCATGTAACTTAATGCATTTCCGTCGTAAGTACTTTCTGACAAAGAAGTAAAGTACCCATTGAATTTATTGGCTAATGCTTTTCCTTTAAATATATGATTATCAATTGTAATTTCGTCGACACCGGGCGTCCTATTACTTGAAGATATAATTGTGTTTACTTTTTTCCACATTTGCTTGACATCTACGATACCGTTAAAAATAGTATGGCAATAGTCGCGTTTGGCTTGCCTTAAAGTTTTTGAAAGACTGTTTCTGTAGGCCCTAAACGCTTTCAGTGCATTCAAATCGCGATTTTTCAAGAACACCTGGTACAGTCTGTTTTTCGTACGTATCATTTTCAATATATTTAACGTTACCCAAGGCTTACGTGCGCGGTTTGGCTTAGTTATTTCTTTGTACGGAAAGTGTTTTTTATATACCGAAGAAAAAATTTCTATGAAATGGTCATATGCAGTATCAGCCGTAGAGCACGCAAAAACTGCGTTCCAGCTTGTTCTGGCAAGTTCATCTCGGAACTGCGACAGTGTAACCGCGTTGATGTCTTGATATATTATATTTACAGTGAATTTTTTTGCCGTATTGTACGTATCAGTTACTAAATAGATGGGCAGGTGGTCACTAAGTGTCACATTAATGGTACCAGAAAATAGGTCATTAATTGCTAGGTTAGTAATAAAAAGGTCGATAAGAGTTTCACTAGTTGCAGTGATACGTGTGGGGTTGGTTATTACATTAAACAAAAAATGGGAATCGAGAATCGCAGATAATTCGCCCTGTTTAGGAGTTTTTGTCAGCATATCAATGTTTAGGTCACCTCCTAAAATTAAAGAGTATTGGTTTACGTTTACAAACGAGAAAATAGCCTCTAGAAACGTGAACAATTCACTCAAGTTACCTTCAGGTGGCCTATACACTACAGCAAATACAAAATTGTCGCATTTTGTACAAATTACCTCAATGTCCGTTGTGGACCAAGAAAAGTCATCAAGGAGGTCATAGGTAAATCCCAGTTTTGTGAACATGCACACGCCACCTCCCCTTTTCAATTTCCTATTCAAAGAAACGGCACTGTAATCATCTAAATGTATGGTATCAAGATCAGAGTACCACGTCTCAGTCAGCATAATAACAGAGAAGGAAAACTCGAACTCGTTTATTAAAATGCAAAAGTCATCATATTTTTGGCGTAACGACTGCATGTTCATATGTAAAAATGTTAATGGTGATTTACACTTTTCAACAATATCCGACTTAAGTGCGGTTGGACTAATACAAGATAAAGTCATTGCTGATTATTATGGGTCAACATAGAAGTACTGTCAGTTTGCAGACAAGTAGTGACATACTTCCAAATGAGAAACAGACAACGAAAAATATCACTGTGCCTACAGATTTCATCAACAAGGGCAGAAAAACGCAGCCAAGTTGTTTCCCAACTCATGTCGCGATACAGGCATAAACGCAAACAATCCAGATTATAGCAAAAGCGGCAACTACAAACCAGTACTTCCAAAATTGAAGCATACAAGACAAAAAAAATAAAAAAGCAGGCAACAAATATCGGAAAGAGAACAAATGTGTGGCGAACAGCGCATGCGCATATGGCCTTTGCTCCGGGTAGACTATCGCAACATATACAACTACGTGTCTCTTTAACACATATGAACGGCATGATAAGATACTCCATAGCACCACAAAGGGCTCCTTCAAAGCTTGGAACATTGGTCTTATTTTCCAGCTTTCATAATGGGTTGACCATTTTAGCAACGTCCCCACTGCATGAAATCTTTATTTTTGGAGCGTTGTCCATGCGCCGTGCGAAAATTTTGCCATTTTGCACCCAAACGTATTTTCAACCAGTTTCGCGTTTGCGTGCAGTAGCCTGACCTAGTAGACGTTTCAGCTCTGGGCATAGGTGCTCGTTAACAAAGAACGGCTCCTCCGAGTCAAAGCCTACGTCAGAGCACTTGAGCCGGGAAGCACGCGCATTCTCGAGGAAACAGTCCCTCTTCTGCCTCCGTGAGACTGAATTACTACGTTCTTTTTTGTTAGATTGGAGGTTGGTACTCTGTGCACCGACTCAAAATCTGCTTCCTCAAGTGGTACACCTACTTTCTCGCCAATTTTGATCACTGTATCTATAAGGTTTTCAGTGGCGTTGTACGGGATACCTTTGAGCTCCACATTTGCATTTCGAGAATACTGCTCAAGGTGTAGCAGCCTACTCTCATGATCTTTCACCTTTTGAGCAAGATCAGCGCACGTGGCCTCTAGCATAGCGTTGGTCGCCTTGAGCTTTACATTTTCAGCCTTTACTTCTTCACAATCAGTATTTAAGGAAGCCACAGAGGACTTAATTTCCCTCAGCTCATTACGAAAGTCTCGCTCGAGTGTTTCCTTGAAGCCTTTAAATTCAGCCCGTAATTCACGCTTAACTTCCCCGAAAAGTGCTCTTATCTCTTTCGCCATGTCTCAACGAGTCAATACAGACAACAGAACACTTGTGGCAGCACCAGCAGCAGCAAAACGAAACAGGCGAAAAATTCAAGAAACAAGCAGGAATTTGGGCACAAACCTGCGTGAAAGATGTGTAGCATTTTAGTCCTCGAGCTTCGCTGCCGCCTCTGCTGCCATGTGAAGGACGGGGGGCGTTGTTCAGTCAATTTGTAGTTTTCCGTCGGGGTTGAGGAACCAATGCGAGTCGATGTCCAGGCAGCGTCACAATCACACGAGGGCTGACGTGGAATGGCCTTTCTTGAAGTAGATGAAGATGGCTGGGCTGATATCAGCGCATCCAAACCGCCGCACGATGCCGGACCGAAATATTCTATAGCCCTGCGTGAAAGATGTGTAGCGTTTTAGTGCTCGAGCTTCGCTGCCGCCTCTGCTGCCATGTGAAGGACGGGGGCGTTGTTCAGTCAATTTGTAGTTTTCCGTCGGGGTTGAGGAACCAATGCGAGTCGATGGTCCAGGCAGCGTCACAATCACACGAGGGCTGACGTGGAATGGCCTTTCTTGAAGTAGATGAAGATGGCTGGGCTGATATCAGCGCATCCAAACCGCCACACGATGCCGGAACGAAATATTCCACAGCCCTGCGTGAAAGATGTGTAGCGTTTCAGTCCTCGAGCTTTGCTGCCGCCTCTGCTGCCTCTGCTGCCAAAAAAGATGTACGCTGTCAATCCATACGTTCATGGTCTTTCTCAAAGGTGGCCTCCCGATACAATGTGGAAGTCGTTTTCAACGCGAAGGATAAAAGAGGTTCTATTTGTCCGGCTTTTAACAACCGTCTGCACAACGGATGATTGCCGAAGCTGTCCATATGCAACAATACTATGCCTTTTGTTTCCCGTGTTTTATTTTTGCCTACAGTACTCCTTTCACATGCGGCCTACATAGGTCAGACTGGCCGATGCGCACTATGGGAGTGCCCCAGCTTCCTAAAAGGCACCTCATTTTCACACCTCGCGTGGCAATGTCAGAAATGTGTGTTCATTCCAGAAATCACAAAAGTATTCGTTATTTTCCGGCACAAAAACAGGACAACAGGAGAATACATGGAAGCCTTCCATATCCAGAAAGTTGCTTCCACGTGCGTCAGTTAGCCAACTACTAACCTGCTCCCTAAAGTAAACACTAACTACAGTAAAATGCCAACGTTGTTTAATGCAATTTCCTCCTAGAATTCCTTTACATCAACTATTAAATCAAGCCCTTCAACACATTATTTCCGGCATGAACTAAAACAATTTTTACTGACGACACGCATCAGCTGTTCGTATTTGTGCATTTACACGTGAGTTGGTTTAAATAGTTTTTGTATTTATGTGTGCGTGTGTGTGTGCTTACTGTGTATGTATATCTCTTGATATGTGCTGGTTTATTATACTGAAATAGTTTGTTATGGCTTCTCAGTTGCCAATCTTGGTTTACGTTATTTGTACTTGTTCTAACAGGAAGTTCTCTTGACGGTTCCCACTTTGGGACCTCATTCTGTATTATACGCATTTTTTATTGTATTGTATGACTGTCATAAATAACTTGAATAAAAGAAGCTAACGGGTGACGTGGCTCATCTAGATAGGTTTTCGACGATGAGATCAAGTCAGCAACGGCCACTTTCTCGCTTGCCTTGATATGAGTGCTCTTTAGCTCAGATGTTTCATTTTCTGTATGATGTCTCTAAGTGTAGGAGGTACGGTTTTTCTTATTTGCTCATTTTTTAGCGTTTTTTAACTCTGCAGTGATAGCTATCCATCTGATGCTTTTTGTAGATTGTAGTTTCATAAATGCGTTTCCATGTTCGGTGTGCGATAAAACCTGCTTTTTTTAGTGAACCTTGACAATCTGCCTCAGTTGCGCAGAAAGCGACTAAAGAACTCCTACATTACTTAAAGACAACAAACCAGAGCGACCGCCTGTAGACTGTGCGTGCTCCCCCGAGTGTGCTCGTCATTGTGTGTACCTTCTTATCTCTCTGCAACCTCTTTTCTTTCCTTTCCTTCTTTTTCTTTCCACTATCGGTTATCCCGATAGTGTCGTTGGTTCGAGTTCTGGGCGTTACCCTCCAGGAGAATGGCAAAAACGACTTAACCATCACACATCTCACCAAAAAAGCTGAGGCAGTCATTCACCTCGCCCGACGCGTCGCTAATAGACACGCAGGACTCACAGAAGAGAGCTTACTACGCAAGTTTCATGCGTTCTTAATGTGCCACGTTCACTACGTTGCCTGCGCTCACCCGTGGCGCAAAGGCGATGAAACTAAAGTAGACAACCTCATCCGAAAATGCACAAAACGAGTACTTGGTCTACCCATGTCCACAAGCACGCAGCGCCTGCTAGCGGGTACATAACACGTTCCAAGAAATCATCGAAGCACAGAGAATGTCCCAACTCATACGCCTGTCTTCGACAGCTGCAGGTCAGGAACTCCTCTCACACATAGGTCTTCCTATCCCAACTCAAGTCAACGAACCAAAACTGTTACCGCAACACCTTTACGCTAAAATCACAGTGCTACCTTTCCCCTGGAACATACACCCGGTACACAATCAGGCTCGAAGAAGGGCACGAGCTCAATCCTTACTAAAAGCGGCCAACCTACACCCGACAGACGTGGTTTTCGTAGACGCCGCTAAATACGTGGACAAACGATACTTTGCAACTGTGGCGGTCGCCCCAGACGGAAAAGCTCTTAATGCTCTTACCGTAAAAACACAGAAAGCCTGCGAGGCTGAACAAGTGACCATTGCCCTTGCTATAGCACTCCCTCAGCGCGACACAATATTTACGGACTCTAAACCCGCTGCACTTGCATACCGCCGCGGTACACTTTGCCAGGCGGCATTAAGAGTTCTAGCATGTGTTCAAATAACTGTAGACAAGCACATCCACTGGTTCCCTGGTCATGAAGGGATCAACGTTCAACCAGGGGTCTCCTACGGTAATGAGCTGGCCCATAGCCTCGCGCGTGATCATACGTGCCGCGGGGGGTCGTGGTCCGGCTCACTGGCCGGGGACACCAACACGCAACGGGAGCCACTCCTATCATATCACAAAATTTGCTCGCACTATAAGTTATTTAGAAACGAATTCCCCTCACCTCACTCAGCACTAAATAAAGCACAACAATCAACGCTTCGACTGCTGCAAAGGCACAGTTACCCCAGCCCCTATATCTGAAGCAAATACCTACCAGATATAAGGCCAGAATGCCCCAAGTGCCGAAATTCAAGGTGCGATTTAAGTCACGTGCTGTGGCAGTGTCCCGTGCTAAACGCTAGCTTCGGGTCCCCTGCCACCGAGGACGACTGGATCAACCACCTCAGGAGCCCCGACAGGGCCCTTCAACACCAGGCCGTCCAGAAGGCCCAAAAGGTGGCTGGCGAGCTCCAACTCCGTGTCCCCACATGGGCGGAGCCACCGGGCTGGCCCCCGTAAGAGGTGCCCAGTCCCCTTCAGGACCTTTAATAAAGTTAATTCTCTCTCTCTCACTTTTCTTTCCTCTATCCCCTCCCCTGTGCAGGGTAGCAAACCGGATGCGCGTCTGGTTACCTTCCCGGCTTTTCTTTGCATCTTTATCTCTCTCTCTCAGTGAACAAACTCCGGTTTGAAGTGAGCGTTTGTCTGTCCAACTCTGCCTTTCATTTTCTGTCTTTGTACGCGCTTTAATACCAATATGTAGCATAAAGGCTTTGTTCTTGTGGGTTTTGTACATTGTTCAGTTGCATTTATAATAATTATGAGTCTATTGTTAACCTTTTTTGGTGCCTAATATAGTTTCGACTCTGCCTTGCTATACACGAACATTGTCCCATATATTTAAATAGTGACAATAAGTGAGATAAAGAGTTGATGACAAATCTTGGTTCTAAGGTTCTTAATGTCCACGTTTAAGTCACCGACTAGTATAAAGAATTTTCGTTTGTAGGTGTTCTATACTGTTCTGTCACAATTGTGATTGTTATTGCTCCATAGGTGAAGCTGATGTTGAACAACTCTGTATCAGTGTTGTCATGTCATAACAAATATCCACGTATCGGAAGCAGCAGGTATTGTCTGTCAAGGCGCCCTTTTGCAGACACACTCGGTGCTATAATGTAACGTAAATATTTTACACTCCAGGTATTGGCAGGAGTGCAGTACCAAAATGGATATATTGTTTTCCTGAGCAGTGTGGTAGGTGCAGATATCATTCGTGAAGCACGCACCTTCTATTTTCTTTCAACATGACCTCTATAGCTTTGAAACTTCTTCATTTTTGAATGTGCCTAATACTGACCTGCGGAGAAGAAAAAGTTGTTACATTTCGTAATCATATGTTAAACTGGTGTTTTAGTATGAATGTTTCGTATGTTCTTTTTTATATCAGAGCTCTTCCAAGTTTTATGCTTATCTGAGCCTATGTATGCCCTGTGTCCTACATAAATGACGCTGAAACTTTTCAATGTAACTAGAGTGTGTTTTCTGTAAGAAAAGGTAGCACCACCTAAGTGTTTTTATGATGATCTATCTTTGTCACATGCGTGATCGCTGGGCTACAAATAGCCACGCGATTGGGTTAACAATATGGCTATTTTGCTTGCTGAGCGCCATACCGCAAAAATATAAGTAATATAGAGTCAAAACTTTCTCGATGCTGTCGATATTTTTGTCACTTGTTCGTCAGTTATTGGGTGTGCAGTAACTTTCGTATGACAGTGATAGGCGCTAACGTTTATTGTTCGCAGTGTGTAAAAATGGGTAGATGGCTCCAAAACCATTGTTCTAAAGAGTTTTTTTTTGAAATCCTAGTTCTGTTTCTGAGGTCTTAAAAGCACTCAGTCTTGAGGAAATGAATTTGTTTTTTTTTCTTAAGTTTCGGCATAAATAGGTCAGTAAAGCAAGTGTTGTTTATACATTTACCTACATTAGTGAATCTGGTTGGAACATACGGCAACGTCGGCGTACAGAAAAGTAGGAGTACAACACGAGAACGTGAAGCAGCTCAGTTTTACAATTTGGATACAAATTGACAGCGACATAATATTATGTAAACATTGACTGCGTAAAAATACACTCACCCATTATTAAGTCACATCAATTATATGCTACTTCGCATGCGAAGTCAAATGCTTTTTTTTTCTGACGAGTAGCCTCGACCACTGACAATACCTGTACATGTTTTTTCTCTTGATTATACCTTTTCCTGTGTACGCCACAGAAGACAATATGGGGTAATTTGAAATTACGGGTCTTTTGGTACTTTTAGAATAGAATCTTAGTACTTGGGCGCCTTCCCTAAAATATAGAGATAAAACAAATTAGAGCGAGAATTCAAAAAAACTTTAGTTCCAAATGCTTCCAAATCATAAATTTGCCAGCTATAGTTGTGTATCCTATTTTTTTACTTCTACTCACTGAATACCATAATCTAGTTTTTGATGTTTACTCATTTTTTTCCTCTTCTTTCTCTGAAGCGTGTGTAAAAGTGCATCGCTTCAGTTTTCTTACCTCCACCTAGTAGGCTCTCAAGAGAAGCGATGATTTCGAAGGTTTGGTGCAGATTAGTTCTACTAAACGCCGTACAGAAGCATATATGATGAGAACCCACTGGTCAGAAAATCGACTTGATATTGATGAAAATACTCAAAATTTTATGAAATAGAGCAGAATGAATAGAAACAGTGTCATGTCCAAAAACAAAAGTTATTGAAATACGAAAGTCATGGAAAATGCCAACTGACTAGAAATTCGCAACTTTATATCAGTGTTTTAACTTCTCGACAAAGAAAGTTATAGCGACGTGAAATACACAGAAGGCTCACACGAAAAGCAGAAAAGAAAACTGTATTTGATTTTCTTTTTGCTGTTTTGACAAAACAAGTTAAAGAAGGCCACGCTAAAGAATACGCCATGTGGGTGGCTTTGACGTTGAATGAAACATCCGCGTTGCACATTCTAATAGACGAAATAAATAGGAGATTAGGGTGAGCGAGTATCGAACTCTTAGCGTTCTTGGGAGGGAAAGTTGGTTCGTGAACATTGTGCAGGGACAGCGCAAAGATCTAGAGGAAGAACAAACACGACACAGCACCTACTGTCAACAAATTTCTTGATTGAAAAAGCAGATGATATGGGGTCCAACCAACAAATATGAAGCAAAGGCGCGAATGCAGATAAATCGATCGTGGTACTTGGTTGGTGGTCGTAACTATCTATTTCAATAAGGACTTTACCATATGTGGTGAGAAGGTAAGCAAATGCAAAGAACGGCAAGAATGACTGAAGATATGGCGGTTGGTTAATAAATGATCTAAAGGGTTGAGGTCAAGCTTTCTTAAATACACAAAAGATAAGAAGACCAACAACAACAAGAGCAACTTTATTCATAAAGACTTCAGACAAGAAGTCATGAGCTCAGTTGGTGGGGCCCCAAGGGCAGGACGGCTCTAGCTACTGTTACCTGACAAACATGACCTACGAGCATGAGCTGTACGTCTAGGTCTGAGCTTGAGAGCTGGGCCTCATTTTGCTCTACAGTATTGGAGAAGCTGCTCCTATATTTAGATACACCCACACAATTCCTGTTTGTTGATATTTTTACGCCAAAAAATATAAAGGCCTATATCTAGCTAAAAAGGGGAGAAACTTCAGAAAAGGCAAGCAGACTGTATAATTAGGCACTTATTAAACTCTCCGGAAAAGAAAAAGATACATTGTGCCTGGCTTTTGATAAGTAAACTTGTCACATACTTTGTGTTCTAGGTTTTTCATTCTGTATATTTGCTTGGGGTTGGAGTTTTTTTGCTTTGCAATTTGCTTATAACATTTTTTGTTAGATCCTCGTTCTTCGCATCTGTTGATTTATGAATTTATTGTTTTAAACTTTTCTTTACTTTCGGAACAATCGCCACGTCATCATTTTTTTGTGTTTCTTCCTGATCTTTACGTTCACCTTAAATGTGCATTTGCCGTATTTTGTAAAACGCTTACCCTAACTAATTGTAACGCTAGCCACCGGTCATCTGGTAGCATTTGGTCATTTCTTTTCCTAATCGTTCATCTGCCTGTATTTGTTCAGCCTTTACAGTAAAAAAAATGGCACAATATTCATCGCTCAGTCGCGTACGCTCTTTGTCCCATTGTCTGCGCTGTTTCGCCACAAAGAGCCCTTGCATCCAATTTTGGAGCTATGCAAGTGGTTGATGTTGCTTCAAACAAAAAGAAAACGCTATCAGGTTTTAATGTTGGCACGGGGTCCAAATAACAGATGTAATATTGCTAGGCAGACGGTTAGATTCTGACTAGGAGACACACCGCGTGAAATGTACAATGAGTAGGTAGTTTATAGCTTCATACCAAATTATTCGCGTACAGTATAAGACACAACATCAAGAAATTGTCAAGCTGTATATGTGCACGCAGCACATTACACAAGCGGATGGTGTACATCGCAACTGTGACTAAACGAAGAGCTCTAGGAGAGTTTCCAATGGTAAGTCAAGTGCTCAGATGCCCCTTGCATTGCACCAAAATGAAAGCGTGGTGTGAACGGCAGCTGATCACTTTTTGCGTGGTCCTCATGAATGCCAATCCTGTTCATCCTACTTATGTCGAAGAAAAAAGCGCAATCACAAATGAATGCATTCTGAGAACGTCTTTTTGATATCACTACGCCAGCACTTGTCTTAAAGAACCGAAAGTTGATCAATTTGGTTCTGATTCACGGTCCTGTTTAATGAGCACTGAGAGTTTAGTAACAATAAGCGGGAAAACAAGAGCGCTTACACGACTGAAAGAATAACTGCATCGCAAGAAAGCCTATTCTTGCGTATTACCAATCTACGCGCGCCGTTAGCCAGCGCTAAAATACGACAGGAATGTACTCCCCCTTCAAAAATTTCCTCTGGTCTAGCAGTGTGATGTATTTGGAAAGTATAAGCAAAAAAGGGTAGATTGTGCAAGACTTGCTGGTCTTAGGATAGAAACGTGACACTTCAAGTTACGAAACCTTTCTATAGAAATGTCAGTACGTTATTCTGCACTGATTGATTGATTGATTTGTGGAGTTTAACGTCCCAAAACCACCATATGATTATGACAGACGCCGTAGTGGAGGGCTCCGGAAATTTTGACCACCTGGGGTTCTTTAACGTGCACCCAAATCTGAGCACACGGGCCTACAACATTTCCGCCTCCATCGGAAATGCAGCCGCCGCAGCCGGGATGTTATTCTGCACTGGTTACATATTGCCACATGGTTTGCTTGGGTGAGATCGAAGAGTGAAAGAAGACAAAGACGATCTCTCTGAGCCGCTGCTTGAGTAGTCGACTAAACGAGCCCATTTTTTATCAAGTTTGTCGAGAGTAACGTGACAAGACTGGTGGAGGTGCTGGGTACAACGTCTCGCAATCCACCCGATGCCCAAGACCCCGTCCAGCAGCCGGAACACAAGCCCTGCACCCGTGGACACTCCTGTTCATAGAGTAAGCCGCCGCCAACGAGGCCTACCGCCTGAGACACCAACCACTGACGCAGCGACTATGACTTCGACACAAGATTCTATGCAAGCTCCGACACCTTCCACGCCGATCTACTGCACCGTCCTGAACCCGCTCATGCCTAGCCCCTTTCACGGAGCGCAGCATGAAGATGTTGACGACTGGCTGAGTGAGTTCGAACGTGTCGCAGCGATCAATAACTGGGATGATGCCGCGAAGCTCCGGAACGTGTACACGTGCCTAAAAGACGGTGCCAAGACGAGGTTTTTGAACAAAGATGATGTTCTGACATCTTGGCGCGAGTTCCAGCGTCGCCTCCTGGAGACCTACAGGAGTCCCGACCGCCGCGAACGGGCGGAGCGTGCACTTCAATCACGCATCCAGATGCCCAACGAGACCGTCTCGTTGTACGTCGAGGACATGACACGGCTTTTCAAGCGAGCGGATCCTGCTATGGCAGAAGAAAAAAAGTTGCGCCACCTCATGCGTGGTGTGAAGGAACAACTTTTTGCTGGTTTGGTGCGTAGTCCCCCCAAAAGTGTTGCTGAGTTCCTTACTGAAGCGGCAACAATGGAGCGAGTACTGCACCAACGGTCTGCCCAGTTTGACCGTCAAGTGAATGCTGCCTCAACTCCCGAGATTTTCGCCACCCCTGGGAGCAAGAGCCCTGAATGGATTCGCGAGATCATTCGATCTGTCGTCCGGGAAGAAATGGAAAAGATGTACGGGACAAGGCAAATCGATGTTGGGTCTATCACCAGTGTCATCCGCGACGAGGTCCAGCAGGTGCTGCACGCCCATCGTTTTCCGCCCACGTCGGTTGATCTGAAAACGGCTCCTGTGTCTACTGACAGTCGCCGTCGTACGTACGCGGAAGCCTTGCGATCTGCCACTCCTCTTTCGGGTCAAGGAGTCCCGATCCAGCCAGTGTCGCACGTCCCGATCCAGACAGTGCCGCACGTCCCGATCCAGACAATGCCATACGTCCCGATCCAGACAATGATGCCGTCAGTCGCGATTCAGTCAGCGCACGCTGATTTGGACATCGATAGTCGCCGTACACCGACGCGCAAGTCTGATCTCTGGCGTACGCCAGACAGACGACCCCTCTGCTATCATTGCGGTGAGGCTGGTCACATTTACCGCGAATGCCCATACCGGCAACTTGGACTGCGCGGATTTTCCGTCAATTCCCCTCGTCCCCGAATTGGTCAAAGGCCAAGGGATATCGAAGAATATCTCGCGCAACAGCGTGCACCCTTTACACGACGGCAATCGCGGTCACCATCTCCGAGGAGACCCGCAGCCACTGGGCCACGTTTCGGGGTGACGGCACGGGAACGCTCCCCGAGCCCTCGTCGGGAAAACTGAAGGCAGCGGCCTTCGGGGGCAAGGTCGCTGGGACTCAAAGTGCGGAAGACCTCCCATCGATGCTTGCACGCAACGCCGAAGGCATTTCGTCAGGGAATAATCGCAGTGCTGAAGAAACGCCGACATCCGCATCTGAACTTAGTGACCGCGTGTCGCTCGACATACCTGTGCTGGTTGACGGTCTTCAGGTCAGTGCATTGGTAGACACTGGTGCAGACTATTCGATCATCAGCGGGAGGCTAGCGAAAGATCTCAGAAAAGTGATCACGCCGTGGAATGGAACGCGAATTCGAACAGCTGGAGGACACGTTGTAACACCGCTGGGTCGCTGTAGCGCAAGAGTGAAAATTCGTGCGTCAACGTTTGTGCTCAGCTGCCTCGTTCTCCCCGACTGTTCGCGTCAGCTGATTATCGGCATGGACTTCCTTCGGGAATACGGTGCCATCATAAATCTCCGTGAGCGCATCGTGACCTTCTCGACTCAAGGCGCAACAGATCGAGACGCCGATAACTGCCGTAGACTTGCGCTGCGTGTTGCTGACGACAGTGTGACGCTGCCACCTCGAGCAACTGTTCCCATCGAAGTCACTTGTGAAGACTTCCAAGACGGCGACGTGGTGGCTGAAAGCAACTTATCACTTCTGCTGCTCCAAGGTGTATGCGCCGCCCGAAGTGTAGTGCGCGTCCGTGACGGACAGTCAACGATACTAGCTACGAACTTCAATTACGAGCACCGGCATATTTTCCGTGGAACCACCCTAGCCTATGGAGAACCTGTTGCCGACGTCACGGAGTGCTTCGCGTCCGAGGAAACGCATGAGGATAAGGAATTTCTAGACCACATCGACATCAATTCGACGCTGTCAGACGAGAGAAAGGCTGCACTTCACGACCTTTTAAGGGAGTTTGGATCTTGCTTCGCCTCTTCTTCTAAAGTCCGTCAAACTCACCTCACGAAGCATCGAATTATTACCGACGATGACGTCCGCCCCATCCGGCAGCAGCCTTATCGCGTTTCTGCCAAAGAACGCGAGGCTATTCAGACACAAGTAAAAGAGATGCTCGATGACGGGATTATTCAACCATCCAGCAGCGCTTGGTCCTCGCCAGTCGTTCTAGTAAAGAAAAAAGACGGAACGCTGCGATTCTGTATTGACTACAGGAAGCTTAATAGCGTCACAAAAAAGGACGTCTACCCGCTTCCACGAGTAGACGACTCCCTCGACAGGTTACGACGTGCGAAGTATTTTTCGTCCATCGATCTAAAGAGTGGCTACTGGCAAATTGAAGTGGATGAACGAGACCGAGAAAAAACCGCGTTTGTGACTCCAGACGGACTTTACGAATTCCGAGTTCTTCCCTTCGGCCTCTGTTCTGCACCAGCCACTTTTCAGAGGATGATGGACACAGTTCTCGCTGGCTTGAAGTGGCAAAGCTGCCTTGTCTACCTCGATGATGTGGTCATCTTTTCCGAGAGCTTTGAAGAACATCTGAAGCGTCTGAGAAAGGTTCTGGAAGCCATTCGCACAGCTGAACTTACGCTGAAACCCCAAAAATGCCATTTCGGCTATGAAGAGCTGAAATTTCTGGGACATGTCATTAGTGCAGATGGAGTGCGACCTGATCCAGACAAAACTGCTGCTGTCGCCGCCTTCCCTGTCCCATCAGATAAAAGAGCAGTACGCCGTTTCCTCGGCTTGTGCGCGTATTATCGCCGATTTATCGCCAACTTCTCTAAGATAGCTGAACCTCTTACGCGACTCACCCGAGATGACGTACCCTTTACTTGGGGCGTAGAACAAGATACAGCGTTCACAGAGTTACGACAGAGAATGCAAACAGCCCCTGTTCTTGCCCATTTTGATGAGGACGCTGCTACAGAAATTCATACAGATGCCAGCAACGTCGGACTTGGCGCTGTCCTTGTACAACGACACGGCAGCGTTGAGCATGTGATAGCTTACGCCAGTCGTACTCTTTCTCGAGCTGAGACCAACTATTCTACGTCAGAAAAAGAATGCCTCGCAGTCGTGTGGGCGACGACCAAATTTCGGCCTTACCTCTACGGTCGTCCCTTCAAAGTGGTGACTGACCACCACTCGCTCTGCTGGCTGGCAAATCTCAGAGATCCATCCGGCCGTCTCGCACGGTGGAGTTTGCGTTTGCAGGAGTTTGACATTACGATTGTGTACAGGTCAGGGCGCAAACACGAAGACGCCGACGCGCTTTCTCGAGCACCTGTGGGGAACGCTGTCAGGGGCTCCGAAGATGAAGATGCCTTTCTCGGAGCAGTTAGTGACTCCGAATTTATGTCAAAGCAGCGGGCAGACGATGAATTACGCCCAGTCATTGATTCCCTGGAAGGCCGCAACTCTAAGGTCCCTCAACACATTGCTCGCGAACTGTCCTCTTTTTGTCTAAGAAGAGGCATTCTTTACAAGAAAAACGCCCGTGGTAGCGACAAGGCTTTCCTACTCGTTGTTCCTACCGACATGCGTGATGAAATCCTTCTGGCGTGCCACGACGAGCCCACGTCAGGACATTTGGGCTATTCGCGAACTCTCGCCCGAGTACGCCAACAGTATTACTGGCCGCGACTATCAACTAGTGTACATCGATATGTGAAAGGCTGCCGTGAGTGCCAGCGCCGCAAGACTCCGCCTGTGAGACCCGCGGGCCTGCTCCAGCCGATCGCACCACCACGGACACCGTTTGACCTCGTGGGAATGGACCTTCTCGGGCCCTTCCCTTTGTCGTCCTCTGGGAACAAGTGGATTATAGTTGCGACAGATTATCTCACGCGTTATGCTGAAACAAAAGCGTTACCCCGTGGCACGGCCTCTGAAGTCGCGCAGTTCTTCGTGCACCAAATCGTCCTACGGCATGGTGCCCCGTCATGCGTGATTACGGACAGAGGGACGTCGTTTACAGCACGAATGCTGGAGGACATTTTTAACTGAGCTGCACAAGTCATCGAAAAACAACGGCTTATCATCCGCAATCCAATGGACTGACAGAGAGGCTTAACAAGACCATAGCGGACATGCTGTCAATGTACGTGGACGTACAACATAAAACCTGGGACGAGATTCTTCCATACATCACGTTTGCTTATAATACGGCAACTCAAGAAACAACGCGATTTCCGCCTTTCCGACTTGTTTACGGACGCAACGTGCGAACCATGCTCGATGCTATGCTTCCGTGCGACGAAAGCAATGAACTTGCTCAAGATGCTGAGCAATACACTCAATACGCCGAAGAAGCTCGTCAGCTAGCTCGCATAAACACCAGGCACCAACAAGATGCAGACGCGCGACGTTACAACCTCCGCCATCGAAATGTCACCTACCACCCTGGGGACCGAGTGTGGGTGTGGATCCCTGTCCGGCGACCAGGCTTATCCGAAAAACTCCTAAGCCGTTATTTTGGACCGTACAAGGTTCTTAGACGAATCACAGATCTTACCTACGAGGTATTTCCGGACGGCGCAGCGTCTTCTCGTCGACAGCTTCGGCCCGAAACCGTGCATGTCCTTCGGCTGAAGCCCTACTTCACACAGTAGCCCTTGTGGTTTCACGTGCTACGACATGCCGTGACATCGCGTTGCCGCTGCTGTTTGTGTTCTCGTGTGTTTTTGTGCCCTTTCTTTTTGCGCTTGGCGGAAGCGTTGGCGAAACTTCCTCATTTGCGCTGCGAGTAGTGGCACTCTCCCTCTTTTGGTTCTCTATATCTGCGTGTGTATACCTTCATTTTTTTTATTTACGAGCATCGAGTCGATGCTTTCAAAGGGGGGGACTATTGCCACATGGTTTGCTTGGGTGAGATCGAAGAGTGAAAGAAGACAAAGACGATCTCTCTGAGCCGCTGCTTGAGTAGTCCACTAAACGAGCCCATTTTTTATCAAGTTTGTCGAGAGTAACGTGACAATATCATAAGCCATATCTATCAAGTAGGAGACAGTGCACGAAAGCAGGAGATTGTTGAAGGGGGAGTTCGCCTCTAAGTATCTACTATGTTTGCTATGAGTAACGCTGTGTATACGCGAGTAATACGAAGGGATCGGGTTTCAGCTTGTCATTTTTTCAGCATCGTTGTCATCATTATTATTATCATCAACCTATTTACACCCACTCTAGGACAAAAGACTCTCCAATATTCCGCCAATCAGCTGGGTCCGGTGTTTTCTGCTCTCACGTTATACCTGCAAAATTATGTCAACTGCCCACCTTTATGAATTATGAGGTACATAATTTCTTCATCTCCTCGGTCGTTCAAAGAATCTCTCACAATCACCATGCATTCATCTGTAGAGAAAGAAATATATAAAAAGAAGAGACGGGCAGGTTAACAATACTGATTGTTGGCCTAGTTGGTACTTGCTTAGTTGGTACTTGCTTAAGTGCCGCTTGTGGTTGTCGTTGAGTGTTTCTTTACTTTGTGTGTGTGTTATTTACGGCCAAAGCATGTCAGTGGGCAGGTTAACCTAGAAGAACTGCTTTGTGCTCCTGTACAGGGGTGGCAAATAAGAGTCGCAAAGAGGCTAGAGATAGAGAGAGAAAAGAAATTAGGAAAAACATACACAAGCACACATATGCGGGGCGTTACCATCACAGTCGTTTGGAGAGACCGGTTGGACGCAGGAAGCGCAGGAGCGTCTTGACAGCCTCCTTCTGCGACGTAAAGTCCTGTTATTAGCGCAGGATTCTTTCTTCCGAAAGAGTCGGGTTGTCCAGTTGTTCTAGTTATTGCTAAGTGACTGTCACGGCAAGCAGTACTGAGGGCGTTCGCATAGAATATGCGAAATTGTTTCGTCAGTGCCGCAATAGTCACATGCTGCAGTGAAGGCCATTCCTATGCGGAATCGCGAGTGCATTGGTAAATGCGACCCCCAACCATAACCTGCACAGCATAGCAGTGTCTTGTTGGTCAAGTCCATGAGGAATTTGAAGTCTGAGAGTAGGTTCTAAGGTATATAATCGTGCGTGCGTGAAGTTTGGTTCATTTTGTTTCGATGTGGTGCACTCGTGAGCCAGCATGCGGAGTTTCTGTGCAGTGTCACCTCTGGAGAGCGGAATTGAGGAAAAATTGGCAATGAACAGGCCGATCGAGCTGCCCATTCTGGCCATACTGAAAGCAATCAAATATCATTGATTGGTAAGATCCAAGAAATTTATATGAGCGTTTTGCGGTGTCTTCGTCTTCGGCTAAAATATATATTTGGTTGATGTATATGTGGCTAACTCTCTGGGAAGAAACCCAGAGAGTTAGCACGACGCAGCCGTGTTTATCCCTCACTTAGTTTTAATACATTCCGATACATAACCTGCTCAACCTGCGCATATACTTGCCCCAAATAACAACCATCTAGTCTGAGGCCTTAGTCACTCATCCAGTGTCTGCGTTCGAAATTAACCTCTATGTGCAGAAGATAAAAAATTAGGCGACCTATGCACGTTGTTTGAAACGCCAAAGCTGTCAGTATGAAGAGATCACTCAATCTTTGCCAGTCGACAAAACAGCTTGCGCGTAGGCGGCACTAGAATGAAAAGTTTCGAAGCAATAGATGTGCCGTGAGTTAGGCGTTCTTTTTCAGAAACAGTACCAAATGCTTCAGACGCTCTAAGTGTATTTATTTACCTCCACGTAATTATTAATCTTTGATGCTTAAACAGGAAAATATGCACATGAGTGTTATTCCAAACTCCTGAAACGCTCAAGGGAGAGTGTACACGTGCATAGCTCAATATGCACAATTACCAATATATCACTTCAATTCAGTTGGAATTTATCACGTACACTTGGCTTTTATCTGTGAGGTCAGAGCGTGAAAATATACACTACTCTGATTGGCAGTTGCAGCCTACAAAATTTTATTGAATAGCTTTATTGAGGCAGCATTCATCATACGCGATTGGTGTCTGTCTTCGAGCTAATACCAGGGAAAGTATACCCTCAATAAATGTCAGACGAGGCTGACAGAATGATTACAGAGAGTCTTGTTGCCGGGAACCAACAGCTAATATTCTTCTGTAATATCCCCCCTTTCTATGCTTCCCCGTCGCTACGTATTTGAATTAAAAGGAGCGTGAGACATTAGGCACACAGTAACAAAGAGGCCCCGGGACCAGCTCAACATTATGAATAACGGTGACCGATATACAAGATGGACGAACACAAGCATTGGTTGTTGAGAAGACATCATGTTTCGAAGAATAACAGCGTGTGCAGTCACCCCCTCGGTAAGTAGGACCATTTGTGGTCTGACATGTGGCCGCAATGAAGCACAGTTACATACAAAGCATTGGAGTTCCGGACAAGCGCCAACTCTTCACCTTATTCAGAGACTCGGAATGTATGGTACGCGTTGGCTTCCTGAAATGTGCATGCTGCTCGTTGACAGCTATATAGGAGGTGAAGTGCCACAAAAAGTTTAATAAAGTGTTTTTCCTGTCAAATGGTGGAAGAGGCGATAAACTATCACAATCAAAACTTCTCGTTTTTTCTGCCTCTCTCTTTTTCTGTGTGTCCATCCGTCCAACCATCCATCCATCTGTGCATTCATCTGTCCGTCTATCTGTCTGTCTGTTTGTACGTCACACCAGTTACGCGTGACAAGGTTAGGCTAAGGCGAGCTTCGCCCGTCAAAATAGTACTTTTCTTCGGCCCGAGAGCACGCAAAGTATGTTACAGATGGCTAGGCTATACGGTGCGTAGCCTGCGTTACGCAATGCGGTGGTGACAGTATACGACAGGGTATTATCATCCGGATCCCTAAAACGCACCACATCTAATACGGATGATTACTTGTGACTATACGTTGATCACACCCGTGTGAACAAAATGATGGAGTAGGCTATGTACCTCGCTCAACGGATAGGTGTATACATGTACCATTTGTGGAACGGGAGGTGTTTCTAATCCAGTCGATCAATTTGAAGACAGCTGCTGGAAGGTTGACTTCGCCGAGAGAAATCGAAATGTAAATTTTGTTAAGGCGAAATGCATTGGTGGTAGCCGTCTTGAGACAGTCCTAAGGGTATCAAGGAACATGGACTAACCGTCGGGCTAGTATTGTGGAACTTAGTGCACAAAAAGCTCACCTTCCTGGAACATGTAATGCGTCAGTGAGGTCTTCGGCAAGATCCTCGAAAGACTGCAGCTGAAACTGTGCTCCCACTCCTCGCCAGCACGCAAGCAGTTCATCTTTTTTAACCTTTGGTTCAGTTATCGACGTTTTACGAAAACTAATCTGTTGCATTGCTGCACACTTTACAGGCTGATGAGTTCCCATGTCAGTTGTGAGAAACTGTACGCATTGAAGTGCTCTGGTGATCATGTGATGACTCCGCAGCAGCCCTTTTTTCCTCTTTCGATGAGCAAATATAAACCTAACCCTGTTTTTAGTAGCGACATCAGTTTATTTAGATATGCTATCGTGGTTCCTCAAGTTAGCAGGATGTGTTTCTTGATAGGTGCTTTGCATGTTCTCGAAGCACATCATTTTTAAAGGCCTGAAAAAGGATGTAATGCGAAATTGTGGCTTTTAGTCATTCCGACATAAAATTACGTTGTATATGTTGCGAATAAACAAAGCACCGGCACAGTAAATATAACTGATTTTCACGGCATCAGTACAGTTCAATGTAATATAATAATATTATAAAACTACAAAAAAAATCCATGAAATGGTAAAAAAGCACCACTTTCTTGAACGATGAGAATCTGACATTGTATTGCGAATGCACCCTAGTAAAGTTTTGTGGTATTGAATACCGCTAAATCTCATATTTATCTTTGTGGCAACTGCAGGTTGAGCAAATCAGGATATGGCTGCAGTTGGTGCTTCAATGCTGTTCATTGCATTACTGGTGAGCTTTTGTACAGAAAGCTTTGAAGCTGGCGGATGGACTGAAGTCATTCCAGCAAACACACATGAGAACCACGCACTAGCGGAATACGCCTACATGGTTAGAAGGGGTCTGCATGTTCAAGGCGTTACTTTTCTCGTAACGCGAGCCAGATGGAAGGTATGTTCAAAAGAGTGTTTCATGCATTCAATACCGAAGTTTTTCTAATGGGCCAAACGTACATGGGAAGAGATGAGGCAGTACTTAGCGTTGTAATAATTTTAGTTCTAATGGTTTTGAGCAGTAGACAGGTTTTCGTGAAGGTGTGCGAACAAGTCCCTTAATTAAGAACAGGCCACCAGTCGAAGCTGTTGGAGATAAAATTGGGACAACCGCTAAGTTAAGTTTCGCTCTCACTCTCTCTCTCGCTGTATATATATATATATATATATATATATATATATATATATATATATATATATAAAGTTGTACGCATGGTAAAGTAACTTAAGGGGTGGGGTTTGAATGCGCTCCGAATCCGCGATCACAATATCATGATGATCACCATTCCACCATTATGGCTCGTACAAACTCAGGGGAATCGCAGTAGAAGCAACGTCGTCTTCCTTTTCTACCCGCGCTTTCCTTGTTTGTCCTGGTAATGACACTTCGTATCATTCCTCCTGTCTTAGACAAAGCCCTCTGGGTGAGTCATTTCTGTATCCTTCGTGTAAACGGCTTCAGGCGGGCAACATGCGTCACCTCTGTCTTGCATGAACGTAAGCCACTAGTGGTGACACGTGCAATTTAATAGCTGACCTCCCTGAGACGATGGAGTATCACGAACGGACCAGCGTAGTGTGCCAGTAGCTTTTGGCTCAAGCCACGTCTGCGTATTGGGGTCCACACCCACACTAGATCACCGGGGGCATAAACTAAATGCCTGTGTTGACTGTCGCAGCGAGTTTTGGAGGACTCTTGTGCTGCCAGTGTACGTAAGCAGGCAAGTCGACATGTCTCTTCGGCACGACACACAGTTTCCGCAATTGTTAAATCGTCATGGACGGCAAAAGGAAAGATAGTGTCCAGCGCATGTCGAGGTGAGCGAGCGTAGAGCAGACAGAAAGGGCTGTAGCCCTTCGTTTCGTGTTTTGCCATGTTGAAGGCGCACGTGACGAATGGTAATACTTCATCCCAGTTTTTGTGGTCGGAGGTGACGTACATTGACAACATCTTGATGAACGTTCGGTTTGTGCGCTCGGTGAGGCCGTTAGTTTGTGGATAATACGCAGTTTTGTGTCGGAATTTTCGGCACACAAAAGAAGTAAAGATTCCACAATATCAGCGGTAAATTGTCGTCCACGGTCACCTATTATCACGCGAGGTGGGCCGTGTCGGAGAATGACTGAATGCAACAGGAACTCTGAAACCTGGACTGCCGTGGTGGAGGATAAGGCAGTCGTCACGCATTACCGCGTCAGGTAGTCGGCGCACACAATTATTCACCGGCTACCTTTTGCGGAGTGCGAAAATGGTCCCATCAGATCAATGCCAGCCTTTTCAAAAGGGGAACCGAGAGGCTTTACGGGTTTCAGGTGACCAACTGGACCAGAGGTGGGCCGCTTGTGGCTCTCACTTTGCGTACAGCTGGCCACGTAGTTTTGAATTGTCTTGCTCATTTTCGGCCAATAGAACCGCTCTTTCATGCGACTAAGTGTTCGTGCAGTTCCTATATGGCCGGAGGTGGGGTCATCATGCGTGGGACGCAGAACAGACGTTTGGAGGGACGCAGGAACAACCAGAAGAAAGTGGGTGCCCATCGTGTACAACTTTCTCTGGTAAAGTAGACCATTTCGGACGCTGACTGGGCATTCGCTTAATGACTTTCTTGCTCCAGGGAAGAGATCTTTCATGTTTGGGTCATTGCGCTGCTCAACGGCAAAAGTCACGGCATCGGGAAAGCCAGACGACAGAGAAGCGATAAGGTGGTCAAAGTTATCGGCTTCACAATCTGTTGTCGGTAGCGGCATCCTGGAGAGGCAATCCGCATCAGCCTGTAGACGGCCAGTCTTGTATGAAATAGTGAAGACATATTCTTGCAAACGAATGGCCCATCGTGCGAGGAGGCCGGAAGGGTCACGAAGGTTGACCAGCTAACACAGGGAATGGTGATCTGTGACGATAGTGAACGAATGACCATAGATGTATGAGCGAAACTGTTGTAGGGCAAATACTACCGCTATAGGCATTCCTGTTCGGTAACTGTGTAGTTGCGTTCAGGCGTGCTTAAAGAATGACTTGCGTACGCCACAACGTGTTCCTTCTTGCCAGAACGCTGAACGAGAACGGCACCGATACCGATGCCACTTGCGTCTGTCTGAATTTCCGTGGGAGACGAAGGATTGAAGTGCCAAAGTATTGCCTGCGAAGTTAACGAACACTTCAGCTGGTGAAAAGCGGCATCACACTCGGAGGTCCACTGAAACGCACTGTTCTTGCGTAGAAGTCTCGTCAGGGGGTGAACGACATCCGCAAAGCTGGGTATCAACCGGCGGAATTACGTGCACAGCCCGATGAAGCTACGCAGTTGTTTCACAGATTTAGGACGCTCGAACGATTCAACGGCCGCTGTCTTTTGTGAGTCAGGTGTAATGTCATCTTTGTCGACGAATTCTGCCAACACCAATGTCTGTCGCTCGCCAAAGTAGCACTTTTTTGAATTCAATACAAGGCCAGCTTTTTCAGTGCAGTTGAGCACGAGGTCTAGGCAGGTATTGTGCTCCTCAAACGTACGTCCAAAAATTACGACATCGTCAAGGTAACACACGCATATATGCCATTTTAAACCATGCAGTATAGAATCCATAAATCTTTCGAATGTCGCAGGAGCATCACATAATCCAAATGGCATAACGTTGAACTCGTAAAGTCTATCGGTTGTAACTAATGCCGTCTTTTCTTTGTCAGCTGCGTGCATCGGAATTTGCCAGTAACCTGATCTTCGGTCAACGGATGAAAAGTAAGACGTGGAATGCAGGCAGTCTAGAGCGTCACCAATGCGAGGCAGTGGATAGGCGTCTTTCTTGGTAACAGAATTCAGTCGGTGGTAGTCAATTCAAAATCTCCACGTACCATCCTTCTTCCTCACTAGAATGACGGGAGCAGCCCACGGGCTTGCCGATTCCTGTATTATTCTCTTCCCGAGCATTTCTTAGACTTGCTCGTCGATGATCTTGCACTCCGATGGTGCCACTCGGTAAGGTTTCTGCCTAATCGAATTCGCCGACTCGGTGTGGATCTGGTGACGTATCCGGGATGCTGGGATTAAGGGCCTTCGGCTGTTTTTAGAAAAATCGAACAGTATCGAGTGCTTAAATGGAACGTCGCGCCGTGTATGATGTTCGCTTTGGTCAAATGGCTTGCTGACCATTTGTAGTAATTGGGCATCCTCTGAACCTTCTAAGCCTTTTGTTCCTTTTGGCTTGTAGCATCAACAAGCCCAACTAGCGTCGTAGATGATTCGGGTCTAAATACTGCAAGTTTCATGCCGCCTGGCAAAACTGCAGACTCTATGGAATTGTTATTTGTCCACACACCTACCCGTTCATAAAGGACTGACACTATACAACGGGAAATCAGGATGTTCTTTTTCTGGCATGCCAAGGGGATCAGTTCGAGCATGGCGAAAAACGTGCCACAGTTGTTACTAGAACATATCACGGGAACACACACAGCAGAAAATGCAGGAACGACTGTGTCCACGGAGACGAAAAACATCCATTCCTCCGGACAGGAATTTTCCAGTAGCGTTGTTGGGAAGGTACCATGTATAGAAAGGTGCCAACTTCTGCAGTGTACAGTTGCGCCAACCTGACACAAGAAGTCTATACCCAAGATAACGTCATGTGTAGACCGCGGAATAACCGCAAACACTGTGAAAAACACCTTGCCACACAGCGAGACGTCCACAGTAAAATATCCCACCGGAGACAACGCGTCACCACTTACACTACGAAATGTCACTCCACGGTTCAAGCAAACATCACTATCGGTCCTAGCAGGCTCTTAAAATTTTCACTCAACACCGAGACTGTCGTGCCTGTCCCCACAAGTGCCATAGTAGCCACTCCATCGACAACTACATGAACTTTGTTCATCAACATAAACGCTAACCGGGTATATATAAAGATAGCACCTGCAATCTCGCGGCCTCACCCCCACTGACCATGCCGACGAGTTTTCCGGCGGTGGTGTCCGTGCGCGTCGCCGTGGCGACGGCGATCATGGAGCACGTGGTGGTGGCGTCAAATTTCGATCAGAGGCTGGTGAGGAGTAGCGTGACCCGGTAGGTGCGCGTGGTTTCCGTGATGTGGAGAGCACATGGTCGGAAGGTTGGTGAGACATGTACCAAGACTGTCGACGGTATGGGCGGTGGTCACAAAAACGTGCGATGTGACCAGGGATGCCACAGTTGTAGCACACCGGAATTGGTCGAGGGGCACGTGGCTGCTCAGAGTAGCGACTCCTCTCGGAAGGCATGGGATAGAGGTGCCGCCCTTCAGGGGCACTGTAGGCAGGCGAGTTTGGGTAAACAGGCGGGCGAAAACTTCGTTCGTAGTTTGGAGGTGGTTGACGTGGGAGTCCAGCCTGCCGTGTGCCTTGATATTCATAAGCGTCAGCTGCGTTGATCGGTGGATACCATGGTGGAAGAGAAACAGGAGTCCGCACACGTTTTGGTTCGCTTGCGTACAGATCCTGAAAATGCTGGGGCGATTATAGGTCTGCTGACATCGAAGCAGCTCTTCTCTGACGATCTGCCATAGGTGAAAGCAAGGTCGTTAGGCGGCGATGTTACAACACTCCCCACATTGGGGACCTAAAAAAGGTGGCCTAATTTCGGAGAAATTCATCGCTTGTTGAGCGATTCAAAGGTACGTCAGTGCTTCATCACGTCGTACACGGAGATCAAGCAGTCTTTCCCAATTAGGAAATTTTACATGTCTTCGGCTATACCCTTGAGAACGTGTGGAACCTTGTCTTCTTCAGACATCCTTGAATTTACGATGTTGCACAACTTCAAGATTTCTTTAATGTACGTCGTACATGTTTCTCATGGAAGGTGTGCCCTAAGAGAGAATGTTTGCTCTGCGCGTTTCTTCTTTGTGTCCAAATCACCGAAGCACTTCTGCACTTCTTCAACAAAACAATCCCAAGTCATGAACATGTACTCGTGGTTCTCGTACCACCTGAGGGTGGTGTCAGTTAACGAGAATACATGATTGAGCTGTTCAATCGAGTCCCAGCCATTGCTTCGAGTCGCTTAAATCACCTTACCACACGTAACAATATATATATATATATATATATATATATATATATATATTGTGCGCGCTGACTATGTACTTCACCTTCATCTGTATGACACAATCATTGTAGTGATCATCATCGTATGTCACGTGGGCTGCGTCTCTTTGGCACATGCACCTGCATTGAAAATATAACCTGGTTGCTCCACATATATATATAAATATATACATAGGCAGGCATGGTGGCGAAAATGGCCGTAGCGTTGCAATAAGTCAAGTAGATCCTCCAAGAGAACGGTAACAACGGAAGTGTTTAATTCGACAGTTTCGGCCAGAGTCTGGCCTTCATCAGGAGTCATGGTACATTCTGTTTGCGCTCACATTTATAGTATTTTGGGTAAAAAATGAGAGGGAAGGAACGAAAAAAAAAAAAAAAAAAAAAAAAAAAAAAAAAAACAGAAAGAAAGAAAGAGTTTGAAAAACGAGAGAGGAAAGGATATCCAGAAAGTTCCAGGTTCCACTGTGCTTCGCGAGTGGCGTCGTCAGTGTGTATTTTCTTAGTATTGCGTTCAGTGCAGTTTGGTGGCGGTCCCTTTATTGTAGACGGGGCCTGGCTAAGGTAAGGGCTTGCGTGTCGCGAAAAATGCTTTTTTTATTATTATTTTTTATTTTTTATTTTTTAAAGACCGTCACTAATTCGGCGTTGGGGACAGCGTTCCGAGGCTCCAGGAAGTCGGCGCGGGAGAAAATGTTTCTTAAGGCGCTGTCTGTCGTTTTGAATGCTATTTTGCTCTGCGAATCCGCGTTTGGGGGTTTTAATTGTGTATGGGGTGGCCCTTCTATATGTCGGGCTTTGTTGTCGAAATGCGGGAAGGGTTTCCAAACTGCGAGAAAGGACGTTTGAAGTGATTGCTATTTTGTACTGGGAAACCGCGTTCGGGGCGTTTAGTTGTGTATGTGGATGTCGGGCTTTGTTGCCAAAATCGGGGAAGGGTTGCCAAAAGGCGAGAAGGGGCGTTTGAAGTGATTGCATTTTGTTCTGGGAATCCACGTTCGGGGCTTTTAGTTGTGCATGCGTATTGTAGCAACAGAACTGAAGAAGCTGTTGGACGAGGGAAGAATAACACGCAGTGAACACAAATTAATGCGGCCAGTACACCCTCGTCCAGGGCGCTTCTACATACTCCCAAAAATTCATAAACCCGGTAATCCAGGCCGACCAATCATTTCAGGTATAGGCACAGTAACCGAGCCCATATCAGGGTACGTAGACAAATTAATAGGCCACATTCCGTGCACTCTCGGGTCGTACGTAAAAGACACCTCACATTTTCTTCGAGATATTGCAGACCTGCGCATTCCGAAACACTCATACTTAGTTACCCTTGATGTGTCTTCACTTTATACAAATATTCCCCACGATGATGGCATAGCGGCATTAAAAAACACATACACAAACCATAGACAACCTGACACCCCAGATTTCTCTGCCATCGCAAGCCTCACAAGACTTGTATTAGAACTGAACTCATTCGAGTTCAACCAAGAGTACTTTCGACAAATCAGCGGCACCGCCATGGGTACCAAACTCGCACCAAACTATGCTAACATTTTTATGGGAGAACTAGAAACCGAATTTTTGTCCCAAACTCCCTTGAAACCACTCCTATACAGGCGGTACATTGACGATATTTTTCTTATTTGGACTCACAGCGAGGATGAACTGCTAAACTTTATCGATACTTACAATACTGTGCATCCAAACATACACTTCACACACACCTACTCACAAGTAACCGTAAATTTCCTTGACGTTACCATAATAATAGAAGATGATAAACTTTCCACAACCCTCTACCGCAAACCAACAGATCGACAACAGTACCTCCATTACCAAAGTGATCATCCACGCCATTGTAAAAACAGCATTCCATACGGCCAGGCCCACCGTTTTAAGCGAATTTGCTCAAAAGACACTGACTTCCACGCGAGCTCACAAAAGCTTAAACTCGTGCTCGAAAAACAGAAATATCCTCCACATGTAATTGATGACGCTATTCAAAAAGCTAGAAAACTTCAGCGTGATGACCTTCTGATGAAGCGGCCACCACAACACAACCTGCAACAGACACACCTATGTTTAACATACAGCACGAATTTCCCCAACGTTAACAAAATCCTTAAACGACATTACAACATACTGGAACAAAGTGAACGTCTAAAACGTGCATTCCCATCGGCTCCTGGCGTCGTTTACCGACGAACACGCAACCTCAAAGACACACTTGTAAACTCCCAAATCAATACTTCAACTTCCGACAGTTCATGCCGACCTTGTCTGAAGCCTCGATGTTTTGTATGCAAAGCGATGCGAGATACAAGCAAGGCAAGCAGCACACAATCCAACTTTTCAATTAACATACGAGGAAATCTAACATGCGATTCCCCTAATGTGGTATATCTACTTGAATGCAACGTGTGCGGCATGCAATACATCGGACAAACGGAAACACCCTTTAGGATTCGTTTCAATAATCACAGAGCCCACGCGAAATCAGCGCCGAATCTACCTCTATCAAAACACCTTAACCTTCCCGGCCACTCCTTCGACAAATTGTCAGTCACACTTTTAGAAACAGGATTTAAATCAAACCGGGAACGTGAACAACGTGAATCATACCTCATACACCGATTTAACACCCTCGAAAAAGGCATAAATGAAAGTCCGGGTACACTTGCAGCAATCAAAGCACTATAATATATACATATGCATTTATATGTGTATATGTACTTATGCATATGCGCATATGTATGGGGGTGTATGTGTGTATATGTAAGTTTATAATTGTAATCATAACAGTTCAAGATTTCGCGGCACTGTGGCGGCGACGAGGACTGGACAACTACAAATATCTTTGCGTGTTTCAGTGAACCACTGTCGTCTATTTCTATTTCTCTGAATAACCGAACAATAGTTGTAAGCCCGACTTGTCGAAGGGTCACCGCATGCACAACTAAAAGCCCCGAACGTGGATTCCCAGAACAAAATGCAATCACTTCAAACGCCCCTTCTCGCCTTTTGGCAACCCTTCCCCGATTTTGGCAACAAAGCCCGACATCCACATACACAACTAAACGCCCCGAACGCGGTTTCCCAGTACAAAATAGCAATCACTTCAAACGTCCTTTCTCGCAGTTTGGAAACCCTTCCCGCATTTCGACAACAAAGCCCGACATATAGAAGGGCCACCCCATACACAATTAAAACCCCCAAACGCGGATTCGCAGAGCAAAATAGCATTCAAAACGACAGACAGCGCCTTAAGAAACATTTTCTCCCGCGCCGACTTCCTGGAGCCTCGGAACGCTGTCCCCAACGCCGAATTAGTGACGGTCTTTAAAAAATAAAAAATAAAAAATAATAATAAAAAAAGCATTTTTCGCGACACGCAAGCCCTTACCTTAGCCAGGCCCCGTCTACAATAAAGGGACCGCCACCAAACTGCACTGAACGCAATACTAAGAAAATACACACTGACGACGCCACTCGCGAAGCACAGTGGAACCTGGAACTTTCTGGATATCCTTTCCTCTCTCGTTTTTCAAACTCTTTCTTTCTTTCTGTTTTTTTTTTTTTTTTTTTTTTTTTTTTTCGTTCCTTCCCTCTCATTTTTTACCCAAAATACTATAAATGTGAGCGCAAACAGAATGTACCATGACTCCTGATGAAGGCCAGACTCTGGCCGAAACTGTCGAATTAAACACTTCCGTTGTTACCGTTCTCTTGGAGGATCTACTTGACAAATATATACATATATATATATATATATATATATATATATATATATATATATATATATATATATATATATATATATATATGAAGGCCAGACGCTAGGCCGAAACGTCGAAATAAACCACGTTGTGACCGCTCATGGAGGATCTACTGGACTATATATATATATATATATATAAGGTATGGGATATGGCACAACGGGAGCGTTGTCAACAAGGATAAATATATTTATTTCCCAACAGTTTCGGGAGGGGACCTCCCTTCATCAGGGGATGAGTTATAACTCATCCCCTGATGAAGGGAGGTCCCCTCCCGAAATTGTTGTACCACTTCCGTGTACCACTTCCGTGGTATTGCGGCGTCTTCAGCTCACGTGTCCCGCGGATCTGACTTCATAAGTGACGTCGCTGATACGGTTGAGTACTTCATAAGGACCGAAGTATCGACAAAGAAGCTTTTCAGAGAGTCCGCGGCGGCGCACTGGGATCCATATTCACACTTTGTCACCGGGATGATAAAGTGCGTCACTGCGTCGCTTGTTGTACCGACTAGAGTCGACGCGCTGTTGACGGCGTATTCGGTATCTTGTCATTTGTCGCGCTTCTTCGGCTCTTTGCAAGAAGTCATCTAAGTCAGGTGGATAGCTGTTTTCGCCCTGTAGTGGTAACATGGCATCCAGTGGGGTGGTCACTCTTCGGCCGAATACTAGTTCGAAAGGGGCAACGTGGGTTGTTTCTTGAACGGCTGTATTATATGCGAATGTTACGTAGGGCAATATTTCATCCCACTGTTTATGTTCAACGTCGACATACATTGATAGCATGTCGGTCAGAGTTCTGTTGAGGCGTTCAGTTAAGCCATTTGACTGAGGGTGATACGCCGTTGTTCTTCTGTGATCGGTATTTGTCATGCGCATCAGACATTGCATAAGGTCTGCAGTAAATGCTGTGCTCCGATCCGTAATAACGACGATGGGCGCACCATGTCTGAGCACTATGTTTTTCACAAAGAACTTGGCGACTTCGGCAGCTGTCGCACTGTACAGAGAGTCAGTCTCAGCATAACGGGCCAGATAGTCTGTAGCTACGACAATTCATTTCTTGCCTGCAAATGATGTCGGGAAAGGTCCTAGGAAGTCCATGCCGACTTGTTGGAATGGGGCATCCGGAGGGTCTATTGAATGGAGAAGGCCGGCTGGTTTTACAGCTGGAGTTTTGCGCCGTTGACATTGACGACAAGTTTTCACGTAGCGCTGCACTGATGCGAGCAACTTAGGCCAATAGTACTTCAGGCGAATCCTGGCGAATGTTCGGCTCACACCCATGTGGCTGGATGTTGGCTCGTTGTGGCATGCATGCAGAATTTCCTGTCGCATGGCTGTGGGCACGACTAGTAAAAACGTTTCGCCATTAGGTTCAAAGTTCCTCCTGTAAAGGACACTTCCTCAAAGGCAGAACGTGGAGAGCCCTCTGAAGAATATGCGAGGAACTTGAACGTCGAGACCCAGCAGGTGTTATATAAGCGCCAGCAAATCTGGGTCATCTCGTTGTTGTTGAACGATTTCGGATGCGTCGACGATGCCTAGAAACGGGAAGTCTTCCTCTTCAGGTACACTTGGATCGACGCGAGAGCGTGACAGGCAGTCGGCATCACTGTGTTTCCATCCAGATTTGTATACGACCGTAATGTCATACTCCTGCAGCCTAAGGCTCCATCTGGCTAGTCGACCTGACGAATCCTTGAGATTTGCTAGCCAGCATAGAGCATGGTGGTCACTGACAGCTCTGAACGGTCTACCATAAAGGTAGGGTCGAAACTTATTTATTGCCCAGATGACTGCGAGGCACTCTTTTTCAGTAGCAGAGTAGTTGCCTCAGCTTTTGAGAGTTTGCGGCTGGCATAGGCTAACACTTTCTCTTGACCTGCCACTGGACCAGGATGGCGCCGAGGCCGACATTGCTGGCATCGGTATGGACTTCAGTGTCGGCTGTCTCATCAAAATGGGCAAGTATTGGTGAACCCTGCAGCCGTTTTCTTAATTCATCAAAAGCTTTGTGTTGTTCGCTTTCCAATGTGAAGGGCACGTCGTCTTTTGTTAGTTTTGTAAGAGGTTCCGCAATCTTTGAGAAGTTTTCCACAAATCGCCTATAGTAGGCACATGAACCGAAAAATCGACGCACTGACTTTTTCTCTTTGTGTGTAGGGAACCTCTGAACAGCGGCTGTCTTTTCTGGATCAGAGCGAACACCGTCAGAACTAATGACATGTCCAAGGAATCTCAGCTCTTCGAAGCTGAAGTGGCATTTCTCGGGTTTGATTGTCAAGTTTGCTGACCGTATGGCTTGTAATACAGTGTGCAATCGCTCTAGATGTTTGTCGAACGTTGCAGAGAATACCACCATGTCATCCAAATACACTAGGCATGACTGCCATTTCAATCCCACGAGGACAGTGTCCATCTATCGCTGGAACGTCGCTGGCGTGGAACAGAGGCCGAATGGAAGCGCTCTGAATTCGTAGAGGCCATCTGGTGTTACGAATGCCGTTTTTTCACGGTCCCGCTCGTCTACCTCTATTTGCCAATATCCGCTTTTCAGATCCAAGGAGGAGAAAAACTTTGCGGATCGCAGCCGATCTAGTGTATCGTCAATACGTGGCAAGGGGTAGACATCTCGTTTAGTTACACTGTTGAGTTTTCGGTAGTCGACACAGAATCTAAGCGTGTTGTCTTTCTTCTTAACGAGCACTACGGGGGACGCCCATAGACTATTCGAAGGCTGGATGACATCATCCGAAAGCATTTCCTCCACTTGCTTCTTAATGATTTCCCGTTCTTTCTGTGGCACTCGATATGGATGCTGGCATATAGGCCTCGTGTCGTCTTGCGTTATAATTTTGTGTTTCGTAATTGACGTGCGCTGGACCTTCAAGGCAATTGAAAAACAATCAGAGAATTCTTTTACTAAGGCGTTAACGAGAGCCGGAAGGCTCTCGTTAACGGTCACGGATCTGTCGATGTTGCAGGCCACTGGTCGAGTGGTTGACGTGGTTAAGCTGAATAGTTCTGTCGCCATACAGAAGTCATGTAAATAGGCAATAGCCGTGCCTTGAGCGATGTGTTGAAGTTCATTGGAGAAATTCGTAAGTAGGACATCTGCACGGCCATTCGTCAAGTGAACAAGACCCCGAGCTACGCAGACACCTTTTTTCAAAAACAGCCCTACATTTGTATCCGCTATGCCTTCGCGGTTGTAAGATACGTCATTCTCTACGAGCACCATTATACTGCAGCGTGGCGGCACAGTTACGTCATCATGAACAACGCGTAGAGCAGTTAGGCGTCGCTGCTCAGATTCCTCTACAGGTATAGGTCGTTCAGTCGAAAACGACATGCTGGACCTACGCAGGTTAATTACGGCGCCATTAGCTCGCCAAAAATCCATTCCTATAATGAGGTCTCTTGAACATTCTGGTAGCACAATGAAATCGGCAACGTAAATAAAGCCCCGTATTTCAAGTCTTGCGATACATCTGCCAAGGGGCATAATAATGTGAACACCTGCCGTGCGTATCTGCGATCCACTCCACTGTGTCACAACTTTGTTTAGCTTCTTCACCATCTTGTGACTTATCACTGAATAATCAGCACCGGTGTCGACTAAGGCATTCAGCTCCCAACCTTCTATTCTCAACCGCAAATCTGAAGTAACGCTTTCGTGGTTGCACCCATTTACCGGAAATACACCGTCGTCGCCCTCAAGACATATTGGAGGATCTTCGCAATTGATGTTATCAGCGGCCTCACCTCCACAGGTCACTTGCTTCAGTTTTACGGGAGTGGACTTGGAGAGCGATGACCAGGCTGTTTTGAAGGTGCACGTAGGCTGGATGACCGGTAGCGCATAGGCGATTGTGACCGTGACCGACGTTGGCGTAGAGGTGGCGAGTTCTGGCGCGTGGACAAGTACTCCTCAATCTCCGCTGGTCGTTCGCCGTTTCGGGGGCACGGCGCATACGACGAGAAGCCTCTTAATCCAGCCTGTCGGTAAGGGCAGAATCTGTACAAATGACCCGCTTCGCCACAATGGAAACAAAGAGGCCTGCGCTCGCGATCACGCCAGACGTCACTTTTCCTGGGCCTAGGCTCCACATAGCGATGCGTGCTACGTGCTCCTGGGGGCAGATAGGTAGCCGTTGGTTCCCGTGGACGAGGTTCGCTGCGTGCTGTAGATGGGAGAGGAGCTGCCGCCATCGCAACTGCTGCATTGTTGTGTACTGTGGGTTCTCGGAGAACTTCAGAGTACGTTCGGATAGGTCGAACCAGCTGCAGCTCACGCTCTGGTTCTCGTATGACCTGCCTCAGTTCGTCACGAACAACGTCTGTAACAGAGAGTGCAGTCGGAGTCTGGGGCATTTGCAGTCTGCTCAGTTCTTCCCTAATAACTGATCTAATGAGCTCTCGCAGGGCTTCAACGTCGTTTCGCCCGCCTCCAGAGAACACCTGTGCAGATGCGCAGTTAAGATTCCGGTTGTACTGCCGAGCGCGCTGTTCTAGTGTTTTTTCGATGGCCGTCGCTTCGAATAATACTCAGCAACAGTGCTTGGAGGGTTGCGGACGAGAACGGCGAACAGCTCTTGCTTCACTCCGCGCATTAGATGGCGCACCTTCTCATCTTCAGCCATGTTGTAATCCGCACGCTTGAACAGACGGACCATGTCCTCAATGTACATGACAGCACTCTAGTTTGTGAGCTGGTTCCTGGATTGAAGAGCAGCTTCCGCTTTTTCTTTTCGGTCTACGTTCGTGAACGTAGCCACCGCTTGTCGTCGAAATACCTCCCAGGTAGACAACGAGGTTTCATGGTTCTCAAACCATGTCTTTGCGAAGTCTTCCAGGGTGAAGTATACGCGACGGAGCTTCTCTCTTTCGTCCCATCCATTCAAGCTCGCCACTCTCTCGAACAGGTCCAGCCAATATTCAACATCCTCGTACGAGTCGCCGTGGAATACTGGCGGCTGGTGCGGTTGGCTAATGAATACTTGTGCCGGTGTTACCTGGGTAGTCATAGTGGTGGCATCCATAGTTTGAATTCCCCTTGGTGTGAAGTGAAGAGGACTGTTGCGCCTTTGGGTAGCGTGGTGCGGACTCGGGCCATCCGAGTCCCCGGAGAGGACGAGTAGAGAAGCCGGAGAAGGAGAAAAAAATGTTTATATACAGTATTTACATGGTAGCGTGGTACAACATGAAAAGAGAATCACACACGAGCGCCTCTGCGCTAGCGTTTTTATACATCGTCCGCCTTCCCAAGATCCCTTGCAAAGAAAATTTATGCGCAGGATACTCCAATGAGATCGTCGTCTTCCTCTCCGTCCCCGAAGAGGGAAAGCCAAACACCGCCTCCCTCTGAACCTAGGAAAGGGGCAAGACATGCCCAGTTCGCTGTTTGGTGAGGGAGACCCCACGCGCCAGCGTGGCACCACAGTGAGATGACGTGGAATCCCATGCGCAAAGTCGCTCCCTGATGCAGCCAGGTTGACTCAAGCAAGGCAGAATACCCCGTACAGCTGCTGGGTCGACGCTGCTTCGGAGTGTTGCTCTCGGCGGCTGACAAAAGCTTGGCCAACGACTTTTGTGTCAAGAGGAGCCGGCGACGTGGTTTTTCCAGATTGTCCGCGTCCGTCGCCGTCCCGGTGCAGGGTTGACTCATCAACAGCTGCCAGGTGCCAGCAGGCCGCGAAGACCACGTGGAACTTGGGCGAGGCACAACAGCACCCCCGCCGCCAGATGATACATCGGGAGGTCGAGTTGTTCCATGCAGCTCGGCCGGGTCGATGTCGGCGACGTTCCGGCAAGGCTCTTGCTTTCTCGAAGGGCCTGGTCAAACTGGAATGCTCCAAGAGCTGGCCTCTGCGCCCCGCTTCGGTGAAAAGTGGGTGACAAGCCCCAAGAAACGACCTTTGTCAGCCACACACAATGCGACAAGCACCGCGTGCACGCCACTCTCATCGCCAGGCCTCCGATTTTACAAAGCAAACATCTTATCTTAATAACTTAAGCTCAAGGAAACAATGTGCATACCAATCGGGACAAGTGTCCAGTAACTCTTTCATACGTAACTCCATTTGGAATCGAGATAACATTATAATCAAGCTAAACAAGCAAACTGTAGAGCTCGGGACAACGAGGGAGTCAGTGAAAAATTTCTCTACGCCCTCACTGTAACACATTGAAAAAAAAAGTACACATAAACTAGGTAAAGGTAAACAAAAAAAATCAAACAAACCTTCCGCGTCTTTTGACGAGTCAAAACGCTCGACTTAGGGCGTCTGCATTTGTATGAAGGCCACCTCTCTTGTAGCGCACCTCGAAATTGTGCTGCTGCAGTGCTATGCTCCATCTGAGCAAACGACCATTCTTAGGTGACATTTGGTGTAACCAGGTTAGTGGAGAGTGATCAGTTTCTATAATAAACTTAGAGCCAGCAACATAGCAGCCTAGTTTTCGTACGGCCCAAACAATGCAAGCACATTCTTTTTCCGAAGTGCTATAAGCCTCTTCCCTGCTGCTCAATTTGCGACTCAAATACAAAACCGGCCGCTCCTCTCCACTCTGGTCCGTCTGACATAGCACTGCTCCTAAACCGCGTTCGCTTGCATCACACTGAATAGTGAAAGGTTTTGCAAAATCCGGTGCCCTCAAGACGGGTTTCTCACTCAATGCGTGCTTCAGCTTCTGAAAAGCGTCTTCCTTTTTAGAGTCCCATTGAATGTTCACAGGTTCGGTCTTTCGTAAACTATCTGTCAAAGGGCTGGCAATCTCGGAGTAATTCGGGACGTAATGCTGATAGTAACCTGTGAGGCCGAGGAATGCTCTCATCTCGGTCTTAGTGCTGGGACGACGATAACCGACCACCGCGGCTACCTTGAGTTCGGACGGTCGACGACGCCCATTTCCTACAATGTGCCCTAAATAGCTTACTTCAGCACAGCCCAAATGACATTTCTCTCTCTTTACCGTAAGACCTGCATTTTTGACCCGTTCCAAAACCATCCGAAGGTGTTCAACATGGTCTTCCCATTTGTCCGAAAATATCGCCACATCGTCTAGGTAAGGCAGCGCAAATTTCTCGAGCCCGTGGAGAACCTTATCCATCAGGCGGCTGAAACAATACGGCGCGTTCTTGAGCCCAAAGCTCATCATCAAAGGACGAAAAGTGCCCAGGGGTGAGATAAAAGCAGCGTATCGACTCGCGCGCTCTGTCAAAGGGACCTGCCAATACCCCCTAACAAGGTCTAACGTAGAAATGTATTTCGCCTTAGACACTGTCTCTACCCTCTCTTCAATGTTAGGAATAGGGTAAGTCTGGTCGACTGTTACAGAGTTCAGGCGGCGATAGTCCACGCATGGCCTTGGATCACGGCCCGGAATCTCAACCAAAATCAAAGGCGAGGTGAAATCACTGTCTGCTTCGATGATAACACCTAGGTCGATCATGCGGCGAATTTCGGCCTCTAGTATCTCTCTCTGTCTAGGTGACACCCGATACGGCTTACAGCTGATCGGCTTGTTAACCGTCAGCTCAATGTCGTGCTTAATCACATCCGTTTTGCCTGGCTTCTCGGAGAAAACGGTAGCGAATTCCTGTACTAAAAGCTCTAAATCTTCCTCTTGAGCCTTACTTAGGGTGTTCCCTGTGTCTACCCTATCGGACAATGTGCTGCTGACCGTGCCATCGGAAAGACAAAGGATTTCCGCGCCCTCATCCTCAGGAACATTGAGTGCAAGGTTTACTACTGCTTTTCGTCGCATGTAGGGTTTCATTAGGTTACTGTGATACACTTTGGGGCATTTCCGGCCCCACTTTACCTCGTAGTTGGTGTCTGAAAGCACTGACAACACTGTCGCTGGTCCCTCCCATTGTACGTCCAGCTTGTTTTTTCTTGAAGGGCACAACAGCATCACCTCATCGCCCACTCTAAAGACTCGCTTTCGAGCTGACTTATCGTAACGGGCCTTGGAAAGCGCCTGTGCTGCGCGCATGTTGCTCTCCACCACTTCGCGTGTAGTCCCCAGTCGCCCCAATAAATCCAGTACATAGGAAACTACATTAGGGTCCTCCCCATATCCAGTCCATGACTCTCGTATTAAGTGCAGCGGACCTCTCAAGTTCCTGCCGTAGACAAGTTCAGCCGGACTAAAACCCGTACTCTCGTGTGGGGCCGACCTCAGAGAAAACATCGCAGCTGGTATACACCCCTCCCAGTCACTTTTATGCTCAAAGCACAAAGCTCGCAAAACGCGTTTCATGACCGAGTGCATGCGTTCCACAGGGTTCGACTGTGGATGGTGAATAGAGCTATGCGCGATTTTTATCCCGCAGCGTTCTAGGAATGTAGTCGTAAGGCAGCTTGTGAACACACTTCCGTTGTCACACTGTATCTCCGAGGGAAAACCCACCCGAGAAAAAATAGACAACAATGCGTCCACCACGCATACTGAACTCAACTCTTTCAGTGCGATTGCCTCCGGGAACTTGGTGGCAACGCACAGCGCGGTCAGGACGTACCGATATCCTGATTTAGATGGAGGCAGAGGCCCCACGATGTCAATCACGAGCCGACGGAAGGGTTCTGTGACTATTGGCACTAGTTTCATTGGTGCCTTCCATTTGTCTGTTGATTTTCCTATCCGCTGACAAGTGTCGCATCCACGGACAAACATCTCTACATCCTTCCAGCACCCGGGCCAGTAGAACTCCTGAGCCAGCTTAGCTTTCGTTTTCTTTATACCTAAGTGGCCCGCCCAGGCGTTGCTGTGGGCCAGGTCGAGAATGTTCCGCCGGTATTTTAGTGGAACTACCACTTGGTTGTAGACCCGCCCTTTAGCGTTCTCATACCTGCGATGCAACACCTCGTTTTGGGTGTAGAACGAAACGTTCTTCCTAGAGTTACCTTCCTTATGTATGGCATCTAGCAGCATAGAGAGTGCGAGATCCGCCTTTTGATCGACCACTAGCGTTGCACGGTCGGTTCTGGCTAGCTGACACCAACTGGTGGACGCGGGTGTTAACACCGAGCCTGTCACCAAGTCCTCGTTTTCGGGCGTTAGAGATATTTCCTCGCTGTTGTCGACCATAGCCCCCGTTTCCGTCTCGACAACTCGCATGGCAGACTCATTTTCCGTCGCAACTACCTCAGGTTTTCCTACACTGCCCTCGGACGTCTGTTCCCCAGAGGGTGAGCTGCTCAGCTGTTGCGTCAGCTCGCGCGCCTTCGAACGGGTAAGGGCCATGCAAGCTATTTCGGTGGCAAATGATTCTCCACGTGTTTTTAACATTTCCTCAGACTTATTTGAAAATAGGTAAGGGAAGTGCTCCGGGAGGTTGGCTGAAATTGCTGCTTCCGTACACAATTGGCCGAAAGGGCCCTCGATTACAACCCTCGCTATCGGTAGGCAGACGCTTTGCTTTTCTGCCACTTGCCGAATCCAGGCACACTCTCCTATATAGTCTTCGGAAGATACGCAACTTGGATGCGCTACATCCATTGTGGCCGCCGAGTCCCTCAATACCCTACACATTCGGCCGTTCACTGAGAGTGTCCTCATGTAAGGCTTCAACAGCTTTAAGCTATCCTCTGACTCCTGAATTGTGGCAAATGCCATGTGCCTCTTACAGCTCCTGGCCATGTGGCCCTTTTCTCCGCAGCTGTAGCAAACAACTGGCTTCCGCGCTTCTAACGCATGCGCTATGTCACCAGGCGCCTTTGAACCTGATGAAGGTGCCGCCTTAGTCCCCTCACTGTCCTTTCCCTGCTGATTGTCTAATAACTTGGAATTTTCGGGTTTCCAGTTATTTCTTGCAAACCTCTTGCGTCCCTGGTTTCCCGACCAGCTTTCTACCTTTTCATTTTTTTCCGAAGTTCGTGGTGTATTGCGGAGACTACGGCGTGAGCAGTAATCTTCGGCGAGTTCTGCTGCCCTGTTCATGTCTACGTCTTTCATCCTACCGCTGCCACCACTGTTGCGCCTTTGGGTAGCGTGGTGCGGACTCGGGCCATCCGAGTCCCCGGAGAGGACGAGTAGAGAAGCCGGAGAAGGAGAAAAAAATGTTTATATACAGTATTTACATGGTAGCGTGGTACAACATGAAAAGAGAATCACACACGAGCGCCTCTGCGCTAGCGTTTTTATACATCGTCCGCCTTCCCAAGATCCCTTGCAAAGAAAATTTATGCGCAGGATACTCCAATGAGATCGTCGTCTTCCTCTCCGTCCCCGAAGAGGGAAAGCCAAACACCGCCTCCCTCTGAACCTAGGAAAGGGGCAAGACATGCCCAGTTCGCTGTTTGGTGAGGGAGACCCCACGCGCCAGCGTGGCACCACAGTGAGATGACGTGGAATCCCATGCGCAAAGTCGCTCCCTGATGCAGCCAGGTTGACTCAAGCAAGGCAGAATACCCCGTACAGCTGCTGGGTCGACGCTGCTTCGGAGTGTTGCTCTCGGCGGCTGACAAAAGCTTGGCCAACGACTTTTGTGTCAAGAGGAGCCGGCGACGTGGTTTTTCCAGATTGTCCGCGTCCGTCGCCGTCCCGGTGCAGGGTTGACTCATCAACAGCTGCCAGGTGCCAGCAGGCCGCGAAGACCACGTGGAACTTGGGCGAGGCACAACAGGACCGAACTCAGGTGAGTCACCTCGAAGACGGCGACTTGCCCTCTGGTGTACAGGAGTCACTTCCACGGGGTTGGTACGCTGGTCGTCGGGGCTACGCTGTCTTGAGCTCGCGGGGCTTCGATTCATACCCAGCACACCAGAAATGTAGCGATGCTGAGGAAGACAGGCTAAAAAACAAGCAACTTTATTAGGGCGAACTTGTGCCCACAAGTCTAATGGCTATGGTCGTCGAGTCCGAGTAGCCGAGAGGCACAGATTCAACTAACTTCCTCTTCCTCGTTGTTGGAGCGCACGAACGTGTGACGAATGCCAGCCGGGTCTTGCTGGTGCTCTTGCCATGATGATTGCGGCGGCTACTTGAACGTGGCCAAGCTGTCGCGGCAATATGACTAGCATTATTGCGTAACGGCTCACTAAAAAATGCAGCAAAGTCACCTTCCATTTGCATTTTTCGCATGACATCCTTCCTCAAGATACGCGCATTGTGCCCAATTTTTTTGTATGCAAAAGGCAAACGGGGTTGATATCAGTGGCTTTTTGTCGCAATTATTCTTTAGAATGAACTGGACGAAAAGCACTGAAAAAGAAAACAAAAAGGGATTTGGTGGTAACTGTCGATGCCTGAGCTGACAAATGTGGTGAAGTTGACAGACATACTCTCTGAACCATGTCATAATGAGCGTTTTATTTTAGGAGGCTTAGCAGCCCATCTTCAAGCACCTCAGAAATTTATGAAGTAGGCCAGCAAGGCTTACATGTTAAGCACAATGCATTGGAACAAGTGAACACATATTTCATGCTAGAGACATTCATTGATTCCATGCTGCCGTAACATGTTGCTGCATGCTTGGCCATGTGTAGACAGACATCTAAGTAAGCATGTTGAAATCAGTGGTAGAAAGTAGTCTGTAATCAAGCTGTGAAGTTCAATGTCTGTTTTTTTTTCAAATAATACATGACTCAGTCGGCCAAAGCTTATCATTTACTACCGGCTGTCCCCCAGCAAACAACGAGCATATCCACCCATCGTCCGTCCACCATCGACCCATCACCTGCCCACCACTCTCATCGCTCACCATCCACCCATTGTCTATCCATCATTTCCACTGTTCACCCACCATCTGTACTATACATTCACCATATTCCCACCATCTGTCCATCCAGTATAATAATCCACCAAGCTGGTGAGTTCTGGGAATCATAAAGCTGACTCTTGGGCAAATTTTTAAAAGAGACAACTTCGTGATCCAGGAGAAAGATATGTGTTCTATTTGAAAAAATATATGAGAGAGAATTTTTTACATAATTAGACGCCAGATTTGTACCCTTTTAACACTACTGTTCAGTGTGTTGCGCGCATTATTCAATTATCAGTAGTATATAACCTTATAATAGCAAAGAAGCGACAGATTTTTTCAACGAGTAATAGCTGCCATATTACATAAGATTGTAGTTGTGATAGACTTTTATATCAGCCGCATACTAACAGCTGAGTATTTTGACCACTTGCGCAACCAGCCGACATTAATCTTCCCTTTCGGCACCGATCCACTCGAGCCAGGTGGTGAGTTAAAGGGCAAAGCTGGATCACTTAGCAGTTGGGCAGTAGAAAAAGCTATGTGACAGGTCACCATAAGGAGAGGGGCAGTTGGGATAGCGGAATTCAGATCTGCACTTATGAACATATGAGTGTATTAAAACCAGTGTTATCTGTCATGATAATAGTTATAATGGGTAGAAGCGTATCCGCATCAGCATATTCACATTTCGAGAACCAAGTGTTTTGTTGACATGCTTAAGTGCTCGATTTAATGACTTTCTGTCACTCTAGGTTCAGCGGGGAACAGTGTATAACATCGCATTCATTGTTTTCTTCCAAAATACGGTATGTTCCTATTTGACATATGAAATGTGCATTTTTTCGCTTGTTACAGTTTACATTGTGGTGTTCTTAGTTATTACAAGTTGCTTGTTTTATCATTTATTTTCTCCTTTAAGTTGTGTAAATATGTGTATTACTTCGTGTGCATGTGTTTCTATATGCATGTGAATAGTCATGTATATATATTCATACATAAGTATATGTGTATATATAAGTTTGTCCGTGTAAATATATATGTTCTGTTATTCTGTTATGTACTCTGATAGAAACCGACAAACAACCAATATAGGCTAACGGTCTAGCAAGTTTGTAATAATTACTTAAGTTAATAAAAGTGAGATTTATTGATTGATTTCGGACACATTCTTTTTTCCGAAGTGAAGATGACACTCAATAGACGTAGAGTCTTGTTCATATTCCTCAAAGATTTTGATTGCCATTGTTTAACATGAAATCATCAATAAGTAAAAATTTTCTCGGCTTTTTCTGGAATCAAAAAACTATTTACACCCGTATAAAGGTAACTCCTTTCAAACTTTTTCAGAACATGTGCAAGTGATATGTTCTGTCAATGTTAACATAATATGTAGGGCTTACGTCGCAAAAACATCATATGGGCTTATTATGTGTAAGGCCAATTGTAGTACATGAGGAATTTTGGCTATCTCCTGTTGTTTGTCGTGCATTGACAACATTTTGTTTTACGTTTTGCCGATCTATCATTATGCATCTGTGCATGCTCAATACAACTGCGAATTAATGTTGCCCTGGTTTTAAAGTAAATTATTATATGACTGATGGAAATAGGTGACTTCAAAGGGTTTAATATTGTTTATTTAAAAGCAACAGATGCGGATATTTTTGCAAAGAAATAACGAGGAAAGGGTTGAAGGGGAGAATAATTGATTGTTTATTTGCGCAAAATAGATGCATCTGCCGCTTCTATATGAACACGAACCACCCAGCCCAACAACGTGTATATGCTTATTATTACTTTTAGGACACTAACGTTAATGAGACGCAATAGACGATGAAACACATAAAGTACACGGGATGACATTTTATAGTAAATATTATGTGTGTCAAATAAAAAATTATAAGAGCGAAAGAATAACTGCCCCCTCAAGGAGGCCAAACTTTCTCATAGCGCTTCCACTGCTTTGCCGTTGAGCTAAGACGGTGGCCCCATCTTATCTGTTTCATCTGGTGCACTTGCATAGGTCGACGCACAAGAGCGTGGGTTGGGAAGAGAAAGGAGTGGAGCCGCTTGTTTTTTTCACCTAAGGTGGGGATGCAAAGTCAGCTCATACGCTAATATCGTTGGCAGGGAGGGACGACTGCGAAGACTTGGAGCATACTGAAACTGGAGAGTTTATTTGATAGGTACTAATATAAATGCATCTTTGAAAATGCAAATCATAAAAAGGTAGAAAAAGCGAAGCCAAATGATTGTGACCTGACTAGTCCACAAAATCTTATCCTTATCAGTTAGCACGTTACACAGTGAGTTCACCACGATTGCTGTATGAAACGAATGGTGAAATCTTCATAGATTTTATGAGCGCGGCCATAACGATGTCTATGGAGTATGCGTGCATCTTAGAAATCACGATTGTTGCCACAATCGGTGCGCTTTTATCGCAGCAGCGACGACATCTGAAGGAGCAGAACCTTAACCAGAAGGCTAAAACTGGAAATAATCTGATAATTTACTTTGACGATCATGGCTGCACGCTTATTATCAACAGGCGCGTATTTTGCACAGATACTCTCATTGTCCAGCCCGGGAAATCTAGGAAGCACCCCTAGTTTATTTCATCGGGCCTTCGTGTTTCAGTGCATAAACCTCACGAGGATAATATTTATCCTCGCATTTGAACATTTTATATAGAGACTAGTTGTAAGGCATGCGCAGGGTGTCTCCCTTTTTCATGTTTTGTAGCGCAAAAAAGTTCACCAGTACTCTCGGTCTGTTCTTTTCTGTGCTTACCGATGGAAGTTTCGCAATCTCTTTGATCACTCAATGATTTTTCCTTCTTTCAACAGATGCTTGAGAAATGCATCACCGTAGTTGTGGTGCCTCCGGTTCACCGACTTCGATTGAGAAGGACGGTCACTAAATTTTGGTGTCGACCAGTGCCATAGCCAAAAATGTTTTACTGCGAGGGTGGGGGGGGGGCGATGTGGAGGGCATCACATCAGCAGCCGGAACTCTTTCCGTCATTATTACTTTCATTCGGCTACCTTGACATGTAATAAAGTAAAAGATTCAACCTGGTCCTCGTTCACTTAGTATGGTCACGTGCCCGCCTCAGTGGTCTAGTAGCCAAGATGTTCCACTGCTGACCTGCAGAGCTGCTGTGGCAGCCACAAAAAACTTCACCTTTCACACGACACAACACCAACAAAAAAGATTTGAGCACGCACATTGGTTGATAAACCCATGTGCTCAATCAGAGTTGTGATCATTTGTTAAAGGGCCTCTTTAATGATAGTATGGTGCTCCCCTGCGCACAGCGCTGTGGCAAAATGAAATAGTGTAAAAGCGTCGCACTTTGTTTATAGTAATAGATGGGTAAAGACAGAAATATTAATGCGAGAAAGTTTTCAATAATTTACAAGTAACACAGTGATGGGCAGAATTAGAAATTATATGCGTAACACAGACTCGTTGTACGATGTGTGGGTTCGATGACAAATGTTATTAAGTGGCATCCAGTTATGCATTAAAATGAAAATATAGGTATCAGCTGTTCACACCATGAAATATTTTATGACACCGGAGATCTGTTTTTAAATCCTGCTTATTGCGGTCAATTGCCTCATGGCAGTCTTGACAGCACCACGAAATGGTGTCCAGATTGTTACCTTATTAATGCCGTCAACAGCCAATGAAAACTACCACACCTTGATCAGTTGCTGCTTTATATTCTTCAGTATAGGGGCATTCGAACAAGACTCGAGTTGAGCCAGCGAACGCGGGATGCTGCGGCGACAGACAGCGTCTTGACGATACGAACGCAATGAGCGCCGAAATTTCAGCGAACGTATGACCGGATAGTCGATGACACTTTGAGATCTCGCACCAGGCACGGAATGCTGTTCGTTGATAGTGGAGCTGTGTGCCTTATCTCACGGTTTTAGGAGCCAGATTCTATTTTATATAATTTCATTTTTACTTCTTAAAAGTTACTTTCAAGAGAGGAGAAATGGGTGAGTGAACGTACTAAAGAAACCTGAAGTCACGCCTTATTTCTTTAAGGCGCAAATAATTGGTGACAAATTTTAAGAAACAGGCTATGGCTGTGGCGTCTTTTAAAATACCATTCTAGTTTCTTGCTGCAGGACAAGGTGAACGAAGTCAAAACGTGGAGGGAGTAGGTGTATGATGGCTTTTCGAAGGAGCTTTGAAACAGCCTTGTGAAAAAGACTCATAATTGCAGTATGGCAGGGCTATGCTAGTAACCAGCTTTAGGATTTGTGTTCCATGCCAATATACTGATGCTGTATTAATACTTCGAATGAGTAAATCTTTCAGCTCGATTTTCAAGTGATTCATATGTAAAGTTATTTCATGAAATATATTTGAGGCGGGTCAAAATTGGCAGATGTGAATTTTCGATTTCGTCGTGCTGAAAAAATGACAAGCAATAGTTTTGCGTTTTGAGGAACATAATGCAAATAATGTATTAAAGACACAAGCGTGTTGTTGGCTAGTGGAGTGAAAGCATGCTAGTGATGTGTGCTACTAAGATTAAATCCCTTCAAAGGGTGAGATATGTAGATGAAGGAACAAGTTAAACTTCCACGGCAGAAATTTTGTATAACAAAATACGTACTTTTTCATGGCAATGAAATCAGAGTAATACAGTCAATATAGTTTAGTTATATTCACCAAAGGTTTTATCGTTTTTGTTGCAACCTCTTGCAATTTGAACAGTTGACATTTCCCGAAAAAAAGTTGACGAAAACTTGTGCAATCATTTCGATAACTGTAATTTTAGAGAAAACATCTATTGTTACGGCATTAATGCAAGTGACAAACATAAATGGGCAAAGCACAGGTCCTAGAGGGACACCTGAGCTTACGAGGGTAGCAGCAGATAATTTATTGCTGGCAAAAGCTGTGAAGAGTTTTGTTTTTAGGAATAATTTTTTTAATGCTAAGATGCCGTCATTTATATGTAACGAACCAAGCTTTAGTAGCAAATGCACATCTAGTAGTTTTACAAATGATTAAGCAAAAAAGTGAAACATGGCCCCGTGAGTCTGTCGGAATCAAAGTACCCAGAAGGTAGTTAACAACATAGCTAGTTGTACCATAGCTGGCGTTTTCGAAAAGTACTATATAGCAGATCGGTGGTCCCTCAGCGACGACGTGAGCCACATGTTGAAAAGCCTACGGGATCACATTTGTAGTTGTGGTGCTTCCTCTCGCCGAAAATGATTCAGCAGTTCAGTTCTTGTGCAGGCACGGAGGGTTGACAGTACGGCGTTTGACAGTGGTCAGGTTGATCACTTTGCCAATGCCGGGCTGCTTCGGCACACAATCTATTAGATATGTCTCAATTGCGCAATGTACCGGAGGCAGCTGCCACGAATATAGATGTTCAGGCAACAATGAATTCAGCTATTCTTGCACTTCCCATTCCTACGAGACACGTCTACTAAAAATACACTCAAAACAAACTGTCTAACTTCGCAAGGCTGTTAGAAAGAGCCGATCTACATTGAATGGTATGTAGCACGTTTCCTGCAACAGCGCTAAACCGAAGGAACTAAACAAGTGCTGTTAAGATTTTGTCTAGAAATCTTGAAATAATTAGTTCTGAAACTCCGAACTTAACTCAGGAAAATAACTGAAGTATGGTTGAATACCACCCTTTGCCTCAAACCTCTGGAAACTAGTGTTTAGCTTTGCAATTGCTAGCAATTCGAGAATAACTCGACAATACTTTACATCAAACAACAATGTTCTAACTTTAGAATGTTAAATGCAAGAACAGTTGATTTCGAAGACTTACGTGCTAATATGTATTGTCTACATCGTGGTTCTACCTGCAGTGCACGCACATATGCACCCACTTGCCATATGGGAGTGCGCATACCCTTGAGTTTGTGCTTATACTACTCAACTCCACGAATTATTCTTCTTAAGGCACTATAACAATGAATAAATGGTAACAGAGACGATGCCAACAAATGAGGCAACTCTTTGTTAACTAGACCGGCATATTTCGTTCTAATTGTAAGCAAATACTTTTGCGTCACTTGGAATACACCGGTTTACGGTGAAAATATTAGTACCCCAGAACTCATCTAAATAAATAAATCTTTAGTTTCCATACGACAAAAAGAATACTAATGCTCTGTTCTTATATTATCCTAGATAATAAAATATCGAGATAGGAAACGTTGGTGGACTAGTGGGCTATTCAGGAGAGGAAAATGACAAGCCCATTCACATAATGCATGTTTGTGAAACAACTCAGTTAGCCAAGCCTATAAAACAAATCACAATATGGTTTGTCAGTATAATTGCGACTCGAAACTGCAGATTTGTATGTTGCATTTGCAAAAACAAGGGCCACAATACGTGCTGCAAACGTATATTCTTCGCCTTAGGTAGATACTTCTTTGTGTGATGTAAAATTCTCTGACAAATTGTTTCTACTGTAAGGATAAGCGCTGAAGGAAACAGACCTCTAAATGCTTACCGTGAAACGCAGGACAAGTGTTGCATCCATTTTTTGAGGAACCCTAACTAGCCTGCCCAATAGAGCAGAGGGGGGCATTCTGTAAACAGAAACAAATTCAACCACATTACCAGATTGTTCTCGCCCACAGTGGTCTTGTCTTGCAGCTCTCACAGAAGGCAGCCTCAGGACGATGTCCCAACCGAACACAGTCAAAATTAAGTTCTATTTTACTGAAAAGAATTGGTGCCTGTAGATAATAGATGCCGTGGCTTCACTCAGTCGAAACATCATTGAAAAATTGAGCTTTTGTATGTCCAGTCTATTATCTAAAGTGTGCATCTGTTAAGCATTGGGCAATAACGGCACAATAAATAGCTTCTGACTCGCCAAAACAAATACCCTTTTATTTCACGTGCCTAAGCCAGTTTATTTACCCCCCCCCCCTCATTATTAAGCTTTTTTGTCTTTCACCTAAGTTTGGATCTGTGCCACCAACTTCGCCATACTAAGCATGGTCGGCCGTGCTCGCAAGTTTATCAATTGATGGGAGTTTTGCAGGTCTCGTTCTCTCACCGCAAAATCTGTAATCAAGCTGTCGAAAACACAAAACTCACTCAGCTGACACGGCCACGTGGGAGAAATATGTCAACTGCTAACTAGAGGAGACATAGTAGGGGCTCGTAGAAGTACCAACTGCGACAGTTCATGTTTGCCCTATGTATACTTGTATTTACTTTATCGTCCTTAGTTGTTCATCCTTAGGCATCCTTTGTTTTTAAGGAGCATGCAGCAAATTTATAGGTGCTTCTATTCTTTTAATGCTATTACACTTTTGGTTATTGAATTAATTCATGCGTACTTCTGATTGATCTGCCACTGTTTTAGTGGAAGCACTTTTGATGATGAGCTAATGCAACTGATGTGAACAACAAGAGATGCCAAAAAACTGCCGTTTAACTGCTTACGGCTTTTTGTGTACGACCTCATAACGGAGGTGTCAATGACTATTCTTTCGATGCAGATACTTGGGAGCCACCAAGGGAGCAGTGCGGCGTGTTTGGAATGCAATCACTAAGTAGAACACAAGCGATTCTTCAAACAATCGCCTGGTGCAGGCATTAGAGATCAGGATAATAAGTATAATTGGACCAAATTCAAGCAGGCAAGTGTTGCACTAACGTTATGCGTAAACGTGGTATGTAAAAAAAGAGGGAGGATGAGGCGTGGTAGTTTTATTGAAAATCATGGGAACTAGAAGTTACCATTGGCATTTGGGTAAGCATTTTCTTAGGCGGGGGACTCTTGCTGGGAATGACGCGGTGTATCCCCGCTAAAATAATATCTATGAAGAGAATCACCCATCAGGATGCACAAACCTTATTCTTATGGCAGCTGCGGGTTTCTCATACCAGGATATGGCTACAACCGACGCTTCAGTGCTGGTCATCATTTTGATGCTGAGCTTTATCAAAGGAAGCTTCGAAGTAGGTCGATGGAAAGAAGACAGAGATCCGAACAGACTTGAGAATCAAGCCCTAGCACGGTACGTGTACGAGCGCATGAGGCCTCGACAAAGTACAGAAGAAGTGTGGGTTCTAGTAACACAAGCTAGGGCAAAGGTATGTAGTCGAAAATTGAACATTTTTTTCCCTATTGTGGCATGAATTAATACGAAGTCGCTTTCTTCACGCACCCAATTGTCTTTCTTCCTCTCTCTCTCTCTCTCTCTCTCTCTATATATATATATATATATATATATATATATATATATATATATATATATATATATATATATATATATATATATGTACAGACACACGGTAGAATATGAGGTCGAAAAACGTGCGAAAACACAAGTTTTACTAATGTTTCGGCAGGTGGGCCTGCCTTCGTCAGAGTAAATGGTTACTGATGGCACACAGGGCACATATATAAGCCGCTTTTTTGTGTATCACACGGCTATGTCATTATCAGTAGTTTAAGAAACAAGATTATATATCACCAAAGGTACGTGGCTATAGTGCATATACAACTGAAAACGCGTATCATTGTACAATAGTCAATTGGCACGTATTAGATACCCTACAACTTGTGTTGAATAAAACAGGTCTGCAAAATAACAAACTGCGCACGCAGTAGCTCACTTGGTCATACGTTCTGCGGGATAATCACAGCCTAAGGACATTCAGTAAACCTTTAAAAAAGAAAAAGAAGTTTAGAGAGATAAACAAAATCAAAAAAGCAGGCAGAGCAAAATGAATGCGAGTAAAATGGTGAACGACAAAGGTCACCTACATTATGTAGGTAATATTTGACAATAGGCTAACATCGTGGTGCATAGAATATACACAAATCAGTAAAACAAGAATGCGACTTACTGAGGTAATATGCAAGTAAGCGTACCCGGGCTCTCGTTCATGCCGGCAGATACTGTTTTGAATTTATGACTTAGAAATGACTTTATTACTTCGCGTTCATGGTGTGATTTAAAACCCGATTCCAGTATTGTAGATATCATGTTACTGAATGAATGACGTGCCACGGTGACATGCCTTGAAATCGGTAAGTTAGGAAGGACATGCACATGAGCTTTCTGATTTTTGAGATGGTATCGAAAAGCAGTTTCAGTATGACCCATATATTGGACATGAAAGATTGAGCATTCTAGCAAATATACGACATTTGCAGTATCACTAGTGAAATTGCCCTTAATTTTGAACTTCGAAGTTCGTCGCAGTACTGGCAGCCAGTGTTGTTGTGGTCATGTCTGCACACACTTTACAGCGATGCTTTTTACAAGGATGGCAACCAAGCGTCTGGACGTTATTGCTCTGTCTGGTTTTATAGGTAGTTAATAAATTTCGCAAATCTTTGCCTCGTCTCTAAACAACACGTAGTGGTTCTGGAAACGCTTTTGCAAGGCGTTCGCTCTGCATAAGTATGTTGTGGTGTTTACGGAAAATAGATGCGACGTTAGGTGCCGATGAATTATAGGTTATGGTTCGTGCTATGGATAATCGGAAGATACGTGACAATATCGCACGTGACAATGTAACCTCCATTATTCTAAAGCTTCATACTAATTTATAAAACCACTGCCCCGCCACGCTGGTCTAGTGGCTGAGGTACTCGGCTGCTGACCCGCAGGTCGCGCGATCAAATCCCGGCTGTGGCGGCTGCATTTCCGATGGAGGCGGAAATGTTGTAGGCCCCTGTACTCAGATTTGGGTGCACGTTAAAGAACCCCAGGTGGTCGAAATTTGCGGAGCCCTCCACTACGGCATCTCTCATAATCATATGGTGGTGTTGGGACGTTAAGCCTCACAAATCAATCATTAATTTATAAAACCACTCGCTTCTCTGCCAAGCAATAGGTGAACGGAACACGAACAAGACTTTTTAAAGGGAAAGTTGTTATGAGATCACCACAGGGGACGCGTGCGCACCATAGTTGTTTGCCGCTGCCGGTAGCCGCAACCACTATCGCACAAATTTTGAATAATATAATGCATTATGGGCATAAGGTGATCTGAATTCTGGCCCCGTCCGTGCCAGCTCAGCATTCTAACACTGAGCCATGCCGATGCTCGAAGCTTCTTTGCACACTGGCCTCAAGCTTGCTTGATTTCGGGAAAGGATTCTCATTATATGAGTAATAAAGCATTTCAGAAGAACATAGGAGCAACCAGGCGTCACATAATACGAATTGCGCAACGAATGGGCCATTGAAGACTCCGGTCCTTTACAAAAGCTTGATCTTGGCCATCTATAAGCGGCGGAGAATACTCACTGTGGGGGATTACGAAAACTTCTGGCCACCTAAATGTTTGTGTCGTCAGCCAAAGAACAAAAATCACAGCATATTTATGGAGTGCATGACTATGAGTGGGGCGAAGCGTCACTCCGTCCGTTCGTTCGTCCGTCCGTGCATGCGTCAATCCGTGCATGCGTTCGTCCATCCATGCGTCCGCTCATTCGTCCATCTATTCACGCGTCCGTCCTTGTATCTGTCTATCTCTCTGTCCATCCATCCGTCTGTACGTCCATCTGGTGAACACTCCAACTACCGCCATATCGCACCCTTCGTCGTATTTCAGCATATAAGAGCACCGCCATCCAGCGGATATTTCAAAGAGTAAATGAGAAGTGGCACTGGCGCACTTGCTTACAGCCTGCGCTTTGTGTCTACTTCCCACCTTTCACTGCCCATAGTTCATGGCTATATACTAGTTCTTTATATTCATGGCACTGCTGCCCAACCCTCGCCGAACGTTGCTAAAACCAAGGAGGTTACGCCCAGCGAGTTTAGTGCTTCAGCCAAATCTGGTCGGATAGTGCTGAAAGTTCGCCCTTCTAATACTATTTTTTTTAGTGAGCATCAAATTCAGGCAAATTTTATTTAAGATGGAGTTAACAATATTCATCTCTGTAAGTCATTTCATCAGAAACAACTCTCTTTTTATTCATGATTAACGTGCGTGGGTTTCCTCCTAAATTGAAAAGAATGTGCGTGTGGCACTGCTCTTGTCCGGACGTAAAGTTGGCTATCTACTACTACAACTACTGCTACTACTACTACTATCAATAATGCTCATACATCGTTGGCACACGACCCACGGCAGAAAGAGCTTTACACCCCAAAAAATTGCTAAAAGTTCCTCACACGTATACCCCGCTTTTGTGAAGAATGACGAAGGAAGACACAATGAATGTCTTTTTTTCGTTTATTGCGCTTTCAGTAGGAACTCATTCATCCGTATTTTTTGCCAAAAATAATCTACGAAATTCAATATTTTTGGTAATATTTTGTGGCTAATATTGAAACATATATATTCATTTATGTTAAGCTGCCCGATTCTAGGCCAGTCCTCTACGGTGAGTGTGAGCCACAAGTTTAAGATCTATATCTATATTGATTACTGACGTAATGGGTACCCTGCAAGTGTGCTTGCAGCAGCTAACCAAAGAGTGTTAATAAAAGGGCTCTCAAATAGCGCTTCTCCAGCTTTCGCTGTGACAGCGCTGCTTGTTCTAGACAGGCCTGCTGTTTTTTTTTCGTTTCGTAGAGAGTTTTCCTTTACGGTTGCAAACTGTTATATTACTCACGGTAATGCGATTCCATACCTAATATGAAGCCTGAATAGGGTCAGTTTGCGATGCACTTTAAAGCACCGGTGTAGCTCAGTGGCAGAGTTCTGGGCTACCGCGCAGAAGACTTGGTTCACTTCCCTTTTTGCCCTAGGTAATTTTCATTTAGTTTTTTTTATTTCGGTCGACAGCAGTAAGAACATCGGTGGTTGCGGCACGTGGTGGACATTTGCGTCGCCCTAATTATACCTTGTGTTTTTTAACGTTTTTCTCTGTAAAGTTTAGGGGGAGAAGGGGCAGTGGTTTGGATCATCCCCTCTGGATACGCCACGGTTAAGCTAGATTTCTCTTTCTTCACCTCATTACCACGTGACCTCTCATTTAGGTGCTGGTTGTCTTCAGAAAACAATTCTGGATGACTCCGAGAAGCTGTCATTTGAAGCACAGGCCAAGAAGACACAAAAAAGCATTACGGATCGTCTAGCTAAAAGCATCCCTAGGTTGCAGGTTATTGTAGCGGAAACAACCATTTTACACGCTTCCATCTTGCCCAGTTCATTTATTTATTCTTTTGCTACTGACTTGTGTCTCGAGTTTTCTTTCCTATAAAACGATGAGACTTTTCTCATAACCAACGAATAAACAGCCACCCCAAAATTATGTGATTCGAGCTCTTTAACGCTATCAGGTATCATGTAGAATAATTGGAGGAACATTCTGCGGTAACAGAGTTTATGATTGGGTTGTTACGACGCCAAAACGTGGTTACGCAGCAAAATAAAGACTGGCTTCATTATATACCATTTACACCTGATTAGGTATCCTTCCAGTTCCGTGTACACAGGAATATCACGAACATACTGTGAAGAAAAGCATGATTTTTTTATAGTATCAGCTTTCAGTTCAATGTAAAAAAGGTCAGTATTCTCACTCATAGTATTATTAGCCCTACTCTATAGGAAATGCTATCGGTGTAATTATCACTCAATCAGCTGGTAGCACCGGCGTGGTCGCTGGCGAACAACCGCTGTCTTTTTTTTTTTTACTGTGACGCACTTGTACCTCGGCGTAAAACGTAAGGCATGTGTAAAATTTCCAAAAATCATCCCCTACAAAAACATGTACCTGACAGAAAGGTTGGGTGAATCCGTACACACACTCCTGTAGCCAGGCCTGCATTATTCCTCGGAAAAGAGAGAGAGAAATAGCGAACGTAAGAAAAGAACTAAGGGAAAAACGCTCACTAAGAAAAATATTTCACGAGGTGGTTCCAGAATCCGCGTACCTTCGAATGAAAAGCAAATGGTCGTTAACTCCGGGTCATCCCGTACCTTTTTTTCCTTTTTTTAATGCATGAAAATAATAGAATCAAATATCGTCATATATGCCAATACAATTTGTCGTTTAGGATATATGCCTGGATGCACACATGTGTAGAACAGAATATCACACAGTCCAACACAGTTTTTAAAGTGCGGTGAAAACACACACGCGTCCCAAATTCCAAGCCATCCCCGAACAGGGTCGTAACTCTCGAAAAACACTACGCACACTGATTTGTACTTCTCGGAAAAGACATATTTGTCGAGCAATGGGGCTCAGCATGCATGTAAAGCATGTAGCACAACTCCATAATGAACATATACCCAATACCATAATGAAATCATGTGGCACTGTGTGGTTGATGGTTGTTTCGATAGCCTACTAAAGCATATTATCGCCTTGTATAGTACATGAAGTAGGAAGGTGCATGGTGGAAAAGGAAAGTGTGCGTGGGGAGAAGAGCTGTGATGGTGAAGAGGAAAGGAGAATAAAGCATAGCCTAGAAGCATTGAGAAAGAAAGAAATGGAAGCCGGGGCAGGAGCATCTCGAAACTCGCGTCGCTTGACGGGCAGTAGTGGTTACCGGTGCATTCAAACTAAGTAGGCAAATTGCCAGTGTACATTCGAGGAAGTAAGGTGGTAAGCTAGAAAGCTTATTTCAATTTTCGCCTCACATTTTTTTCTCCAACATCGAAAATAATTGAGGTCCGTATGCCTAGATTCAGGGGCACTTTAAACAACCCCATGGAAGGTCGAAATTGCCGAAGCCCTTCACTTTGGCGTCTCTCAAATTCTTACTGTGATTATGTCAGCTTAAACCACCGCAAAAGATTATTGCTTTTTTTCGTTTTTTTATTGATACAAACAGACCATGCACACTAATCTGCTGGGGCGCTTTCTGCGCTGAACCTTTATGAAGCGCATTGTATAGTGACCACTGCCCTTTCAGAAACACAGCTATCTACAGAGTGGCAGTACTTCGATTGAGCATACCTCGTACGCCCTCAAGCCTCTCATTCAACTTGAGTAGCGCTGAAACTGTGCGCAACCTGACTGATACTGAATTTTCACTCTGCGCTTTCAGGTGCATGTGTGACGTGTTTACAGTTCACAATCGTGGACGTATTTACGGGTTAATTCTTATTGCATTTTTGTAACTGTGCAGCGTGCAGGAGGAAAACTGGTGAACCTCGGATTCATTGTCTACAAGGGAGTTGAGGTATGTTTAATACGTCACAATGGTGCACATTTTGGCTCGTTCTTTAGCATGGTTCACTCATAGGAATGAATTGTTCATATTATCGGTGATGGCTGATAAGCAAATGAATAGGATTTGTTTTATATCTCTATGATTACCATTTAAATTTGCATTGCTCAATTATGCTATCATTTTCTGCCTGGGTCTTTTGAAAATGTCGTACTAAGAAGAACGCATTATTATTTCAATAAAACACTCATTTTGTAACATGCCACATTTAGCGGTAACTGTTCGAAGCACACGGCAAAAAGTTGTAGAGAAAAACTACATTTTAAAAGAAGATGAATATAAGGCCCCTCCACAAAGAAAAACTACGGCTGCCATCGGTGTCATGTGAAGTACCGTAAAGATGATGTGGCGTACGTCACCCGGATAACTAGCGCACAGTGGCTGCCCCCACGCTTCTCTCTTGCAATATGGGCGCTGCGTCATGATGCGCTTTGTTTATAATTATAATGTCGGTTATATAGTAGTTGTTGTAAATATAGCCTGCATGAAAACGGCTCTGTTGCAATAATAAAATTTTTTCTCTGTTCGGATTCAATTTGAAGAGTGCGGAATGGGGGCTGAAATGATCAAATAATAAGGTAAATATTGAACACAAAATAATTTGTCAAGATATAAAGCAACGAAAAACTGAGATACGCTCATGTATTCGAGCGAATAACGCGTTGAGTGACTGCCACAAAAGCACTCCACCTGGTCATGCTCAAATACAAACAGTAACACGTTGCCCTGATTCAGGCTCTCTCGCTGGCAAGTCAAGGTGCTTATGCCAGTATAAAAAAAAATAGACGCACTCTTGTAAAGCTTTGCGTACCACAAGCTTTTTTTTTCTAGGGAACGTTTTCACAATATCATCTGAGCTAAATATCTAACATTGATTTCCAATTTTTCGCAGATGCTCGAGAAATGTATAACCACTGTTTTCGCACCCCAAGGTTGTACACCTGAAGGAAGATTATCAATTACTAAATTTTGGTGCAGAAGAAGTTTTTAAAAGGGGCTCGAAGTCTTCAATACTACGTATGTTAGGTGGAAATTATGAATACACAACGGGTATCTAAGATGAGTCTCCTTTTGATGTGTCTGAAATTCCTAAACCCATTTACACATTAAAGTGATGCACAAGGCACAGAAATGTTCAACATTTCAGACGAGAGTTCGAATATTCTTCTTTCATATGCTGTCCGGCCCTTGTTGGAGTTTTGTAGGGCCATCATCATCATCATAATTTCTTGATCACTGCGCCACGCCCCTCGCGCTGCTTGTGCTAGCTTGGTCTGCGTGAAGATTGAAAAAAGCTAGCGCACTGGGCAAATCAGACGTGGAACGCCACGGCTCCGCTTCAGGCGTGGATTAGAGTGGCGAGATCGGCACGGCGCCTTCGGTCGCCTTCGACGCCATCTCACGTCTCTCTTCTTTCGCCGCTAAATTGGTGACCCCTCGTATGTTAAACTGGTGTTTTAGGATGAATCTTTTGTATTTTATTTTTTATTTCAGAGCTCTTGCAAATTTATGCTTATCTGAACCCATATATGCCCAGTGTCCTAAATGAAGGACGCTGAAACTTTTCAATGCAACTAGAGTTTGTTTTATGTAAAAAGGTAGCAGCATCTAATTGTTTTTATGACGATCTATCCTCGTCACATGCAAGTATACGTGATCGCTGGGCTACAAATAGCCACGTGATTGCCGTCACAAAATGACCATTTCGCTTGCTGAACGCCATACCGCCGAAAATATAAGTAATATAGAGTGAAATGTTTCTTGATGCTGCTGATATTTTTGTCGAATGTTTGTCACTTATGGGGTGTGCAGCAACTTTCTTATGACAGTAATTGGCGCAATTTTTTTTGTTCGCAGAGTGTCAAAATGGGTGAATGGCTCCAAAGCCATTGTTCTAAAGAGTTTTTTTAAATAAAAGCCTTATTGTGTTTTCTGAGTTCGCAGAAGCAATCATTTTTGGGAAATGAATTATTTTTTTATATTTCTAAGTTTCGGCATATATAGGTCAAGAAAGCAAGTGTTTATATATTTAGCATACATTAGTAACTCTGGCTGGAACATAGGGCAACGTCAATGTACCTGTGTACGCCACAGAAGACATTGTGTGGCTATTAGAAATTACGGGCCTTTTGGTATATTTAGAATAGAATCTTAGTGTTCAGGGGCCTTCCCTAAGATATGGAGAGCGGAACCAACTTAGAGCCAGAGTTTGTTGAAAACTTAAGTTCCGAATCCTGCAAAGATTGAAGTTCCAGCTATAGTTGTGCATCCTATCTTTTTTGTACTTCTACTCACTGAATAACAATATCTAGTTATTGATGGTTACTCCTTTTTTTCAATTTGATTCTCTGCAGCGTGTGGAAAAATTCATTGCTTCAGTTCTCCTACCTCCACCTACAAAGCCCCAACGAGGAGCTACGACTTTAAGTTTTAGTGCACATGAGGTCTTCCAGATGCCGTACTGGAGAATGTATGATGCGAATTCACTGGTCGGAGAATCGATGTGATAGGCATGAAAGTACGCAATAGTTTATGAAATGTGGCAGAATGAATAGATACAGCATCATGTCCAAGAAACCTAAATAATTGAAATACGAAAGGTATGGAAAATTCAAACAGACCAGAAATGCGCAACTTTATAACACTGTTTCAACTTGTTGACGAATAAAGATATAGTGACGTGAAATACACAGAAGGCTCAGGTAGAAAGTACAAAATAAACCTGTATTTATTTTCTTTTACTGTTCCGACACAACAAGTTAAACAAGGCCAGGCTGAAGAATATTACACCCTGTCGGTGCCTCTTACCGGGAATGAAACATCCGCGTTGCACATTCTGATAGATGAAATAAATAGGAGATTAGGATTGGAATGAGTATCAAACCCTTAGTGTTCTTTGGAGGGCGTGTTGGTTCGTGAACATTGTGCAGAAACAGCATATAGGCCTAGAGGAAGTACAAAAGGACACAGCACATGTTACCAACTGATTTCTTGATTGAAAAAGTAGATAGATATGAGGTCGAGTCAATAAATATCAAGAAAATGCGCAAATGCAGATAACTCGATCCAGGGACTTAGTGGGTCGTCATAACAATCTATTTCATTAGGGACTTTTCAATATGTGGTGAGAACGTAAGCAAATGCAAAGAACGGCATGAATGACTGAAGATATGGCGTTCGTTCATGAACGATTGAAAAGGCTGAGGTCGAGCCTTTTTAAATCTACGAAAGAGAAGGAGACAAACAATAACAAGAACAAATTTATTGGAAAAGACATGGCACAAGGGGTCATAAGCTCAATTGGTGGGGCCCCCAAGGGCAGGAATGCACTAGCTGCTGCCTCCCAGCTGTCAAACATGACCTACGAGTGCGAGCTGTACCTCTGGGTCTGATTTTGCGAGCTGTGCCTCCTTTTGCTCCACACTATTGGAGAAGCTGCTACCATTTTTAGGTGCACCTACACACTTCCTGTTTGTTGTTGTTTTTAGGCCAAGAAAGTACAAAGACCCATATCTAGCTAAAAAGGGGAGCAACATCAGAAAAGGCAAGCAGCCTGTATTAGTACGGACTTAATAAAACTCTCCAAAAAAAGATACATTGAGCCTGGCTTGTAATAAGTAAACTTGTCACACACTTAGTTTTTTAACTTTTTCAATTTGTATAATTGTTGGGCATTTTTGCAATTTGCAACATGCATTGTTGCAATTTGCATTGTTTCAAGTTTTGCAATGTTGCATTGTTGCAACATCCAAATATTGCATTGTTGCATTGTTGCAATTTACTTATAACGGTTTTTGTTAGATCCTTGTTTTTCGCTTCTGTAGAAGTATGAATTTATTGCTTGAAATATTTTTTAATTTCGTAACAATCGCCAAGTCATCATTTTCTGCAATTTCTTCCTTTTGTTTACGTTTACCTTAAATATAATTTTGCCGTATTTGGTATAACGCTTAGCCGAACTGGTCATAACGCCAGCCGCCGGTCAGCTGGTTGCACTTGGGTCCTTTCTTTTCATATTCTTTCATCTGCCTGCATTAGTTCTTCCTTCACAGTAAAGAAATGGAACGAAGCTCATCGCTCAGTCACGTACGTTCTTTGTCCTATTGTCCGCGCTGTTTCACCATAAAGAGCCCTTGCGTCCAATTTCGGAGCTATGCAAGTGTTTGATGTTACTTCAAAAAGAAAATGCTATGAAGTTTTAAGGTTGGCAAAAGGTTCTAATAACAGATTTAATATTGCTAGGCAGACGCTTAGATTATGACTAGGGGACACACCGCGTGAAATGTACAATAAGTAGGTGGATTAAAGCTGCATACATATTAATCGCCTACAGTATCAGACACAACATCAACAAATTGTGAAGCTGTATATGTGCACGCAGCACATTACAAAAGCGGATGGTGTACATCGCAACTGTGACTAAACGAAGAGCTCTAGGAGAGTTTCCTATGGTAAGTCACGTGCTCAGACGCTCTTACATTGCAGCAAAATTAAAGCATGGTGTGAACGGCAGCTGATCACGTTTTCGCGTGGTCCTCATAGATGCCAATCTTTTTCATCCTATTTACGTCAAAGAAAAAAGCGCCTCCACAAATGAATGCATTCTGAAAATATTTTTTTAGATATGACTCCACCAGCAATAGACTTGTCTTAAAGAACCGAAAGTTGATCTATTTGGTTCTCATTCACGGTCCTGTTTAATTAGCACCAAGACTTTTGTAACAATTAACGTAAAAACAGCAGCACTTACTCGGCTGAAAGAATAACTGAATCATAAGAAAGCCTATACTTGCGCATTACCTATCTACGCGCGCCGTTAGCCAGCGCTAAAACAATACAGAAATGTACTCCCCCTTAAAGTATTTTCTTTGGTCTAGCAGTGTGACGTTTTTTGGAAAGTATAAGCAAGAATGGGTAAATTGTGCAGGACTTGCTGGTCTTAGGATGAAAACGTCATTCTCGAAGTTATGAAACCTTTCTATAGAAACGTCAGTACAATATTCTGGACTGGTTACCTATCATTGGCCATATCTATCTAGTAGTAGACACTGCACGAAGGCAGGAGATAGTTGAAGGGGGAGTTCAACTCTAAGCATCTACAATGTTTGCTATGTTGTAACGCTGTACATACGCGAGTAATACGAAGGGGTTGGGTTTGGTTTGTCATTTCTTCAGCATCGTTGTCATCGTCATTTTTATTGTCAACCTATTTAAACTCACTCTAGGAAAAAAGCGTCTCCTATAATCCGCCAATCAACCAGGTCCCGTGTTTTCTGTTCTCATGTCATAGCTGCAAAATTTTGTCACCTGCCCACCTTTGTGAATTATGAGGTACATAATTTCCCCATGTCCTCCGTCGCTCAAAGAATCTCTCACAATCACTATGCTTTCCTCTGTAGAGAGAGAAACAAATACAAAGAAGAGGCAGGCAGGTTAACAATAGTGGTTGTTGGTCTAATTGGTACTTGCTCAGTTGGTACTTGCTTAAGTGCCGCTTGTGCTTGTTGTCCAGTGTTTCTTTACTTTGTGTGTGTATGTTATTTGCGGCCAAAGTATTTCAGTAGGCAGGTTAACCTAGAAGAACTGGTTTGCTTTCATGTACAGGGGTGGGAAATAAGAGTCGCAAAGAGGCTACAGATAGAGAGAGAAAATCAACTAGGGTAAACATACACATGCACACATATGCAGGGCGTTTTGATCGCAGTCGTTTGAAGAGACCGGTTGGACACAGGAAGCGCAGGAGCGTCTTGACAGCCTTCTTCTGCGACGTAAAGTCTTGTTGTTGGGGCAGGATTCTTTCTTCCGAAAGAGTCTGGTTGTCCAGTTGATCTAGTTATTGCTGAGTGACTGTCTCTGCGAGCAGTACTATGGGCGTTCGCACAGAATAGAATAAGTTGATTCGCCACTGCCGCAATTGTCACATGCTGCAGTGAAAGCCATTTCTACACGGGACGCGTACGCTTTGGTAAATGCGATACCCAACTATAACCCGCACAGCATAGTGCCTCTCGTTGGCCAAGTCCAGGAGGAATTTGAAGTCTGAGAGTAAGTTCTAACGTATATAATCGTGCGTGCGTGAAATTTGGCTCATTTCGTCTGAGGTGGTTTGCTCGTGAGGAAGCACGCGGAGGTTCCATGCAGCGTCAGTTCTGGAGAGCGGAATTGTGGAATAATTGGCAATAAACGGGCCGATCGAGCTGCCCGTTCTGGCATTACTGAAAGCAATCAAATAGCATTGATGTGTAAGGTACAAGAAATTTATATGAGCGTTTTGTTGTGTCTTCGTCTTTGGCAGAAATATATAATTGGATGATGTGCAAAAAATAAGAAACCGCGAGAGTTAGCGCTACACGGCCGTGTTTACCCCTAACTAAATTTTAATACATTGCAATACATAACCAGCTCAAACTCCGCATATACTCACCCTAAATAACAACCATCTACTCTAACCACCGTATTCAAGAATTTTTCTTGACTCAATGCTTCACCTTGACTTGAAAAAGTCAGTGGGAGCGCTGTCTATAGGGAGACCAAGTCACTGCATATCGGCAATATTCTTCAGCGATTGGTGACAAGCACAGCACCAATTTTAGTCAAGCAGTGGCGCAGTGCTCAACTCAGTCAAGGGATGGATGGAATTCGTGTCGAGGAGCGTTTCTGAATACAGGGGTGAGACCTTAATCACGCATTCAATCCCTGCATTTGAGATTAACGGTTATCTGCAGTAGATAAGAAATTAGGAGACATGCACGCTGCTTGAAACGCCAAAGCTGTTAGCATCGAGAGATCACTCAATATTTGCCACTCGACATAAACAGTTTGGGCGTAGGTGGTACGAATATGAAAAGCTTCGAAGCAATGGATGTGCCATGATTCGTGTGTTCATTCGCAGTAACAGTAGCAAATGCTTCGGATGCTGGGTTGATTTATTTACTTTAACGTAATTATTGCACTTTCATGCGTCAACAGGAAACTATGCACGTAAGTGTTATTCAAAACTACTGAATTGCTCAAGGGAAAGTCTACTCGTACATAGCTCAATATGCACAATTACCAATGTATCACTTCGGTTCAGCTAGCATTCATCACATGCACTTGGCTTTTGTCTGTGAGGTCAGAGCGTGAAAATATACATTGCTGTGATTGCCAGATCATGTCTACAACATTTTATTGCATAGTTTTATAGAGACAGCATTCATCAAACGCGATTGGTGTCTGTCTTCGAGCTAATATAAGGAAAAGTATACCCTCAATAATTGTCAGACGAGGTTCACAGAATAATAGCAGAGAGTCTTATTTCCGAGAACCAACAGCTAATATTATTCTGTAGTCTCCCCCCTTTCTATGTTCCCCCGTCGCCACGTATTTGAATTGAAAGGAGCGTGAGACTTTGGGCACGCAGTCACCAAGAGGCCCCTGGACAACCTCAACGTTATGAATAACGGTGACGGATAATAATGATGGACAAACACAAGCACTGGTTCTTGAGTGACATCATGTTTCGAAGAATAACAGCGTGCAGTCACCCCCTCGGTAAGTAGGTACCATTTGTGAACTGACATGTGGCCACGATGAAGCAAATTTACATACGAAGCACTGGATTTCCGAACAAGCGCCAACTTCTCACCTTATTGAAAGACTGGGAATGTATGGTACACGTTGGCTTTCTCAAATGTGCATACTGATCATCGACAGCAACATAGGAAGTGAAGTGCCACAAAACGTTTCATAAAGTGTGTTTCCTGTCATATGGAGGAAGAGGCGTTAGACTAACACAATCAAAACCTCTCATTTTTTCTACCTCTCTACCTTTCGCTGTGTCCATCCGTCCAACCATCTGTCCGTCCATCCGTACGTCCGTCTGTCTGTCTCTTTATACGTCTGACCAGTTTCTCGTGACAAGCTTAGGCTAAGGCGAGCTTCGCCCGTCAAAACAGGACTTTTATTAGGCCCGAGATCACACAAAGTATATTACAAATGGCTTTGTTATACCGAGTTTGGCCAGCGTTACGTAGTGTGCTGGTGACGGTATACGACAGGGTATTATCATCCGCGTCCCTAAAATGCACCACATGTAATACAGATGAATACTTGTGGCTATACGTTGATCACACCGGAGTGAACAAGATGATTGTGTACGCTTTATATCGCGCTCAACCGATAGGTGACACCATGTACCAGCTGTGGAATGGGAGGTGTTTCTATTCCAGTCGATCAATTTGAAGATAGCTGCTGCCAAGTTGACTTCGCCGAGAGAAAACGAACTGTAAATTTTGTTATGGCGAAATGCAATGGTTGTACCCGGCTTCAGACAGTCTTACGGGGTATCAAGAAATATTGACTAACCGTCGGGCTGGTATTGTGAAACTTCGTGCACAAAAAGCTCACCTTCTTGGAACGTGCAATGCATGAGTGAGGTCTTCAGCAAGATCCTTGAAAAACTGCAGCGGAAACTGCCCTCCCTATGCTCGCCAGCACGCAACCAGTTTACCGTTTTGAGCCTTTGGTTCAATTATCGACGTTTTATGAAAACTAATCTGTTGCATTGCTGCACACTTTACAGGCTGTTGAGTTCCTATGTCAGTTGTGAGAGAGAAAGTCTACGCGTTGAAGTGCTCTAAGTGATCATGTGAGGACTCAGCAGCGGCCCTTTTTTCCCCTTTCGATGAGCAAATATAAACCTAACCCTGTTTTTATCTGGGACTTCAGTTGTTTCAGATTTGCTGTCGGGGTTCCTCAAGGATACAGGATGTGTTACTTATAAGGTGCTTTGCATGTTCTCGAAGCACCTCAATTTGAAAGGCCCGAAAAAGAAAATAGTGCGAAATTGTGGCTATACGTCATTCGGATATAAAGTGAAGTTTTATATGTTGCGAATAAACAGAGCACCGGCACAGTAAATATTACTAATTTTCACGGCATCATTACAGTTCAATGCAATGTATTAGTAATATAAAATTACCAAAAAATCCATGCTATGGTAAAAAAGCACTACTTTCTTTAATTATGAGAATCGGAGAATGTATTGCGAATGTCACCCTTGTAAATTTTTATGTTATTGAAGACCGCTCAATCTGATTTTTATCTCTGTGGCAACTGCAGGTTGAGCGAATCAGGATATGGCTGCAGTTGATGCTTCAATGCTGTTCATTGCATTACTGGTGAGCTTTTGTACAGAAAGCTTTGAAGCTGGCGGATGGACTGAAGTCATACCACCAAACACACATGAGACCCACGCCCTCGTGGAATACGCCTACATGGTTAAAAGGGGTCTGATTGTTCACGGCGTTACTTTTCTCGTAACGCGAGCCAGATGGAAGGTATGTTCAAAAGAGTGTTTCGTGCATTCAATACCGAAGTTTTTCTAATGGGCGAAACGTACTTGGGAAGAGACGAGGCAGTATTTAGCGTTGTAATAATTTTAGTTCCAATGGTTTTGAGCAGTAGACTGGTTTTCGTGAGGGTATGCGAACAAGTTCCTTAATCAGGACCAGGGCACTGATCGAAACCGTTGGAAATAAAATTTGGACAACCGCTAAGTTGTGTTTCGCTCTCACTCTCTCTCTCGCTGTATATATATATATATATATATATATATATATATATATATATATATATGTATGTATGTATATATATATACATATATATATATATATATATATATATATATATATATATATATATATATATATATATATATATATATATATATATATATATATATATATATATATATATATATATATATATATATATATATATATATATATATATATATATATTGGTACGTATGGTAAGGTAACTTAAGGGGTGGGGTTTTAATGCGCACAGTGTCCGCGATCACAGTATCATGATGATCACCATTCCATCAATATGGCTCGTACCCACTCAGGGGAATCGCAGTAGAAGCAACGTCGTCTTCCTTTTCTACCCGCGCTTCTTGTATCCTTCGTGTAAAAGGCTTCAGGCGGGCAACATGCGTCACCACTGTCTGGCATGAACGTAAGCCACTAGTGGTGACACGTGCACTTTAATAGCTGACCTCCCTGAGACGTTGGAGTATCACGAACGGACCAGCGTAGTGTGCCAGTAGCTTTTGGCTCAAGCCCCGTCTGCATATTGTAGTCCACACCCACACTAGATCACTGGGGGCATAAATTACATGCCGGTGTTGACTGTCGCAGCGAGTTTTGGAGGACTCTTGTGCTTCCAGTGTACGTAAGCAGGCAAGTCGACGTGTCTTTTTGGCGCGACACACAGTTTCCGCAATTGTTAAATCGTCATGAACGGCAAAAGGAAAGATAGTGTCCAGCGTATGGCGAGGTGAGCGAGCGTAGAGCAGATAGAAAGGGCTGTAGCCTGTCGTTTCGTGTTTTGCCATGTTGAAGGCGTACGTGTTGAATGGTAATACTTCATCCCAGTTTTTGTGGTCGGAGGTGACGTACATTGACAACATTTTGATGAACGTTCGGTTTGTGCGCTTGGTGAGGCCGTAAGTTTGTGGATAGTACGCAGTTTTGTGTTGGAGTTTTAAGGCACAAAAAAGAAGCAATGATTCCACAATATCAGCGGTAAATTGTCGTCTACGGTAACTTATTATCACGCGAGGTGGGCCGTGTCGGAGAATGACTGAATGCAATAGTAACTCTGAAACTTGGACTGCCGAGGTGGAGGATAAGGTAGTCGTCACGCAGTACCGCGTCAGGTAGTCGGCGCACACATTTATCCACCGGCTACTTTTTGAGGAGCGCGGAAATGATCCCATCAGATCAATGCCAGCCTTTTCAAAAGGGGAACCGTGAGGCTTTACGGGTTGCAGGTGACCAACTGGACCAGTGGTGAGCCGCTTGTGGCTCTCACTTTGCGTACGGCTGGCCACGTAGTTTTGAATTGTCTTGCTCATTTTCAACCAATAGAACCGCTCTTTCATGCGACTAAGTGTTCGTGCAGTTTCTATATGGCCGGAGGTGGAGTCATCATGCGTGAGACGCAAAACAGACGTTTGGAGGGACGCAGGAACAACCAGCAGAAAGTGGGCGCCCATCGTGGACAAGTTTCTCTGGTAAAGTAGACCATTTCGGACGCTGACTCGGCATTCACTTAATGACTTTCTTGCTCCAGAGAAGAGATCTTTCATGTTTGGGTCATTACGCCGCTCAGCGGCGAAAGTCACGGCATCAGGAAAGCCAGAAGACACAGAAGCGATAAGGTGGTCAAAGTTATCGGCTTCACAATCTGTTGTCGGTAGCAGCATCCTGGAGAGGCAATCCACATTAGCGTGTAGACGGCCAGTTTTGTATGAAATAGTGAAGACATATTCTTGCAAACAAATGGCCCATCGTGCGAGGCGGCCGGATGGGTCACGAAGGTTGACCAGACAACACAGGGAATGATTATCTGTGACGATAGTGAACGGGCGATCATATATGTATGAGCGAAACCGTCGTACGGCAAATACTACCGCTATAGGCATTCCTGTTCGGTCACTGTGTAGTTGCGTTCAGGCTTGCTTAAAGAACGACTTCAGTACGTCACAACGTGTTCCTTCTTGCCAGAACGCTGAACGAGAACGGCACCGATACCGATGCCACTTGCGTCTGTGTGAATTTCCGTGGGCGACGAAGGATAGAAGTGCCGAATTATTGCCTGCGAAGTTCACAAGCACTTCAGCTGGTGAAAAGTGGCATCACACTCGGAGGTCCACTGAAACGCGCTGTTCTTGCGTAGAAGTCCTGTCAGGGGTTGAACGACATCCACAGACCTGGGTATGAACTGGCGGAATAACGTGCACAGCCCGATGAAGCTACGCAGTTGTTTCACAGATTTAGGACGCTCGAACGATTCAACGGCCGCTGTCTTTTGTGAGTCAGGTGTAATGCCATCATTGTCGACGAATTATGCCAACACCAATGTCTGTCGCTCGCCAAAGTGGCACTTTTTTGAATCCAATACAAGGCCAGCTTTTTCAATGCAGTTGAGCACGAGGTCTAGGCAGGTATTGTGCTCCTCAAACGTACGTCCAAAAATTACGACATCTTCAAGGTAACACAGCATATATGCCATTTTAAACCACGCAATATAGAGTCCATAAATCTTTTGAATGTCGCAGGAGCATTACATAACCCGAATGGCATAACACCCAACTCGTAAAGTCTATCGGTTGTAACTAATGCTGTCTTTTTTTTGTCAGCTGCGTGCATCGGAATTTGCCAGTAACTTGATCTCAGGTCAACGGATGAAAAGTAGGACGTGGAATGCAGGCAGTCTAGAGCGTCATCGATGCGAGGCAGTGAATAGACGTCTTTTTTGGTAACAGAATTCAGTCGGCGGTAGTCAACGCAAAATTTCCACGTACCATCCTTCTTCCTCACTAGAATGACGGGAGCAGCCGACGGGCTTGCAGATTCTTGTATTATTCCCTTCCCGAGCATTTCTTAGACTTGCTCGTCGATGATCTTGCGCTCCGATAATGCCACTCGGTAAGGTTTCTGCCTAATGGAATTCGCCGACTCGGTGTAGATCTGGTGACGTATCCGGGACGCTGGGGTTAAGGGCCTTTGAACGTTTTTAGAAAAATCGAACACTTTCGAGTGCTTAGATAGAACGTCACACAGTGTACGAAGTTCGCTTTGGTCAAGTGACTTGCTGACCATTTGTAGCAATTTGGCATCCTCTGAACCTTCCAAGCCTAGTTTCCTTTTGGCTTGTAGCATCAACAAGCGCAACCAGCGTCGTAGATGATTAGGGTCCAAATACTGCAAGTTTCATGCCACCTAGCAAAACTGCAGGCCCTATGGAACTGTTATTTGTCCGCACACCTGCCCGTTCATCAAGGACTGACACTATACAGTGAGGAATGAAGATGTTCTTTTTCAGGCATACCAAGGGGATCAGTTCAAGCGTAGCGTAAAACGTGCCACAGTTGTTACTAGAGCATATCACGGGAACACACACAGCAGAAAATGCAAGAACGACTGTGTCCACAGAGACGAAAAAGATCCATTCCTCCGGACAGGAATTTTCCAGTAGCGCCCTTGGGAAGGTTCCATGTATAGTGTCAGCGATGTCCGAATGAAGGTAGTCAAGGCAAGGTTCAAATTTTAAGAAAAACTGTACTGTGCTAAGTTACAGGTTAATCGGCAGTGGTTACATGTATAAGGAAATTGGGCTCGGTGCAGGAGCTCGATCGGCTACGTCCGACGCCACTCACATCTCGGCTCGCTCTGCGATGCGTTGCTCTGCGGTCCCTGCTCGAATCTCGGCTACTCTCTCTGGCGATGCGTTGCTATGCAGTCCCGGTTCGAAGGTTCACTTTTGTTTTCTGAATGTTCGTTGAACTAATAGGCAACCGCGCCGAGTGGACGCGCTCAGGGCTCGGAGTCCACGTTAACGCAGTGCAGCGTTTTTCGTGGAAGCAGGGAGACGCTGCCGGAGAAGGAGACGCTGCTGGTGAATGGGACGCTGCCGGAGAATTCAGCTGTGCGAACTCGAGTGCCGCTGACACCGCCCTCCCGAAAATTGCGCCTGTCCTCAGGCGTGCGTGTCGTTAGATGGCGATGGTTCTGTAACTTCTAGGAGCGGCTCCTCATATCTACGAAGCTGCTCCACGTTGATGATTTTTTGGTTGATCATGTCCGGTGTGTAGGGTACTCTTTGAATCTCGGCCCTGTTTCCTCCGACGAGGCCCGTTATCTCGAACGGACCTTCATAGCGAGGATCTAATGTACCTCGAGCGCTCAACTCAAGCAGGACGAGGTCTCCCGTTATGAACCTCGGAGTTCGCCGCTTCTTGTCGTATCGGACCGTTGTTTTGCGCTGACTCTGCAGTAGCCTCTCTCTTGTCTCCGCACGTCCCCTTGCCAAGTCGTGCAGTCTATGAGACTCGTCGATGTCTCCCTCGACTGAGGCGAGGTTGAGCTCTGCTGGCAGTTTTGGGTCGTAGCCGTGCATGAGTCGAAATGGGCTATGGCCACTGCGACGATGCTTCGTGGCGTTGATTGCTAGCGTTGCTCCGGATAGTTCCTTCTGCCATTTGTCCTTGTTGTTTAGCATTTTGCGTAGCTCCTCTTTCAATTTTCCTACCATTCGCTCAATCAGTCCGTTTGATTGTGGCCAGTACGGTGGGGAGATCTGATGAGCAATTCTCAGTCTGTGATGGAATTGGTTGGTTTTCTTGTTCACGAATCCCTTGGCTTGGTCCGTAATAATGACGCTGGGAACTCCAAATCGCGGAATCCACCGGTTTGTCATGAAGTCAAGGTAGTGCGTCGACGAAGTGCTCGGTACGGCCACGGCGTCCATGTATTTAGTGGCGTGGTCGATACACACGAGGATGTGGTCTGCCTTCTCGTTTAGCGGACCCATGTGATCCAGGGATATCACCGCGTTTGGTTCAGTAGGAATATCGCGTGGGATGAGGCAACCTTCATTCCGTGTCGTGCGGGTGTTGATAGTCTGGCACGTGTGGCTGGAGTCAACATACTCGCGTACGTCTTTTCTCATCGATGGCCACAGTACTTTTGCTGGATCAGGTCTCTTGTCTTCTATACGCCTAGGTGGCCGTTGTCGTGAAAAACGATCATCACACTCCTTCGGAGGGCAGCGGCAATGATCACCCTCCGACGGACCCGTCCTGCCTCGAGAGATTTCTTCACCAGTATGTCGTTTTCGATGTCGTAGTCTGAAGATTTGTGCTTGGCCTCCTCCCGAAATCTTCTGCAGTCAGTATCCCTCTCCTGAAACTCGCGTAGGCGACTGTGTTTGCCGACCATTACTGCGTAGCAGTGGAGGTCTCGGGTCGAAACGCCCTGGTCGAAAGCCTCTGCAGATTCCGACTGCCTCGAGAGTGCGTCAGCAGCGGAGTTCAGGCGTCCTGGCTTATGCTTGACGTCGAAGGTGTACTCTGCTAAGTCGAGCCTCCACCTCGCAAATCTGCGGTTGCTGGCTCCCTTCTGGACAAGGTATGACAAGCTGAAGTTGTCCGGGAACACTGTAAAACGAGGGCCTCCTCTCAGGTAGAACGAAAACTTCTAAGTGATCGCCCAGTGGAGCGCCATGCACTCGAGCATATTAGAGTGTAGACCACGATCGTGCTCGTTTAGTGGTCTGCTTGTGCACTCTATGTTTCGCTCCTTTCCGTCTTGAGTTTGAGAAAGCACCGCACCCAGCCCGGTTCGCGAAGCGTCGACGTGAACGTTAGTCGGGCAGCCTGAGCGGAAGCTCGTCAAAATCGGCGGGTTCTTCAAGGCGTGTTTTATGGCGTTGACGGTTGCTTCATGCGTCAATCTATACGAAAGGAACGTCCTTCGCCAGAAGGTGCCGTAGCTTGCGCGTGACCTTTGCAAACTCTGGTATGAACTTCCTGTAGTGGTTAGCGAACTGCAGGAAGGAGTACAGCTTCTTTGCGTTGCGATGCGGCTCGAACTTCTCGACAGCGGCAACTTTGGATTCGTCCAGTGTTCGTCCTTCGGCGAAGATCACGTTACCCAGGAAAGATACTTCTCTTGAATCCATTGGCATTTCAGGAGATCCATCTTCAAGCCGTTGATCACGACTCTCCTGAGTGCTTCGTTCAGCAAGTCCAAAGCCTCCCTCACTGTTGTAGCTCCCTGCCCGACATCGTCCATGTACGTAGCTGTCCTAGATAAGCCATCGAACGTGCGACGCATGACTCTTTGCATGGTCTGAGGGGCCTTACAATACCCAAAGGCCATTCGAAAGTATTCGTACTTTCCATCTGGAGTGACGAATGCGGTCTTGTGTACGTCGTCCGGCTTCATTCGTATAGTCAGAAATATCGTCCTCACGTCCAACACAGTGAAGTAAGCCGATCCGTCGCGCATGACATCGTCAATAACGTCTTCCATGACAGGCATTGGATAAGAAGGGTTGATGGTTATCTCGTTGAGCTTGCGATAGTCGTGTACCATTCTTCGCGGAGTCGTCAGGTGGCGCGGTTGGTCGACGACTATCGTTGGAGCACCGTACTCGCCTTCGCTCGGCCTTATGATGCCCTTGGAGAGGTAGTCATTCACCTGTTCTCGGATGAACTTGCGATCAGCCGGTGAGCACCTGTACGGCCTCGATGACATAGTATATTGTCTCTGAGTTCGATGCTGTGTTCAGTGTGAGGACACATGCCCAAAGTGTCGCCTTTGGAAGTGAACGCTTGGTGATGCCTTAACAGAATATCGTGAAGTTGTTCCCTATCTGCCTCGATGGCATCCTTCATTATCTTCCATGTGGCGTCTTCGGCTAGACTCGTGAAGTCTTCGTCGGGTGCGGGACATTTCGTGTTGAGGCACACGTACCCTTCGTCTTTGGAAACACTCTCGTCCGAGTGCCGGCAGAACGTCGCAATCAGCGTTTCCCCGGCACGGTGTTGTGTGCCTTGTTTCAGGGGTGGCACTTCGGACGACGAAAATTTTCCGGAGGGCTCGACTGGAACAATAGTCACATCGTTTGACGTGTGAAACGTTACATCGACGTTCGCGACTCGTCGCCAGTCTGATCCCGGAATCAGGTCGATGGCGCTGGGCAGTTCCGTTACCACGACGACTTCGAGTCGCACATCCGTGGTGCCCAGTGTCACATCAAGTGTTGCAGTGAGAGTTGGGCATATGCTGCGGTTGAGAACTTCAATGTTCTCGCGCGATACCCATGCGTGCGTGGGAATGTCGTCCGTCAAGGCATTGGCAGTCATGATGGATAAGTTGGCGCCACTGTCAATGCACACGCGGACGGGTGGGTTGTTAGCAGTACCGGACACTATTGGTAATGTGCCGCCCGTCGAATGCAAAAAACAGTTCGCTTGCCTAGGTGACGTAGTCCCTGTTTCGTGGCTGCTATTGTCCCTCTTCGCTCCTTTCTTGTCCGCTCTGATTGTTGCTGGCGTTTTCGGCTTTCTACAATCACGGGACAGGTGACCGATGTCGCCGCAGTTGAAGCACGAACGAGCAGGGATGGGCCATGGGTGTGGACCTCCCGAGAAATCGCTGCGTGGGTTGGCCTTCGGCAAGTTGGCAGAGCTGCTGGCTGGCACCCGCTGGTTCGAACCCTGACCACGGCTCGCTGTAGACGATGACGGTTTCTTGACGTTCTCGGCACACACGGTCGTGCGACGCCTGGCGTCGAGCAAAGCCGCTCTGTCAATGAGTTCGGTTACTGTGCCGCACAGCTGCGCTGCGAGTGGGTTGGCCCATGTGTCGTCCTCGATGCCGTTGAGAATGAGGGAAATTCGTTCTTCCTCTGCTAAACGGTACGGCGCCTTGTTCAGAATGGCGTTCTTTGAGTACATGTACTCGACGATGGTCTCGTGGCTCTGAAGGCGTCGCCTCGTCTGCAGTTCGAGGAAATCCTGCATTGTCAGCTTTCGTTTGAATCGGAGAATGAGCGCTTCTTTCCATTGCTACCAGGTGTCATACTGTGAGCCGTAGGCGCTGTGCCAATCCTTGGTAGATCCCGTCAAGCGGCTTGCTGCTGTCACCAACGTCAGCGATGGCGTCCAGTGGGCGAGCGCTGCGATTCTCTCCACTTGCTTAATCCATTCGTGAGCACTTTGTTGCGGCGTCCCATCGAACAAGGGAATTGAGGATGACGTGTCGCTTGTAGAATTAATCTGGATCGGGCTCGTTGTCGGTGGACCTCTCGACAGCGTGTTGGCGAGCAGGGCTTGTGTGTTCACGAGCGCGGTGAGGATCTGGGCCATGGAAGGTTCTCCCTCATGCGTTGAAACGGTCGGCGCGGCGGGGCGTGCCATGTCTTGGTTGGTGCCGTCGTTCAGTGACGGTGGCCGCGTCGAACCCGAGGACATTGTTATGTCAGCAGGGACGGAATGGTGCAGCCCGAGGGTTGAAGTCGTCACCCGTTCCGTTGGCAGTGAAGCGTTCTGATGGGCTTCGTCCAATGTCTCACGTTCACTCATGGTCGCACGGTTAAGCTGGGCTCACAGGCTGCTCAGTTCAGCGCAAAGCCTCGCGTTGCCGGCGGACAGTGTCTCCAGGTGCGCCTGCCTGTCGTCGTCGTAGGCAGCTTGGTCCTTCGTTGACGAGTCCGTCGGCTCTAGGGCTTGGCTAGGGATGTTGTCGCGGATGGATCGGGCTCGTTGTCGGTGGACCTCTCGACAGCGTGTTGGCGAGCAGGGCTTGTGTGTTCACGAGCGCGGTGAGGATCTGGGCCATGGAAGGTTCTCCCTCATGCGTTGAAACGGTCGGCGCGGCGGGGCGTGCCATGTCTTGGTTGGTGCCGTCGTTCAGTGACGGTGGCCGCGTCGAACCCGAGGACATTGTTATGTCAGCAGGGACGGAATGGTGCAGCCCGAGGGTTGAAGTCGTCACCCGTTCCGTTGGCAGTGAAGCGTTCTGATGGGCTTCGTCCAATGTCTCACGTTCACTCATGGTCGCACGGTTAAGCTGGGCTCACAGGCTGCTCAGTTCAGCGCAAAGCCTCGCGTTGCCGGCGGACAGTGTCTCCAGGTGCGCCTGCCTGTCGTCGTCGTAGGCAGCTTGGTCCTTCGTTGACGAGTCCGTCGGCTCTAGGGCTTGGCTAGGGATGTTGTCGCGGATGATTCTTGCGATGAGATCGTCCTTTCGTCCGGAGCACCGTAGACCTCGTGCTCTCATCATCGATGAGTTGCTTTTTCGTTGCATTGGTCATCGTGCTGTGGTCCAGGGTCGTGAACACGCTCTCGACGATGGTCGTTTCGGAGTCCCGAGACGATGTACGGCGTGGCGTCGCTCCTTCTCGTGGCGTCGTTTCCTCCTCTGCATGCAGCTCGGTCAATTCACATCCTGTCGGCTCCGCCATGTCAGCGATGTCCGAATGAAGGTAGTCAAGGCAAGGTTCAAACTTTAAGAAAAACTGTATTGTGCTAAGTTACAGGTGAATCGGCAGTGGTTACATGTATAAGGAAACTGGGCTCGGTGCAGGAGCTCGATCGGCTACGTCCGATGCCACTCGCGTCTCGGCTCGCTTTGCGATGCGTTGCTCTGCGATCCCGGCTCGAATCTCGGCTCCTCTCTCTGGCGATGCGTTGCTATGCAGTCCCGGCTCGAAGTTTCACTATTGTTTTTAGATGCGGAGCATCTAATACTCGAGGCTTGTAGTGCGGCGCCATCCGCAAGCTTCCTCCTCCTTCTTCCACCATCTCTGCATCCCTTCCTCCTCTACACACCGCGCGCGCTTCACTCCTTCACCATCTGTGCACCCTTCCTCCTCTACAAACCGCGTGCGCTTCTCCTCTTCACGAACATTCGCTAGCTGTATAATGTAGCGCGCATGCGCCGTCACGCTTTGAGAACATCGGCAGCTGACGCGCGCGCATGCACCGTCGCGCTTCGAGAACATCGAACATCGGCAGCTGACGCGCGCGCATGCGCCGTTGCGCTTCTCCCCCTTCTCGAACATTCGACAGCTGACAGTGCATGCGCCGTCGCGCTGTATATATACTCAAGGTCGGTGCTCGCTCGCTCAGTTGCCGCTCGTCGGTTGGTTTGTATGGCGCGTCGACGTCCGAGGTTGCAATGATCGACGTTCCTTCGACCAGCGCCGGCCAAAGTGTTGGCGGAACCGCAACCAAGTCGTCGTCCGAAGACAAGGCAGCGCGGAGAAGAGCTCGCGACGCCGAACGTAAACGTCGGCGTCGAGCGGAAGATTCCCAACTTAGAGAACGTGAAGTCGCTGAGAGACGTCAGCGTCGAGCAGCAGCACCGGATTCGGCCGCTTTGAAACGTAAGCGTCGACAAGAGGACCCGGACTTTCGAAAACGGGAAGCCGAGTGCAAGCGTCGGTGACGAGAGGCCGATCCCGATGCTGCCCGCGAGCGCAAGCGCACCGAGGTAGCGGCGAAGCGCGCCAAGCAGTATGCCACGCCCAATTAACACCCCGTTAACCAATTATATGCTCTGCGTCCTCCTCAGTGTTCCCCCGAGGGAAGCTGCGGGCAATTTTTTTGAATGTTCAAGAACCAATGGGCAACCTCGCCGAGTGGACGTGCTCAGGGCTCGGAGTCCACGTTAACGCAGTGCAGCGTTTCCCGTGCGAGCCCGGAGACGCTGCCGGAGAAGTAGACGCTGCCGGAGAATGGGACACTGCCGGAGAATTCAGCTGTGCAAACTCGAGTGCCGCTGACAATAGAAAGGTGCCCACTTCTGCAGTACACAGTTGCGCCAACCTGACACAAGAAGTCGATACCCAAGATAACGTCATGTGCGAACTCTGTGCAAAACACCTTGCCATACAGCGAGACGTCCACAGCAAAATATCCCACCAGAAAAAACGCGTCACCACTTACACTACGAAATGTCACTCCACGGTTCAGGCAAAACATCACTTTTGGTCCTAGCAGGTTCTTAAAAGTTTCACTAAACACCGAGACTGTCGCGCCTGTCCCCACAAGTGCCATAGTAGCCACTCCATCGACAACTACATGAACTTTGTTCATCAACATAAACGCTGATTGGGGTATATCTAAAGATAGCACCTGCGATCTCGCGGCCTCACCCCCACTGACTGCGCCGACTAGTTTTCCGGCGGCGTTGTCTGTACGCGTCGCCGGGGCGACGGCGGTCGGGGAGCACGTGGAGCTGGTGGTGGCGTCAAATTTTGATCAGAGGCCGGCGAGGGGTAGCGTGACCCGGTAGGTGCGCGTGGTTTCCGTGAAGTGGAGAGCGCATAGTCGCAAGGTTGGTGAGACATGTACGAAGACTGTCGCTCATATGGGCGGTGGTCAAAAATCGTGCGGTGTTACCGGGGACGCCACAGTTGCAGCACACCGGAATTGGTCGTGGGGCACGTGGCTGCTCAGAGTAGCGACTCCTCTCGGAAGGCATGGGATAGAGGTGCCGCTTTTCAGGGGCACTGTAGGCAGGCGATGTTGGGTAAACAGGCGGGCGAAAACTTCGTTCGTAGTTTGGAGGTAATTGACATGGGAATCCCGCCTGCCGTGTGCCTGGATATTCATAAGTGTCTGCTGCATTGATCGATGGATATCATGGTGGAAGAGAAACAGGAGTCCCCACACGTTCTGGTTCGTTTGCGTACGCATCCTGAAAAATGCTGGTGTGCTGATAGGTCTGCTGACATCAAAGCAGCACTTTTTTGACGATCTGCCATATGGTCAAAGCAAGGTCTTTAGGCGGCACTGTTTCAACTCTAGCTACAGTGGGGACGTTGTACAGGCGGCCTACTTTCGGAGAAACCCGTCGCATCTTGAGAGATTCAAATGTACTACAGTGCTTCATCATGTCGGACACGGAGTTCAAGAAGTCTTTCTTAAATAGGAATTGTACACGTCTTCGGCTATACCCTCGAGAACGTGTCCAACCTTGTCTTTTTCAGACATCCTTAAATTCACGATGTTGCACAGCTTCAAGATTTCTTCAATGTACGTCGTACATGTTTCTCATGGAAGCAGTGCCCTCTGTGAGAATGTATGTCCTGCGCGTTTCTTCTTTGCGTCCGAATCACCGAAGCACTTCTGCACTTCTTCAACAAAACGATCTCAAGTCACCAACATGTACTCGTGGTTCTTGTACCACACGAGGGCGGTGTCAGTTAACAAGAGTTTAACATGATTGAGCTGTTCATTCGAGTCCAAGCCATTGCTTCGAGTCCCTTAAGTTACCCTACGATACGTAACAAGATATATATATATATATATATATATATATATATATATATATAAGGGAAAGAAGTGTATACCTAAGGGCTCGTTTTTCCGTGTTTTAACACAATAATAATGAGATATAACAGACAGTAATGCCAAGGAATGTACAGGGGAATTATTAGAACCAATGGAATGTAAATAAGAAGAAAGAAGAAAGAAAAGAAAAGTGGATGAAATAATTACCGACTGTGAGCAGGAATTGAACCTACGACCTTCGAAGGTAGTAGCTTCGATTCCTGCTCACAGTTGGTAATTATTTCATCCACTTTTCTTTCTTCTTTCTTCTTATTTACATTCCATTGGTTCTAATAACTTCCCCTGTACATTCCTTGGCATTACTGTCTGTTATATCTCATATATATATATATATATATATATATATATATATATATATATATATATATATATATATATATATATATATATATATATATATATATATATATATATATATATATATATATATATATATATGAAAAGTAAAAAGAATTTGGTACATGTTCGAGAAAGCAAGCAGTTCCTTTATAGAATTACCTTTCGGCCGGCGCAAGGCCCAAACGTATTTCTATAAAGGAACTGCTCGCTTTCTCGTACGTGTACCAGCTTCTTTTCTTATACGTACCAGACCAACTCGACTTTCTCACTGAATATATATATATATATATATATATATATATATATATATTTGTTCGTATCACTTCTTGTGTTGCTACATTCGCGCCTCAGTCTTTCCGTTAAGCTAACAACGATGTTTATTTTGTCATCAATGAAGATCGGTAAACAATATAGTTATATAAATCAGGCCCTTTTTCAACTGATGTTCATGCGTATAACGTTTGTACATATTGCTAGCATTAGTACGTAACGTCTCACAAAAAAAATACAGCAGTCACCTTCCACACGCATGTTTCGCATGATATCCTTTCCCATGGTACGTGCATTATGCCCAATTTTTCGTATGCAAAAGGCAAGGGGTGTGATATCGGTGGCTTTTTAACGAAATTATATCTTGTGATGAACTAGATGAAAAGCGCTGAAAAAGAAAACAAAAAGGCATTTGGTGGTAAATACCGATGCCTGACCTGACAATAGTAGTGAAGCTGACAAAGATACTGTTTGAACCATGTCATATCGAGCGTTATATATTGAAGGCTTAGCACCCAATCTTCAAGTTCCTAAGAACTTTCTCTATGAAGTAGGCCAGCAAGGCGTACATGTTAAGCATCAATGCTAGGAGAACAAGTGAACACATATTTCATGCTTGAGACATTCATTGATTTCATGCTACAGTAACATGTGGCTGCATGCTTGGCCTTGTGTAGACAGACATCTAAGTAAGCATGTTAAAATCAGTGGTAGAAAGTAGTCTGTAATCAGTTCAATCAATGTCTTCAATCAATGTTCAATCAATGTAATCAGTTCAAGTTGAATGTCTCTTTTTCTCAAATAATTCATAACTCCGTCGGCCAAAGCTTATCATTAACAACCGTCTGTACCCAAGCAAACAACTAGCATATCCACCCATCGTCCATCCATCATCCACCCATCATATGTCCACCATATACCCATCACCTGCCCACCACTCTTATCGCTCACCATCGACCCATGTCGTTATTGTCATGTGTGTTATTGTCATGGTCTATCCATCATTTCCACTGTTCACCCACCAACTGTACTATCCATTCACCATATTCCCACCATCCGTCCATCCAGTATATTAATCCGCCAAGCTGGTGAGTTCTGGGTATCATCATGCTGACCCATGGGCAAATTTTCAAAATGGACAACTTCGTGATCCAGGAGAAAGATAATATGTGCTCTGTTTGAAGGTATATATGAGAGAGAAATTTTTACAAACTCAGACGCAGGATTTGTACCCCTTTAACAAAACCGTGCAGTATATCACGCGCATTATTCAATTACAAGTAGTATATAACCTTATAAAGGTAAAAAAACCACAGAATTTTTTCAACGAGGAATAGCTGTCATGTTACATATGGCCGTAGAGTAGTAATAGATTTTTATATCAGCCGCATACTAACGGCTGAGTATTTTGACCACTTGCGCAACCAGCTGACGTTGGTCTTCCCCTTCGGCGCCGATCCACTCGAGCCAGGTGGTGATTTAAAGGGAAGGGCTGGATCGTTTAGCAGTTGGGCAGAAGAAAAAGCTATGGGACAGGTCACCATATGGAGAGGGGCAGTTGGGATAGCAGGATCCAGACCTACACTTATGAACATATGAGCGTATTTACATCAGGGTTATTTGTCATGATAATGGTTATAATAGGTAGAAGCGTATCCGCATCAGCGTATTCATATTTTCAGAACCAAGTGCTCTGATAGACATACTTAAATGCTCGATTTAATGACTTTCTGTCACTCTAGGTTCAGCGGGGAACGGTATATAACATCACATTTATTGTTTTCTTCCAAAACACGGTATGTTCCTTTATGATATATGAAGTGTGCATTTTTTCGCTTGTTTCAGTTTACAGTGTGGTGTTATTACTTATTACATGTTGCTTATTTTGTCATTTCTTTTCTCGTTTTAGTTGTGTACATGTGTATTAAATCGTGTGTATGTGTTCCTATATGCATGTATATATATTCATATAAATGTATATGTGTAAATATATGTGTGTGCTTATAAAGATATGCGTGCTGTTGTTCTGTTATGTACTCTGAGAGGAATCGACAAACAATCAATATAGGCGAACTGTCTAGTGAGTTTGTAATAATTACTTATGTAATTAAAAGTGAGAACGAATAATGAATTTCAGACACCCTATTTTTTCGAAGCAAAGACGACACTAAATATACGTAGTCTTGTTCAGATTCTTTAAATATTTTTATTGTCATTTTTAACATGAAATCTACAATAAGTAACATTTTTCTCGGCCTTCCTCTGGTATAAAAAAACTATTCAAACCCGAAATGAGGTAACTCCTTTGAGACTTATTCAGAACGTGTGCGAGTGATACTTTCAGTCAAAGTTATCCTAATATGTAGGGTTTACGTCGCAAAGCCACCATAAGAGATTATTATGAGTGAGGCTGAAGTGTAGAGCATAAGGAATTTTGGCTATCTGCTGTTGTTTGTCGTGCGTTGACAACATTTTATTTTACGTTTTGCTGACCTACCATCTGGCATCAATGCGTGCGCCTGACAACTGCGACTAAACGTTGCCCTGGTTTTAAATTAAAGTATTTTATGACTAACGTACATAGGTGACTTTGAAAGGTTTATTATTCTTTATTTAAAAGCCACCGATGCGGATATTTTTGCAAAAAAATAACGAGGAAAGGGTTGAAGGGGAGCATAAATAAATATTTTTTTTGCGCAAAATAGCCGCATCTGCCGCTTCTAAATGAAGCCGAACCGATCAGCAGAACAACGTGCAATTGCTTATTAATACTTTTAGAACACTAACGGTTATCAGACGCAATACACGATGAAACACATAAAGTACATGGCATGATGTTTTATAGTAAATATTATGTGTGTCAGATAACAAATTATAAGGGCGAAAGAATAACTTCCCCCTCTAAGCGACCAAACCTTCTCATAGCGCTTCCACTACTTTAACATTGAGCTCAGATGGTGGCCTCATCTTATCTGTTTCATCTGGTGCACTTGCATAGGTCGACGCACAAGATTGTGGGTGGGGAAGAGGAAGGGGCGGAGTCGCTTCGTCCGTTCACCTAAGAGGGGGATGCAAAGTCAGCCCCATACACTGATATTGTTGGCAGGGTGGGACGACAGCGAAGACACGAAGCTTACTGAAACTTGAGAGTTTATTTCATAGGTGCTAATTTAAATGCATCTTTGAAAATGCGAATCACAAAAAGGTAGAAAAACAAAGCCAAATGATTGCGACCTGGCTATTCCAAAAACTCTTACCCTGATAGGTTAGCACGTTACACGGTGAGTTCACCATGATTGTCCAATGAAATGAATGGTGAAATCTTCATAGATTTTATGGGCGCAGCCATAACGATGTCTGTGGAGTTTGCGTGGCTCTTAGAAATCACTATTGATGCCACAATCGGTGCGCTCCTATCGCAGCAGCAAAGACATCTGAAGGAGCAGAGTATTAAGCAGAAGGCTAAAAATGGATGTAAACTGATAATTTACTTTGACGATCATGGCAGCAGACTTATTCTCAACAGGCGCGTATTTTTCGCAGATACCTTCAATGTCCAGCCCGGGAAATCTACGAAGCGCTCCTAATTCATTTTCTCTGGCCATCGTGTTTCAGCGCATTATCGTAACGACGATAAAATTTATCCTCGCATTTGAACATTCTATATAGAGAGACTAGTTGGGACGCATGCGCAGGGTTTCTTCCTCTTCCATGTTTTGTAGCGCAAAAAAAGTTCACCAGTACTCTTTGTTTGTTCCTTTCTGTGCTTACCGATGGAAGTTTCGATATCGCTTTGACCACTTAATGATGTTTTTCTTCTTTCCTCAGATGCGTGAGAAGTGCTTCACCGAAGTTGTGCTGCCTCCGGTTCACCTACTTCGATTGAGAAGGAGGGTCACTAAATTTTGGTGTCGACCAGTGCCATAGCCGAAAATATGTTACTGCGAGAGGGGGGGAAGCGTCCTGGAGGGCATCACAGCAGCAGCCGGAACTCTTTCCGTCATAAATACTTTCATTCGGCTATCTTGACATGTAATAAAGTAAAAGATACAACCTGGTCCTCGTTCACTCAGCGTGGTCCCGTGCAGCCGGAACTCTTTCAGTCAATAATACTTTCATTCGGCTATCTTGACATGTAATAAAGTAAAAGATGCAACCTGGTCCTCGTTCACTCAGCATGGTTACGTGCCCGCCTCAGTGGTCTAGTAGTCAAGACTTTCAACTGCTGACCTGCAAGACACGTCATTGAATTTCGGCTGTGGCGGCCATAAATATCTTCGCCTTTCACGCGACACCACACAAACAAAACAAAAAATTGAGCACGCGCATTGGTTGATAAACCCATGCGCCCCATCATTGTTGTGATAACTTGTTGAAGGGCCTCTTTATTGATAGCATGGTGCTCGCCTCGACACAGCGCTGTGGCTAAAGGAAATATTGTACAAGCGTCGCACTTTGTCCATAATAATAAATGGGTAAAGACACCAACAATAACGTGAAAAACTCTTCCATAATTCACGAGTAACACAGTGATTGGCGGAATGAGAAATTTTAGGGGTAACACAGACACGTCGTACGATGTGTGGGTTCGACGACAAATGTCATTAGGTGGCATCCAGTTATGCATTAAAAGAAAAGTATAGGTATCAGCTGTTCACATCATGAAATAAGCACTTAAGCTCTGTTTTCAAACCCTGCTTCTTCCGGTCGATTTTCTCTTGTTAGTTTCGCAAACAGCACCACGAAATACTATCAAGTTAGTTAACTTATTATTGCCGTTGGCAGTCAATGAAAACTACCACACCTTGATCAGTTCTGCTTTTTATTCTTTACTATAGGGGCATTCAAACAAGACTCGGGTTGAGCCAGCAAACGCGAGATGCTGCGGCGACAGACAGCGTCTTGACGATACGAACGCAATGAGCGCCAACATTTCAGCGAACATGTGACCGGATAGTCGATGACACTTTGAGGTGCCGAACAGGGCACGGAATGCTGTTCGTTGATGGTGGAGCTGTGTGCCTTATCTCACGGTTTTAGGAGCCAGATTCTATTTTATATAATTTCATTCTTACTTCTTAAAGATTACTTTCAAGAGACAATAAATAGGTGAGTGCACATAGAAATAAACCTGAAGTCACGTCTTATTTATTTAAGCAAAAAAAATGGTGACAAATTTTTAGAAACAGGCGATGGCTGTGGCGTCTTTTGAAATACCACTTCAGTTTCTTGCTGCAGGACAAGGTGAACGAAGACAAAACGGGGAGGGAGTAGGTGTATGATGGCTTTTCGATTGAGCTTTCAAACAGCCTTGTGAAAAAGACTCATAATTGCCGTATGGCAGGGTCATGCTAGTAGCCAGCTTCAGAATTTCGTGTTCCATGCCAATATACTGATGCTTTATAAATACTTCAAATGAGTAAATCTTTCAGCTCAATTTTCAAGTGATTCATGGGTTAAGTTATTTTAAGAAATATATTTGAGGCAGGTCAAAATTGGCGGATGTGAATTTTCAGTTTATTCGTGGTGAAAAATGACAAGCAATAGTTTTGCGTTTTGAGAAACATAATGCAAATGACGTAATAAAGGCACAATCGTGGTGTTAGTGAGTGGAGTGATATCATGCTAGGGATGTGCGCTACTGAGGTTAAATAACTTCAAAGGGTGAGATAGGTAGAAGAAGGAACATGTTAAACTACCACGGCAGACATTTTTTATAACAAAGTGTGTACTTGTTCGCGGCACTGAAAGCAGAGAGATACAATTATCAGAGCTCACTTACATTCCTTAAATGTTGCATCACTCTTGGAGTAACCTTTTGCAAATCGAACGCTTGAGATTTCTCGAAAAACGTTGACAAAAAAATTTACAATCATTTTGATCGATGTAGATTTTAGAGAATACATATACTGTGAGGTCATCAATGCAAGTGACAAACATAAGTGGGCAATGTACGGGTCCTTCAGGAACGCCTTAACTTACGAGGGTAGCAGCAGATAAATTATTTTTGGCAAAAGCTGTGAAGAGTTTTGTTTAAGGAATAGTTTGTTCAATGTTAAGATGCCGTCAATTAGATGTAACGAACCAAGTTTTAGTAGCGGATGCCCATCAAGTATTTGGCAAAAACTTTTGGTAAATTGTAGATTATGGCCCCGCGAGTCTGTCAGAATCAAAGTTACATGCAGGTAGTGAACAACATAGCTAGTTGTACCACAGCTGGTTTTTTCAAAATAGTACTATAGCAGATTAGCGGTGCCTCAGCAACAACGCAAGTCACATGTTGAAAAGCCTACGAGATCACGTATGCGGTTGAGGTGCTTCCTCTCGACGTAAATGATTTGGCAGTTCAGATCTGGTGCAGGCAATGACGGTTGCCATCACGGCGTTCGTCAATGGCCTGGTTGTCGCTTTGCCAATGCCGGGTCGTTTCGGCACAGCTGTCTATTAGATATGTCTCAATTGCGAACAGTACCAAACGGAGCTGCTATAAATGTAGATCATCAGGCAGCAATCAATTTAGCTATTCTTCTTCTTCCCGTTCCGAGACACGTCTACTAAAAATACACCGAAAGCATGTTGTCTATCTTCGCAAAGCTGTTCGAAAGAGCCGATCTACACTGAGTGGTATGTAGCACGTTTCCTACAACAGCGCTAAACCGAGGGAACCAAACAAGTGCTTTTAAGATTTTGTCCAGAAAACTTCAAATAATTAGTGCAGAAACTCTGAGCTTGACTCAGCAAAATGACTCAAGTATGGTTCAATAACACGCCTTGTCTCAAACTTCTAGATACCAGTGTTTAGCTTTGCTATTGCTTGCAATTCGAGAATACACTCGATAATGCATTACATACAAACAACAATGTTCTCACTTTAGAGTGTTAAATGCAAGCACAGTTGATTACGTAGACTTACATGCTAATCTGTATTGTTTCCGTCATTGTTGTACCTGCAGTGCACCCACCTTGCACCCACCTGTCTGATAGAAAAGCGCATACCCTTGAGTTTGTGCTCACCCTACTCAACTCGGCGAACTAATTTTCTTCAGGAACTTTAACAATGAATATAGGATAACAGAGAATATACCAACGAATGAGGCACAACTTTGTTACCTATTTCGGCATATTTCTTTCGAATTGTAAGCAAATACTTCTGCGTTACTTAGAATACAATAGATACGGTGAAAAAAATTGTACCATATAACTTTTCTAACTTAATAAATATTAAGTTTCATGCGACAAAAACAATACATATGCTCTGTTCTTAAATTACCCTGGATAATAAGATATTGAGATCATAAACGTTGGTGGACTAGTGGGCTCTTCAGGAGAGGAAAACGACGAGCTTATCTACATCTGCATGTTTGTCAAAAAACTCAGTTGGCCAAGCCTATAAAACAGACCACACTATTGTTTTTTCATTATAAGTGCGACTGAAAACTGGAGGTTTGTATGTTGCATTTAGGAAAACAAGGGCCACAATACTGCTGCAAACGTACATTCTTCACCTTAAGTAGATGCTTTTTTGTGTGATGTAAAATGCTCGGACAAAATGTTTCTATTGTAAGCATAAGCGCTGAAGAAAACAGACCTCTAAATGCTTACCGTCAAATGCGGAACAAGTTCTCACCCTTTTTTTAGGAACTCAAACAGCCTGCCGCGTGGAGTAAGGGGGGTGCCTTGTGGAAACAGAAACAAATTCAACCAGATTACCAGATTGTTCTCATCCACAAACTAACAGCGTATTGTATGTCGTCTTCCTAAAAAGTCTTGTAGCTCTCACAAAAGGCAGCCTCAGGACGATGTCTTAACCGAGCACAGTCAAACTTATGTTCTATTTTAGTGACAAGAATCGGCGCCTGTAGATAATGGACGCCGTGACTTCACTCAGTCAAAACATCATAGAAAAATTGCGCTTTTGTATGTCTAGTCTATTATCTAAAGTGTGCATCTGTTAAGTACTGGGAAATACGGTAACAATAACGTAACAGCTTCTGACTCGCCCAAACAAATACACTTTTATCTCACGTGCCTTAGCCAGTTTCTTTCGCCCCCATTCTTAAGATTTTTTGTCTTTCACCTAAGTTCGAATCTGTACCACCGATTTCGACATACTAAGCATGGTCGGCCATGCACTCAAGTTTATAAATTGAAGGGAGTTTTGCACGTCTCGTTCTCTCACTGCAAAATCTGTAATCAAGCTGTTGAAACCACGAAGCTCACTTAGCTTACACGGCCACAATGGAGAAATATGTCAATTGCTAACTAGAAGAGACATAGTAGGGGTTTGTAGAAGTAACAATTGCTAGAGTTCATGTTTGCCCTATGTTTACTTGTAATTACCTGTTCGTCCTTACTTGTTCATCCTTGGGCATCTTTTGTTTTTGAGGAGCATGCAGCGAATTTCTAGCTGCTTATATTCTTCCAATGCCATTATATTTTTGGTTATCGAATTCATTCATTCGTACTTCTGATTGATCTGTGACTGTTTTAGGGGAAGCACTTTCGCAGATGAGCTAACGCAACTGATGTAAACAACAAGAGCTGCCAAAAGACTGGTATTTAGCTGCTTACGGCTTCTTGTGTACGACCTCATAACGCAGGTGTCGATCACGATTCTTTCGATGCAGATACTTGAGAGCCACCAAGGGAGCAGTGCGCTGTCTTTAGAATGCGGTCACTAAGCAGAGCACAAGTGATTCTTGAAACAATCGCCTGGTGCAGGCATTAGAGATCAGGATAATAAGTAGGATTGAATATAATTCAAGCAGGCAACTGTTACACTAACGTGGTGCATAAACGTGGTTTCTAAGAAAAGATGGAGAATGAGGCGTGGTAGTTTTACTTGAAAATCATGGGATATAGAAGTTACCATTGGCATTTGTGGAGGCATTTTCTTAGGCGGGGGACATTTGCTGGAAATGTCGCAGTGTATCTCCGCTAAAGTACCATCTCTAATGAGAAGCACTGATCAGAATGCAGAAACTGGATTCTTATGGCAACTGCGGGTTTCTCATACCAGGATATGGCTACAACCGACACTTCAGTGCTGGTCATCACATTGATGCTGAGCTTTATCAAAGGAAGCCTCGAAGTCGGTCGGTGGATAGAAGACAGAAATCCGAACAGATTTGAGAATCAAGCCTTAGCACGGTACGTCTACGAGCACATGAGGCCTCTACAAAGTACACAAGAAATGTGGGTTCTCGTAACACAAGCTAGGACAAAGGTATGTCGCCAAAAAGTGAATCTTTTTTTCTTTTCCTGTTGCGGCGTGAATGAATACGAAGTCACTTTCTTTACACCAACCCACTTTTCCTGTGCTTAGGCCTGCACCCTTTTTTATTTCTTCCCCTTTGTTTACACACACACACACACACACACACACACACATATATATATATATATATATATATATATATATATATATATATATATATATATATATATATATATATATATATATATATATTGAGTCCGTCGCTCAAATCACGGTGCCGCGCAGTTCCCAACCGGAAAAAAAAAATCCGCGTGTTGATGGAACTGCATTAAGAGGCCTGGGGTGCAGCCTCACCGGTAACCACCGCCGGGAACGCACTCCCTCACCAGAGAAGGATTGGCCACCCTGGTGCAGTATCTGGCCACTACCTCCCATATGCATACGTGAAATAACTCACAACCCTCAGTCCCCAGCAGCTGCGAAGCAACTCACCATGGCGGCGGTCAGATCTGCAACGAAGCAGAGGGTGCTAAGAATCTCTGCACTACGGGCCGCCATTGGAACCTGAACTTGGCAACATTTAACGCTAGAACCTTATCTAGTGATGGAATTCTAGCTGTAGTATTCGAGGAGCTAGAGAGTGGTAAATGTGATATAATAGTGCTCAGCGAGGTTAGGAGGACAGATGAGGCCTATACTGTGCTACAGAATAGGCTCGTCCTTTGCTATCGGGGCTTGGCAGACAGAAGAGAACTGGGAGTGGGGTTCCTAATTCACAGAAACATAGCTGGAAACATAGAGGAATACTATAGCATTAATGAACGGCTGGTAGGTATAGTAATTAAACTGAATAAAAGATACAAGATGAAGGTAGTACAGGCTTACGCGCCTACATCCAGCCATGATGACGCTTCAGTTAAAAGCTTCTTTGAAGACGTGGAATTGGCAATGAGTAAGGTAAAAACACAGTATACTATAATGATGGGTGACTTTGATGCAAAGTTAGGGAAGAAGCAGGCTGGAGACCAGGCAGTAGGAGATTATGGCATCGGCACTAGAAACGCCAGAGGAGAGCTACTAGTAGACTTCGCAGAACGCAATAATTGGCGGATTTTGAATACCTTCTACCGAAAACGATAAAACCGCAAGTGGACATGGAGGAGCCCTAATGGCAAAAATAAGAACGAAATAGACTTTATAATGACTGCACACCTAGTAATCGTGCAATATGTGGAAGTGTTTGGCAAGGTACGATGCAGTGACCATAGAATGGTACGGTCTCGAATTCGTCTAGACTTGAAGAAGGAACGACAGAAACTGATACGCAAGAAGCCAAACAATGAGCTAGCACTGAGAGGGGAAGTACAGGAATTCAGAGTGTCGCTGCAGAACAGATATTCGGCTCTTAGTGAGGAAACCAACCTTAGCGTAGGTACAATGAATGATAATCTGACGAATATCATTACAGAGTGTGCAGTGGAAGTTGGAGGCAGGGTAGTTAGTCAGGATACTGGCAAGCTTTCCCAGGAAACGAAGAACCTAATTAAGAAGCGCCAAATCATGAAAGTGTCAAGTACAAAAGACAAAACAGAACTGGCAGAGCTTTCGAAGTTGGTTAATAGACGTAAAGTATGTGATGTAAGAAGGTATAACAAGGAGAGATTTGAACACGCTCTGAAAAACGGAGGAAGCGTCAAAGCAGTGAAGAGGAAACTTGGGATAGGAAAAAGACGGATTTATGCACTAAGGGACAAAGAAGGCAAAATAACTACCAGTATGGATAGGATAGTTAAAATAGCGGAGGAGTTTTACAGAGATCTGCACAGTAGCCGAGACAACCACGACCTTAATACTATAAGAACTAGCAGTAACCCAGATGACACCCCACCAGTAATGATAGAAGAAGTCAGAAAAGCTTTGCAGAGCATGCAAAGAGGCAAAGCTGCTGGTGAGGATCAGGTAACATCAGATCTGCTGAAAGACGGAGGACAGATTGTGTTAAAAAAACTAGCCACCCTGTTTACGAGGTGTCTCCTGACGGGAAGAGTACCAGAGTCTTGGAAAAACGCTAACATCATCTTAATAAATAAGAAAGGAGATGACAAGAACTTGAAGAATTACAGGCCGATCAGCTTGCTCTCTGTAGTATACAAGCTATTTACAAAGGTAATTGCTAACAGAGTAAAGAAAACATTAGAATTCAATCAACCAAAGGAACAAGCAGGATTTCGAACAGGCTACTCAACAAATGACCGAGACCTGCGGGTTTCTCATACCAGGATATGGCTACAACCGACACTTCAGTGCTGGTCATCACATTGATGCTGAGCTTTATCAAAGGAAGCCTCGAAGTCGGTCGGTGGATAGAAGACAGAAATCCGAACAGATTTGAGAATCAAGCGCTAGCACGGTACGTCTACGAGCACATGAGGCCTCTACAAAGTACACAAGAAATGTGGGTTCTCGTAACACAAGCTAGGACAAAGGTATGTCGCCAAAAAGTGAATCTTTTTTTCTTTTCCTGTTGCGGCATGAATGAATACGAAGTCACTTTCTTTACACCAACCCACTTTTCCTGTGCTTAGGCCTGCACCCTTTTTTATTTCTTCCCCTTTCTTTACACACACATATATATATATATATATATATATATATATATATATATATATATATATATATATATATATATATATATATATATATTTATATATATATATAAATATATATATATATATATATATATATATATATATATATATATATATATATATATATATATATATATATTGAGTCCGTCGCTCAAATCACGGTGCCGCGCAGTTCCCAACCGGAAAAAAAAATCCGCGTGTTGATGGAACTGCATTAAGAGGCCTGGGGTGCAGCCTCACCGGTAACCACCGCCGGGAACGCACTCACTCACCAGAGAAGGATTGGCCACCCTGGTGCAGTATCTGGCCACTACCTCCCATATGCATACGTGAAATAACTCACAATCCTCAGTCCCCAGCAGCTGCGAAGCAACTGACCATGGCGGCGGTCAGATCTGCAACGAAGCAGAGGGTGCTAAGAATCTCTGCACTACAGGCCGCCATTGGAACCTGAACTTGGCAACGTTTAACGCTAGAACCTTATCTAGTGAGGGAATTCTAGCTGTATATTCGAGGAGAAGAGAGCGGTAAATGTGATATAATAGTGCTCAGCGAGGTTAGGAGGACACATGAGGCCTATACTGTGCTACAGAATAGGCTCGTCCTTTGCTATCGGGGCTTGGCAGACAGAAGAGAACTGGGAGTGGGGTTCCTAATTCACAGAAACATAGCTGGAAACATAGAGGAATACTATAGCATTAATGAACGGCTGGTAGGTATAGTAATTAAACTGAATAAAAGATACAAGATGAAGGTAGTACAGGCTTACGCGCCTACATCCAGCCATGATGACGCTTCAGTTAAAAGCTTCTTTGAAGACGTGGAATCGGCAATGAGTAAGGTAAAAACACAGTATACTATAGTGATGGGTGACTTTGATGCAAAGTTAGGGAAGAAGCAGGCTGGAGACCAGGCAGTAGGAGATTATGGCATCGGCACTAGAAACGCCAGAGGAGAGCTACTAGTTGACTTTGCAGAACGCAATAATTGGCGGATTTTGAATACCTTCTACCGAAAACGATAAAACCGCAAGTGGACATGGAGGAGCCCTAATGGCAAAAATAAGAACGAAATAGACTTTATAATGACTGCACACCTAGTAATCGTGCAATATGTGGAAGTGTTTGGCAAGGTACGATGCAGTGACCATAGAATGGTACGGTCTCGAATTCGTCTAGACTTGAAGAAGGAACGACAGAAACTGATACGCAAGAAGCCAAACAATGAGCTAGCACTGAGAGGGGAAGTACAGGAATTCAGAGTGTCGCTGCAGAACAGATATTCGGCTCTTAGTGAGGAAACAAAACCTTAGCGTAGATACAATGAATGATAATCTGACGAATATCTTTACAGAGTGTGCAGTGGAAGTTGGAGGCAGGGTATTTAGTCAGGATACTGGCAAGCTTTCCCAGGAAACGAAGAACCTAATTAAGAAGCGCCAAATCATGAAAGTGTCAAGTACAAAAGACAAAACAGAACTGGCAGAGCTTTCGAAGTTGGTTAATAGACGTAAAGTATGTGATGTAAGAAGGTATAACAAGGAGAGATTTGAACACGCTCTGAAAAACGGAGGAAGCGTCAAAGCAGTGAAGAGGAAACTTGGGATAGGAAAAAGACGGATTTATGCACTAAGGGACAAAGAAGGCAAAATAACTACCAGTATGGATAGGATAGTTAAAATAGCGGAGGAGTTTTACAGAGATCGGCACAGTAGCCGAGACAACCACGACCTTAATACTATAAGAACTAGCAGTAACCCAGATGACACCCCACCAGTAATGATAGAAGAAGTCAGAAAAGCTTTGCAGAGCATGGAAAGATTGATGATTGATTGATATGTGGGGTTTAACGTCCCAAAACCACTATATGATTATGAGAGACGCCGTAGTGGAGGGCTCCGGAAATTTAGACCACCTGGGGTTCTTTAACGTGCGCCCAAATCTGAGCACACGGGCCTACAACATTTCCGCCTCCATCGGAAATGCAGCCGCCGCAGCCGGGATTCGAACCCGCGCCCTGCGGGTCAGCAGCCGAGTACCTTAGCCACTAGACCACCGCGGCGGGGCCAGAGCATGGAAAGAGGCAAAGCTGCTTGTGAGGATCAGGTAACTTCAGATCTGCTGAAAGACGGAGGACAGATTGTGTTATAAAAACTAGCCACCCTGTTTACGAGGTGTCTCCTGACGGGAAGAGTACCAGAGTCTTGGAAAAACGCTAACATCATCTTAATAAATAAGAAAGGAGATGACAAGAACTTGGAGAATTACAGGCCGATCAGCTTTCTCTCTGTAGTATACAAGCTATTTACAAAGGTAATTGCTAACAGAGTAAAGAAAACATTAGAATTCAATCAACCAAAGGAACAAGCAGGATTTCGAACAGGCTACTCAACAAATGACCACATTCATATTATCAATCAGGTAACAGAGAAATGCTCAGAATATAACCAACCACTATACATAGCCTTCATATAGTACGAGAAGGCATTTGATTCAGTAGAAATATCAGCCGTCATGCAGACACTGCGGAATCAGGGCGTAGAAGAAGTATATATAAACATTCTGGAAGAAATCTACATGGGATCAACTGCTACCTTGGTGCTTCATAAAGAAAGCAACAGAATACCAATCAAGAAGCGTGTAAGGCAGGGGGACACAATCTCCCCAATGCTATTTACCGCGCGCTTACAGGAGGTTTTCAGAAGCCTAGAATGGGAACAGTTAGGGATAAGAGTTAATGGAGAATACCTTAGTAAGCTGCGCTTCGCCGATGACATTGCATTGCTGAGTAACTCAGGGGACGAATTGCAACTCATGATTACGTAGTTAGACAAGGAGAGCAGAAAGGTGGGTCTTAAAATTATTCTGCAGAAAACGAAAGTAATGTACAACAACCTCGGAAAGGAGCACCGCTTCGAGATAGGTAATAGTGCACTTTAAGTTGTAAAAGACTATGTCTACTTAGGGCAGGTAATAACCGCAGAACCTAACCACGAGATTGAAGTAACTGGAAGAATAAGAATGGGGTGGAGCACATTCGGCAAGCACTCTCAAATTATGACAGGTAGATTGCCACTATCCCTCATGAGGAAGGTATATAACAGCTGTATCTTGCCGGTACTTAGCTACGGAGCAAAAACCTGGAGACTTACAAAGAGGGTTCAGCTTAAATTGAGGACGACGCAGCGAGCGATGGAAAGAAAAATGCTAGGTGTAACCTTAAGATACAAGAAGAGAGCAGAGTGGATTAGGGGACAAACGGGGGTTAAGGATATCATAGTTGAAATAAAGAAGAGGAAATGGACATGGGCCGGGCATGTAGCGCGTAGACAGGATAACCGCTGGTCATTAAGGGTAACTAACTGGATTCCCAGAGAAGGGAAGTGGGTTAGGGGGAGACAGAAGGTTAGGTGGGCCGATGAGATTAAAAAGTTTGCGGGTATAAATTGGCAGCAGCAAGCACCGGACCGGGTGAACTGGCGGAACATAAGAGAGACCTTTGTCCTGCAGTGGACGTAGTCAAGCTGATGATATATATATATATATATATATATATATATATATATATATATATATATATATATATATATTGTAAGAATTCATTGGACGTCATCTTCCTCATCTGTAAATAACCATCATCAGTCTTCGGCCCATTCTTCTTCTTCATCGGCGCCATCTCTCTGTTGCTTGCATAAAGTGTCAGCTGAACCGTTGTATTTCAAGTGGTGGAGGTGCTTCCCGATCTCTTCGACCTCTCCATCCAACGCCAGCTCCTCGAGCTCCGTTCAGGACGTCGCTTACGCTAGCAGAGCACCATGGCGCAAGAGCAAGCCCAATCGAACCACCCGCCGACGCAACCACCAGCCGCCAACCCTAGCCTGGTCAACAACCCCCCTCGAGAGCCTCCAATCTTCTCCGGTCTGCCTGGCGAAAATGTCGAAGACTGGCTCGACAACTATGACCACGTAGATGTCTACAACAACTGGAACGAGGCATCGAAATTAGCACGCGTCCAGTTTTACGTCTCTCAGGTTGCCAAGACGTGGTTCCTGAATCATGAGAGTGACTTCCGCGATTGGTCTTCCTTCAGAGACCAGCACCGGCGCATTTTCGGCACACCGACTGTCCGTTCAGAAGTTGCTCGCAAGAAACTGGCAGAACGCATTCAACATTGCGGTGAGTCCTACAGTTTCTATATTAAAGATGTGCTTGCACTTTGCCGCCGTATCGATGACACCGTGCCAGAAGGTGATCGTGTCCGGCACATTCTGAAGGGTATCAGACCTTCCACTTTCAACGCCCTCGTCGCGTACAACCCTTCCACGGTTTTCAACGTCGTCTCTGTATGCCAGCGTCTTGATACCTTGCAGTCAATCCGGCTGCGACCCGACTTCTCTGAGAACCCCCTGGAAAACAGTAAGGAGCTCCGATCCATCATTCGAGCCATAATTTGTGAGGAATTGCAAGCCTACAGTTTACTTCCTTCTAACAACGTTCCCGCTCAACCCGCCTCTAGCGATCTGCGTGGCATTATTAGGGAAGAAATGTCAGCGTTGCAAAGCACCCACCATGCTCCACCATGCCCCCAACGCGCTTCGTATCCACAGATCGCTTTAATGCAACCCTCGTCGTCTCAAGTACTACCACCTGTGCCTGATCGTGAACATCTCGCACCTCTAGTCGCCCGTCCACCGAACCCAACCTACCATTCTTCCTAGCGGGCCCCACGACCTATTTGCTACTACTGTGGAATTCGAGGACACAATTCCCGAGTCTGTCGACTTCGGCAGCAAGATGAACATCGTGGTTATGCCGCTTTTGAACGAGACGACACATGTGCTCGACGTTACTACCGTTATGCCGACAGTCGTTCCAACCACCTATCACCGTCTCCTGGGCCCATTTTCAACACGACCAACAATACACGTGCATCCCGACCACGCTCCCCTTCGCCACTCCGACGCTCTGTTTCACCACTTCGGCCTGTCTCTCAACTGGCTGCCCAGTGATTGGAAAACTAAACAGTGCAGTTTTTGGAGGGCAAACTGCATCGCGGCGAAATTACCCAAGTCCTCCTAAACGACCGTCAAACATGTTATTGGTAACTGTGCAAGGTGCGCGGGTGTTGGCTTTGGTGGACACGGGAGCAACTATTTCAGTTATGCGTGCCGACTTGTGTTCTCGATTGCGAAAAGTGAAGACACCCTACCTTGGATCATCTTTGATTAGGGCCAATGGAGCAATAATTAGACCATCGGCCCAATGTACAGCACGTGTCTTCATTGATGGTATTTGTCATCACATCACCTTCGCTGTCTTAATTTTATGTGCTCATTAACAAATTTTAGGTTGGTACTTTCTCTCATCAACATCTGCATTAATTTCTTGCCGTCAACGTGTAGTCGAAATGTCCGAGACCGATCACTGCAGCAAACGCGTCGGCGAAAAACCATTGCGTTTCTTCACAGCTTCCGAATTCATACTGCTCCCGGGTCAGGAGCAACTCATTACCATCACTTCTTCGAATATTACCGATTGGGACGTCCTTATCACCCCTTCGAGCAGCTGTCTATCTCGCGGCGTTGTAGTCCCCTCCAGTCTGGTGCGGTTCAAAGACAGTGCTGCGGTAATCCTTGACCTGAACCCTACCCCAGAGCCTGTCTTCCTACCCCAAGGTTCTGCAGTGTCATGTTATGTGGATACCCAACCAGTATCTTTGGTCTCTCTTTACGCCTTGACAGCTCAGCCACGACAGGCCCAGTCTGTTACTTCCTCCTCCTTTGCTCCCGGGATAAATCCTGACCTTTCTGCTTCTCAACGTGAGGCGTTGCTAAATTCGCTAATGAAACACCAGGCCTCCTTCGACGCCAATGCTTCGGCACTAGGACAGACCGTACTTGCGCATCATCGCATCGACACTGAAGGACACACTGTTGTACGCCGTCGTCCCTACGAAGTCTCCTTGGCCGAGCGCAATATCATGGAGGAGAACGTGACCGATATGCTAAAAAGAAAGATCATACGACCCTCTACGAGTTCTTGGTCATCACCCGTTGTGTTGGTACAAAAGAAGGATGGATCGGTACGATTTTGTGTTGATTACCACGCGCTCAACAAAATTACCCGAAAGGATGTATATCCGATGCCCCGTATAGATGATGCGCCTGATCCAATGCAAGGCGCCCAATACTTCTCCACCCTTGACCTTCGGTCCGGATATCGGCAAATACCAATGGACGAAGCAGACAGAGAAAAGACCGTATTTTCAACGCCGGACGGTCTTTACGAGTTTAACGTAAAGCCATTCGGCCTATGTAATTCTCCCGCCACATTTGAAAGGATGATCGACACTGTTCTTCATGGCTTCAAATGGAAAACTTGTCTATGCTACCTCGATGATATCGTCGTGTTTTCTTCCAGTTTTGCTGATCATCTGCAACGCCTAGATTGAGTGCTCACATGTCTCTCCTTTGCTGGACTTCAACAAAACACAAAGAAGTGCCATTTTGGCAACACAGCTATAATAGTTCTAGGACATCTCGTTAGTAAAGATGGCATTCAGCCTGATCTGGACAAAATTTCCGCAGTCATCGACTTTCCGCGATCATTTCGCTCCAAAGAACTACGCAGTTTCCTTGGACTCTCATCGTACTTTCGCCGCTTCATTCGCAACTTTGCCACTATTGCTGGTCCTCTCCACAAGCTCCTTTCTAGTACCGGTTCCTTCGATTGGAATGATCAATGCGAAGCCTTATTTCAAAAACTCAAGCAGGCACTGACAACCACACCGGTGCTTTGTTATTTCGATGGCAGGGCACCTACGATATTACACACTGACGCTAGAGGACAAGGAATTGGCGCCGTACTCCTCCAGCTTGACCATGCCTTTCGCGAGAAAGTTGTCGCGTATGCAAGCCGCACTCTGACCTCTGCAGAGTACTCGATAACCAAACAAGAGTGCTTGGCTGTTGTCTGGTCCATCCAAAAATTTCGTCCGTACCTACATGATCGACATTTTACTGTTGTGACAGACCACCATACTCTTTGCTGGTTGTCCACAATCAAAAACTGGTCCGGACGACTTGGCCGCTGGATTTTCCGATTACAATCTTATCACTTTGACGTCATCTACAAGACTGGAAGACAACATCAAGATGCCGACGCTTTGTCGCGATGCCCTTTGCCGCAGTTATCGGCGCACGTCACATCCACTTGTCAAATTGGCTATACGGAGGACGCCTCGTCGATATCAGCCATTTCTTCCCTACCTTCATCAACCCTTCCGTCAGCACTTACTACTCACCAGCGAGCCGATTCTTATTGCACTGACATCATCGGTCGGCTTACCGGCGCTTCATCTTCCCCTAATGCCAGGCTCCGGAAACAACTCTGACTATTCAAGTTGGAGGACAATGTGCTATATCGATACATTTTCCACCCGGAAGGCCACCGATGGGTTCCCGTCGTACCACGCGCACTACGCACTGAGGTTCTGCGCGCTTCCCACGACGACCCGACGTCAGGGCACTTGGGTTACTACAAAACATACGAGCGCATCCGCAGTCGATTCTTCTGGCCAGGTCTTTCCACGACGGTGGCTAAATATATTGCCTCGTGCGCACTTTGCCAACACCGCAAGCGGCCCACTACTGCTCCAGTCTTGACCCTACAACCACTTCCTTGTCCATCAGAGCCGTTCTCTGTCGTCGGAATTGACCTCTTCGGGCCGCTCCCAACTACATCAGACGGCAAGAGATGGATCGTCACCACCGTTGATCCCTTGACCTGGTACGCTGAGACGGTCTCGATCACTTCAGGAACTGCTTCGGAAGTAGCAACTTTCTTCTTGAATGCTACTTACCTACGTCACGGAGCCCCTCTTGTTCTTTTGAGCGACCGGGGCAAGGAATTTCTTTCAAACACGCTCAGTGAAGTTCTTCAAGCAGCAAAAACAGTTCATAAAACAACATCTAGTTATCACCAGCAAACCAATGGCTTAACGGAAAATTTTCATCGCACGCTGTGTTACATGTTGTCCATGTATATCTGACCGGACCATCGCAATTGGGATGACATACTTCCCTTTGTCACGTATGCATATGATACGTCAGTTCAACGAACCACAGGCTATTCTCCATTTTTCCTAACATACGGACGCCAACCGACATCACCACTCGACGTTTCATTCTTTTCTGGCTCCGTCAACTCTTCACCAGTCGTTTGCGACCAGTTTCTGTCCCGTGTTGCTCGATGCCATCGTCTTTCCGTGTAAACACCGAAGCTAGCGAAGAAGATCGCAAACATCAATACGATGCCACTCACCGCATCGTTCTCTACCGCCCTGGCGACGATGTACTTCTGTGGACTCCTGCGTGAACGCCTGGCTTATGCGAGAAGCTTGATTCACGCTATCTCGGCCCCTAGAAAGTTGTCAAACAGACCTCATCGGTGAACTACCTTGTCACACCTGTTCATGTCCCCACTGACCAACGCTGCCGCGGGACAGAGATTGTGCACGTTTCGCGTCTCAAGCCCTATCGTATGCGTTTTACAGCCTAATTCTCGGCCAGGCTGGTCGCTTCTGTCGACGGGGGAAATTAGTGTAAGAATTAATTGGACGGCATCTTCCACATCTGTCAATAACCATAATCAGTCTTCGGGGCCCGTTCCTCTTCTTCATCGGCGCCATCTTGCTGTTGCTTGAATAAAGCGTCAACTGAACCGTTTTATTTCAATATATATATATATATATATATATATATATATATATATATATATATATATATATATATATATATATATATATATATATATATATATATATATATATATATATATATATATATATTACTGATTGTGTATATAATGGTGAGCTTTATTTATTTTGTCGCATGGGAATAGGTAGGATTTTATTTTTTTGAGAGAAGGGGGTTGGGCGAAAAGTGGCTACCGCTTTATCTGAAGTGGAAGGCGGGCAGAGAGATGTGGTTGAGTGTCGCTTCGGGGTTTGTATGCCACGGCTGAACAAAAACAGCAATCATGCCTGCAGGGAACATGCAGCACAGTCTTTATATTTGAAAGCTGGAAAAGTGGTATTTCTGGTGCCTCTTTGTACACTAAGTACTACAAGTGCAGTTGCATGGTAAAGACTAAGCCATTAATTTGGAACCTTTTTGTGCAGTGCAAAGCGTCAGCCATGCCACTGTTTGTCCTCCTTCGTAAAAGCGTGGTACTTCGTACATACGCGTTATGGGCACTTTATGAATACTGTGACGACGACGTTGAAGAATTACACCAGAATTACACCAGAGATCAAGCACAAAAACGTTCGAGATAATCTGCAGTCTTTACAATATATAACCTCTGTTATTCTAAACCTGCATACTATTTTATAAAAACAATCAATTTTCTGCCGACCAATAAGTGAACAGGAACACGAACAAGGCTTTCTAAAACGAAAGCTGTTATGAGACCACAACAGAAGACGCGTGCGCACCATAGCTGTTTGCAACTGCCGGTGTCCGTAACCACTATCGCATAAAATAGGAATAGTGTAAACAATTATAGACATTAGGTGATTTGAATTTCGGCCCCGTGCGTGCCAGCTCAGTATTCTAGCACTGAGCCATGTCGATGCTCGGAGCTACTTTTAAACTGGCGGGAAGGGAATCGCATTACAAAAGTAATAAAGCATTTTGCAACAACAAAGGGGCAACCAGGTGTAACATAATACGAATTGCGCAAGAAGTGGGTCAAGGAAACCTCTGGCCCTTTACAAAAGCTTGATCTTGTTCATCTATAAACTACGCAGCACACTTACTCTGGAGGATTACGAAAGCTTCTGGCAGCCTAATTATTCGTTGTCGTCCGCCGCAGAACGAAAAATCCCAGCATATTCACGGAGCGCATGATGATGAGCGCGGTGAAGCGTCCATGCGTTCGTGCATGCATCCATCTGTGCGTCCATATATGCGTCCATCCCTGCGTTCGTCCAGGCGTGCGTCCATGCGTCCATCCATCCATGCGTCCATCCTTCCATCCATTCATCCGTGCGTGCGTCCGTCCATGTATCTGTCTATCTGTCTGTCCGTCCATCTAGTAAACACTCCAAGTACCTTCATCTCGCATCTTTTCATCGTATAATGACCAAAATGGAGTACCGACCTCCATCGGACATTTCAAGGAGTAAATGAGAGGTAGCACTCGCGCACTTTCTTACAGCCTGCGCTTCGTGTCTACTTCCCACCTTTCACCGCCTATGGTTCATGGCTATATACTAGTTCCCTATATTCATGACACTGTGGCCCAACACTCGCTAAACCTTGCTAAAACCGAGGAAGTTACGCCCAGCGAGTTTAGCGTGGCAACCATTTCTGGTCGAAGAAGGCTAAAAGTGCACCCTTCTGATACACCTTCCTTTTGTGAGGATCAAATTCAGGCCAAGTTTATAGCAGATCAAGTGAACAGTACTCGTCTCTGCAAGTTATTTCATCAGAAACAACTATCCTTTTTCTATGATTAACGTGCGTGGGGTTCCTCCTCAATTTGAAAGAATTCGCACGTGCTGCTCCTCTTGTCCGGCCGTAAAGGTGGCTACAACTACGGCTGGACTACTACTACTACTACTTTTACTGCTCATACATCGTGGGCGCACGACCCACGGCATAGAAAGCTTCAAACAAAAAAAACAACTGCAAAAAGTTCCTTACACGTATACGCAGCGGGTACTACGCTTTTTCGAGAAATGACGATGGAAGCCACAATGAATGTCTTTTTTCGTTTAGTGCTCCTTCAGTAGGAACTCATTTATTCATATTTTTTGCCAGTAAATAATTACAAAAAATCAATATTACTGGTAATATTCTTTTCGCTATTACTGAAATATTCATATTCCTTTATGGTAAGGTGCCTTATTCTAAGGCAATCCTCTATGGTGGGTGTGAGCCACAAGTTTAAGATCTACCTATATTTATCACTGACTTAGTGGGTACCCTGCAAGTGTGTTGGTAGCAGCTACCCAAAGAATGTTAAAAAAAAGGCTCTCAAATACCACTTTTCCAGCTTTCGCTGTGACAGCGCTGCTTGTTTTAGACAGGCCTGCTGTTTTTTTTTTTTTTTTGTTTTGTAAAGAGTTTTCCTTTATCGTTGCAAACTGTTATATTACTCATGGCAACGTGATTTCCTATCTGATATGAAGCCTGAATAGCGTCAGTTTGCAACGCACTTCAATGCACCGGTGTATCCCAGTGGCAGAGCTCTGGGCTACCGTGCAGAAGACTTGGTTCAAATCCCTTTTTGCTCTAGGTAATTTTTATTAGTTTTTTTTCTGTTTCGCTCGACAGTAGTACGAACATCGGTGGTGGAGGCGGCAGTGAACATTTGCGTCACCCTAATCAGACATTGTGTTCTTGTACCATTTTTCTGTGTAAAGTTTCGGGGGAGAAGGGCACTGGTCTGGTGCGCCCCCGCCCCAACTCTGGATACACCGCGTTTAGTTCTTCTACTGGGTATAAGTTCACCGAACAACGCGTCTCAACGTTAATGGATATATTTTCTTTTCTTCACCTTCATTACCGCATGAGCTTTCGTGGAAGTACTGGTTGTCTTCAGAAAACAATTCTGGATGCCTCCGAGAAGCTGTCATTCGAAGCACAAGCCAAGAAGACACTGAAGGCATTACGGATCGTCTAGCTAACAGCACCCTTAGGTTGCAGGTTATAGTAGCTGAAACAACCATTTTTACACGTTTCCTTTCTGCCCACATCATTTATTTATTCTTTTGCTACTTACTTGTGTCTCGATTTTTTTTCTTTCGTATAAGATGATGAGACTTTGCTCATAACCAACTAAGTGAACACCTATTAATAAAACTATGTGATTCCAGCTGTTTAACGCTATCATGTCGAATATTTGGAGGAAAATTCTGCGGTAAGAGAGTTTATGATTGAGTTGTTATGACGCCAAAACATGGTTACACAGCGAAACAAAGACTGGCTTCATTATATACCATTTACACCTAATTAGGTATCCTTCCAGCTCCGTGTGACAAATTAAACATGAATTTCTCGGACGTAGTGTGAAGGAAAGCATGACGTTTTTATAGTAATAGCTTTTAGTTTAATGTAAAAAAAGGTCAGGATTCTCACACATGATATTATTAGCCATACTCTATGAGGAATGCTATCAGTGTAATTATCACTCAATCAGCTGGTAGCGCCGACATGGTCGCTGGCGAATAAGCGCTATTTTTTTTTTTTACTGTGATGCACTTGCGTAAATCGTATGACCTGTGTAACATTTCCAAAAATGATCGCCTGCATTAGCAGGTACCTGTAACAAAGATTAGGTTATGGGAGTGTAACAAACACTCCCATAGCTCGGCCTGCATGCATTATTCCTCGGAAAAGAGAGAGAGAGAGAGAGAGAAATATAGGACGTAAGAAGAGAACTAGGGGAAAAACGCTCGATAAGGAAAATATTTCACGAGGTGGTTCCAGAATCCGCGTGCCTTCGACCCAAAAGCAATCGGTCGTAACTCCGGGTTATCCCGAATCTTTTTTCTCTTGAATAAAAATAATAGAATCAACTATCGTCATATATTCCAATACAATTTGTCTTTTAGGCAATATGCTTTGATGCACACATGTGTAGAAAAGAATTTCACACAGTCCAACACATATTTGAAGTCCGGTGGAAACACACAAGCGTCCAAAAGTCCAAGCCACCTCCGAACAAGGTCGAAACTCTCGAACAACACAACGCACATTGATTTCTTCTCGAAAAAAAATTGCCCGCAGCTTCCCTCGGGGAAACACTGAGGAGGATGCGGAGCATATAATTGGTTAACGGAGTGTTAAAGTGCGACTTACTTGGGTCGATGGCTAAATTGGTTAACGTGGTTGTGAAATGGGGTGTTAAATTGCGACTTACTTGGGTCGATGGCTAAATTGGTTAACGTGGTTGTAGGAGGGGGTGTTAAATGAGTGAACACGTACACACGTATGCGAAAGGGCGGCGCTGGTCGAAGGGACGTCGATCATTGTGTTTGTGGATTCGTTGTAATTCATTTCACCGCGACCTTGGACGTCGACGCGCCGTACAAACCAACCAACGAGCGGCAACTGAGCGAGCGAGCGCCGACCTTGAGTATATATACAGCACGACGGCTCATGCACTGTCAGCTGTCGAATGTTCGAGAAGGGGGAGAAGCGCAACGGCGCATGCGCGCGCGTCAGCTGCCGATGTTCTCGAAGCGTGACGGGGCATGCGCGCTACATTATACAGCTAGCGAATGTTCGTGAAGAGGAGAAGCGCACGCGGTGTGTAGAGAAGGAAGGGTGCACAGATGGTGGAGGAGTGAAGCGCGTGCGGTGTGTAGAGGAGGAAGGGATGCACAGATGGTAAAAGAAGGAGGAGGAAGCTTGCGGACGGCGCCGCACTACAAGCCTCGAGTATTAGATGCTCCGCATCTAAAATAGATATTTGTTGAGCAGTGGGGCTCATCATGCCTGTAAAGCATGTGGCGCTACTCCATAATGAATAAATACCCAATAACACAACAAAATCATGTGTCGCTGTGTGGTTGATGCTTCTTTCGACACCCTACTAAAGCATATTATCGCCTTGTATAGTTTATGAAGTAGGAAGGCGCATGGTGAAATAGGAAAGTGTGTGAGAGGAGAATAGCTGTGATAGTGAAGAGGAAGGGAGATTAAGGCATAGCCTAGAAGCACTGAGAAAGAGAGAATTGGAAAATGTGGCAGGAGCATTTCGAAGCACGCGTCGGTTGACGGGGAGTAGTGGCGACCGGTGCAATTACACTAAGTAGGCCAATTGCCTGTCTAAATTCGAAGAGGTCAGGTGGTAAGCTGTGAAGCTTATTTAAATTTTCGCCTCTTACATTTTTTTTCCTCCATTGAAAATGATGGAGGCCCATATGCGTAGATTCAGGGGCACTTTAAACAACCCCATGGAAGGTCGAAATTGCAGGTGTTCTTTACTTTGGCGTTTCTCAAAGGAGTATTGTGATATCGTGAGGTGAAACCACAACAATAGTTTTTTGCTCATTTCCGTTTATTTTTGACTCTGCAGCTTGAAGGAGGAAAAATTGTGAACCTTGGATTCATTGTCTACCAGGGAGTTGAGGTATGTTCAATACGTCGCACTGGTTCACATTTTTGCTCGTTCTTCCGCATGATTCAAGAATAGAAAAATTGTACACATTATCGGGGATGACTGATAAGCAAGTGAATAGGATTTATCTTATTTCTCTAATATTATCATTAAAAATTACTTGGCTCAAATATTTTATCATTTTCCGCCTGGGGCTTTTCGAAATGTCATACTGCGAAGAACGCATTAATATTTCAATATAGTACCCATTATGTAACATTCCACATTTAGCGGTCACTTCCACATTCCACATTTAGCATACGGTAAAAAGTTGTAGAGACAAGCTAAACTTTAAACGTATATGAATATAAGTCCCCTCGGCAAAGAAAAAATGCGACTGCCATCGTTGTCATGTGAAGTATCGAAAAGATCATGTGAACTACGTTACCCGGATAACCAGCGCACAGTGGCTGCCACCACGATTGTTTTCTCCTATATAGATGGTGCGTCAGGTGCTTTGTTTATTAGTAATAATGTCGGTTATATAGTAGTAGTTATAAAAAATAGCCTGCATATAAACGGCTCCGTGACAATAATGAAATTTTTTCACCATATGAATTCAATTTGAACAGTGCCGAAAGGGAGCTGAAATCATCGAATAATAAGGTAAATATCCAATACCAAATATTTTGTCAAGATATAAAGCAACGAAAAACTGATATACGCTCATGCATTCGAGCAAATAACGTGTTGAGTGACTTCCATAGAAGCACTCCACCCCCTTGTCATGCTAAAACACAAACAATAACACGTGGCCCTGGTTCAGGCTCTCTCGCTGGCAAGTCACGGTGCTTATGCCAGTGAAAAAAAAATGGACACACTCTATTAAAGCATTGTGTGCCACAAGATTTTTTTTTCTAGGGAGTACTATCATATTTTAATTTGAGCTAAGTACTTAACACTGATTTTCATTTTTTGACAGATGCTCGAGAAATGTATCACCACTGTTTTCACACCCCAAGGTGTTGTACCTGAAGGAAGATTATCCATTACTAGATTTTGGTGCCGAAGAAGTTTTTAAAAGGGGCTCGAAGTCTTGACTACTACATATGTTAGGTGGATGTTATGAATAAACAATTGGTATCTAAAAGGAGTCCCCTTTTGACGTGTCTGAATTTCCTAACCCGTGTACACACTAAAATTATGCGCAAGTCAGAGAAATGTTCAACCTTTTAGACTAGAATTCGAATATTCTTTTTTCATATGCTGCCTGGTCCTTGTTGGAGTTTTGTATTGCCATCACCATTATCATCATCATTTCTTGATAACTATGCCGCGCTTCTCGCGCAGCTGATGCTAGCTCGAGCTTCGCGAGGATTAAAACAAGCTACCACACTGTGCGTATCGAACGTGGACAGCCACCACGGCTCTGCTTCAGGCGTGGAATGAAGTGGCGAGGCCTCGCCGCGGTGGTCTAGTGGCTAAGGTACTCGGCTGCTGACCCGCAGGTCGCGGGCTCAAATCCCTGCTGCGGCGGCTGCATTTCTGATGGAGGCGGAAATGTTGTAGGCCCGTGTACTCAGAATTTGGGTGCACGTTAAAGAACCCCAGGTGGTCAAAATTTCCGGAGCCCTCCACTACGGCGTCTCTCACAATCATATGTTGGTTTTGGGACGTTAAACCCCACAAATCAACCAATGAAGTGGCGAGATCGGCACAGCGCCGTCGGGCGCCTTCAACGCCGTCTCACGTCTCTCTTCTCTCGCCGCTAAAGTGGTGACCCGCCATATGTTAAACTGGTGTTTTTGGATGAATGCTTTGTGTTTTTTTTTATCTCAGAGCTCTTCCAAGTTTAATGATTATCTGAGCCCATATATACCCAGTATCCTAAACGAAGGACGCAGAAACTTTTCAATGCAACTAGAGTTTGTTTTATGTAAAAAAGGTAGCACCTCCTAAGCGTTTTTGTGATGATCTATCCTCGTCACATGCAGGTCTACGTGATCAATGGGCTGGAAATAGCCACGTGATCGCAGTCACAAAATGACCATTTCGCTTGCTGAGCGCCATACCGCCGAAAATATAAGTAATATATAGTGAAATATTTCTCCATGCTGCTGATATTTTTGTCGATTGTTCGTTAGTTATTGGGTGTGCAGGAACTTTCTTATGACAGTAATAGGCGCAAATGTTTTCGTTCGCAGTGTGTCAAAATGGGTGAATGGCTCCAAAGCCATTGTTCTAAAGAGTTTTTAATAAAAGCTTTATTGTGTTTTCTGAGGTCGCAGAAGCAATCATTTTTGGGAAATGAATTAATTTTTTTCTAAGTTTCGGTATATATAGGTCAAGGAAGCAAGTGTTTATATACTTAGCATACATTAGTAACTCTGGCTGGAACATAGGGCAACGTCGACGTACAGAAAAGTAGAGGTACAACATAGGGAATGTGAAACAGCTCAACTTTACATTTTGGATAAAAATTAACAGCGACATAATATTATGTAAAACATTGACTGCGTGAAAATACACTCACCCATTATTATTAGATCACATCAATTATATGCTACTTCACACGCGCAGTCAAATGTATTTTTTTTTCTGAAGTGTATCCTCGACCAACGGCAAAACCTGCACATGCTCTTTCTCTCGATTACTCAATTTCCAGTGTACTCCACAGAAGACATTGTGTGGCTATTAGAAATTGCGGGCCTTTTGGTACGTTTGGAATAGAATCTTAGTGCTCAGGTGCCTTCCCTAAGATATAGAGAGCTGAACCAACTTAGTGCCAGAATTTGCAGAAAACTTAAGTTCCAAATCCTGCAAAGATTGAAGGTGCCAGCTATAGTTGTGCATCCTATCTTTTTTTACTTCTACTCACAGAATAAAAATATCTAGTTTTTGATGTTTACTCCATTTCTTCAACTTCCCTCTCTGCAGCGTGTGGAAAAATGCATTGCTTCAGTTTTCCTACCTCCACCTACAAAGCTCCAGGAGGAGCTACGACTTTAAGATATAGTGCACATGAGGTGTTCCAGATGCCGTACAGGAGAATGTATGATGCGAATTCACTGGTCAGAGAATCGATGTGATAGGCATGAAAGTACAGAATAGTTTATGAAATGTGGCAGAATGAATAGAAACAGCATCATGTCCAAGAAACATAAATAATTGAAATACGAAAGGTATAGAAAATTGCAACAGACCAGAAATGCGCAACTTTATAACACTGTTTCAACTTGTTGACGAATAAAGATATAGTGACGTGAAATACACAGAAGGCTCAGGTAGAAAGCACAAAATAAACCTGTATTTGATTTTCATTCACTGTTCCGACACAACAAGTTAAACAAGATCACGCTGAAGAATATTACACCCTGTCGGTGCCTCTTACTGTGAACGAAACATACGCGTTGCACATTCTGATAGATGATATAAATAAGAGATTAGGGTTGGAGTGAGTATCAAATCTTTAGCGTTCTTTGGAGGGCGTGTTGGTTAGTGAACATTGTGGAGAAACAGCATATAGGCCTAGAGGAAGTACAAAAGGACACAGCACATGTTATCAACTGATTTTTTGATTGAAAAAGTAGATAGATATGAGGTCGAGCCAATAAATATCAAGAAAAGGCGCAAATGCAGATAACTCGATCGAGGGACTTGGTGGGTCGTCATAACAATCTATTTCGTTAGGGACTTTTTAATATGTGGTGAGAACGTAAGCAAATGCAAAGAACGCCATGAATGACTGAAGATATGGTGGTCGGTTCATAAATGATTGAAAGGGTTGGGGTTGAGCCTTCTTGAATCTACGAAAGAGAAGACCAACAATAATAAGAACAACTTTATTGAAAAAGACATAGGACAAGGGTTCATGAGAACAATTGGTGGGAACCCAAGGACAGGAATTCACTATCTAATGCCACCAAGCTGCCAATTAAGACCTACGAGCGCGAGCTCTACCTCTGGGTCTGATCTTGCGAGCTGTGCCTCCTTTTGCTCCACAGTATTGGAGAAGCTGCTCACATTTTTAGATGCACTTGCACACTTCCTGTTTGTTGATATTTTATGGCAAAGGAAATAGAAAGACCCATATCTAGCTAAAAAGGGGAGCAACTTCAGAACAGGCAAGCATATTGTATTAGTACGCACTTATTAACACTCTCCGAAAAAGAAAAAGATACATTAAGTCTAGCTTGTGAAGAGTAAACTTGTCAGATAATTTGTGTTTTATGTTTTTAAATTTGTTTAATGGCTTGGGGTTGCATTTTTTTGCATTGTTTCAATTTGATTATAACGGTTTTTGTTAGATCCTCGTTCTTTGCATCTGTAGATTTATGAATTTATTGTTTTAAATATTTTTTAATTTCGTAACGATCGCGACGTCATCCTTTTCATCATTTCTTCTTTTTGTTTACGTTTGCCATAAATGTGATTTTGCCGTATTTTGTAAAACGCTTAGCCCAAATGGTCGTAACGCTAGCCGCCGGTCAGCTGGTATCACTTGGGTCCTGTCTTTTCATATTCGTTCGTCTGCCTGTATTCGTTCTTTCTTCACAGTAAAGAAATGGGTTGATGCTGATCGCTAGGTCACGTGCGTTCTTTGTCCTATTGTCCGCGCTGTTTCGCATAAAGAGCCCTTGCATCCCATTCTGGAGCTATGCAAATGTTTGATGTTGCTTCAAACAGAAAGAAAACGCTATCAATTTTTAGGTTGGCAAGGGGTCCAAAACGCAGATGTAATATTGCTAGGCAGACGCTTAGATTATCACAAGGGGGCACACCACGTGAAATGTACAATGAGTAGGTGGTTTAAAGCTGAATACATAATTATTCGCCTACAGTATCAGACACAACATCAACAAATTGTGAAGCTGTATATGGGCACGCAGCACATTACACAAGCGGATGGTGTACATCGCAACTGTGACTAAACGAAGAGCTCTAGGAGTGTTTCCAATAGTAAGTCAAGTGCTCAAACGCCCCTTGCATTGCAGCAAAATGAAAGCGCGGTGTGAACGGCAGCTGATCACGTCTTAGCGTGGTCCTCATAGATGCCAATGTTGTTCATTCTATATATGTCGAAGAAAAAAAGCGCCAGTACAAATGAATTCATTCTAAGAATATTTTTAGACGACTAGGCCAGCACTTGACTCGTCCTTAAGAACCGAAAGCTGATGTATATGGTTCTGATTCACGGCGCTTTTTAATGAGCATTGAGACTTTAGTAACAGTAAACTGAAAATCAGAAGCGCTTACTCGACGGAAAGAATAACTGCATCGCAAGAAAGCTTATCCTTGCGTATTAACTATCTACGCGTGCCGTTAGCAAGCGCTAAAACAAAACAGAAACGTACTCCCCCTTCAAGTATTTCCTCTTGTCGAGAAGTGTGACGTCTTTGGGAAGTATAAGCAAGAATGGCTAAATTGTGCAGGACTTGCCGGTCTTAGGATGAAAACGTGACTCTTCAAGTTATGAAACCTTTCCATAGAAAAGTCGGTACGTTATTCTGGACTGGTAACCTATCATTGGCCATATCTATCAAGTAAGAGGCACTGCACGAAGGTAGGAGATAGTTGAAGGGAGAGTTCACCTCTAAGTGTCTACTATGTTTGCTATGACTAAAGCTGTGCATACGCGAGCAGTACTGTGGGCATTCGCACAGAATATGCCAAGTTGTTTTGCCACTGCCGCAATGGTCACATGCTGCAATGCGGTACACGAACGCATTGGGAAATTCGACATCCAACCATAACCTGCACTGAATAGTAGCGTCTCGTTGGCCAAGTCCAGAAGGAATTTGAAGTCTGAGAGTAGATTCTAAGGTATATATTTGTGCGTGCGGGAAATTCGGTTCATTTCGTTTTGACGTGGTGCGCTAGTGAGCAAGCAGGCGGAGTTTCCGTGCAGCGTCAGTTGTGGAGAGCGGAATTGAGGAATAATTGGCAATAAACGGGTCGATCGAGCTGCCCGTTCTGGTCATACTGAAAGCAATCAAATATCATTGATGTCTAAGATCCAAGAAATTCATATGAGCGTTTTGTTGTGTCTTCGGCTTAGTCCGAAATATATTGTTACGAAGTAAAGGAAGATGACGGACAGAATCAGCTGACAGGCATGCGAGTGTGCCAATCAGCCATTGTGGTTCTCGCCTGAGGTTATTCCTTTGTAATTGCGTTTATACAGAAGTCGCTGACCCCGTAACATATTGGTGGAGGTGCTGGGTAATCATCGGGCAACCGTGCTCCGCAGCGGACGCCGCATCGGTTTTCTAGCTATGGCCAATGCTGAGCCCTCCGCGTCAACGTCATAGTCTCCGACGAACTCGGCATTGAAACCATACGTTTTCATGCCACTGAAGGATCCCGGTACATTCTGCGTGACCGATGGCGTCGACGTTGACGATTGGTTGGCCATGTTCGAACGAGTCAGTGTACCGAACAGATGGGATCCCACACTTCAGTTGGCAAATGTGCTGTTTACTTGAGAAGCACGACGAAAGTGTGGTACGAAAACAATGAAGAGCTCACAAGCTGGGACCAATGAAAAAAAAAAAAGATGCGAGAGGTTTTGGCAAAACCGCCAGTCGTAAGATTGCCGCCAAGAAAAATTGCCCTGCCGTGCCTATTCCCCAACGGAATCATACCTCGCATACATTCAAGACGTGCTGGCCCTCTGTCGAAAGGCCGAAAATGACATGACAGAAGGTGACAAGGTAAGGCATGTCCTGAAAGGGATTGCCGATGACGCGTTCAATCTTCTGCTGTACAAGACCTGTTCCATAATGGACGCGATCATTAAAGAGTGTCGTCAGTTCGAGCAAGTAAAAAGTCGCCGCATTCTGCAAACATTCGCCCGACTTCCTAACACCACTGCAACATCGACTTTCGAGGACCAGTTTACACCACAACGACCGTCGCCGCCGGAAGACCTGACCCGCATTGTTCGTCGCGAAATGGAAGCAATGGCGCCCTCGGCGTTCAATTCGCGCAGTACTGATACCACTCCTGTTACTGTTATTCATGTTCAATCCATCGTGCACCAGGAGCTTGAAAACATCGGAGTGCACTCCGTGTGCCATGTCACCACGCCCCAGAGTCAGTGAACGCCCTTTCGCGATGCGCTCCTCCGAGCGACAGTTTTCTCCACGTACTGGAAACCCAGCTGAGTGGCGAACTGCAGATGACCGCCAGATATGTTTCAACTGCCACCGCGTTGGACATGTTGCGCGTTACTGCCGCAACACATGGTCTTCGGCACCTCGTGCAACAACCAATATGATCCGTTTCCGCGGTACCACCCGCACATTTTCACCTGCCGAAGAGTCCCTTGCCATTGACCATTCTCGGAACACATGGTACAGCCGCTCGCCTTCACCACGTGGGCACCAGTCTCGTTCGCCGCAAATACGTCACCTATCGTCCAGTACGCCGCAGCCACGGCGCTTCTCGTCCCCCGTGGCTTCCAGCCACATCGTCTCGGAAAACTGAGAAATGCACTCCCGGAGATGGTGCTGCATTAACGACTTCCGCTGCAAATCCTCTCTCCGTTCCTACCAGACGGAGTGTAATAGACGTTGAAGTAGATGGCGTACCTGTACAAGCACTTGTAGACACCGGCACAAGCACTTCGAACATGTGTTCAAGCCTACGCACACGTTTAAAGAAAGTTCTGACGCCAGCAGCTGCACAAATGCTCCGTGTGGCCGATGGCGGCACGCCGATGGTTCTCGGTCTGTGCACTGCCCGCTTAAATATAAAGGACCACACTGCTTCTGTCATTTTAGCCGAGATTGACCATTGCCCTTATGACGTTATCCTAGGCCTGGACTTCTCGTCGAATCGCTCTGCTCTTATCGATTGAGCTACCAGCGTCCTTCATCTAGAACTGCCTCAGATAGTTGCTGAACACCAAACTGCCCCACCGCGCCTGTGCTCTCTTCAGGATGTGCGACTGTCACCTCAGGCAGCCACCTACCTCATTTTGGCTACACAGCCACAGGTTCTCGATGGTCAATATGTTCTCTTTCCTCTCGCTGACGTCCTCTTGGAGTGAAACATCGCCACTCTCCACACGCTTGTGACTGTCACTGGTAACTCTACCTCGCTCCCACTTCTCAATTTCAGCTTTTGCTCTCAAATGCTTCCTCGTGGCATGTTCTTGGCCAGCGTATCCAATGCTAACAAATTTGAAATAGCGGCTCTCACCCCCGGAATAGATTTACTTCAGTCTTCTGCAGCTAACAGCATCTGTTCTATGTCGGGTCGTTTCTTGAAGATGATTGCACCCGACCTCAATCCTGCGCAAGCCAACGACATTCATCAACTTTTCGCGTCGTATACCGACATTTTTTTATTTCGACGACAGACCTCTAGGGAAAACATTCACCATTCAGCACCGTATAAACACTGGTGAGGCCAGTCCCATTCGCCGACGCCTATATCGTGTCTCCCACACCGAGCGCAGAGTTATCCATGCGGAAGTTGAGAAAACGCTCAACAAAGGTGTCATAGAATCATAAAGTAGTTTTTGGGCTTCCCCTGTCGTCCTTATGAATAAAAAGGACGGTACCTGGCGCTTCTGCGTAGACTATCGCCCCATTAACAAGATAACACGAAAGGACGTATACCCGCTACCACGCATCGATGACGCGTTGGACTGCCTGCGTGGCGCTACGTACTTCTCGTCATTTGATCTTCGGTCCAGCTACTGGCACATTTCTGTCGGTGAGATGAACCGAAAGAAGACGGCCTTCAATACAACGGATGGTTTATACCTGTTTATGGTGATGCCTTTTGGGCTATGTAACGCCCCATCCACAATTGAACGAATTATGGACTCTCTCTTGCGTGGTTATAAGTGGTTTACTTGACTCTGTTACCTGGATGATGTGATAGTCTTTTCATTCACTTTAGATAGCCACTTGACCCGTCTCGCTGCAGTTATCGCAGTCTGCAGAACAGCTGGGCTACAACTAAGCTCCAAGAGTTGTCAATTTGGCCACCGTCAGATTACCATTCTGGGCTATCTTGTAAACGCCGATGGCGTCCAACCAGATCCTGAAAAAATCCGCGCCGTCCGCAGCTTTCCGGTGCCCTGTTCTAAAACCGAAATCTGGAGCTTCATCGGCTTATGTTCCTACTTTCGTCGTTTTGTGAAAAACTTCACCGACGTTGCCAGGCCACTCACAGATTTGATGAAGAAAGATACCAAATTCTCATGGGGCCCTGAGCAGGCTCAAGCGTTCACCGCTCTCATCGGCTGCTTAACTACGCCCCCCATACTTGCCCACTTTAATCCTTCTGCTGCCACAGAAGTTCGCTCCGACGCCAGTGGCCACGGTATTGGCGCAGCTCTCGCGCAGCGGCACCACGGCAGACAGTGCGTGATAGATTATGCCAGTCGCCTGCTTTCTCCCCCTGAGAGGAATTATTCCATCACCGAAAAAGAAAGTTTAGCTTTATTTTAGGCCGTCGCGAAGTTCCGGCGATATTTATATGGTCGCATGTTCTCCGTTACTACGGACCACCACGCCCTCTGCTGGCTGACTTCTCTGAAGGACCCGACTGGACGTCTTGGTCGCTAGGCTTTGAGGCTTCAGGAATTTTCGTTTAGTGTCAGCTACAAGTCTGGCCGTTTGTACAAGGACGCAGAGTGACTTTCTCGTCATCCAGTGGACCCTCCTGATTCTGTTGTGACTAACCTGGAGAGCAGCGTGATGGCGTTTACTGATATCAGAGATATGTGCATTGAGACGCGACGGGATGAGTCAGTGCACACTATCATCGACGCCATCCAGTCTGACAGCCATGACGCCAAATACCGTATGTTTGTGCTGAATGACAGCATCCTCTACCGCCGCAACATCAGCACTTCCCAACGTCCCAACAGCGCAACGTCCCAACAGCGCGCTAACAGAGATGCTTTCGATGTACGTCTCCGAAGATCACCGTGACTGGGGCACCACGTTGGCCTATGTGACTTTCGCATATAATTCATCTCGACATCACACCACGGAATTCTCACCTTTTTATCTTTTGTATGGTCTTGACCCCATATTGCCATTTGAAACCACCTTACCTCTTAAGCCTGTAGCGGCCGGGAATGTCGGCTGCCGGAGGCAGCGAGAAAGGAGACGTGAAGCAGGTTTGGAGTTGCAGGGCAAGACTGTTTATTTCCTCTCCGTGCGAGTGACGAGAGCTCCCCTCGACGAGGGAGAGAAGGAGGCACCCCCGCGTTCTTCTACAAGAAAAAGGAAAAGGGGGCCACCGAGCGAGCAGACGTAGGTCTAATCCCCGGAGCCGGCCCCGACAACACGTTGTTCCCCGAACACGGAGGAGGAGGCGCTGGCGCCGCGAGTAGGCGCGCTGTCGACGGCCGGCTGCAGACGGGATAGAAAAGAATGCGGTGGTGCTTAGCAGCTTCCGCTACAAAGGCTCCCCCCCTAGATTGCGGAGCTTTTAAAGAAGGACAGCAGTTACGGGCTGAATAGTGAAAGGTCACAGTCCAATGGTTAGCACTGAAATCGTACGCGAGAGGCTGCTTGAATGGAAACTTCAATATGAGCAGGCTTGGCGCGGTCAACGGCGACGACTTCTCGTTTCCCCCGCACGTCGATTGCGATGGTTTTGTTAGTACGTCCCAAAACTTTGAATGGGCCATCGTACGGCGGAGTAAGGGGCGGCTTCGTTGCGTCGTGTCGCACGAACACATGGGTAGCAGAGTCCATGTCAGGAAAAGTGAAAACTTTCCTGTTGCGGGCGATGCGAGGTGCTGTTGGCCTGAGTTGCGCGAGCCATGCGCGCAGCTTCTCGATGTGATCGGAGGCTGTTGGGGCGGAAGGTGTCTGGTCGGAGAAGAATTCTCCCGGGAGGCGCACTGTTGAGCCGTAGACCATTTCCGCTGCGCTGAAGCCGAGGTCTTCCTTCACCGTTGAGCGTAGGCCAAGAAGAACGAGCGGGAGCTTCTCCACCCAGTGTTGGCGGTCGAGTTTCGCTGCCAGTGCGGCTTTGAGTTGCCGGTGGAAGCGCTCAACCATTCCGTTGCTGGCGGGGTGGTAGGCGGTTGTATGCTGCAGCTTCGTGCCGAGGAGCGTTGAAAGTGCGGAAAAGAGGTTGCTCTGGAATTGCCGTCCCCGGTCAGTTGTTATGCGGGCGGGGCAGCCAAAGCGGGACACCCATGTTTGAATGAAGGCCTGCGCGACGGTCTCAGCTGATATGTCCGCAATTGGTATAGCTTCGGGCCACCGGCTGTACCTGTCGATGCATGTGAGCAGGTACCTAAATCCTTGGCAGGGCGGTAGTGGTCCCACGAGGTCGAGGTGAACGTGGTCAAACCGCGACTCAGGAGTCCGAAATTCCTGTAGTGCCGCCCGATTGTGGCGAGTCACTTTTACTTGCTGACACGTTTCACATGTCCGAGCCCATCGTCGCACGTCCGCGTTGACTCCGGGCCAAACGAAGCGTTGCGTTATCAGCCGCTGGGTGGCACGGACACCTGGGTGGCTGATGGAGTGGAAAGTGTTGAATACCACTCGGCGAAAGTTCAGTGGGACAAAAGGTCGTGGTGCTGCCTGGGAGGTATCGCAGGTTATCGTGCTCTGGACGTAGGGAAGTGCAACCTCCGAGAGCACGAGTGAAGATCCCCCTCCCTTCAGTCTTGTCAACTCGGGGTCGTCCCGCTGGGCTGCGGCCATAGCTTCGAAGTCCAGGACTTCTGTGCCGGAAGCATTGACGCAAGACAAGGCGTCAGCTGCTTCATTTTCGACCCCGGGAACGTGGCGGATGTCTGTAGAAAACTCGGAGATGAATGAGAGCTGACGGATCTCTCGTTCTGAGTAGGAGGAACTGTTGTTTTTGAATACGTAGGTGAGGGGCTTGTGGTCTGTCAAGATGTAGAACTCACGGCCTTCGAGGAAGTAGCGGAAATGCTTAATGGAACAATATATTGCGAGCATCTCCCTTCCAAAAGTGCTGTACCGTGCTTCTGCAGGCTTCAGACGTTTCGAAAAGAAGCCCAGTGGCTTCCACTGGGCGCCCTCCTGTTGCTGCAGCACTGCTCCGACCGATGTGGAGGAAGCGTCCACCATGAGGCGTGTAGGAGCTTCAGGCCGTGGATGAATGAGGAGGGTAGCCGCGGCTAGCTCGTCCTTAGCTTTCTGGAAAGCGTTCTGGTGTTCGTCAGACCAACAAAATTCTGGTGCCTTTTGGTCGTCTCGGCGCAGCAGGTCGGTCAATGGCTGGAGCACTCGAGCACAAGACGGAATGAAGCGCCGGTGGAAGTTTAAGAGCCCGAGGAACTCCCTCAGCTTGCGAAAAGATGTTGGAGCTGGAAACTTCTTGACGGATTCCACCCTCGATTCCAATGGCATAATGCCTTCAGCAGTGATGTGGTGGCCGAGGAAGTTGAGCGCCTCTACTCCAAACACGCACTTTTGAGGTTTCAACACCAGACCGTGCTCATCCAAACGATGAAAGAGCTGGCGGAGGTGCTCTTCGTGCTCCGCAGGCGTTCTGCTGGCCACCAAAATGTCATCCAGGTAGACAAAGATGAAAGGAAGACCCCGGGTGACCTCATCCATGAACCTTTGAAAGGTCTGTGCGGCATTTTTCAAACCGTAGGGCATGCGGACAAACTCAAACAGGCCGAACGGAGTTGTTATGGCTGTTTTTGGTATGTCCTGCGGTTCGACGGGGATTTGGTGGTATGCCGCTACAAGGTCGATCTTGCTGTATATTTTCGTACCTGCCAGCCGCGCGCTGAAATCGTGAATGTGTGGCAGAGGATACTGGTCCGGCGTTGTCGATGCGTTCAAGGCTCTGTAATCACCACACGGGCGCCAATCGTCGTCCTTAGGCACCATGTGTAGCGGCGATGAATGGTTGCTAGACGAAGGGCGAACAATTCCCAGCTGCAGCATATGCTCGAACTCCCTGCGTGCAGCTTGAAGCCTTGTGCTGGACAGCCGTCGTGGCCGGGCGGTGACTGGCGGCCCGGTGGTGACGATGTGGTGAGTCACGTTATGTTTCACCGGCTGTTCCGTGTTGCGGGGCTTGGTGAGCGAGGGGAATTTGGCCAGGACGTGGTGGTAGGCTGATACTGGCTCGAAGGCGCAGATGCCAGATGAGCAGATGTTTGACTCCAAACCACGTACTTTGAGGGATGTGTTGTTATCCTTGAGGCAACGGTCACGTACGCTCACATCCAGGTTGAAGTGGCTGAGAAAATCTGCTCCGAGTATGGCGAAATTAACATCCGCCACCACGAAGACCCAGCGAAACAGGCGCCTGAGTCCGACGTCTATTGTCAGCGAGCGGAAGCCGTACGTAGCGATGGCAGTGTTGTTCACTGCCTGCAGCGACGATGTGTTCTTGCTACGTCGGCGATCCTCGGGGGTTGCCGGGACAATAGAGATTTCGGCTCCCGTGTCGACTAGCAGGCGCGAGTTGCTTACGCGGTCGACTACGAAAAACAGGCGGCTGGGTGGAGGGCCGATGTCGTAAGCCGCCGTTAACGACTGGCCGGAGCGTTTCCCGGAAACGAGCAAGGTTGAGTGCAGCGGCAGGCACCCGTGCCGAAACGACGGTGGTACCAGCAAACTCCGTCCTGTGTATCTCGTGCATGGCTTCTCTGGGAAGAGCTTGGATGTCTTGAAGGGGATCGGTTGCGTCGTTGCTCGTCCTGTTGGGGAGCGCCAGATAGCACAAGTTTCTGCATGGTCTCGGTAAGGTGTTGCAGTTTCTCCTCAAGGCGCGACAGTCGATCTGGTTGCTCATGTGTTCTTGCAGCAGCTATGGGCGCAAAGGTTGGAGATGAGTATTCCGTGATGCGATCGGCAAGTTGCGCTAGTCGATCAAGGGACGTCTCATTTGAACCCGCGAGAACCACGCGCACCGACTGGGGGAGCCGTTGCAGGAAAAGTTCACGAAGAAGTGGGAGCTGGCCGTCCTGACGCGCGTGCACACCGAGTAGTTGCCGCATAGGGTGCAGCAGTTGGGAAGGTCGTTGGTCGCCCAGCTCTTCGCGACACAAGAGCTGCTGCAGTCTGCTTTCTTCAGGCGCCTCGAGGCGGTCCAGCACCGTCTTTTTGAGGGTGTCATATTCTTCTTGCGCGGGGGGTGAAACCAAAATGTCGTCGATAGCGTCGGCGATTTCGGGGGGCAGGGCTGCGACGACGTGAAGGTATTTTGTCGACTGCGAGGTGATGTGCCGGAGTTGAAAACGGGCCTCCACTTGGCTGAACCAAACTCTTGGATTTTTCGGCCAAAAATTTGGTAGCTTCAGTTCTGTGGCGATGACCGCAGGCGTGGAGGCAGCAGCGTTGTCGTCGGAGCTCATCGCGGCGTGTTTGTTGAAGCGTTCGGGTCACCAATTTTGTAGCGGCCGGGAATGTCGGCTGCCGGAGGCAGCGAGAAAGGAGACGTGAAGCAGGTTTGGAGTTGCAGGGCAAGACTGTTTATTTCCTCTCCGTGCGAGTGACGAGAGCTCCCCTCGACGAGGGAGAGAAGGAGGCACCCCCGCGTTCTTCTACAAGAAAAAGGAAAAGGGGGCCACCGAGCGAGCAGACGTAGGTCTAATCCCCGGAGCCGGCCCCGACAACACGTTGTTCCCCGAACACGGAGGAGGAGGCGCTGGCGCCGCGAGTAGGCGCGCTGTCGACGGCCGGCTGCAGACGGGATAGAAAAGAATGCGGTGGTGCTTAGCAGCTTCCGCTACAAGCCATCTGCTTGCGAGTACGCTCGCGAAGCCATTGATCGGGCACACATTGCTCATCAAGTTGCCCAATCTTGTCTCACCAGGTCACGGGATATGCAAAAAGCCCACTACGACAACCGGCTTTGTAGTATAAAGTTTGCCCCAGCTCATCTGGTCGCCATGTGTGCTCATCTGGTCGCCATGTGTGCTCATCTGGTCGCCATGTCGCTATGCAGGTCTCCCAGAAAAACTCTATTCCCGCTAAGCAGCACCCTGCGTAGTCTTTAGGTCAAGTTAGCGACGTCAAGTACGAGATACTGTCATTGCACTCCAATACGTCACCAAGTTCGTCACTTGTAGACATTGTTCATGTTTCGCGCATGAAACCCTACTTCTGTTGGATTTCTTCGGACTCGCGTCGAGACGGCGCTCCACCGCCCGGGGGTCCTGTTCGAAGAAAGCCAAGATGAAGGACAGAATCAGCTGACAGGCGCGCGAGTGTGCCAATCAGCCATTCTGATTCTCGCCTGAGGTTGTTCCTCTGCGCTTGCGTTCATACAGAAGTCACTGACCCCGTAACAATATATTTGGATTATGTGCAAAAAATAAGAAACCCAGAGAGTTAGCTCTAAACGGCCGTGTTTACCCCTCACTAAATTTTAATACATTGTGACACAAAACCTGCTCAACCTCCGCATATACTCACCCTAACAACAACCATTTACTCTGAGACCTTAATCACTCATCCAGTCTCTGCATTCGAGATTAACTGCTATATGTAGAAGATAAGAAATTAGGCGACCTATGCACGTTGCTTGAAACACCAACGCTGTCAGTATTAAGAGATCACTCAATCTTTGCCAGTCGACATAAACAGTTTGCGCGTAGGCGATACGAGTATGAAAAGTTTCGAAGCAATGGATGTGCCGTGAGTTGTGCGTTCTTTCGCAGAAACAGTAGCCAATGGTTCGGATGCTGTAAGTGTATTTATTTACCTTCACGTAATTATTACAAATTCATGCGTCAACAGGAAACTATGCACACAAGTGTTATTCAAAACTCCAGAAATGCTCAAGGGAGAGTGTACACGTGAATAGCTCAATATGCACAATTACCAATATATTACTTCGGTTCAGCTGGCATTCATCACATACAATTGGCTTTTGTCTGTGAGTTCAGAGCGTGAAAATATACATCGCTGTGAGTGCTATATGAAGCCTACAAAGCTTTATTGCATAGTTTTATTGAGGCAGCATTCATGAAACGCGATTGGTGTCTGTCTTCGAGCTAATACCAGGAAAAGTATACACAAGCACTAGTTGTTGAGAACACATCAGTATCGAAGAATAACAGCGTGTGCAGTCACCCCCTCGGTAAGTAGGCACCATTTGTGAACTGACATGTGGCTGCAATGAAGCAAATTTACATACGAAGCACTGGAGTTCCCGACAAGCGCCAGCTCTTCACATTATTGAAAGACTTGGAATGTATGGTACACTTTGGCTTCCTGAAATGTGCATACTGTTCGTCGACAGCAACATAGGAGGTGAAGTGCCAGAAAGAGTTTAATAAAGTATGTTTCCTGTCATATGGTGGAAGAGGCTTTAAACTAACACAATCAAAACTTCTTTTTTTCTGCCTCTCTCTTGTTGTCTATGTCGGTCCATCCAACCATCCGTCCGTCTGTCTGTCTGTTTGTATGTCTGACCAGTTACGCGTGACAAGCTTAGGCTAAGGCGAGCTTTGCCCGTCAAAATGGGACTTTTCTTAGGCCCGAGAGCACGAAAAGTATGTTACATATTGCTATGCCATACGGGGTTTGGCCTACGTTACGCAATGCGACGGTGACAGTATACGACAGGGTATTATCATCCGGGTCCCTAAAATGCACCACACCTAATACGAATGATTACTTGTGAATGTACGTTGGTCACAACCGTGTGAACAAAATGATGGAGTAGGCTATGTACCACGCTCAATGGATAGGTGACACCATGTACCAGATGTGGAATGGAAATTGTTTCTAGTCCAGTCATTCAATTTAAAGACAGCTGCTGGCAAGTTGACTTCGCCGAGAGAAATCAAAATGTAAATTTTGTTATGGCGAAATGCAATGGTCATAGCCGGGTTCAGACACTCTTACGTGGTATCAAGGAACATATACTAACGGTCGGCCTAGTGTCGTGGAACTTAGTGCACAAAAAGCTCACCTTCCTGGAACATGTAATGCATCAGTGAGGTAGGTCTTCGGCAAGATCCTCGAAAGACTGCAGCTGATACTGCCCTCCCTCGGCTCGCCAGCACGCAAGCAGTTCACCTCTTTTAGCCTTTGGTTCAGTCATCAACGTTTTACGAAAACTAATCTGTTGCATTGCTGCACACTTTAGCGGCTGATGTGTTCCCGTGTCAGTTGTGAGAGAGAAATTGTACGCATTGAAGATCTCTAGGTGATCATGTGATGACTCAGCAGAGGCCCTTTTTTCTCTCCTATCGATGAGCAAATATAAACATAACCCTGTTTTTGTCTGGGACTTCAGTTTTATTAGATATGCTGTCGGGGTTCCTCAAGGACACAGGATGTTACTTATAAGGTACTTTGCATGTTCTCAAAGCACCTCATTTTGAAAGGCCCGAAAAAGAAAATATTGCGAAATTGTGGCTTTTAGTCATTCCAACACATCATTTCTGATGCTTACAGTAGAAACATTCCATGCGCTCCATCACAGTTGTGATAACTTGTTAAAGAGCCTCTTTAATGATAGTGTGGGGCTCCCCTCCACACAGCGCTGTGGCTAAAGTAAATAGTGTACAAGCATCGCTTTTTGTTCATAATAATCAATGGATAAAGACACAAACAATAATTCGAAAAACTCTTCAATACTTCACGTGTAACACAGTGTAACACAGTGATGGGCGGAATGAGAAATTGTAGGGGTAACACATACACGTCGTACGATGTATGGGTTCGACAAGAAATATCATTAGATGGCATCCCGCTATGCATTAAAAGAAAAATATAGGTATCAGCTGATCACACCATGAAATATTTTATGGCACTCTAGTTCTGATTTTAAATCCTGCTTCTTGCGGTCAATTTTCTCATGATAGTTTTGACAGCAACACGAAATAGTGTCCAGATGGTTACATTATTTTTGCCGTCAACAGCCAACGAAAACTACCACACGTTGATCAGTTGCTGCTTTTTATTCTTCACTATAGGGGCATTCAAACAAGACTCGGGTTGAGCCAGCGAACGCGGGATGCTGCGGCGACAGAGAGTGTCTTGACGATACGAACGCAATGAGCGCCAAAATTTTAGCGAACGAGTGACCGGATAGTCGATGACACTTTGAGGTCCCGCACAGGGAACGAAATGCTATTCGTTGATGGTGGAGCTGTATGCCTTACTTCACGATTTTAGGCACCAGATTATATTTTATATAATTTCATACTTACTTCTTTGAAGATTACTTTCAATGAACCATAAATAGGTGAGTGCACATAAAGAAAACCTGAAGTCACGTCTTATTTCATTAGGCGCAAATAAATGGTGACAAATTTTAAGAAACTGGCTATGGCTGTGGCGTCTTTTGAAATAACATTTCAGTTTCTTGCTGCAGGACAAGGTGGACGAATTCAAAACATGGGGGGAGTTGGTGTATGATGGCTTTTCGAGGAAGCTTTGAAACAGCCTTGTGAAAAAGATTCATATTTGCAATACGGCAGTGTCATGCTAGTAATCACCTTCACAATGTCGTATTCCGTGCCAATCTACTGATGTTGTATAACTACTTCAAATGAGTAAATCTTTTAGCTCAATTTTTAAGTGATTCATGGGTAAAGTTAGTGAATGAAATATATTTGATGCAGGTCGAAATTGGCGGGTGTGAATTTTCAATTTCGTCGTACTGAAAAAATGACAAGCAATAGTTTTGCGTTTTGAGGAACATAATGCAAATGACGTAACAAAGACACAAGCGTGTTTTTAGCGAGTGGAGTGAAACCAAGCTAGTGATGTGCGCTGCCGAGGTTAAATCACTTCAAAGGGTGAGATATGTGGAAGAAGGAATAAGTTAAACTTCCACGGTAGAAATTCCGTATAACAATTTATTTACTTTTTCACGGCACTGAAAGCAGAGTGATACAGTCATTTGAGCTCAGTTACATTCGCCAAATGTTGCATCATGCTTGGTGTAAACTTTTGCAAATTGAACGCTTGAGATATCTAAAAAAAAGTTGACAAAAACATTTGCAATCATTTTGACAGGTGTAAATTTTATAGAAGAGATATATTGTGAGGTCACCAATAAAAGTGACAAACATAAATGGGCAAAGTATGGGTCCTTCAGGGACGCCTGAGCTTATGAGGATAGCAGCAGTAACTTATTGTTGGCAGAAGCTGTGAAAAGTTTTGTTTTTAGGAATGGTTTATTGAATAATAAGATGCCGTAACTTATAAGTAACGAACTAAGACTTAGTAGCAGATGCCCATCAAGTATTTTGACAAATGCTTTTGCGAAATAGTGGAACATGGCTTCGCGAGTCTGACAGAGTCAGTTACATACAGGTAGTGAACAACATAGCTAGTTGTACCATTGCAGGCTTTTTCGAAATTGTACTATAGCAGATCAGTGGTGCCTCAACAACTACGCGAGCCAATTGTTTAAAAGCCTACGAGATCACGGGTGCGCGTGAGGTGCTTCCTCTCGACAAAAATGACTCAGCAGTCCAGTTCTGATGCAGGCACTGAGGGTTGACATCACGGCGTTGGACATTGGCCTGGTTGATTGCTTTGCCATTGCCAGGTTTCTTCGGCACAGCAACCTATTATTTATGTCTAAATTGCGCACAGTACCAGACGCAGCTACGATAAATGTAGATCTTCGGGCAGCAAATCAATTTAGCTATTCTTATTCTTGTACTTCCCATTCCGAAACACCTCTACTAAAAATACACGCAAAACATGTTGTCTAACCACGCAAAGCTGTTCGAAAGAGCCTATCATCATTGAATGGTATGTAGCACGTTTACTAAAACAGCGCTAAATTGAGGGAACAAAACGAGTCCTGTTAAAATTTTGTGCAGAAAACAACAAATAAGTAGTGCAGAAACTCTTAACGTAACTCAGAAACATAACTGAAGTATGGTTGAATACCACCCTTTGTCTCAAACATCTGGAAACCAGTGTTTAGCTTTGCTGTTGCTAGCGATTCGAGAATACACTCGACAGTACATTACATTAAACAACAATGTTCTCCCTTTAGAGTGTTAAATGCAAGCACAGTTGATTTCGAATACTTACGTGCTAATCTGTATTGTCCACATCATTGTTTTACATGCAGTGCTCGCACTTATGCGCCGACTTGTCAGATAGAAGTGCTCATACACTTGAGTTTGTGCTCGTATTACTCAAATCCGCGAATTATTTTTCTTAAGGCACTTTAACAATTATGAAAGGGTAATATAGACGGGACCAATAAATGAGGCACAACTTTGTTACCTAAACCAGTATATTTCGTTCTTATTGTAAGCAAATGCTTTTGCATTACTTGAAATACACCGGTGTACGGTGAAAATATTAGTACCCCAGATCTTTTCTAATTTAATAAATCTTTAGTTTCCATACGACAAAAAAAAATACCAATGCTCTGTTCTTATATCACCCTGAATAATAAGATATCGAGATCGCAAACGTTAGTGAACTAGTGGGCTCTTCAGGAGAGGTAAATGACAAGCTTATCTACATCTGCATGTTTGTGAAACAACTCAGTTTGCCAGGCCTCTAAAACAGACCACAATATTTTTCTCAGTATAATTGCGACTCAAAACTACAAATTTGTATGTTGCATTCGGGAAATTAAGAACCACAATACTTGCTGAAGCATATATTCTTCGCTTTAGGTAGATGCTTTTTTTGTGATGTAAAATGCTCTGAGAAAATGTTTCTACTGTAATCATCAGCGCTGAAGGAAACACACCTCTAAATGCTTACCGTCAAATACGGAACAAGTGCTGTATTCATTTTTTGAGGAACTCTAAGTAGCCTGCCCAGTGGAACATAAGGGTGCCTTCTGGGAACAGAAACGAATTCAACCACATTACCAGATTGTTCTCGCCCACAAATTTCACTGCGTATTGTATGCGGTGTTCCTAAATAGTCTTGTAGCTCTCACAAAACGCAGCCTCAGGACGATGTCCCAACCGAACACAGTCGAAATTAAGTTTTATTTTAGGGACAAGAGTCGGCACCCATGAACAATGGATGCCCTGGCTTTACTCAGTCGCAACTCCGTTTAAAGTTTCCCTTCTACGTCACGTCCCTTATCTAAAGTGTGCATCTCTTGAGCACTGTGCGGTAACGTAACAACATGTGGCTTCCGACTCGCCCAAAATACCTGACTTAGACAAATCAAATGTAAGGGTATAAGGGGTGAATTATAAGGGGATACCCTTATAATTCACTTGCCTAAGCCAGTTTTGTTTTGCTCCCATTCTTAATCTTACTAGTCTTTCGCCTAAGTTCGGATCTGCGCCACCGACTTCGACATACTACGCATGGTCGGCTATGCTCACCAGTTTATCATTTGACAGGCGTTTCGCAGGTCTCGTTCTCTCACCGCAAAATCTGTGATCAAGCTGTCGAAAACACAAAGCTCAATCAGCTGACATGGCCACGTTGTAGAAATATTTCAATTGCTAACTAGAAGAGACATAGTAGGGGCTTGTAGAAGGAACAACTTCGACAGTTCATGTTTGCCCTATGTTTACTTGTATATACTTGTTCGTCCTTACTTGTTCATCCTTGCGCATCCTTTCTTTTTAAAGAGCATGCAGCAAATAATAGCTGCTTCTATTTTGCCTATGCCATTACATTTTTGGTTACCGAATTCACTTATTCGTACTTCTGATTGATCTGTGACTGTTTTAGTGGAAGCACTTTTGATGATGAGCTAACGCAACTGATGTAAACAACAAGAGATGCCAAAAGACTGGCATTTAGCTGCTTACGGCTTCTTGTGTACGACCTCATAACCTAGGTGTCGATGACGATTCTTTCGATGCAGATACTTCATAGCCACCAAAGGAGCAGTGCACTATGTTTAGAATGCATTAATTCAAGTGATTCTTGAAACAATCGCCTGGTGCAGGCATTAGAGATCAGAATAATAGGTAGGATTCGAAAAAAAAAAGAAGCAGGCAAAGTGTTGCACTAAAGTGATGCATAAACATGGTGTGCAAGAAAAGAGGGAAGATTAGGCGTGGTAATTTTACTCGAAAATGTTGGGAACTAGAAATAACCAGTGACATTTGGGGAGGCACTTTCTTAGGCGGGGGGCACTTGCTGGGAATTTCGCAGTGTATCTTCGCTAAAGTACCATCTATGAAGAGACGCACCCATCAGGATGCAGAAACCTCATTATTATGGCAACTGTGGGTTTCTCATACCAGGATATGGCTACAGCCGACACTTCAATGCTGGTCATCACATTGATGCTGAGCTTTATCAAAGGAAGCTTCGAAGTAGGTCGGTGGAAAGAAGACAGAGATCCGAACAGACTTGAGAATCAAGCCCTAGCACGGTACGTCTACGAGCACATGAGGCCTCGACAAAGTAGAGAAGAAATGTGGGTTCTCGTAACACAAGCCAGGATAAAGGTATGTAGCCACAACATAAACACTTGTTTTCCTAATGTGGCATCAATAAATACGAAGTCGCTTTCTTCACACCAACCCACATATCTTTTTCCTACGCCTGCACGCAATTTTGTTTGTTCCTATGTCTTGGTGCGTATATATATATATATATATATATATATATATATATATATATATATACATATATATATATATGCATGTGTGCATGATGTATGTGTGTGCTTTTCCTCCCTATATAAAAAGTGACAAAAAGAAATGGGTTTGGCCGCACTACCAGGAGGTACAACGGGCTAAGGCTAAAGTCAGTGAAACATAAATGAAGAGGAAATCACCCAAAATAATTATTGAAATTTGTTCAAAAAATAATAATAATTTGTTCGAAAAATAATATATATATATATATATTTTTTTTTTTTTTTCATGGGGCATTAGAGATGCAACCAGGCGTCACAATGTGAACTCCGCAAGAAGTGGGCCATTGAAACCTGCGGCCCTTTTTAAACGCTTGATTTTATGCATTTATAAGCTGCGGAGCATACTCACTGTGAAGGATTACGAAAGCTCCTGGCCGCCTAATTATTCCTTGTCGTCCGCCACACAACAAGAAGTCACAGCATATTAACGCAGTGCTTGATGATGAGTGGGGCGAAGCGTCTCCGTCCGTGCATGCATCCGTCTGTGCGTCCATCCATGCGTCCATCTCTGCATTCGTCTGGGCGTCCGTCCATGTGTCCACTCATCCGTCCATCCATCCGTGCGTCCATCCATGCATCTGTCTACATGTCTGTCTGTCCATCTGTCCGCCCGTCCATCTAGTGAACACTCCAAGTACCACCATCTCGCATCTTTTCATCGTATATTTAGCATATAAAAGTACCGCCATCCAGCGAACATTTGAAGGAGTAAGTGAGAGGTGGCACACGTGCACTTTCTTACAGCCCGCGCTTCGTGTCTACTTCACACCTTTCACCGCGTATAGTTCATGGATGTATACTAGTTCCCTTTATTCGTGTATTTCCTATATTCAGTTGTAGTAGTCCAGCCGTAGAGGTGGCTACCTTTACGGCCGGACTACTAACACTACTATTATTAGTGCTACATACATCGTGGGTGCACGACCCACGTCATAAAAAGCTTCAACCCAAAAACAATTGCACAAATTTTCTTGCACGTACACGCAGCAGGTACTACGCTTTTTCGAGGAATGACAATGGAAGACATAATGAATGTCTTTTTTCATTTATATCTTCTTCAGTAGAAACTTATTTATCTATATTTTTCCCTCGTAAGAAATCACAAAGTGTCAATATTTTTGGTAATAGTTTTTTGGCTATTACTGAAATACATATATTCCTTTATGTTAGGCTGCCAATTCTAGGCCAGTCCTTCATTGTGGGTGTGAGCCACAAGTTTAAGATCTATATCTATATGGAATACTGACGTAGTGGGTGCCCTGCAAGTGTGATTGCAGCAGCTACTCAAAGAGTGTTAAAAAAAAGGCCTCTCAAATACCACTTTTCCAGCTTTCGCTGTGACAGCGCTGCTTGTTTTAGGCAGGCCTGCAGTTTTTTTTTCGTTTTGCAAAGAGTTTTTCTTTACCGTTGCAAACTGGTATATTATAATACTCATCGTGATGCGATTACAAACCTGATATGATGCCTCAATAGGGTCAGTTCGCAACGCACTTCAATGCACCGGTGTATCCCAGTGGCAGAGCTCTGGGCTACCGTGCAGAAGACTTGGTTCAATTCCCTTGTTGCTCTAGGTAATTTTCATTTAGTTCTCTGTTCAGTTTGCTCGACAGCAGTACGAACATCGGTGGTGCTGGCGGCACCGGACATTTGCGTCGCCCCATTGAGACCTTGTGTTTTTTAACGTTTTTCTCTGTAAAGTTTCGGGGAGGAGGGCACTGGTCTGGTGCACCCCCACCTCCTCTCTGGATTTGCCGTGTTTTTCTTTTACTGGGTATAGTTCACCGAACAACGCGTCTCAACGTTAATGGCTAGATTTTCTTTTCTTCACCTTCATTACCACGTGACCTTTCGTGGAAGTGCTGGTTGGCTTCAGGAAATAATTCTGGATGCCTACGAGAAGCTTTCATTCAAAGCACAGGCCAAGAAAACACAAAATGTATTACGAATCGTATAGCTAACACTATCCCTAGCTTGCAGTTTTGTAGCTGAAACAACCATTTTTACTCGTTTCCTTTCTGCCCAGTTCATTTATTTAGTCTTTTGCTACTTACTTGTGTCTCGATTTTTCTTTTGTACAAAAATATGACGCTTCGCTTATAAACAACAAAGTGGACACAAAAACACACAAAAAGTGGACCCACAAAATTATGTGATTCGAGCTCTTCAACGCTATCATGTTGAAAAATGGAGAAAAATTCTGCGGTAACAGAGTTTATGTTTGGATTTTTATGACGCGAAAACGTGGTTACGCAACGAAAGAAAGGCTGGCTTCATTATGTACCATTTAGACCTGATTAGGTATCTTTCCAGTTGCGTGTGACGAATTACACACGAATATAGACGTAGTGTGAAGGGAGGCGTGACTTTTTTTTTATAGTATCAGCATTTAGTTTAATGTAAAAGAGGTCAGAATTCTCATTCATTCTTTTATTAGCAGTACTCTATTAGGAATGCTATCGGTGGAATTATCACTCAATCAGCTGGTAGCACCAACATGGGCGCGTGGGAACAAGCGCTGTCTCTTTTTTTTTTTTTACTGCGAAGCAGTTGTAACTTGGCGTAAAGCGTATGACATGTGTAACGTTTCCCAAAATCATCGCCTGCAATAACAGGTACCTGACACAAAGGTTGGGTGAATCTGTACACACACTCCCATAGCCCGGCCTGTGTTATTTCTCGGAAAAGAGAGAGAGAAATAGAGAACGTAAGAAGACAACTAGGGGAAAAACGCCCACTAAAAGAAAATATTTCACGAGGTGGTTTCAGAGGCCGCGTGCCTTCGATTCAAAAGCAAAAGGTCGTTAACTACGGGTCATCCCGTACCTTTGTTTTTTTCTTTTTTTAATGCATGAAAATAATAGAATCAAATATCGTCATATATGCCAATACAATTTGTCGTTTAGGATATATGCCTTGATGCACACATGTGTAGAACAGAATATCACACAGTCCAACCCATATTTGAAGCCCGGCGAAAACACACAAACGTCTCAAAGTCCAAGCCACCCCCAAACAGGATCGGAAGTCTCGAACAACACTACACACATTGATTTGTTATTATCGAAAAAGATATATTTGTCGAGCAATGGGGCTCAGCCTGCCTGTAAATCATGTGGTGCCACTCCATAATGAATACCCAATAATATAATAAAATCATGTGGCACTGTGTGGTTGATGCTTGTTTCGATACCCTACTAAAGCATATTACCGCCTTGTATAGTAGATGAAGTAGGAAGGTGCATGGTGAAAAAGGAAAGTGTGCCTGAGGAGAATAGCTGTGATGGTGAAAAAGAAAAAAGAATAAAGCAAAGCCTAGAAGCATTGAAAAAGAGAGAAATGGAAACCGGGGAAGGAGCATCTCAAAACTCGCATCGGTTGACGGGGAGTAGTGGTGACAGGTGCATTCAAACTAAGTAGGCAAATTGCCAGTGTACATTCCAGGAAGTAAGGTGGTAAGCTAGAAAGCTTATTTAAATTTTCGCCTAAGAATTTTTTTCTCCTACATCGAAAATGATTGAGGCCCGTATGCCTAGATTCAGGGGCACTTTAAACAACCCCATGGAAGGTCGAAATTGCCGAAGCCCTTCACTTTGGCGTCTCTCAAATTCTTATTGTGATTATGTGAGCTTAAACCACCGCAAAAGATTATTGCTTCTTTTCGTTTTTTTGATTGCTACAAACAGACCATGCACACTAAATTGCTAGGGCGCTTTCTGCGCTCAACCTTTATGAAGCGCATTGTATAGTGACCACTACCTGTTCAGAAACACAGCTACCTACAGAGTGGCGGTACATAGAGTGAGCATACTTTGTACGCCCTCAAGTCTCTCATTCAACTTGAGCGGCGCTGAAGCTGTGCGCGACCTGACTGATACTGAATTTTTGAAGTCAGCCGTGGTAGGCCCGTGTGCTCAGATTTGAGTGCACGTTAAAGAACCCCAGGTGGTCTAAATTTCCGGAGCCCTCCACTACGGCGACTCTCATAATCATATAGTGGTTTTGGGATGTTAAACCCCACATATCAATCAATCAATCAATGATACTGAATTTTTCAAACAAGTAAGATTCACTCTGCGCCTTCAGGTGCAGGTGTGACGTGTTTACAGTTCACAATCGTGGACGTATTTACGGGTGAATTCCTATTGGATTTTTGTAACTGTGCAGCTTGCAGGAGGAAAAATGGTGAACCTCGGATTCATTGTCTACCAGGGAGTTCAGGTATGTTCAATATGTCGCACTGGTTCACATTTTGGCTCGTTCTTCAGCATGGTTTGCTAATAAGAATGAATTGTACACATTATCGGTGATGACTGGTAAAGAACTGAATAGAATTTATTTCATTTCTCTAATAATTACTATTTAAAATGACTTGGTTGACTTATTCTGTCATTTCCCGCCCGTTGTTTTTGAAATGTCATAGAACGAAGAACGCATTAGCATTTCAATAAAGCACTCGTTATGTAACATGCCTCATTTAGCGGTCACTATTCGAAGCAAAGGACAAACAGTTGTAGAAGCAGACTACATTTTAAACGTAGATGAATATAATGCCCTTCGACAAAGAGATAATACGGCTGCCGTCTGTGCCATGTGTGGTACCGACAAGATCATTGAACTACGTTACCCGGATAACTAGCGCACAGTGGCTGCCACCACGATTTTCTTTCGCTTTATAGACGCTGCGTCATGCGCTGTGTTTATTAGTGATAATGTAGCTTATATAGTAGTTATAAAAATAGCCTGCATGAAAACGGCTCTGTGACAATAATAAAATTTTTTCTCCGTTTGGATTCAATTTGAAGAGTGCGGAATGGGGGCTGAAATGATCAAATAATAAGGTAAATATCGAATACAAAATATTTTGTCAAGATATAAAGCAACGAAAAACTGAGATACGCTCATGTATTCGAGCATATAACGCGTTGAGTGACTGCCACAAAAGCACTCCACCTTGTCATGCTAAAATACAAACAGTAACACGTTGCGCTGATTCAGGCTCACTCGCTGGCAAGCCAAGGTGCTTATGCCAGTATAAAAAAAATAGACGCACACTTGTAAAACTTTGTGCGCCACAAGCTTTTTTTTTAAGGAACGTTGTCATAATTTCATCTGAGCTAAATACATAACAATGATTTTAAATTCTTTGCAGATGCTCGAGAAATGTATAACCATTGTTTTCGCACCCCAAGGTGGTACACCTGAAGGAAGATTATCCATTACTAAATTTTGGTGCAGAAGAAGTTTTTAAAAGGGGCTCGAAGCCTTCAATACTACGTATGTTAGGTGGAAGTTAGGTGTCTGAATTTCCTAAGCCTATTTACACATTAAAATTATGCGCAAGTCAGAGAAACGTTCAACATTGCAGACGAGAATTCGATTATTCTTTTTTCATATGCTGCCCGGACCTTGTTGGAGTTTTGTAGGGCCATCATCATCATCATCATTTCTTGGTCACTGCACCATGCCCCTCGCGCAGCTGATGCTAGCTTGGGCTGCGCGAGGATTAAAAAAAGCTAGCGCACTGGGCGAATCAGACGTGGAACGTCACGGCTCCGCTTCAGGCGTGGAATAGAGTGGCGAGATTGGCACGGCGCCTTCGGCCGCCTTCGACGCCATCTCACGTCTCTCTTCTCTCGCCGCTAAAGTGGTGACCCCTCGTATGTTAAAGTGGTGTTTTAGGATGAATCTTTTGTAGTTTCTTTTTTATCTCAGAGCTCATCTAAGTTTTATGCTTCTATGAACCCATACATGCCCAGTATCCTAAATGAAGGACGCCGAATCTTTTCAATGTAACTAGGGTTTGTATTATGTAAAAAAATGTAGCACCACCTAAGTGTTTTTATGATGATCTATCCTCGTCGCATGCAAGTCTACGTGATCGCTGGGCTACAAATAGCCACGTGATTGCCGTCACAAATTGACCACTTCGCTTGCTGAGCGCCGTACCACCGAAAATACAAGTAATATAGAGTGGAATGTTTCTCGATGCTCCTGATATTGTTGTCGATTGTTTGTCAGTTATTGGCTGTGCAGTAACTTTCTTGTGACAGTATTAGGTGCAAACTTTTTTGTTCGCAGTGTGTCAAAATGGGTGAATGACTCCAAACCCATTGTTCTAAAGAGTGTTTTATTAAAAGCCCCATTGTGTTTTCTGAGGTCGCAGAAGCAATCATTTTTGAAAAATGAAATATGTTTTTTTTATTTTTCGAAGTTTCGGCATATATAGGTCAAGAAAGCAAGTGTTTACATATTTAGCATACATTAGTATCTCTGGCTTGAACATAGGGCAACGTCGACGTGCAGAAACGTAGGGGTGCAACATGATTGCTTATACAGCTCAACTTTACAAAGTGGATACAAGTTAACAGCGACATGATATTATCTAAAACAATGACTGCGTGAAAATTCATTCCCTCATTATTAGATCACATAGATTATATGCTACTTCGCATGCGCAGTCAAATGCTTTTTTTCTGACGAGTAGCCTCGACCACCGAAAATACCTGCACATGCTCTTTCTCTGGATTATTCCTTTTCCTGTGTACGCCACCAACGACATTATGTGGCTATTAAAAATTACGGGCCGTTTGGTAAATTTAGAATAGAATCTTAGTGCTCGGGTGCCTTCCTTAAAATATAGAGAGCTTAAACAACTTAGAGCCAGAATTTGCAGAAAACTTTAGTTCCGAATCCTTCCAAAGAATAAATTTTCCAGCTAGAGTTGTGCATCCTGTTTTTTTTTACTTCTACTCACTGAATAACAATATCTAGTTTTTGATGTTTACTCCATTTCTTCAACTTCATTCTCTGCAGCGTGTGGAAAAATGCAACGCTTCAGTTTTCCTACCTCCACCTAGTAAGCCCCTAGGAGGAGCTACGACTTTAACATTTAGTGCAGATGAGGTTTTCCAGATGCCGTAAAGGAGAATGTATGATTAGAATTCACTGGTCAGAGAATCGATGTGATACTGTTGCGCGTCATGGCGACCGCAGTCTGCAGGTAGTGGGGCCGGTCGCCGTCGCTCCGTCGAGCCAAGAACTAGGGGAGAGCTTTGAGCAAACTTAACGGATTTTTTTCACATCTTTACGGTGAGTTGTCGAGATGACAGAAGTGAAGAGAGTTGGGCGAGGCACTGCACGCCCTTTTTGTTGATCCTCGTTCCCTAGGTCCCTAGGTTGGGGATGTGGAAGTTCCTCCCAGTGAAGTACCGCCCGTCATGTATGTTCATAGAGGCACAACACTGGCTTGCACATACACACACACCCTTGCCACTAGTCGCAGCGCTGCCGTAGAAAAAGGAGGGGAAGAGCGGAAGACGCACGGGTTCCTCGACCCCTTTGGTTCCGGCCTCACGCTGTGTTCCCACGGGAAGATCTTAGCGCGCCCTTTCGAGAGGTGCCAGGTTCGTGGAATCCTCTGGGGAGAGCCCTTTGACCAGCGCCGTCGTCGTCTGCTGGTCAACGTGCTAACGATGCGTGGCCCAGGCGGGAGATAGAGCGGCGGCTCCATAACACTCTTTGGCAACATTCCACACAGTTGGGGCCGCTGTCAATCAGTGGGCGCCGTCTCGTGTAGACGGCCCTTGTTGCTTCCTCCGTCCAGCCGTGGCGAGACTAACCTTTTGGCACTAATCCGGCGTGGCGAATGACCCGCTGGGTCAAGGCATAGCTTGATCGCTACAATATGCATGAAAGTACTCAATATTTTATGAAATGTGGCACAATGAATAGAAACAGCGTCATGTCCAAAAAACATAAATTATTAAATTACGAAAGTTATAGAAAATGCCAACAGACCAGAAATGCGCAACTTTATATGACTTTTCCAACTTGTTGACGAAGAAAGATATAGTGACGTGAAATACACTGAAGCCTCACGTAGAAAGCACAAAATAAACCTGTATTTGATTTCTTTTGCTATTCCGACACAAAAAGTTAAACAAGGCCACGTTGAAGAATACTGCATCATGTCGGTGCCTTTTACTGTGAATGAAACATCCGCGTTGCACATTCTGATAGACGAAATAAATAGGAGATTAGAGATGGAGTGAGTATAAAACCATTAGCGTTCTTAGTAGGGCCTGTTGGTTCGTGAACATTGTGGAGAAACAGCGCATAGACCTAGAGCAAGAACAAAAGGACCCAGCACTTGTTATCAACTGATTTCTTGATTGAAAAAGTAAATAGATATGAGGTCCAGCCAACAAATACGAAGAAAAGACGCAAATGCAGATAACTCGATCAAGGGACTTCGTGGGTCGTCATAAATATCTATTTCGTTAAGGACTTTGCAATATGTTGCGAGAACGTAAGCAAATGCAAAGAACGGCATGAATGACTGAAGATATGGCGGTCGGTTCTTAAACAATTGAAACGGTCGAGGTTGAGCCTTCTTAAATCTACGAAAGAGAAGAAGACCAACAATAACAAGAACAACTTTATTGAAGAAGACTTGGGACAAGGGGTCATGAGCTCAATTGGTGGGGCCCCAAGGGCAGGACTGCACTAGCTACTGCCACCCATCTGCCAAACATGACCTACGAGCGCGAGCGGTACCTCTGGGTCTGATCTTGCGAGGTGTGCCTCCTTTGGTCCACAGTGTTGGAGAAGCTGCTCCCATTTTTAGATACACCTACACACTTCCTGCTTGTTGATGCTTTTAGGAAAAAAAAATAGAAAGACCCATGTCTAGCTAAAAAGCGGAGCAGTTTCAGAAAAGGCAAGCAGCTTGTATTTGTACGCACTCATTAACACTCTCTGGAAAAAGAAAAATATACATTGAGCCTGGCTTGTGATAAGTAAACTTGTCACATACTTTGTGTTTTAAGTTTTTCATTTTGTATAATCGCATGGGGTTGCAGTATTTTTTGCTGTGTTGCAGTTTGCTTATAACGTTTTTTTGTTAGATCCTCATTTTTCGCATGTGTACATTTATGAATTTGTTGTTTTAAACATGTTTTTTTTAATTTCGTAACAATCGCCACGTCATCACTTTTTTGCCATTTTTTCCTTTTGTTTACGTTTACCTTAAATGTGTCTTTGCCGTATTTAGTAAAACACTTAGCCCAACTGATCGTAACGCCAGCCGCCGGTCAGCTGGTATCACTTGGGTCATTTGATTTCCTATTCGTTCATCTGTCTGTATTTGTTCTGCCTTTACAGTAAAGAAATGGAATGATGCTCATAGCTCAGTCGCGTACGTTCTTTCTCCTATTGTCTGCGCTGTATCGCCATAAAGAGCCCTTGCATACAATTTTGGAGCTGTGCAAGTGTATGATGTTACCAACTAAGGTTGCATGGCAGCTTGTTGGTTATTCATGTTGTTCGAGGTATAGCGCATCCAGGACGGGACAGAGAAGAAGACACAGAACACATTTGCACCGTGTATGTGTTCTGTGTCTTCTTCTGTGATGTTGCTTCAAACGAAAAGAAAACACTATCAAGTTTTAGGGTTGGCATGGAGTCAAGTAACAGATACAATATTGCTAGGCAGACGCTTAGATTCGGACCAGGGGGCACTTCGCATGAAATATACAATGACTAGGTGGTTTAAAGCTGCATTCATATTTAATCGCGTACAGTATCAGACACAACATACACAAACTGTGAAGCTGTATATGTGCACGCAGCACATTACACAAGCGGATGGTGTACTTCGCTACTGTGGCTGAACGAAGAGCTCTAGGAGAGTTTCCAATGGTAAGTCAAGTGCTCAGATGCCCCTTGCATTGCACCAAAATGAAAGCGTGGTGTGAACGGCAGCTGATCATCTATTAGCGTGATCCTCATAGATGCCAATCCTGCTCATCCTATTTATTTCGAAGAAAAAAGCAACATCACAAGTGAATGCATTCTGAGAACGTTTTTTTTACGACTACGCCAGCACTTCACTTGCCTTAAAGAAGCGAAAATTGATCTATTTCGTTGTGATTCACGGTCTTGTTCAATGAGCACGGAGACTTTAGTAACTATAAACGGAAAAACAGGAGTGCTAGCTCGACTGAAAAAATAACTTCATCGCGAGAAAGCCTATCCTTGCGCATTACCTATCTACGCGGGCCGCTAGCCAGCGCTAAAACAGGACAAAAATGTACTCTCTCTTCAAGTATTTCCTATGATCTAGCAGTGTGACGTTTTTAGAAATTATAAGCAAGAATGGGTAAATTGTGCAGGACTTGCCGGTCTTAGGATGGGAACGTGACACTTCAAGTAATGAAACCTTGCTATGCAAACGTCAGTACTTTATTCTGTACTGGTAACCTATCATTGGCCGTATCTATCAAGTAAGAGACCCTGCACGAAGTAGGAGATAGTTGAAAGGGAAGTTCACCTCTCATCATCATCATCATATTCATCATCATCATCATCATTATAATCATCATCATCATCATCATCATCAGCCTGACTACGTCCACTGCAGGACAAAGGCCTCTCTCATGTTCCGCCAGTTAACCCGGTTCTGTACTTGCTGCTACCAATTTATACCCGCAAACTTCTTTATCTCATCTGCCCACCTAACCTTTTGTCTCCCCCTAACCCGCTTGCCTTCTCTGGAAATCCAGTTAGTTACCCTTAACGACCAGTGGTTATGCTGTCTACGCGCTACATGCCCGGCCCACGCCTATTTCTTCTTCTAGATTTCAGCTATCATACCCTTACTTTCCATTGCTCGCTGCGTCGTCCTCAATTCAAGCTGAACCCTCTTTGTAAGTCTCCAGGTTTCTGCTCCGTAGCTAAGTACCGGCAAGATACAGCTGTTATATACCTTTCTCTTGAGGGATAGTGGCAATCCACCTGTCATAATTTGAGAGTGCTTGCCAAATGTGCTCCACCTCATTCTTATTCTTCTAATTGCTTCAATCTCGTGATTCGACTCCGCGGTTATTACCTGCCCTAAGTATACATAGTCTTTTACAACCTGAAGTGCACTATTACCTTTCTCGAAGCACTGCTCTTTTCCGAAGTTGTTGTACGTTCCTTTCGTTTTCTGCAGATTCATTTTAAGACCCACCTTTCTGCTCTCCTTGTCTAACTCCGTAATCATGAGTTGCAATTCGTCCCCTGAGTTACTGAGCAATGCATTCTCATCGGCGAAGCGTAGGTTACTAAGGTACTCTCCATTAACTCTTATCCCTAAGTGTTCGCATTCTAGGCTTGTGAAAACCTCCTGTATGCACGCGGCAAATAGCATTGGGGAGATTGTGTCCCCCTGCATTACACCCTTTTTGATTGGTATTCTGTTGCTTTCTTTATGAAGCACAATGGTAGCAGTTGATCCCTTGTAGATTTCTTCCAGGATGTTTATATATACTTCATTGACGCCTTGATTCCGCAGTGTCTGCATGACGGCTGATATTTTTTTTGAATCAAACACCTTATCGTAATCTATGAAGGCTAAGTATAGTGGTTGGTTATATGCGGAGCATTTCTCTATTACCTGATTGATAGTATGTATGTGGTCGATTGTTGAGTAGCCTGTTCGAAATCCTGCTTGTTCCTTTTGGTTGATTGAATTGTAATGTTTTCTTTACTCTGTTAGCAATTACCTTTGTAAGTAGCTTGTATACTACAGAGAGCAAGCTAATCGGCCTGTAATTCTTCAAGTCCTTGTCATTTCCTTTCTTGGGTATTAAGATGATGTTAGCGTTCTTCCAAGACTCTGGTACTCTTCTTTTCAGGACACACCTCGTAAACAGGGTGGCTAGTTTTTCTAACACAATCTGTCTTCCATGTTTCAACAGGTCTGATGTTACCTGACCCTCACCAGCAGCTTTGCCTCTTTGCATGCTCTCCAAAACTTTTCTGACTTCTTCTATCATTACTGGTGGGGTGTCATCTGGGTTACTGGTAGTTCTTATAGTATTAAGGTCGTGGTTGTCTCGGCTACTGTACAGATCTCTGTAAAACTCCTCCGCTATATTAACTATCCTATCCATATTGGTAGTTATTTTGCCTACTTTGTCCCTTAGTGCATACATCCGACCTTTGCCTATCCCAAGTTTTCTCTTCACTGCTTTGACGCTTCCTCCGATTTTCAGAGCGTGTTCAATTCTCTCCATGTTATACCTTCTTACATCGGATACCTTACGCTTATTGATATACTTCGAAAGCTCTGCGAGTTCTATTTGATCTGTTGTACTTGATACTTTCACGATTTGACGCTTCTTAGTGAGATTCTTCGTTTCCTGGGTAAGTTTGCCAGTGTTCTGTCTAACTACCCTTCCTCCAACTTCCACTGCACACTCCGTAATGATAATCGTCAGATTATCATTCATTGTATCTATGCTTAGGATGGTTTCCTCACTAAGAGCCGAGTACCTGTTCTGAAGCGAGACTCTGAATTCCTGTACTTTCCCTCTCAGTGCTAGCTCATTGATTGGCTTCTTGCGTATCAGTTTTTGTCGTTACTTTCTCAAGTCTAAGCTAATTCGAGACCGTACCATTCTATGGTCACTGCATCGTACCTTGCCAATTACTTCCACATTCTGCACGATGCCTAAGTGTGCACTCAATATAAAGTCTATTTCGTTCTTCTTTTCGCCATTAGGGCTCCTCCATGTCCACTTGCGGTTTCCTCGTTTTCGGTAGAAGGTATTCAAAATCCGTAAATTATTTCGTTCTGCGAATTCACTTGTAGCTCTCCTCTGGCGTTTCTAGTACTGATGCCATAATCTCCTACGGCCTGGTCTCCAGCCTGCTTCTTCCCTACCTTTGCATTAAAGTATCCCTTCAGTGTTGTATATTGTGTTTTAACCTTACTCATTGCCAATTCCACGTCTTCATAGAAGCTTTAAACTGAAGCGTCATCCTGGCTGGAAGTAGGCACGTAAGCCTGTACCACCTTCTTGTTGTATCTCTTATTCAGTTTAAATACGATACCTACCACCCTTTTAATAAAGCTATGGTATTCCTCTATGTTGCCAGCTATGTTTCTGTGAATTATGTACCCCACTCCCAGTTCTATTGTGTCAGCCAAGCCGCGATAGCAGAGGACGTGCCCATTATGTAGCACCATATAGGCCTAATCTGTCCTCCTAACCTCACTGAGCACTATGATATCGTCACGTAAGAGTGAGGGTAGCCCGAAGACAGGAGACCGGGAGGCTCGTAGAAATAGAATAGAATCCGTTTATTTGGCGGAATCGCGCCCACTAAAGGAAAGTATAGACATCGGCTTGGCGGGTGGCGAACAGCGTGTTTGACGGCCGCCGGGGAACAGAATGCCCCACTGGATTGCAAGGCGCGTTCACCATCTGAGATACAGTCGTCGTAGCATCTGGGTCTATCTCGTAATCAACGAATGGTCGACGTGTTGGCCGCGATCTTCGCAGATGAATCGCGGTGCATCCTGGACCACAATAAGGCCACGTGCCGGCGGTATCGGCATGCGCAACACTATCCGCAATACGCTTCACGGAAATATCTCATTTAACACCCTCTAGCTCCTCGAATAGTACAGCTAGACTTCCCTCACTAGATAAGGTTCTAGCGTTGCACGTTGCCATGTTCAGGTTCCAATGGGAGCCTGTCCGGATCCAGAGATTCTTAGCACCCTCTGCTGCGTTGCAGATCTGACCGCCGCCATGGTCAGTTGCTTCGCAGCTGCTGGGGACTGAGGGCCGTGAGTTATTTGAAGTATGCATGTGGGAGGTAGTGGCCAGATACTGCACCAAGGTGACCAATCCTGCTCTATTGAGGGAGTGCGTTCCCGGCGGTGGTTACCGGTGAGGCCGCACCCCAGGCCCCGTAATGCAGCTCCATCACCACGAGGCTTTTTTTATGTGGTCGGGAACTGCGCGGCACCGGGATTTGAATGACGGACCATTTGCATGCGAGGCGGATGCTCTAATCATTATGCCATCGCTGCTTACCAATAAGTATCTACTTTGTTTGCTATGAGTAACGCTGTGCATACGCAAGTAATACGAAGGGGTCGGGTTTGAGCTTGTCATTTATTTAGCATCGTTGTCATCATCATTGTTATCATCAACCTAATTACACCCACACTAAAACAAAAGCCTCTCCCATATTCCGCCAATCAACAGGGTCTCGTGTTTTCTGCTCTCACGTTATACCTGCAAAATTATGTCACCTGCCCACCTTAAAGAATTATGATGGACATAATTTCCCCATCTCCTCGGTCGCTCAAACAATCTCTCACAATCACTATGCATTCGTCTGTAAAGAGAGAAATAAGCAAAAAGGAGAGACAGGCAGGTTAAAAATACTGATTGTTGGTCTAGTTGGTATTTGCTTAGTTGGTACTTGCTTCATTGCCACTTGTTCTTGTCGTTGAGTGTTTCTTTTCTTTGTATGTGTGTTATTTGCGGCCAAAGCATGTCAGTAGGCAGGTTATTCTAGAAGAACTGGTAAGCTTCCCTGTACAAGGGTGGCAAATAGTAGTCGCAAAGAGGCTAGAGATAGAGAGAGAATATAAATTAGGAAAAACATTCACATGTACACATATGCAGGGCGTTATCATCACAGTCGTTTGGAGAGACTGGTTGGACGCAGGAAGCGCAGGAGCGTCTTGGCAGCCTTCTTCTGCGACGTGAAGACCTGTTATTAGCGCAGGATTCTTTCTTCCGAAAGAGTCGGGTTGTCCAGTTTTTTCTAGTTATTGCGGAATGACTGTCTCTGTGAGCAGTACTGGGGCAATTCGCACAGAATATACCAAGTTGTTTTGCCACTGCCGCAATGGTCACATGCTGCAATGCGGTTCGCGAACGCATTGGTAAATGCGATACCCAATCATAACCTGCACAGCATAGTAGCGTGTCGTTGGCCAAGTCCAGAAGGAATTTGAGGTAATAGAGAACGTTCTAAGGTACATATTCGTGCATGCGGGAAATTCGGTTCATTTCGTTGCGGCGTGGTGCTCTCGTGAGCAAGCATTCGGAGTTTCCGTGCAGCGTCAGTTCTGGAGAGCGGAATTCTGGCATGATTGGCAATGAACGGGCCAATCTAGCTGCCCGTTGTGGCCATACTGAAAGCAATCAAATATCATTGATGTGTAAAATCTAAGAAATGTATATGAGTGTTATGTTGTGTCTTTGTCTTTGGCCGAAGTATATTGTACGAAGTAAAGGAAGATGAAGGACAGAATCAGCTGATAGGCGCGCGAGTGTGACAATGAGCCATTGTGATTCTCACCTGAGGTTGTTCCTCTGTGATTGCGTTTTTACAGAAGTCACTGACCCCGTAACAATATACTTTAATGATGTGCGAAAAATAAGAAACCCAGAAAGTTAGCTCTACACGGCCGTGTTTACACCTCACTAAATTTTAATACATTGTGATACATAACCTGCTCAACCTCCGCATATACTCGCCCCAAACAACAACCATCTGCTCTGTGACATTAATCACTCATCCAGTCTCTGCACTCGAGATTAACTGATATGTGCAGAAGATAAGGAATTAGGTGACCTATGCACGCTGCTTCAAGTGCCAAAGCTTTCAGTATCAAGAGATCACTCAATCTTTGCCAGTCGACATAAACAGTTTGCGCGTAGGCGATACGAGTATGAAAAGTTTCTAAGCTATGGATGTGCCATGAGTTGTGCGTTCTCTCGCAGAAACAATAGCCAATGCTTCGGATGCTGTAAATGTATTTAGTTACCTTAACGTAATTTCTGTACTTTCATGCGTCAACAGGAAACTATGCACACAAGTGTTATTCAAAATAAATTCCTGAAATTCTCAAGGGAAAGTCTACTTGTACATAGCTTAATATGCGCAATCACCAATATATCACTTCAGTTCAGCTAGCGTTCATCACATACACTTGGCTTTTGTCTGTGAGGTCAGAGCGTGAAAGTATACATCGCTGTAATTGCCAGAAGCAGTCTACAAAATTTTAATGCATAGTTTTTCGAGGCAGCATTCATCATACGCGATTGGTGCCTATCTTCAACTAATACCAGGAAAAGTAAACCCTCAAGAAATGTCAGACGAGGTTGAGAGAATGATAACAGAGAGTCTTATTTCCGAGACCCAACAGCTTATATTTTTCTGTAGTCTCCCCCCTTTCTATGTTCCCTCGTCAACAGGTATTTGAATTGAAAGGAGCGTAAGACTTTAGGCACACAGTAAATAAGAGGCCCGGGGACCAACTCAACTTTATGTATAACGGTGACCGATAATCATGACGGACAAACACAAGGACTAGTTGTTAAGAAGACATCAGGTTTCGAAGAATAACAGCGTGTGCAATCACCCCCTTGGTAAGTAGGCACCGTTTGTGAACTGACATGTGGCCGCAATGAAGCAGATTTACATACGAAGTACTTGAGTTCCCGACAAGCGCCAACTCCTCACAATATTGAAAGACTTGGAATGCATGGTACACTTTGGCTTCCTGAAATGTGCATACTGATCGTTGACAGCAACATAGGAGGTGAAGTGCCACAAAAAATTTAATAGCGTGTGTTTCCTGTCATATGGTGAAAGAGGCGATAAACTATCACAATCAAAACGTCTCCTTCTTTCTGCCTCTCTCTCGTTCTCTATGTCCGTCCTTTCAACCATCCGTCAGTCTGTCTGTCTGTCTGTCTGTCTGTTTGCACGTCTGACAAGTAACGCGTGACAAGGTTAGGCTACGCCGAGCTTCGCCCGTCATAACAGGAGGACTTTTCTTAGGCCCGAGAGCACGCAAAGTATGTTACAGATCGCTATGCTATAAGGGGTTTCGCCTACATTACGCAATGCGATGGTGACAGTATTCTACAGGGTATTATCATCGGGGTCCCTAAGAAGCACCACATGTAATACGAATGAATACTTGGGAATATATGTTGGTCACACCGTGTGAACAAAATGATGGAGTAGGCTATGTACCGCGCTCAACGGATAGGTGACACCATGTACCAGCTGTGGAATGAGAGGTGTTTCTAGTACAGTCAATCAATTTGAGGACAGCTGCGGCCACAAGTTGAATTCGCCGAGAGAAATCGAAATATGAATTTCGTTATAACAAAATGCAATGGTCAAGTCCGGCTTCAGACAGTCTTACGGGGTATCAAGAAATATGGACTAACCGTCGGGCTAGTGTTGTGAAACTGAGTGCACAAAAAGCTCACCTTCCTGGAACATGTAATGCATCAGTGATGTCTTCGGCAAGATCCTCGAAAGACTGAAACTAAAACTGCCCTCCCTCTGCACGCCAGCACGCAAGCAGTTCACCTTTTTTAGCTTTAGGTTCAGTTATCGGCGTTTCACGAAAAACTAATCTGTGGCATTGCTGCACACTTTACAGACTGATGTGTTCCCATGTCAGTTGTGAGAGAGAAAGTCTACGCCTTGAAGATCTCTAGGTGATCATGTGATGACTCAGCAGCAGCCCTTTTTTCTCTCCTATTGATGAGCAAATATAAACATAACCCTGTTTTTATCGGGGACTTCAGTTTTTTTTAGATATGCTGTCGGGGTTCCTCAAGGACACAGGATGTGTTACATATAAGGTGCTTTGCATGTTCTCGAAGCACCTGATTTCGAAAGGCCCGAAAAAGAAAATACTGCGAAACTGTGGCTATTAGTCATTCCGACATAAACGAAGTAGTATGTGTTGCAAATAAACAGAGCACCGTCCTATAAATATTACTCATTTTCACGGCATCATTACAGTTTTATCCAATAAATTAGTAATATAAAATTACCAAAAAGAGATTCATGCAATGTTAAAATGGCACTACTCTCTAACTATGAGAATCAGACAGTGTATTGCGAATGTCACCCTTGTAAATTTTCATGTTACTGAATACCGCTGAATGTAATACATATCTTTTTGGCAACAGCAGGTTGAGCGAATCTGAATATGGCTGCGGTTGATGCTTCATTGATGTTCATTGCACTAGTGGCGAGCTTTTGTACAGAAAGCTTTGAAGCTGCCGGATGGACTGAAGTCATTCCAGCAAACACACATGAGCACCGCGCACTAGCGGAATACGCCTACATGGCCAGAACGGAAGTGCCTGCTCAAGGCGTTACTTTTCTCGTAACGCAAGCCAGATAGAAAGTATGCTCAAAAGAGTGTTTTGTGCGTTCAATACTGAAATTTCGCTAATGGGCCAAACGTACTTGAGAACAAATGAAGCAGTACTTAGCGTTGTATTAATTTCAATTGCAATGGTTTTGAGCGGTAGACTGGTTTTCGTGAGGGTGTGTGAACAAGTGCCCTAATGAAGACCAGGCAACCAGTCGAAACCGTTGGATATGAAATTGGGACAACCGCTAAGTTGTGTTTCGCTCTCTCTTTCTCTCATATATATATATATATATATATATATATATATATATATTCGTATAGGAAAGAAGACGCACGTACGAAGTTATTTTATTTGACGTTTCGGCCGTGGGTCCGGCCTTCATCAATATATATATATATATATATATATATATATATATATATATATATATATTATATATATTGTAGGCATTCATTAAGCACGTCATCTATCTTTACACATATTCATCATCATGAGGGGTCGTCATCTTCTTCTGCTGTGGGGACTTGGCTTGTCTGAGTTCTGTGCCTTGGGCGTGGTCGCTTCATCGTGTCTTCCGGGCCTAATAAAGGTTGCCTTTACTGTTACATCACAAGTGGTGGAGTGTGCTCTACGATCTTCCGTCCTCTCCCAGCCTGATCTGCCTCCTGGAGCTGCGCTCAGGTCGTCGTTTGTACCAGGTGTCCGGTAACATGCCTCAGGACGAGCCAACCGGCGCTTCTGCGTCTACCTCCACGGCCCCGGCTACCACGGCCTATCCATCGTGGATTATCACCGCGCACCAGCGTGAGCCGCCCACGTTCGCCGGACTTCGAGGTGAAGATGTGGAAGATTGGTTGGACCAGTTCAATCGAGCGAGTTCCACTAACAACTGGGATGATCCTACCAAGCTTCGCCGTGTTTCTTTCTACCTCATGGGCGTAGCGAAAACACGGTTTTTCAATCATGAAACAGACATTACGGACTGGACGCGTTTCAAGCAACAGCTTCGCCAAATTTTCGGCACCCCGGCGGTTCGTTCAGCTCTCGCGAAGAAGACACTGGATTCTCGCAAGCAACAATGCGGTGAGTCCTACACGTCGTACATAGAGGATGTGCTTGCTCTCTGTCACCGTTTCAGCACGTCCATGTCTGAATTAGAGAGAGTTCATCATCAACTCAAAGGGATAGGCACGGTCGCGTTCAATGCCTTGGTCATTCAGAACCCGACTACGGTCGCTGACGTTGTTGCCACGTTCCAACGCCTGGAAGAACTTGAATCCCAACGGTTACCACCGGACAGCTCTGAAACCACTACCACGACTGATGCCTCATTGCGTGCCATGATCCGGGCGCTTATACGGGAAGAGCTACAATCTTTCGGCCTCTCAATGACACCGAGTCCACCTCCCCCCTCCAACAATGTTTTGCGGGATGTTATCAAAGAGGAGTTGGCGTCCATGACCAGGCCAGCGTTTGTAGACACTCCAGTACCTCGACTTCAACCGACGTACGCACAAGTCCTCGCTGGCTCACCACCCGTGGTACAACCGATGCCCGCACACTCGACGCCTGTCCCGCTGGCTTCGTTAACTCCGAGTGTGACTAGCCAGCCCTTTCACCCACCGTGTCGGCCGCATCGTCCGATCTGTTATTACTGCGGCTATCGGGGCCACATTGCACGCGTCTGTCGGAAGCGTCAGCAGGACGAGCGTCGTGGACTCGACACCTACGGACAGGATGATGGGACAAGCTGGTACGCTTTCCAACGTCGTCCTTATGATCCGCCGCTACGCCGCTCACCGTCTCCAACTGCGACATCTGAGCCAACCAGTTCCTACCGCTCTACTAGACGCCGCTCACCCTCACCCCTCCGCCGTTCCACGTCTCCATTGCGACCTGTCTCGCAATTCACCAACCAACGCCCGGAAAACTAACCTCTGCAGCTTTTGGAGGAAAAGCTGCATCGAACGAAAACACAGAAATTCCTCCAGTGCGTCCATATAATACGATAGCTGTTTTAATAGAAGGTGTCTACGTGGACGCTTTAATAGACACTGGTGCCTCTTTGTCTGTGATTGATCGTTCTTTGTGCTCAAGTCTATGAAAAGTCACCACCCCTTATGATGGACCTACACTGCACGCTGCTCAAGGGGACGCCATTAGACCTGCCGCTATGTGCACCGCTCGTGTTTTCATCGCTGGTATTCTTCATTTTGTACAATTTGCTGTGCTGAATTCGTGTGCCACCAGATTATATTAGGCTGGGATTTTCTGTCTACGGCGAACGCTTCCATCTGCTGTAAAGAAAATGTTGTTCATATGATGGAAACTGACTATGCCCTGTATGCGGATGACAAGCCCGTTCGCTTGCTTGCTGCTGAAGAGACCGAGCTACCACCTGGTCATCAGCGGATAGTTGCCATCACTTCTAATGTGATCGACTCTGGTGACGTGTTTGTCCAACCATCTGCACGCTGTCTCGCAAGAGGTATAGCCTTTGCTTCAGGTCTAGCGCGATTCCACAATGGCTCCGGACTTCTCTGCGCTACAAACCAGACTTCTTAGAAAATTCTCATTCCTAAAGGCACCACAATGGCTTGCGTTTCTGAATCTCAACCTGTCTCTGTTGTCTCTTTTATGCCAGCGTGTTCTGACCTTCCTTCTATTGGACGTTCCTCAAGCGTTTCTGTTCTTGCTGCGACTATTAGTACAGAACTGACCTCTTCACAGACAGATGAGTTGCTTGCCTTGCTACAAAAGCATAGGAGATTGTTTGATGCCCATTCCTCATCTCTGGGACAGACGTCCATTATTAGGCATCGTATCCAGATCGATGGCACTTCCATCGTACACTGTCAGACATGATTGCGATGTATATTGAACCCGACCACAGAAACTGGGACACCATTTTGCCATTTGTCACTTTTGCGTATAATACCTCTGTACAGCGCACAACCGGTTACTCGCCGTTCTACCTCGTCCACGGTCGCTTCCCCTCTTCTTTCCTCGATGTTTCGTTCTTCTCTGCGCCTGTCAAACCATGTTCATCTTCAAGTGAAGAATACGTGTCCCGTCTACTTCATTGCCGCCAGCTGGCTCGCGTCAACACTGAAGCCAAGCAACAGGATCGCAAGCTTGAATATGATGCCTTCCATCGTGCCGTGTCTTTCAGCCCTGGCAACGAAGTCCTCCTTCTTACACCCATTCGCACTCCCGGACTGTGCGAGAAGTTTCAATTACGTTTTATTGGCCCCTACACTGTCTTGGAGCAAACGTCTCCTGTGAATTATCGCGTGGCACCCGTTCTTCTTCCGACGGACCGCCGCTACAGGGCAGCAGAAATAGTCCACGTATATCGCATGAAGCCTTTCATACGGCGTTCATCTTCGCTTTAAAATGCGGCCAAGAACTGCGGTCAGGATGACCACTTTCACGTGGGGGGGGGGGGGGAAGTTAGTGTAGGCATTCATTAAGCACATCATCTATCTTTACACATATTCATCATCATGAGGGGTAGTCATCTTCTTCTGCTGTGGGGACTTGGCTTGTCTGAGTTCTGTGCCTTGGGCGTGGTCGCTTCATCGTGTCTTCCGGCCCTAATAAAGGTTGCCTTTACTGTTACATCACAATATATATATATATATATATATATATATATATATATATATATATATATATATATATATATATATATATATATATATATATATATATATATATATATATATATACATTTATGATAAGATATAACAGACAATAAGAAAATATAGAAAAGGAAAGTATAGGGAAAATAATTGGACCCTATTGTAATGTAAATGTCAAGAAAGGAAAGTGGGTGAAAAGAGAATTTTCCCTAAGCATGAACCGATCAGTTCCTACCCACGGCAAGTTTGATTATTTCAACATCCCTGTATCATGTTCATGTTACTTTGGCCTTGCACCACGTGCGATTGATATCGCTATATTTTAAAACATGTTTCATCACATGCCACTCCTATTTTTTTAAAACATCGTGCAAGTAACGCTCTCGAAACATGAGAGTATTCGCGCTTCCTTCGAACAGAAATCAGCAGTTGGCGCTTGTTCATATCACTTATTTTGTTGCTTCATTTGCGCCTTATTCCTTCTGGTAAGCTAACACCGATGTTGATTTTGTCATCAATGAACATCATAAACAATACGGTTATATAAAACATATGCACCTGTTCAACTGATGTTCATGCGTATAACGTTTGTACATATGGCTAGCATTATTACGTAAGGGCTCACTAAAAAAATGCAGCAAAGTCCCCTTCCATTTGCATTTGTCGCATGCCATTCTTCCCGAAAGTATGCGCATAGTGCCCAATTTTTTTGTATGCAAAAGGCTAACGTGGGTGATATCGGTGGCTATTTATCGCAATTATTTTTAGGATGAACGGGACGAAAAGCTCTCAAAAAGAAAACAAAAAGGGATTTGGTGGTAAATGTCGATGTCTGAGCTGACAAATGCGGTGAAGTTGACATACTATCTGAACCATGTCATATCGAGCGTTCTACTTTAGGAGGCTTAGCACCCCATCTTCAAGCTCCTAAGAACTTACTTTATGAAGTAGGCCAGCTAGGCGTACATGTTAAGCATCAATGCAAGGAGAACAAATGAACACATACTTCATGCTAGAGACATCCATTGATTTCATGCTGCAGTAACACGTGGCTGCATGTTTGGCAATGTGAAGACACAGACATCTAAGTAAGCTTGTTGAGATCAGTGGTAGAAAGTGGTCTGTAGTCAAGCTGTGAAGTTCAACGTCTACTTTTTTTCAAGTAATTCATGACTCAGTCGGCCAAAGCATATCAATATCTACTAGTTGTCCCCCAGCAAACAATCAGCATATCCACACATCGTCCGTCCCTCATCCACCCATCATATGTCCACCATCCACCCATCACCTGCCCACCACTCTCATCGCCCACTATCCACCCATGGTCTGTCCATCATTTCCATTGTCCACCTACCATCTGTCCGTGACTATCCATCCATCATATGCCCACCATCAGTTCATCCAGTATGATAATCCACCAAGCTGGTGAGTTCTGGGTATCATCATGCTCACCCTTTGGCAAATTTTCCAAAAGGACAACTTCGCAATCCGGCAGAAAGGTAATATGTGCTCTTATTGAAGGAATAAATGAGAGAGAATTTTTTACAAATTTAGACACACGATTTGTACCCTTTTAAAAATACCGTGCAGTATGTCACGCGAATTATTCAATTACAAGTAGTATATAACCCTATAAAAGTAAAAAGCAATAAATTTTTTGAACGAAGAATAGCTGCCATATTACTAATGGCCATAGTAGTAATAGACTTTTATATCAGCCGCATACTAACAGCTGAGTATTTTTACCACTTTGCAACCAGCTGCCCTTACTCTACCCCTTCGGTGCCGATCCACTTGAGCGAGGTGGTGATTTAGAGGGAAGGGCTTGATCGCGTAGCAGTTGGGCAGTAGAAAAAGCTATGTGACAGGTCACCGTATGGAGAGGGGCAGTTGGCATAGCATGATTCAGATCTTCACTTATGAACATATGAGCGTATTTACACCAGTGTTATCTGTCATGATAATGGTTATAAACGGTAGAAGCGTATCCGCAACAGCGTATTCATATTTCCAGAACTAAGTGCTTTGATGGACATATTTCAGTGCTTGCTTTAATGACTTTCTGTCACTCTAGGTTCGGGAGGAACGCCAGGTGGCGCAGAACGGAGCAGTCCGGGGTCTTTGGGCTCCCGCTTCAGCAAATGATTTTTGTGGTTTTTCGTGTGCTGTGCCTCAAGATCTTGCTACGAGTCGACTCATAAGCTGCCAAGGTTCACGTCGGTAGCGGACTTTCACCGGTAGGTTCATTTTTGAGCATTTTTCGGACTTTTACGCCACCGACCACGCCTCGCGTGCTTACCAAACGCCGAGTTGGCGTCTGCCGGGCAGGACGCGCCCTTCCTTGGACGCGCCCTTCGTTCCACCTGCTGAGCCAATATGCTGGACGGTGCTGCTGTTATTATGGACGGTGATGAACTCCCTCCGGAAGAGTTTGGAGAGGAACACGGCTGGCGTTCCGCCGCGGTGAAGAAAAGCTCGAGGCGCACGAACGCCAGTGCTACAGAGCGTGCCACGGCATGCGGCGAGAATGCCAGGGGCAATTTCAGTGCTACAAGAAAAGCTCTACACTTGAAGAATCAAGTTATCAAATCATCGAGAATGCCTCGACTGCCTAGCGAGCACTGGAAGATTATCGTCCGTCCAAGGGGTGGCTTGGATGTTGAGAAGGCGGGCTCAGCTAGACTTGGCCGGGCAATCGCAGAGGCGGCTGGAATTGTACCCACGCTCATCAGTCAGGACATTGTCTGCCCGAATGCAACGCAAAATATCATAGTTATTAGCACGGCGTCCCGTGCGAACGCTGACTCTTACCTCAGGATGAGCTGCCTTACATTGGGAATGAAGAAGTATGACATCAACACTTACGAGGCTGCCCCGCATGAGACCTGCAAGGGGGTCATCCGTAAGATTGACGCATCGGAGAGCCAGACGGAGCTGGAGAGGAGCATCCTTACTGAAAGAAACCCCACGGCTCTGGGAGTCAGACGTATTAAGAACACTGAGACGGTGGTTATTGTCTTCGATGGCTACAAAGTTCCCAACTTCATTTATTTCGGCACAGCGCTGGTCAGATGCTCGCTTTACCATCGGCAGCATGACTGCTGCTATGCCTGTGGCAGACTCGGGCACAGGGCGGACGTCTGTCCGACACCGGACGAAGCTGTGTGCAAGAGGTGCGGAATCAACAACCCTGATGAGAACCATCAATGTTCCCCGACCTGTGGATTCTGTGGCGGCCCACACGCCACGACGGATAAAAGTTGCCAGCAAAGGTTTCAGCTTCCATTTATTGTGCGAAGGCGGCGAAGAGAGCGCCGTGCGGAATCAGAGCGTCGTAGTCAGCAAACGGTACCTGCTAACGCCGACGAGGGTGTGAGCCAGCCTGCACACCGCAACTCCAGTTCAAACAGTCGTTCTGCTGCAACTGGGGTGGACAGCCGTGACTCATCGCAACAGGCAAGCAGTCGGTCCAGATCCAGATCTCGGTCCAGAAGTCGCTCCCAAGGCCAGCGAAAGGGAACTTCGTCTAAAGGCCGAGCCAAGTCCCGGTCCAGAGATCGTCGTCGGTCCCAATCCAGAGGCCCATCGCACTCGAGGAGCCAGTCCAGGGACCCGCATGGCACAGTCCGTTTCCAAAGCCCACCCCAACCGGAGATGCAGGGTGGCTCCTGGGCTGACCGGGTGCGCAGCGGAGGAGGTGAAAAGGTAACGGGAGGCACTGCGCCAGAGCATGGTCTAGCGGAGCTAAATCAGCTTAGGAAGGAGAATGCCGAAATGCGCAGCATTATTGAGTCGCTGAGAGCCGAAATGGCTGAGCTTAGACGTGTCAGTACATCTCAAGCTACTCTGGCATCTGCTTCTCCGTGTGTAGGTTCTCCCTCTCCTCAACCCATGGAGGTTCCCATGGTCGTGGAAGCGGGCCCCTCGGGTAACCCAGCCAAGCGTAAGGCTGCGACTTCAGCCGAGAATGTGCAGGCTAGAGCTAAATCTGAAATTAAGGAGACTCTAAATTCAATTTGCCTTGAGATTCACAAACTTAATGAGCGTTTCTCGGCGGTCGATCAACGTCTCACAGTTATGGATCAGAAAATAGATATTCAACATGCCAGAATTCAATGTGTGGAGAATCAATTACAGAACGCCGGCCTTATGGTGCAGAGCCCCAATATCAGGGGAGCAGCTCGGATTCACCCGGATTTCTTTCCAGAGGGAACGCCTTTATCGGCGCCCATTCCCATGAGTATCCCCAGTTCGAATAGTACAGTTGCTTCTGTACAGAACCTGACGGCAGGGTCAGGGAGCACCTCCAATGATCAAGATGGCCTCGCACGCTGAATTTCGTATATGGCAATGGAACTGCAGGGGGATCCTTAGCAAAAGGGGCACCCTGCAGCAATTTGTCCGCTCTCACAGCGAGAAGCCGCAAGTGATCCTACTGCAGGAGACGCTGTCTGATAGTGTAACCCTCCCGGGGTACAAGGCACATGCAGTTAAAGGGGAAGGCAGAGGGATTGCCACGTTAGTCAGCAACAAGTTCACCTTTGTGACACATGATCTAGGGGTAAGACCTAATAAAACGGAGCTCTCCTTAGTTGAGGTCATTCCGAGTTCTTCCAACCTTTCCAGCATTTTTATACTGAACATATATAGTAGCCCTAGTGATCATAGGCAGCGTTTTAGGACGATCATAGCTAAGGCAACCAGATTGGCTGGGCTCTCTCCTCTGGTTGTGGCGGGGGATTTTAACTCGCCTTTCCGGGCGTGGAACTACCCGTATGATTCAGCTAAAGGCAGGAGCTTGTGGCAGGAGACGGGAGATGCGGATCTCTCGTTAATTACGGACCCGATGTTTCCTACTAGGCGCGGCACATCCACCACCAGGGACTCCACCCCGGACCTAGCTTTCGTGAAAAATGCTGGCTCGGTAGGTTGGGAAAATCTTCTGACGGATTTAGGAAGTGATCATTATATTACAGTTACTAAATTACAGATGGAGGCAAAATCTAAAAGAAAGTTTACTTACGTGGATTGGGATAAATTTCGGGAGTCACGCAGCGCTCGAGCGGAACAGGGGGAAATCCCGGACTCTCTGGGGCAATGGACAGAGATGCTGCTGCAGGACGTTAGAGCGGTTACCAGAACCATTGAGACAGAGGTACAGACAAACAAAATGGACAGTCGGCTTGCGCATTTACTGGAGGCAAAGCAGTCGCTATTGGCCAGATGGAAGGGTCAGAGACTTAATCGTAGGCTTCGGAAAAAGATAGCAGAGTTAAATACACAAATTGAAGAACATTGCAAAAACTTGTCGAGGCAGCAGTGGGATGAAATTTGTAATTCAGTCGATGGACAAATGCGAACCAGAGGTAAATGGAATCTTTTAAAACACTTGCTTGACGAGTCGGGCACTAAATCTAATCAGAGGGGGGTCCTTGCTAGAATACTTCATCTTGCTCAAAAATCCTCCTCGGGCGCGGAGCTATTGGGGCAGCTTGCTGAGAAGTATCTACCGCTAGCAGTTGATTCCATGCAAGCCTATCCGGGGTATACGGGAACACCTTGTGCCCATTTGGATGAACCCTTCACCATCAGCGATGTGCGACGTGCCCTGCACGAACTTAATGGCCGATCGGCACCGGGTCCAGATAGGGTCACCAACAAAGCGCTTCGGAATTTGGAAGATGACTCTGTTGAATTTCTTACTGATGAGATTAATAGGATTTGGAAGGGAGGTGACATCCCGGAACAATGGAAGTTGGCCAAGGTGATCCTCATTCCCAAGCCCGGTAAAGCACCAAGTTTGGACAATCTGCGCCCCATCTCTCTCACGTCATGCGTGGGAAAGGTGGTGGAACACGTTGTCCAGAACCGAATCGCGGACTACATAGAGCACAATGATCTCTTCCCTCACTACCTTATTGGCTTTAGGCCAGGCCTCTGTACGCAGGATGCTATGAAAATCATTAAGTGTCAAATTTTAGATAATCATACCAGAGACACCAGGGCGATCCTAGGCTTGGATATAAAAAAAGCGTTTGATAATGTCCGCCATGATTCTATTTTAGATGCGATCTCAAGTCTCAACCTAGGTTCCTCATTTCATGCGTTTGTCAGATCCTTCCTGTGTGGTCGAAAAGCCATACTTAAAGTTGGAGATCTAGAATCGGATGTGCAAGCGCTGGGAAATAGGGGCACCCCGCAGGGATCTGTTCTATCACCCTTACTTTTTAACATCGTCATGGCTGGTCTCTCGAGGCAGCTTTCTGGAATTTCAGATGTTGGTCATACAATTTATGCCGATGATATCACCATTTGGTGTAGAGGAGGAAGTGATGGCACTGTAGAGGCGGCCCTGCAAGAGGCCATCGACACTACCGAGAGTTTTCTGGAAGACACAGGCCTTTCTTGCTCTCCGGAAAAGTCTGAGCTTCTCCTCTATAAACCGGTCAGGAGGGGCCGTCGACCGCGAGGCTGGGTGCCGCCCCTAGAAAATGACATCCACTTACGTACCAAAAGTGGACGATCAATCCCCAAAGTCGCTTCCATTCGGATCTTAGGTATGACGCTAGAAGCAACGGGCACCAACACCATCACGATTAAAAGGTTGGAAAAAAAGACAGACAGTGTTATTAGGCTCATAAGACGGGTGGCTAACCGAAGGACAGGACTATCAGAGGACAACTTGGTCAGGCTTATACATGCTTTTCTGCTGTGTCATTTTGCATATGTGGCGGCAATGCATGTCTGGAAGAGAATGGAAAGGGACAAGCTTAATGCAATGATCAGGAGAGCTGTAAAGAATGCCCTTGGGCTCCCCAACTACACCCACACCAATCGTCTCCTGCAGTTGGGAATTCATAATACATTGGAGGAAATTGCGGAAGCACAAGAAAGAACACAGGTAATTAGGCTGTCTGGCTCAAAAGCGGGGAGGATGATTCTCGCAGAAATGGGTATTCCACCAGCTCAGATTGAGGCTCTGTACCAAGGGTTGACGAGGGATCAGAAGGAAAACATCATTGTCTCGCCTGCCCCGCGGAACATGCATCCCCAACGTAATGTTGGAAGGAGGAGAGCGCGCGCTCGGGCCCTTCTTCGCCAAGTTGCGGATCTTGACGGGGGGGCCTGTTTCGTAGACGCGGCGCAATATGATGGCCAGAGAGACCGATTCACGGTAGTGGCAATCAACCACAAAGGCATTACAATTAATGCGGCGTCGGTATGCGCCAGAACTGCCAATGCAGCTGAGCAGGTTGCCATCGCCTTGGCTCTTTTAGATCAGCGTAATGAACACATATTTAGCGATTCTAGAGCTGCCATTCGTGCCTTCAGTGTTGGAGCTGTGTGCAAAGAGGCCAAAAATATACTCGGTGATAAGTTGCTTACAACCCATACCATTACATGGTTCCCAGCTCATATGGGAAACATGGACGGAGGGATCATAAATCTCAATGAGTTGGCCCACTCCAGGGCGCGAGGGTTAGCTGTCCGCGGCCATGGAGGACCTTTGGGTCGAACTGGAGATTTCGTAAACAGGGATCCGCCAACTACATATAATGAAATAACCCAACATTTCGCTATGGATAGGAGAATCTTTCCACCTCCACATGCGAAGCTAAATAGAGCGCAGGCGCTTACATTGCGATTACTTCAAACAGAAACGTACCCTAACCCTGCCTTTCTTCACAAGCTTTATCCTGATGTTTATTTAACCAACTCGTGTACAAAATGTGGCGGTTTAGCCACCTTACACCACATGCTCTGGGAGTGCCCTTCGGTACGTGGCACCGATACAGCATCGTCCAGAAAGTGGGACTCCGCTCTCCGGAGTCCAGACATAACATCGCAACTTTGGGCTGTCCAGAGGGCCCACGATGCGGCGCTAGGGCTCGGCCTTACTGTCCCATCGTGGGAGCGGCCCGCCGTGTGCTAGGGCGCACGCCTTCGGACTTGTCAATAAAGTTTTTCCAAACCAAACCAAACTCTAGGTTCAGCGGGGAACAATGTATAGCATCGCATTCATTGTTTTCTTCCAAAATATGGTATGTTCCTATTTGACATATGAAATGTGCATTTTTTCGCTTGTTCCAGTTTACAATAAGGTGTTATTACTTATTACAAGTCAATTGTTCTATCATTTATTTTCTTTTTTTAGTGTTGTAAATATGTGTATTCCTCCGTGTGTATGTGTTTATGTGTTTCGATATGCATATGAATATGCATGTATATATATTCATACATAGGTTTATGCGTATCTATATATGTGTGTGCGTATAAATATATATGTTCTGTTATTCTGTTTTGTGCTCTGATAGGAACCGACAAACAACCTATATATGCTAACGGTGTAGCCAGTTTGTAATAATTACTTATGTTAATAAAAGTGAGAGTGATTGCTTGATTTCAGACACCCCCTTTTTCCGAAGCAAAGACGACACTAAATAAACGTAGAGTCTTGTTCAAATTCCTTAAAGATTTTGATTGTCATTGTTTAACATGAAATCTACAATAAGCAACATTTCTCTCGGCCTTCTTCTGGTATAAAAAAAAACTATTTACACCCGAATTGAGGTAACTTCTTTGACCCTTTTTCGGAACCCTTGCAAGTGTTACGTTCTGTCACTGTTAACATATTATGAAGGGTTCACGACGCGAAACCACCATATGGGCTTATTACGAGTAAGACCAAAGTGTAGGACATAGGGAATTTGGGCTATCTGCTGTTGTTTGTCGTGCGTTGACAACATTTTGTTTTACGTTTTGCTGACCTATAATTAGGCATCAATGCATGCACCTAACAACTGCGACTTAACGTTGACCTGGTTTTAAAGTAAATATTTTTAGACTAATCGAAATGGGTGACTTTGGAAGGTTTATTGTTCTTCATTTAAAAGCCACTGATGGGGATATTTTTGCAAAGAAATAACGAAATAAGGAATGGAAGGGAGGACAAAAGTTTGTTTATTTGCGCAATATAGCCGCATCTGCCACTTATAAATGAACACGAACCGACCAGCCCAAGAACGTGTAATTGCTTAATAATACTTTTAGGACACTAACGTTAATGAGACGCAATAGACGATAAAACACATAAAGTACATGGAATAACGTTTTACAGTAAATAATATGTGTGCCAGATGAAAAATTATAAGGGCGAAAGAATACCTGTCTTTTCAAGGAGACCAAACCTTGTCATAGTGCTTCTGCTGCTTTACCATTGAGCTCAGGCGGTAGCCTCATCTTATCTGTTTCATCTGGTGCACTTGCATAGGTCGACGCACAAGAGTGTGGGTGGGGAAGAAGAAGGGGCGGAGCCGCTTGTTTTTTTCACCTAAGGGGGGATGCAAAGTCAGCCCCATAAACTAATATTGTTGGCAGGGAGGGACGACTGCGAAGACTGGGAGCTTACTGAAACTTGAGAGTTTATTTTATAGGTGCTAATGTATATGCATCTTTGAAAATTCAAATCACAAAAAGGTAGAAGAAGCGAAGCTGAATGATTGCGATCTGATTATACCACAAGTTCTTACCCTCATTGGTTAGCACGTTAGACGGTAAGCTCACCATGATGGCCAATTGAAATGAATGCTGAAACCTTCATAGGTTTTATGTGCGCGGCCATGACATTGTCTGTGGAGTATGCGTGCCTCATAGAAATTACGATTGATGCCACAATGGGTGCGCTCCTATCGCAGCAGCAAAGACATCTCAAGGAGCAGAACAATAAGCAGAAAGCTAAAACTGGAAGTAAACTGATAATTTATTTTGACGAACATGACAGACACTTATTCTGAACAGGCACGTATTTTGCGCAGATACTTTCATTGTTCAGCCCGGGAAATCTACGAAGCGCTCCTAGTTCATTTTATCGGGCCGTCGTGTTTCAGTGCATAAACCTTACGAGGATAATATTTATCCTCGCACTTGAACAGTCTATACAGAGACTAGTTGGGACGCATGCGCAGGGTGTCTTCCTTTTTCATGTTTTGTAGCGCAAAAAAGTTCACCAGTACTCTCTGTCCGTTCTTTTTTGTGCTTACAGATGGAAGTTTCGCAATCGCTTTGACCGCTCAATGATTTTTTTCTTCTTTCTACAGATGCTTGAGAAATGTATCACCGTAGTTGTACTGCCTCCGATTCGCCGACTACGACTGACAAGGAGGGTCACTAAACTTTGGTGCCTACCAGTGCCATAGCCGAAAATATGTTACTGCGAGAGGAGGGGGGGGGGCGACCTGGAGGGCATCACAGCAGCAGCCGGAACTCTTTCCGTCATTAATACTTTCATTCGGCTATCTTGACATGTAATAAAGTAAAAGATTCAACCTGGTCCTCGTTCACTCAGTATGGTCACGTGCCCGCCTCAGTAGTCTAGTAATCAACGCTTTAAACTGTTGACCCGCAGGGCAGGTGTCACACATGTCCCGTTTATTAGGGAGGCAATCGCCGGGCTAATTCCAAGGGTCGAAGTATCGGCCCCCCGAACCGCACCACGAAAGCGTGGACAATTTAGAAGTGGTCCTTATTGGTGCGCCAGCGGACGCCGGCTGTGGTCCAAAGAACAAGACAGAGCCGAGAGTTGATAAACAAACAAAATTATATTCTCATTAACGGCAGATCGAAAACAATACATAAAAATGCACACTCCACAATAGTTACATACAATACGTCACCAATCAAACAACGTACTACACAGTACAATCAGCCACACTCAAAACAACGGACACAGACAACAATACGCACTACAATGCAGTCGCATGCATTGAACAACCAAGACACTTAAGGACTAAAGAGATAGATAACCTATTCAGTCCAAAGTCTTTGGAACAAAAGTCTGAATGATACTCTTCCGAGAATCACTCACTCAAAGTCCAGCGTTGTTGTCGTTCCGTAGTTCTCGAAGTTTCTCTTCCAGGAAACCCCGCGTCCTCAAACGGCCACTCTCCAAGCTTCAAACTTCTTCGCCGGAAATCCGTCGGCTTCACACACGCAGCTGGTGCCCGCGTCTTCGCTCGATAGCGGTAAACCCACGCTCTTGCCTGTAGCTCGAGCCGTCCCTACGGACCAAAAACTTCGCCGACTACACGGCGGACTCTCTACGCACTCTGGCGCTCACTTCCGTCTCCTCCTGTTCTGTCACTACGGGCAGAACCTTCGCCGACTACACGGCGGAATTCCTACGCGCTCCGGCGCTAACTTTCGTCTCCTCCTGATTTCTCGTCTCGGCTGCTCGGTTAAATACCTTGCGCGCGACTTTCCAGATGTTTCTCGTCATTTCGTCGGCGCGATACGCAGCGAAGGCTGGGGAGAGGCACGAGACAGTTCGACTGCCCTCTCCCGAGGATGATTCACTCGGTCTGACCCCGCCTCCTTCGTTCGAGAAAAATCGCGGTCTTGCTGGGCCGCCGATGTGGGGTGAGGAGGATCGTCTGCGAAGCCGTGCTTCTGCGGGAGAGCGCGCGCCCGGGAGCCCTGGATGTTTGCTTTCTTTTTTTTTTCTTTTTACCTCGCGGCGTTTCCGCCGCCCGTTGTCGCAAAGATTTGGCGGCGCGCTCTTGTTTAGCGCTCGTTCTGTGACAGCAGGTCATTGAATTGCGGCTGTGATGGCCATAAAAAGCTTCGCCTTTCACGGGACACCACACCACCAACAAGAAAAATTGAGCACGCGCCGTGGTTGATACCAGTGCACTATACCAGTGCACTGGCACGCGCACTGGTATAGGGGTACACAAACAAGGCTCGGGTTGAGCAAGCGAACAGGGAATGCTGCGGCGACAGACAGCGTCTTGACGATACGAATGCCATGAGCGCCAAAATTTCGGCGAACTTGCGACCACATGGTCGATGACATTTCAGCTCCCGCACGGGGCGCTGAATGCGGTTCTTTGATGGTGGAGCTGTGTGCCTTATCTCACTGTTTTAGCCGCCAGATTCTATTTTATATAAGTTCATTCTTACTTCTAAAAGATTGTTTTCAAGGAACAATAAATAGGTGAGTGCGCATACAAAAAAACACCTGAAGTCACGTCTGATTTCATTAGGGTGCAATTAAATGGTGACAAATTTTAAGAAACAGGCCATGGCTGAGGCGTCTTTCGAAATACCATTTCAGTTTTTACTGTAGGACAAAGTAGACGAAGATAAAACCCGGAGAGAGTTGGTGTATGATGGCTTTTAGAGGAAGATTTGAAACCGCCTTGTGAAAAAGACTCATATTTGCACTAAGAGAGTGCCATGCTAGTAACCAGCTTCAGAATTTGGTAGTCCGTGCTAATGTACTGAGGCAGTATAAGTACTTCAAATGAGTTATTCTTTCCGCTCGATTTTTTTGTAATTCATGGATAAATTTCATGAAATATATATAATTCTAGTCGAAACTGGCGGATGTGAAATTTAGGTTTCGTTCTGACAAAAATGAAGAGAAATAGTTTTGCGCATTGAAGAACACAATGCAAATGACGTAATAAAGACACAAGCATGTTGTTAGCGATTGGAGTGAGACCATCCTAGAGATGTGCGCTGCAGAGGTTTAATCACTTCAGGGGTTGAGATAAGCGGAAGAAGGAACAAGTTAAACTTCCACGGCAGAAGTTTCGTATAACAAAATATTTACTTTTTCACGGCACTGAAAGCGGAGTTATACAGTCATTAGAGCTCAGTTATATTCGACTAATGTTTCATCATTCTTGGTGTAACCTTTTGCAAACTGAACGCTTCAGATTTCTCGAAAAAAAAAGGTTGACTAAAAACATTTGCAATCATTTAGATATACGTACATTTTAGAGAAGCCATATATTATGAGGTCATCAATGAAAGTGACAAACATAAATGGGCAAAGTATGGGTCCTTCAGGGACGCCTGAACTTATGAGAATAGCAGCAGATAATTTATTGTTGGCAAAAGCTGTGAAGAGTTTTGATTTTAAGAATATTTTATTCAATGTTAAGGTGCCGTGATTTATATGTAACGAAGCAGGTCTTAGTAGCAGATGCCGATCAAGTATTTTGACAAATGCTTTTGCGAAATAGTAGAACATGGCCACGCGAGTCTGTCAGAATCTGTTGGGGGACCGTCCTATGTACGGCTGACGCAGAAGCCTATAGCTAATGTTTCAGCCGCACACAGTCGTTCCGTGCACGGTTAACGTCCCCCAACCGTAGCTTGCCTCATTGCAGCTACTACTACGGGTTCGGGCGAATAAGGCAACTGGCCAGATCAACAACAAACACTTTATTGCTAAGCGTTAGCAATCGCGCGTCACTGTCGCGGGGAGATACTACAGATAACAAAGGTGTTGACGCTTACACCTCGGTCGTGGACGTCCTCGGCTCGCAGGAGGGGTTGCGGGTTCGTCCTCCTGGGATGGTCGCTGGTGTCAGAGCGCGAGCGCCCGTTTGCCCGCTCGTTTTGTTCCCCGACCCGATTTCCCTCTCCCTGACGAGAATGGTACCTTTCCTCGCTGAGGGAGAGGGGAACCTGTTCCTGGCGCCGGGAAAGGGGGGGGAATCGCACGCGCCGGCCGTGGGGGAAGGGGTCCCCGCAACCAGGCGCGTGCGCTGCCCTAAAAGGGAAAGGGAGGCTGGGCGCACCTGCTCCCCACATCTCCTCCCCCCTTAAGAAGGCCCCCGAACGACAGAGACTGCAAAGAGGGAATAATTCGTTTTATTCGTCCTCTAGATAGGCCAGAAGGGCCTGGTCTACGTCCATGCCCTCGGACCGTTCGGTGTCTGCCGCGGGCACCGCCGGAGCCCCCACCGCTCTCTCACCCGCCTCCAAGGTCATTGACGCCACCTCCGGTGTCAATGCAGCCGCCACCAATGTCTCTCCCGGCCCCGCCGCCCCCCGCTCTACGGTAGCCGTTATTGATAGCGGCGCAGGCGGACTCTCGCTGGACGCGTGGCCTGAGGCAACTCTCAGCAGCCACTGCGCGAAGTCCGCCTCCTGGGCCGCCCGCGCCAGCATGGCCCGAACCGCGGCGCCGGAGCGCTCCTGGGATGATTCGCGGCTGGATGGTTGGGTAGCCTGGGTGCGGTGCCGGTGTAATTTCCCCAATTCGTGGGAGTTATGGATCACCACGGCGCCGCACTCGCAGAACCGCGTCCCTGCGGGCACTGGAAGGCAAGCCCCGTTAGCCCTCCGGTCCGCGTCCTCTACCGTGCGCCCCTGAAAAGGGCGATACAGGTGCGCTGGGGCGACCCCAACTCGGGCCCTTTCCTGCCGGCGCCAGGGCCTCGAGGAGACGTAAGACACCGGAGGGTCGCCTCCATCCTGGCTGGTCCAGGTTGCCACGTCTCGGTGGTTGCGGCCGTGAGGCGATGCGGTCGGCTCGCCGCGTTGGGACCCTGGTCTCGTTCCCTGTGAACCGGCGGGTCGTGATGGTGACGGCGAAGCCGAGAGTTGGTGACCAGGCGGCAGCGCGCGCGGACCCCCTCGGTGGCGGCGGCTCGAGTGGCTCTGCCTCGGCGTTCGCGGCCGGGCCGCAGTGGGGTAGGGCTGCCATGTGGACGTTGGTGGGGGTGGGGGCTGGCCGTAAGGAGGTGGTCTCCTCTCCTTGCTGTTCCGGCGGTGCTGTTCCCAATGGCGCTCCATCTGTTCGGTGAGAGTGATACAGATAAAGAACGACAGGTTAACAATCGCACATGTGTTGCGCGCTAACCCTTGCACCCCGCGTCGAACATATCAAACGCGGCCTACCGTGCATAGTTGCCTCCGACTGTTACGCAGGAAGTAGCGCGGTTCTGGGCTCCTGACCCGGTGTCGAACCATCTCACCCGCCGCGCGCGGCTTGGAGGGGGACTGACCGTAGTCCTCATGCGCCTCCCGTGCTATGTAGCGTTTCAAGTCACATACATGCACCGGTCCGCCGCTCGGTTTGCCTTTCATGTTCGCGAGTCGATAAACGAGCGAAGAAACTTTCTCTCGCACTCGGTACGGCCCGGACCATTTCGGTGCCAGCGAGGCAGCAAACTGTTTGCTAGCATTACTGAGAACATGATGGCGCCGCATCACCAGATCGCCCACTTCGTAGTGTACGTTCCTACGCGTGCGGTCATACTGCGCCTTCTGCTGTGCCCTAGCAGTGCTGAGATTATGTCGAGCTTTATGTAAAGCTTCCGCTAGCTTCTCGCGCAGCTGCGTTGCGTATTCAGCGCGTGCTGATGTCGCCACTGGCACTCCACTGCGGTCCGCGAGTACGGTCTCCATCGGATTCGGCAGTTCTCTCCCCAAGTTCAGAGAAGAAGGCGCATACCCAGTCGATCGGTTTACGGTCGATCGTAATGCAAAACCGATCTCTGGAAGATAGGTATCCCAGTCCTTATGTCTTTCAGAGAACGCGACAAGCATGTGCTTGATGTTGCGATTGACTCGCTCCGTGGGGTTCGACTGAGCATGGTAGGTGGTTGTTTTCTTGTGCTTAATGCCCAACGCGGCGCACGTGTCAACAAACACCTTCGCAGTGAAATAAGACGCGTTGTCTGTAATCAACTGCTCGGGGAACCCGAACCTGGTAAAAACCTCCATCAACTTCTCTAAAATCACTCGAGCCGTCAGCTTCCTAAGGGGAAAAAGTTCTACCCATTTAGTGAAGTGATCCGTGATCACCAGCAAGAACTTATTTCTGCTAGGAGTTGAGGGGTACGGGCCCATTACGTCACACGCTGCGATTTGCCAGGGAGTCTGACTGTTAATCGGTTGCATGAGGCCGGGCGGACGTCCTCCTCGCGGCTTGACGCTTTGGCACACACGACATGAACGGGCGTAGCGAATCACATCCCGCTTCATACCTGGCCAGGTAGCGAGGCGACACAACTTAGCGTAAGTCTTAGGGCCGCTCGCATGCCCACCAATGCACGAGTCATGAAAGTAGCGAAGAAGCGCTCCTCTCAACGCGCGCGGTATCACGACTTTAAATGACTCACTTGTGTCATCGTCGGATGGAATGTACCTCAGCAGGACGCCGTCAGAATCTAGCAGATATGAATCCAGCGCGCTCACAGCACTACCAGCTGTTGCCGAGCGCTCCGCACCGACAGCAATACCAGCTGCCCCCTTGTGCGCGGTGGCCTCACTACCACCCGGCTCCCGGAGCCCGTCGAACACCTTTCGACAAAATGGATCTTTCTGCTGAGCTTCTAACAGCTCCCTTCTGCTGAAAACAATCCCTGCGCTAACGACAGCCTCTACGTGGTTCACGCTCTTAGCTCGAACTAACGTTTGCTCCGCTGTTTGCGTTAGCGCGAGTGTCTCGCTCTCAGTTCGTTCCGAATTAGTCGCGTGACTTGCCTCGTGTCGAACTGGAGCACGCGATAGTGCGTCGGCCGCGGCATTGTTCTTACCCTTGCGGTAGCGGACGGTGAAGTCATAACGCTGCAGCAACAATGCCCAACGCGCCAATCGGCCACTTGGTTCGTTCAAACGCCTCAACCACGTGAGCGCCATGTGGTCCGTTTCAATCACAAACGCAACTCCGTCTATGTAAAAGTCAAACTTACGGAGAGCAAAAACTATCGCCAGACACTCTTTCTCGGTTACTGAGTAGTTCCTCTCCGCCGGTGTCAACGTACGGCTCGCGAACGCAATCGGTCGGAGGGAACCTCCATGCTCCTGAAGCAAAATTGCTCCTAAGCCCAGGTCGCTTGCATCGGTGTGAATAACAAACTCCCTGTTCAAATCGGGTAGCTGCAGCTGAGCCGTGTTGGCCAGCAACTTCGTGAGGCGACGCAGTGCGGCCTCTTGCTCTTGGCTCCAAGCCCAACGCTCACCATTCCTCAAGAGCTTCGTTAAAGGCGCCTGCACTGCCGCGCAATCTGGAATGAATTGGCGATAAAAATTCACCATCCCCAAAAAGCGCCTCAGCTCACCGACATTGTTCGGCGATGGATAGCTCACTATCGCTTCAAGCTTACCCTTATCCGGCAAAATGCGACCCTCGTCAAGCGTAAATCCCAATAATGTTATTCGGGTCGCCGCTATCTGAGCTTTGTTTGGGTTCAAAGTGATGCCCGCAGACCTCAGCCGTTCTAGAACGTCTCTCAAGTGGCGCACGTGCTCTTCGAACGTTTTCGAGTAAACCACTATGTCGTCTAGATATGCGAGTGCGTGCTGCCACTTTGCATCTCCCAAAACACGGTCCATTAGCCTCTGATACGTAGCGGGAGCGCCCACCAAGCCAAACGACATTCTCCTGAATTGGAAAAGTCCTCTGTGGCACGTGAAAGCTGACTTCTCTTTATCCCGCTCGTCCATCTCAACCTGAAAATATCCGCGGCTAGCATCGAGCGTTGTGAAGTACTTCGCCCCGCCTAGATTGGATACTAACGATGAAATGGAGGGAAGAGGATACGCGTCCTTCTTCGTAATTTCATTCAGCCTGCGGTAGTCTACACAAAGGCGATACGTATCATCTTTCTTTGGAACTAGAACTACCGGGAAACCCCATGGGCTGTTTGACCTCTCAACTACGCCTGTTTCGATGAGTTCGTCCAAGGCGGCGTCTAGTGCTTTCCGCTTAGCTAAGCTGATTGGTCGGGGATTGCATTTCCAAGGGCGTGCATCACCCGTGTCAATTCTATGCTTAACCAGCGTAGTGCGGCCGGGACAGTCAGTAAACATCGCGTCATATTCGTACAACAGCGACGACAGCTGCGCTCGTTCCCCCTCTAGTAGGCTCTGTGCCTGTACCAAAAGCGGGTGCACTGCCCTTTCCTGCAGCGCAGCACATTGCTCCGGCGGGGCGTTTACTCGCTTTCTCGGCGCGCTTTCCTCCTCGCGTACTCGCGCCTCTCCCTGCGATTGGCATGCTTTTGTCAATGCGGAGGCCTTCGAGAAAAGCTTCAGCGCGTCTCCGTCGCGCTCTCGGTAACCACCGTTTGCAATGTCAATGACAATACCCGACTTAGCGAGGAAGTCTCGACCCAGGATTAGAGACATTGACAGCCCTGGAAGATGCACGAAACGTTGTCGCCTCACGCGTCTGTCCCAGCGGATCACTAGCCTAGCCGCGCCGCTCGATTGTGCTGTGCCCGTAGCTAGACGGAAGATGGTGTTGCTTTGCCTCAAGCGGATGTTGTTCTCGCGGAGATGGTGCAACACCTCGTCACCGAATAAAGAAGCGCTTGCCCCAGTATCCAAAAGTGCTACGAACTTTTTCCGAGCTATCGTTAACTCGATTAGCGGCGCGGGCGAGTCTACGGCATCACCTGCGCGACAGACCGACGGTGCAAGTGATCCGAACGCATCGGTAGGATTACTAATCGCCGCGCGGGGTCCCATGTGAATCACCGGCGGCGCCGTCCGTTTCCCGAACCGCGCGTTTGCTCCTGACCCGGCGTGCGGTCGCATTCGCGAGCGATGTGCCCTGGCGCGCCGCACCGATAGCAAGGACCGCGGACACCACGCCGGTTCGCTCGTAACTCGCCTCGATCAGGTGGTCCTCGCTCTGGATTGCGCCGCTCGTTAGGCCTCGCGTCAACCACGTGCTCCTGCCTTGGAATGTCACGCGCAGGGGCGGCGTGTGCCGTACGGAGCGCGTAAGCGTAGGGGTCTAAAGCGCGGTTTGACAGCTCCCAACCGCGTGACACGTGCTCATCAGCGTACGATGCTGATGCGTTACCCCTAAACGCTTCTGAAGTCACTGCGCCGCCGTTCCATGCACAGCGAGGCTCGATTGACTGCGCGGCGGGCGGAGGGGGGCGATACGAACGCGCTGCGAGGATGTCCCCTTGTATGCGCTTCGCCTCGGTGGCGAGCTCTTCGAGGTCTGCGAACCTGCATCCCCTGAAGTGCGCCGCGAAAGTCGGGTGCGCCTGTCGGGTAACACGCTCGACCTTTTCCGCGTTGGTGGCGTGAGGGTTCGCGAGACGATACAATTCGTCCATCGCCCGTACGTATTCCAGCAAGGATTCGTCCGGATGCTGGGTGCGCAGCTCCAACTCCCTCCGCAAACGCCACTCATAATTAGCCGGTAGGAATTCGCCGCGAAAGCTTTCGCGGAACTCTTCTACCGTACGGGCGCGATGTCCGGTTAGTCGGAACCACCGAGCCGCTTGCTCCGTGAGCGACACCGGGACCACGCGCTCGAGAAGTTCGGCATCAGAAAGACCCGTCGCCTGCTGATAATGGAGCAACCGGTCGAGATACTCGTTGGCGCTCTTGCAGTCGTGGTAACCCGTGTAGGTCGGAACGTCTACCTTGACACGTGGTCGCACATTTTGCACGGGGGCCTGCGCTGTGTTCTGCAGGGCGCTCGCGAGGCTTTGCATAACTGACAGCGCATTCTGTAAGAGTACCTCGCTCGAGGGCAAACTGTTGCCCGAAGACTCGCCTATAGTTGAGGCGCGTGTCGTAACTTGTGGCGGCGCCTCTCTGTTCGCGTCGCGAGATGCCGGAGCGCCATGCGGGCCGCTCTCCGTCGTAGGCCTACTCTCTGCTAACGCGGTCTCTGCACCCTCCTGATCATCCCGCGTGAAACGACCAAGCTCTACGCTGTCGGAAAGTCCTAACAGTACCCCCGCGTTAGCCAAAGGATCGCCACTCTGCGACGCGACATCCGACAACATTGACAAATCTTGGAATTCCGACATGCCTATTATCCTACGTGTGGAAGAGCGCCCTGGCACTTGCTCGCGTCCACAGAACTAGCCGCGTTGCCAAATTCGTTACGTTGGGCGCCAGATGTTGGGGGACCGTCCTATGTACGGCTGACGCAGAAGCCTATAGCTAATGTTTCAGCCGCACACAGTCGTTCCGTGCACGGTTAACGTCCCCCAACCGTAGCTTGCCTCATTGCAGCTACTACTACGGGTTCGGGCGAATAAGGCAACTGGCCAGATCAACAACAAACACTTTATTGCTAAGCGTTAGCAATCGCGCGTCACTGTCGCGGGGAGATACTACAGATAACAAAGGTGTTGACGCTTACACCTCGGTCGTGGACGTCCTCGGCTCGCAGGAGGGGTTGCGGGTTCGTCCTCCTGGGATGGTCGCTGGTGTCAGAGCGCGAGCGCCCGTTTGCCCGCTCGTTTTGTTCCCCGACCCGATTTCCCTCTCCCTGACGAGAATGGTACCTTTCCTCGCTGAGGGAGAGGGGAACCTGTTCCTGGCGCCGGGAAAGGGGGGGGAATCGCACGCGCCGGCCGTGGGGGAAGGGGTCCCCGCAACCAGGCGCGTGCGCTGCCCTAAAAGGGAAAGGGAGGCTGGGCGCACCTGCTCCCCACAAATCAAAGTTACATGCAGGTAGTGAACAACATAGCTATTTGTGCCATAGCTGGCTTTTTCGAAAGAGTACTTTAGCAGATCTGCGGTGCCTCAGCAATACGCAAGCCATTCGCTTAAAAGCCCACGAGATCACGTGTGCGGTTGAGGTGCTTTCTTACGACAAAAATGATTGAGCAGTTCAGTTCTGGTGCAGGCACTGAGGGTTTACATCACGGCGTTCGAAATTGGCCTGGTTGATCACTTTGCCAATGGCGGGTTGCTTCGGCACAGCAACCTATTAGATATGTCTCAATTGCACACAGTACCGGAGGCAGCTGCCATAAGTGTAGATCATCAGGGAGCAATCAATTTAGCTATTCTTGTTCTTCCCGATCCGAGACACCTATAATAAAAATACCCGCAAAACATATTGTCTATCTACGCAAAGCTTTTCGTAAGAGCCGATCTACATTGAATGGTATGTAGCACGTTTCCTAAAACAGCGCTAAACTGAGGGAACCAAACGAGTGCTGTTAATTTTTTGTCCAAAAAGTCAAACAATCAGTGCAGAAACTCTGGACTTAACTCACGGACATAACTCAAGTATGATTGAATACCACCCCTTGTCTCAAACCTCTGAAAACCAGAGTTTAGCTTTGCTATTACTAGCGATTCGACAAAATACTCGGCAATACATTACATCAAAAAACAATGTTCTCATTTTGGAGTGTTAAATGCAAGTACCGTTGATTTCGAATGCTTACGTGCTAGTCTGTATTTTCTACGTCATTGTTGTACCTCCAGTGCATGCACGCATGTGCTTACTTGTCAGATAGAAGTGCTCGTACACTTAAGTTTGTGCTCGTATTACTCAACTCCGTGAATCATTTTTCTTCAGGCACTTTAACAATGAAATAAGGGCATCAGAGAAGATACCAACGAATGAGGCACAACTGTGTTACCTAAACCAGTATATTTTGCTCTTATTGTAAGCAAATACTTTTGCGTTACTTGAAATACACCGGTGTACAGTGAAAATATTAGTACCCCAGAGCTTTTCTAATTTAATAAATCTTTCGTTTCCACGCGACAAAAAAGAATACCAATGCTCTGTTCTTATATTACCCTGGATAATAAGATATCAAAATCGGAAACGTTGGTGGACAAGTGAGCTATTCAGGAGAGGAAAATGACAAGCTTATCTACATCTGCATGTTTGTCAAACAACTCAGTTAGCCAAGCCTAGAAAACAGACTACAATGTTGTTTGTCAAAATAATTGCGACTCAAAACGGCAGATTTGTATGTTGCATATGGGAAAACAAGGGCCACAGTACGTGCAGCAAACATAGATTCTTCGCCTTAAGTATATGCTTCTTAGTGTGATGTAAAATGCTCTGACAAAATGTTTCTACTGTAAGCATAAGCGCTAAAGGAAACAGACCTCTATATGCTTACCTTCAAATGCGGAACAAGTGCTGCATCCATTTTTTGAGGAACTCTAAGTAGCCTGTCCAGTGGAGCAGAAGGCGCCTGGGAATTTGTTTCTGTTCTGGGAACAGAAACAAATTCAACCACATTACCAGATTAATCTCGCCCACAAACTAACTGCGTATTGTATGCGGTGTTTCTAAAAAGTCCTGTAGCTCTCACAAAAGGCAGCCTCAGGACGATGTCCCAACCGAACACTGTCGAAATGAAATTTTATTTTAGGGACAAGAGTCGGTACCCGTAGACAATGGACGCCATGGCTTCTCTCAGTCGAAACTCCGTTGAAAGTTTGCCTTCTGTACGTCAAGTCCCTTATCAAAAGTGTGCATCTCTTAAGCACTTTGCAATAACGTAACAACAAATGGCTTCCAGCTCGCCCAAGCAAATACCCTTATAATTCACGTGTCTAATCCAGTTTTTTTTCTCTCCCATTCTTAAGCTTCCTAGTTTTTCGCCTAATTTGGGACCTGTACCACCGACTTCGACATACTAAGCATGGTCGGCCATGCTCGCAAGTTTATCACTTGAGGGGAGTTTCGCCCGACTAGTTCTCTCACCGCAAAAGCTGTAATCAAGCGGTCGAAAACACAAAGCTCACTTAGCTGACACAGTCACGTTGGAGAAATATGTCAATTGCTAACTAGAAGAGACATAGTAGTAGCTTGTAGAAGTAATAACTGCGACATTTCATGTTTGCCCTATGCTTACTTGTATTTACTTGTTCGTCCTTACTTGTTCATCCTTGGCCACCCTTTCTTTTTGAGGACCACGCAGCAAATATATCGCTGCTTCTATTCTTCGAATGCAATTACACTTTCGGTTATCGGATTCATTTATTCGTACTTCTGATTAATCTGTGACTGCTTTAGTGGAAGCACATTCGATGATGAGCTAACGCAAGTGATGTAAACAACAAGGGATGCCAAAAGACTGGCGTTTAGCTGCTTACGGCTTCTTGTTTACGACCTCATAACGGAGGTGTTGATGACGATTCTTTAGATACAGGTACTTGAAAGCCACCAAGAGAGCAGTGCGCTATATTTAGAATGCAGTCACTACGTAGAACACAAGTGTTTCTTGAAACAATTGCCTGGTGCAGGCATTAGAGATCCGAATAATAGGTAGGATTGGAACGAATTCAAGCAGGCAAGTGTTGCACTAACGTGATGCATAAACGTGGTGTGAAAGAGAAGAGGGAGGACGAGGCGTGGTAATTTTACTCGAAAATCTTCACTAGAAATTTACAGTGACATTTCGGCAGGCACTTTCTTAGGCGGAGGGCACTTGCTGGGAATGTCGCGGTTTATCTCCGCTAAAGTACTATCTATGAAGAGAAGCACCCATCAGGATCCAGAAACCTGATTATTATGGCAACTGTGGGTTTCTCATACCAGGATATGGCTACAGCCGACACTTCAGTGCTGGTCATCACATTGATGCTTAGCTTTATCATTGGAAGCTTCGAAGTCGGTCGGTGGAGAGAAGACAGAGATCCGAATAGATTTGAGAATCAAGCCCTAGCACGGTACGTCTACGAGCGCATGAGGCCTCGACAAAGTACAGAAGAAATGTGGGTTCTTGTAACACAAGCCAGGACAAAGGTATGTAGCCAAAACGTGAACATTTATGTTCCTATTGTGGCATGAATAAATACGAAGTCGCTTTCTTCACACCCACCCCAAATATCTTTTTCCTACGCCTGCACGCAATTTCCTTTCTTCTCTCTTGGTGCGTATATATATATATATATACATATATATATATATATATATATATATATATATATATATATATATACATATATTGTTGTGTATGTGTGTGTGTGCTTTTCCTTTTCCTTCCTATCTACAAAAGTGACAAAAATAAACCAGGGTGGGCGCACCACCAGGAGGTACAACGGGCTAAAGTCAGTGGAACATAAATGAAGAGGGGAAATCACCAAAAATACTTATTGAAGTTTCTTCAAAAAATAGTGGGGAAAACCTAATAAGTTTAGAGTTCAGGTGCCACACTAGCCAGGTTTTTTCTAGGCTCATGAAAATTGAAATGTATTTATTGAGTGTGTGACAATAAATAAATAAATAAATATATATATATATATATATATATATATATATATATATATATATATATATATATATATATATATTGTAGTGAAGAAGATGAGAGCTACTCAGAAAGGCAGGGGGTATGACTCAGTCGGTGAAGAAGACGACGTTTTGGTTGGCTGGGGACTCAGGCTAGTTCCGCCATTACCGCTTGACGTGTCGTGACCGCTCTCGTGTTGTATAAAACAGTGCCACTCTAAAACGCCTCATTTTAATTGGTGGAGAGTGCTGGGTAGCGCCTAATCCTGGAATTGCGAAACCGTACGTTGCCTCCATTTGCTACGATGTCCACGAACGACGATCAGCAGGCGGCCGCCTCGGCTCCAACTACTGCAGCTCCTGTCTGTCTCGGCTCCTTTCGGCAACGCGATCCGCCTACCTTCAGTGGAACCGATGACAAAGACGTGGAAGACTGGCTCGACGAATACGACCAGGTGAGCAAGCACAACAAGTGGGACGATGCGCACAAGCTTACTGTCATCCAATTTTATCTGACCGACGTCGCCAGTCTGACCGACGTCGACGTCGGTCAGACTGGCGTCGCGCCAATTGGCGTCGCGCGCCAATTTTATCTGACCGACGTCGACGTCGCCAGTTGAATCACGAGAGAGACCTCCCCACCTCGTTGGCCTTCCGAACGGCGTTTGCGGAGTTATTTGACCGTCCAGCGCTTCGCAAACTACGGGCCGAACAGCGCTTGCGTACTAGGGCTCAGCAGAATGGTGAGAATTACACCAGTTATATCGAAGATGTTGTCGACCTTTGCCGGCGTGTCAACTCGGCCATGACGGAAGTCGAGAAGATCAAACACATCTTGAAAGGCGTGACTGACGACGCATTTCAGATGGTTGTCGCCAAAAGCCCGCAAACGGTACAGGAAGTGATCCAACTTTGTCAGAGCTATGATGAGCTCTGGAGACAGCGTGACACCACTCGTCATGCCAGCGTGCCATGTGCAACAATCTCCGCTTTAACGTCGGCTGGCACTGCTATAGACCACACCACTTTGCTTCTCGAGATCAAGCAATTTGTACGAGAGGAGGTCGCACGCCAGTTGTGTCTCGTGCCTTATACCCCCAATGGTGCATCTACTTTAGTGCCATCAATACAGCGAGTAGTCCAGGAGCAAGTGTCCGAGGCGCTACCAACAGCTCACGCACCCTCTGTGGCTGCTCCATTGACTTATGCCGAAGCACTGATTGGAACCCGACGTCCGCCTGTCACGAACGGCCACGTTTCTTTGTCGCGAACGCCTACGTCCACGCGCCCCTTTGTCGCACCGACTGAGCCTAAGTACCAGGCTGCCCCTCCTTTCTCCCGACCACCACCTGCACGCTTTCAGAACCCCTGGCGCACTAAAGACAACCGCCCCATACGCTTCGCCTGTGGAATTGCGGGTCACGTGGCGCGATTTTGTCGACGGCGCGAGTTTTTTCTGCTTGACGACGTCAGGCCCAACAATTACGATTTCCCACCACGATTGGAGCCTGTTGTATATGGCGACACTGCCACCATGGACACATTTTCACTTCCTCGGAACTTCAACAGACACCTGTCGCCTTCACCTCAACGCCGTTCCCTTTCCCCTATGCTACGTCGTCCTCGCCCTGTCCCTGAGGAAAACTAGGAGCCGCAGTTCCGGGGGCAAGAACTGCGGATGTTTAGAACGCCACAAGACCTTGTTTTTCGCCGTCCAACGTCATTGCTGTCTCCGTTGAAGGTATACCTGTTTTTGCATTGGTCGATACTGGCGCCGCAGTGTCTTTATTGACTGAAAAACTTTGCCGTCGACAAAAAAAAGTCACAATGCCTCTTCGCGACTTTGTTTTGAGCACTGCGAGCGAGCAACTAATTTGCCCTTTTGCTGCATGCACAGCACGTTTCGTTCTTGCTGACAATATTTATGTCGTCGAGTTTGTACTGCTCCCGCAGTGTTCCCATGACATTATATTGGGCTGGGACTTTCTCTGCACTCATCATGCCGTCATCGACTGTGATCGCGCCGAAGTGGAGTTCGCGCCGTTATGCGACGCTGCTTCACTCGACTCGTTTCTTTCACCTGCAAAAGTTTTCGTTGCCGCCGTCACTTCGATACCACCGTTCTCGTCCGCCCTAGTTCCGCTTTCCTGTGGCGTCTCTAGTAGCTCAACTGTTCTTTTTACGCCTTCTGAAACCGCTGTTCGCCGCAAGTGCTTTCTGATTCATTACGCCGTTCTGAATGTTCACGATGGATCAAGTGCAATTTATGTTTCAAATCAGTTTCCCTCGCCTTCCAAGTTACTGTGCGGAGAGTGCCTGGGCTTTGCCGATGACATTGATCCCTCGAGTGCACGTTTAGTTCCTGACAACTCGACTACGCTACCTATTGACGCTGTTGATTGTTGCGCGTCATCCTCTTCCCCATCATTTACTGACGCGGAGTTCTTCACGTCACTAGATCTGCGTTCAGGTTATTGGCAGGTTCCCATGGCTGAGGCTGATCGCCCCAAGACGGCTCTTGTTACACCTGATTGCTTATACGAATTTAACGTTGTCACACCGATCCCGTTAATGAGGGAGGCGATCGCCGGGCTAATTCCAAGGGCCGAAGTATGGGCCCCCCGAACCGCACCACGAAAGCGTGGACAATTTAGAAGTGGTCCTTTTTGGCGTGCCAGCAGACGCCGGCTGTGGCCCAAAGAACAAGTCAGAGCCGAGAGTTGATAAACAAAACAAAGATTGTATTCTCAAAAATGGCAGATCGAAAACAATACACAAGAATGCACACTGCACAATAGTTACATACAATACGTCACCAATCAAACAACGTTCTACACAGTACAATCAGCCACACTCAAAACAACGGACACAGACAACGATACGCACTACAATGCAGTCGCATGCATTGAACAACCAAGACACATAAAGACTAAAGAGATAGAAAACCAATCCAGTCCAAAGTTCTTTGAACAAAAGTCTGGATGATACTCTTCCGAGAATCACTCACTCAAAGTCCAGCGTTGTTGTCATTCCACGCCCTCGAAGTTTCTCTTCCAGGAAACCTCGCGTCTTCAATTGGCCACTCTCCAAGCTTCAAACTTCTTCGCCCGAACACGTCGGCTTCACACACGCAGCTGTCGCCACGCGTCTTCGCTCGATAGCGGTAAACACACACTCTTGCCTGTAGCTCGAGTCGTCACCCCTCAGGTGGAAATCCTCTTCATCTCCTGCTTTGTCCCTACGGACAAAACCTTCGCCGACTACACGGCGGAAACCCTACGCGCTCTGGCGCTAACTCCGTCTTCTCCTGATCTCTCATCTCGGCTGCTCGGTTAAATACCTTGCGCGCGCCATTCCAGAAGGTTCTCGTCATTTCGTCGGCGCAATACGCAGCGAGGGCTGGGAAGAGGGCGAGACGGTTAGAATGCCCTCCGCGGCCGATGACTCAACTCGGTATGACCACGCCCCTTTCGTTCTAGAACTTTCGCGGGCTATCTCGGCCGCCGATGTGGGGCGAGGAGGTTCGTCGGCGAAGCCACGCTTCCGAGGGGAGAGCGCGCGCCCCGGGGAGCCTTTAGATGTTTGTTTTCTTTTTCTTTTGACCTCGCGGCGCCACTCCGGCGTTTCGTCGCGACAATTTGGCGGCGCGCCCATTTTTAGCTCTCGTTCTTTGACAAACGTCATGCCATCCGGGCTCTGCAATGCGCCTGCCACTTTTGAGCGCATGATCGACAACATCCTTCGTTGCCTGAAATGGCAGACATGTCTGTGTTATTTAGACGATGTCGTGATATTTTCAAGCGACTTTTCAACGCATCTACAGTGGCTCGAGACAGTGCTTATTGCCTCGCCGCCACTGGTCTACAGCTCAACTTGAAGAAGTGCTGCTTCGGTGCTCGAAAACTCCTAATTTTGGGCCATGTTGTATCTAGAGATGGCATTCTTCCGGATCCGACGAAACTCCGTGCCGTTGCCGAATTTCCTAAGCCGAAGACCTTAAAAGAACTTCGCAGCTTCCTCGGTTTCTCATATTTTCGGTGTTTTATTCGCAACTTCGCCTCCATATCGCCCTTGACTGACTTTCTTGCCGGTAACAACGACCTTTCTAGTTGGTCGTCAGCTTGTGATGATGCATTTGCCACACTCCGCCACCTTCTTACGTAACCTCCTATACTGCGACATTTTGATCCTCTTGCCCCGATGGAAATACACACGGATGCTAGCGGAGTAGGCCTCGGTGCTGTGCTCGCCCAGCGTAAACCTGGATTTGATGAGTACGTCGTCTCTTGCGCCAGCCGTGCACTCACAAAAGCAGAAGCCAACTATTCAGTCACCAAAAAAGAGTGTCTAGCCATCATATGGGCCATAGGCAAGTTTCGACCCTACCTTTACGGGCGCCCATTCAGCGTGGTTACAGATTATCATGCATTATGTTGGCTCTCCTCGTTAAAAATTCCCAGCAGCCGGCTCGCCCGTTGGGCGCTTCGGCTACAAGAGTACGACATCCACGTCGTTCACCGATCTGACCGAAAACATGCCGACGCAGACGCTTTGTCCCGGTCACCTCTACGATGTAGTGACAAGTCGCCGTCTTCGCCTGCCCCCAACGTATCTGCACTTAGTGTCAGCGACATGCTACAGGAGCAACAAAAAGATCCTTTGATCGCTTCACTTATTAACTTGTTGAGTCGAACTCCCTCGCAAAATATCCCTAGAGGTATGCGCCATCAAATACAGCACTTCGTTATCAGAGATGGTTTGCTATACAGACGGAATTATCTCTCCGAAGGACGCCAATGGCTCCTAGTCATTCCCAGACTTCTCCGCTCAGACGTATGCGCCTCCTTTCACGCCGACCCACAATGCGCCCATGCTGGAGTGCTAAAAACCTACACCCGCCTGTCCCGCCGCTACTACTGGCGTGGAATGTATCGCTTCGTTCGTCGCTATGTACGTTCCTGTCTCACTTGTCAACGCCTGAGAAATCCCACTGTAAGTTCTCCAGCTCCACTACAACCCTCACCTTGTCCTGCCCGACCGTTTGACCGTGTAGGTATTGATCTGGATGGACCTCTTCCGATTACACCGGCTGGAAATCGCTGGATAATCGTCGCTATCGATCACCTTACGTGCTACGCAGAAACTTCACCACTCTCTTCTGTGTCAGCCAGTGACGTCGGTCGTTTCATACTGCATCAGATCATTTTACGTCACGGTGCACCACGTGAACTCCTGAGTGACCGAGGGCGTGTGTTTTTGTCAGACGCTGTCGAATCGCTTCTCAAGAAATGCCAAGTCATTCATCGCAACACCACCGCGTATCATCCTCAAACTAATGGCATTACAGAACGATTCAACCGTATATTAGGAGATATGCTGTCAATGTACGTCGCAACCGATCACACCAATTGGGACAGTATTCTCCCTTTTGTAAGCTACGCGCATAATACTGCTGTCTAGTCAACCACTGGTTTCTCTCCATATTTCCTCTTTTATGGTCGCGAGCGCTCTTGCACGCTAGACACCATCCTTTCTAACCACCCGGATGTTGCTGAGTCGACGACGATGTCAGAAGCTGCTAAATACGCGGAAGAGTGTCGTCAGCTTGCCCGTTCCTTCAGAAGTGATGAACAGCAACGCCAGAAACGCCACCGCGATAGCCCGACGCCTCCGGCTTCTTATGCATCAGGTGACCTTGTCTGGTTTCGCATCCCTTCAATCAGCCCTGGTCTTTCAACGAAATTGGTGTACAAGTATGACGGACCTTACCGTGTGGTTAAACCAACTTCACCCGTCAATTACATCGTGGAGCCGCTTGAGCAGCCCCATTATCAACGACGCCGTGGACGTGAGACCATCCACATAGACCGCCTAAAACCGTATTACGATCCGTCTATTGTATCCTGCCCATGATTTGCCAGGAAGGCTTTTTTCCGGTGGGGAGGAAAATGTAGTGAAGATGAGTGCTACTCAGAAAAGCAGGGGGTATGACTCAGTCGGTGAAGAAGACGACGTTTGGTTGGCTGGGTACTCAGGCTTGTTCCGCCATTACCGCTTGACGTGTCGTGACCGCTCTCCTCTTTTATAAAAGAGTGCCACTCTAAAACGCCTCATTATAATGTATATATATATATATATATATATATATATATATATATATATATATATATATATATATATATATATATATATATATAGTGGGAGTAATAATTCAATGGGCCAGTTAGTCTTCGTGAAGGTATGGGATATGGCACAACGGGAGCGTTGTCAACAAGGATAAATATATTTATTTCCCAACAGTTTCGGGAGGGGACCTCCCTTCATCAGGGGATGAGTTATACTGACATGAACTTCCTTGCTGCCGCGTCCCTCTCGCCTTGAAAGACGTTTCCGAGAGTGAGAGGGAACTGGAAGAAGGAAAAAAAGAGAGAAAAAAGACGAAAAAAGAAAGAAAAGAAAGAAAGTAAAAAACAGGAAGAACCACTGTCAACACTGAAAACGAAGCCAACTGTCCGTCTACATCCACCTATGGTTCATATCACGTGCTGTTCAGTTCTTGGCGTGTGTCGGGCCACCCAAGATTGTCGCCGCGGTGCCGGGAGGGTCCGGGACGGCGTGCCTAAAGAAAGGGGTTTCCCCGTAATTGGTCGTTTGGTCGTTCGGCGGGCGGCGGGCGGTGTGTGTAAAGGAAAGGTTTCTCGTTAATGGGTCGGTCGGCTATTTACCTTTAATCTTCGTCCGTTTCCCTTCAACGGTCATGAAGTGGTAGGCGAACGTAAACACTTTGTATGTGCATGCGAAAAAAAAAAAACAAAAAAAAGAAAAAAAAAAGAAGAAGAAGAGGACAGTGTACACGTACGAGTCAGTCAGAAAAAAGCATGGTCTCCAGCTATCAATCTTTGTCACCAATTTTCTCCTGGCTTACTTCTCGGAGGCAGTTGAGTTTTCCGGGGTCCTCATTGATACCGGCTACTAATGTACGAAATTTGAAAATAAAATATGCCTCACGCTGTTCGCGCTCGCGTCTGTTTGAAAAACCGGACTGCAAAAGAGTTACGCTAATATTTTTAAAACTGTGGTTTGGCAGGCGCAGATGTCTAGATAAAGGTAGCTTCGGCAGTGAAGTGGCGTGGTACCGGTGATTATTGAACCGCAGCCGAAATGGCGTGTCTGTTTGGCCGATATATTCTTGTCCGCAGATGTTGCAATGTAGCATGTATATTACGTTACTGGAGTCACAATTAAGGCTTTCAGTTATGCAGAATTTGAAATCCGAGAAGTTCGCTTTGGATTCACGTGTTGTGAGCATCTGTGGGCATACCTTGCATCGAGATTTTCCGCAGGGATGGCACCCTGATTGAATTTTGGGGGTGTTTGTTTTTGCCCTGACAAGAATGTCCTTCAGATTTTTATCCCGGCGGTACACCACGTGAGGTGGCTTCGCGAAAATAGAAGTTAGTCGTTCGCTTTGCCTGATTATGTTGAAATGGCGGGAAAGTATGTTGTTGATTCGTGGCGCTGATGAGGAGTAAGTTAGTACAAGGTTCGTTTGGGAAGTCGTTTTAGGTACTTTGTTTGGTCCCTTAATTATATCATTCCTGTTCACGTTGCGAGCACGTAGTATGGCATCGTCAATAATGTCTTCCGGATAATTTTGTTTCAATAAGGAATGCTTTAGGTGTTCCGCGTGTCTGTCAAATTCCCGCATATCGGTGCATATTCTTCGGTACCGGTAGGCCTGAGAATATGGAATACCCGTTTTGCAATGCTTTGGGTGGCTGCTGTTGAAATGTAGGTACATTTGACGGTCTGTAGGCTTTTTGTAAAGGTTTGTTGACAAGCGGTCATTTTCGACCGTGACAGTAACGTCCAAAAAGTTAATGCTAGTTTTGGAAATTTTGTGCGTGAATTTTATTGACGGGTGGCATTTGTTAAAATCCTCTATGAAGCGGAAAAGACTTCCCTCATCATGGTTCCATATCATAAAAATATCGTCTAAGTATCTTCTGTAGTAGAAAGGTTTCAAGGTGCGTCCCTCAATGAATGGGATTTCAAGTGAAGCCATAAAGGTGCTCGCGAAGTTTGGGGCCATTTTCGTGCCCATTGCAGTGCCACTGACCTGAAGGAAATGCTTGCCGTTGAACTCAAAATGGTTATAATTTAGTACAAGTTCAAGAAGTGTAAACAGTACCTTGCCACTTACACTAGTTGATGAGTCAGATTTTACATATTCAGAAACCATAGCCGCTATTCCGTCATGGTGGGGTATGTTGGTGTACAGTGAGCAGACGTCCATGGTCACCAGAAAACTGCCGCCTGGGATGTCGAGACTTGAAGTTTCGCAGATGAAGTGGTTTGTGTCCTTTAGGTAATAGGGAAAATTTGGGGGGATGTTTTTTATTAAGGAATTGATGAATTCTGATATATTTTCTGTTGATGTGCTGTTACTGGAAACTATCGGACGTCCCGGATTACCTGCCTTGTGTATTTTGGGGAGTAAATAGAATCGACCGGGAACAGAGTGGGCCGGTAACATTGCTTTTAACATTTTGCCGGTAATTTTCTCGTCCCGGCGGAGATTGTTTAGGGTTACTTTTATCTCCCTTTCAAATTCGGGAGTCGGGTCCGTTGGAAGTTCTTTGTAGAATTTTGTGTCTGATAGCTGTCGTTCCCCTTCCTTTAAGTAGTCCGACGTATTTAGAATTACTATGCAGCCTCCTTTATCAGCCGGTTTGATAGTAATTCCAGTGTTTTTTCGTAGTTCATCGAGTGCCCTTCGTTCTGACTTTGATATGTTGTTTCGAAATGGCCGATTTTTTCCATACGCTCTGATGATATCTTTTTGAACTGCTGATATATACATATCGAGGTGTTTGTCCCTCTGCTCACCCGGACACCATGATCTGTCACCACCAATCACTCTATTCTCGTTCGTACAGTCCTTGCGATCATGAAAGTATTCACGGAGGCGGAGATTACGCGCAAAGTTATCGAGGTCTTGGTACAGTTCAAATTCATTGAATTTACCGGATGATGGACAAAAGGTCAAGCCTCTCGACAAAAGTTGAAGCTGAGCGGGTGTGAGTGTTGTGTTTGACAGATTGAGTACATTTTCCTCATAAGTTTTCGGCTGCTCTTGGCTATCACGTGGCACGGGAGTGTCAGCGTCATATTCGAGAGTAAGGATGTTTTGATTAGGATTGCACTGTGGTTCTGAGTTCCCATTTTTCTCCTCAAAGTTAGGTTGAGGTACGGGTGGTCCCTGGTGTTCTTGTACGGCCTCATTCCTATTTTCCTGTTGCAGAGCAGTGGAGCTACTGCAATCCCGCTTGAATTTTCTATCTTTTACTACTGAAATTTCGCCTCTCTTCTTTAGTTCATATCTTTCCAGTTCTCTTGCCTCATGCTCTCCGAGATTAGATACCAATTTCTGCGTGGCCTCCGTGACACTGTGTTCGGCGGCCTTACGCTCACAATGGTCCGCAATGACCCGAGTCAGTTGCAAGGACGCTTCTAGTAATATTTTTTCCCACTTCCCCCTTTCTGCTTCACTTAGTGTAGACATTGAGGGGTTGCAGGCTAGGCGGAGACCCTTAGGTGCAATTTCGTGAGATAGATATTTGTTTAGTTGTTCTGCGTGTTTTTCGTATTGCACCCGCTTTTCAATGATTTTCCTAATCGATAGAAATGAGTGGGACCATGCGTGTTTAAGACTGCCCGTACCTTTTGTTTCCCCGTGTCATTTGGAAGCCGCCGCCTTGGTCTTCGCCGCATTCGTCCGCCTGGTGTTGTAAGGCCTCGCTGGTGGGAGTGGCGACGTCGTCACTGCTGGGACCCTGGATGGCTCTTTGTGTCCCTCGGCTCCCTGTTGTTGAGTGGGTTTGGCACTGGAGTTTGCCGTGCAAGCCGTTGCCGCCGATCTCTGACTCACTGGTGGGACCCGCTGGCTCGCTGGCCTCGCTGGTGGTAGTGGAGACATCGTCACTGCTGGTGCCCTGGATGGCTCTGTGTGTCGCTCGGCTTCTTGTTGTTGAGGGGGCTTGGCACTGGAGTTGTCCGTGCAAGCGATTGCCGCCGATCTCCATGCCGCCGACGTCCATCGCAGCTGCACCCTCGTGTGCTGTGCCAGTAGCGCGACCCCCTCGAAGCTTGCATGTAAGCCGTCAGCAGCCAGGAAGCGGCGCAGCGGGAGTGTTGAGAAACCATGTTCGACGTAATAGACGCCTGCTCCCAACAACCCGTAGTGGCAGAGACGGCGGGCCTCTCTGCTGAATCGCTGTACCTCCATATTAAACCGATTCATTGATCGCCAGTTCGAGTCCCGCCGTCGGCGATTGGGTGCGCGAGGTAGTGGCAGACTAAGATGCAGTGTCTTGATGTTCGGGCGCATCTGCCTCATTCGCTTCAATGCCTCCCTCAACGAATCCAGTGATCTTGAAGAGCTCGTCTTCAGGATGTCCGTGGTGCCCACATGCAGAAACAACGTGTCCACCCGGTGAGGTAGGTACTCAAGTAGCGCCGGAATGTCCGAAAACATAGCACCACCATAGGAGATGAAGCACGGCGTCGACGAGTCGTTCGGGCTGAAGTGCGTGTGGACGTACCGCATGATTGAGTCCCCGATGACGGCACACTTCGTAGGGTAATTTGGATATCTCCGCGACAAACGCTCCGTTGATGATGTACTGGCAGCCATGGTTCAGGTCAGTGGGAGTAATAATTCAATGGGCCAGTTAGTCTTCGTGAAGGTATGGGATATGGCACAACGGGAGCGTTGTCAACAAGGATAAATATATTTATTTCCCAACAGTTTCGGGAGGGGACCTCCCTTCATCAGGGGATGAGTTATACTGACATGAACTTCCTTGCTGCCGCGTCCCTCTCGCCTTGAAAGACGTTTCCGAGAGTGAGAGGGAACTGGAAGAAGGAAAAAAAGAGAGAAAAAAGACGAAAAAAGAAAGAAAAGAAAGAAAGTAAAAAACAGGAAGAACCACTGTCAACACTGAAAACGAAGCCAACTGTCCGTCTACATCCACCTATGGTTCATATCACGTGCTGTTCAGTTCTTGGCGTGTGTCGGGCCACCCAAGATTGTCGCCGCGGTGCCGGGAGGGTCCGGGACGGCGTGCCTAAAGAAAGGGGTTTCCCCGTAATTGGTCGTTTGGTCGTTCGGCGGGCGGCGGGCGGTGTGTGTAAAGGAAAGGTTTCTCGTTAATGGGTCGGTCGGCTATTTACCTTTAATCTTCGTCCGTTTCCCTTCAACGGTCATGAAGTGGTAGGCGAACGTAAACACTTTGTATGTGCATGCGAAAAAAAAAAAACAAAAAAAAGAAAAAAAAAAGAAGAAGAAGAGGACAGTGTACACGTACGAGTCAGTCAGAAAAAAGCATGGTCTCCAGCTATCAATCTTTGTCACCAATTTTCTCCTGGCTTACTTCTCGGAGGCAGTTGAGTTTTCCGGGGTCCTCATTGATACCGGCTACTAATGTACGAAATTTGAAAATAAAATATGCCTCACGCTGTTCGCGCTCGCGTCTGTTTGAAAAACCGGACTGCAAAAGAGTTACGCTAATATTTTTAAAACTGTGGTTTGGCAGGCGCAGATGTCTAGATAAAGGTAGCTTCGGCAGTGAAGTGGCGTGGTACCGGTGATTATTGAACCGCAGCCGAAATGGCGTGTCTGTTTGGCCGATATATTCTTGTCCGCAGATGTTGCAATGTAGCATGTATATTACGTTACTGGAGTCACAATTAAGGCTTTCAGTTATGCAGAATTTGAAATCCGAGAAGTTCGCTTTGGATTCACGTGTTGTGAGCATCTGTGGGCATACCTTGCATCGAGATTTTCCGCAGGGATGGCACCCTGATTGAATTTTGGGGGTGTTTGTTTTTGCCCTGACAAGAATGTCCTTCAGATTTTTATCCCGGCGGTACACCACGTGAGGTGGCTTCGCGAAAATAGAAGTTAGTCGTTCGCTTTGCCTGATTATGTTGAAATGGCGGGAAAGTATGTTGTTGATTCGTGGCGCTGATGAGGAGTAAGTTAGTACAAGGTTCGTTTGGGAAGTCGTTTTAGGTACTTTGTTTGGTCCCTTAATTATATCATTCCTGTTCACGTTGCGAGCACGTAGTATGGCATCGTCAATAATGTCTTCCGGATAATTTTGTTTCAATAAGGAATGCTTTAGGTGTTCCGCGTGTCTGTCAAATTCCCGCATATCGGTGCATATTCTTCGGTACCGGTAGGCCTGAGAATATGGAATACCCGTTTTGCAATGCTTTGGGTGGCTGCTGTTGAAATGTAGGTACATTTGACGGTCTGTAGGCTTTTTGTAAAGGTTTGTTGACAAGCGGTCATTTTCGACCGTGACAGTAACGTCCAAAAAGTTAATGCTAGTTTTGGAAATTTTGTGCGTGAATTTTATTGACGGGTGGCATTTGTTAAAATCCTCTATGAAGCGGAAAAGACTTCCCTCATCATGGTTCCATATCATAAAAATATCGTCTAAGTATCTTCTGTAGTAGAAAGGTTTCAAGGTGCGTCCCTCAATGAATGGGATTTCAAGTGAAGCCATAAAGGTGCTCGCGAAGTTTGGGGCCATTTTCGTGCCCATTGCAGTGCCACTGACCTGAAGGAAATGCTTGCCGTTGAACTCAAAATGGTTATAATTTAGTACAAGTTCAAGAAGTGTAAACAGTACCTTGCCACTTACACTAGTTGATGAGTCAGATTTTACATATTCAGAAACCATAGCCGCTATTCCGTCATGGTGGGGTATGTTGGTGTACAGTGAGCAGACGTCCATGGTCACCAGAAAACTGCCGCCTGGGATGTCGAGACTTGAAGTTTCGCAGATGAAGTGGTTTGTGTCCTTTAGGTAATAGGGAAAATTTGGGGGGATGTTTTTTATTAAGGAATTGATGAATTCTGATATATTTTCTGTTGATGTGCTGTTACTGGAAACTATCGGACGTCCCGGATTACCTGCCTTGTGTATTTTGGGGAGTAAATAGAATCGACCGGGAACAGAGTGGGCCGGTAACATTGCTTTTAACATTTTGCCGGTAATTTTCTCGTCCCGGCGGAGATTGTTTAGGGTTACTTTTATCTCCCTTTCAAATTCGGGAGTCGGGTCCGTTGGAAGTTCTTTGTAGAATTTTGTGTCTGATAGCTGTCGTTCCCCTTCCTTTAAGTAGTCCGACGTATTTAGAATTACTATGCAGCCTCCTTTATCAGCCGGTTTGATAGTAATTCCAGTGTTTTTTCGTAGTTCATCGAGTGCCCTTCGTTCTGACTTTGATATGTTGTTTCGAAATGGCCGATTTTTTCCATACGCTCTGATGATATCTTTTTGAACTGCTGATATATACATATCGAGGTGTTTGTCCCTCTGCTCACCCGGACACCATGATCTGTCACCACCAATCACTCTATTCTCGTTCGTACAGTCCTTGCGATCATGAAAGTATTCACGGAGGCGGAGATTACGCGCAAAGTTATCGAGGTCTTGGTACAGTTCAAATTCATTGAATTTACCGGATGATGGACAAAAGGTCAAGCCTCTCGACAAAAGTTGAAGCTGAGCGGGTGTGAGTGTTGTGTTTGACAGATTGAGTACATTTTCCTCATAAGTTTTCGGCTGCTCTTGGCTATCACGTGGCACGGGAGTGTCAGCGTCATATTCGAGAGTAAGGATGTTTTGATTAGGATTGCACTGTGGTTCTGAGTTCCCATTTTTCTCCTCAAAGTTAGGTTGAGGTACGGGTGGTCCCTGGTGTTCTTGTACGGCCTCATTCCTATTTTCCTGTTGCAGAGCAGTGGAGCTACTGCAATCCCGCTTGAATTTTCTATCTTTTACTACTGAAATTTCGCCTCTCTTCTTTAGTTCATATCTTTCCAGTTCTCTTGCCTCATGCTCTCCGAGATTAGATACCAATTTCTGCGTGGCCTCCGTGACACTGTGTTCGGCGGCCTTACGCTCACAATGGTCCGCAATGACCCGAGTCAGTTGCAAGGACGCTTCTAGTAATATTTTTTCCCACTTCCCCCTTTCTGCTTCACTTAGTGTAGACATTGAGGGGTTGCAGGCTAGGCGGAGACCCTTAGGTGCAATTTCGTGAGATAGATATTTGTTTAGTTGTTCTGCGTGTTTTTCGTATTGCACCCGCTTTTCAATGATTTTCCTAATCGATAGAAATGAGTGGGACCATGCGTGTTTAAGACTGCCCGTACCTTTTGTTTCCCCGTGTCATTTGGAAGCCGCCGCCTTGGTCTTCGCCGCATTCGTCCGCCTGGTGTTGTAAGGCCTCGCTGGTGGGAGTGGCGACGTCGTCACTGCTGGGACCCTGGATGGCTCTTTGTGTCCCTCGGCTCCCTGTTGTTGAGTGGGTTTGGCACTGGAGTTTGCCGTGCAAGCCGTTGCCGCCGATCTCTGACTCACTGGTGGGACCCGCTGGCTCGCTGGCCTCGCTGGTGGTAGTGGAGACATCGTCACTGCTGGTGCCCTGGATGGCTCTGTGTGTCGCTCGGCTTCTTGTTGTTGAGGGGGCTTGGCACTGGAGTTGTCCGTGCAAGCGATTGCCGCCGATCTCCATGCCGCCGACGTCCATCGCAGCTGCACCCTCGTGTGCTGTGCCAGTAGCGCGACCCCCTCGAAGCTTGCATGTAAGCCGTCAGCAGCCAGGAAGCGGCGCAGCGGGAGTGTTGAGAAACCATGTTCGACGTAATAGACGCCTGCTCCCAACAACCCGTAGTGGCAGAGACGGCGGGCCTCTCTGCTGAATCGCTGTACCTCCATATTAAACCGATTCATTGATCGCCAGTTCGAGTCCCGCCGTCGGCGATTGGGTGCGCGAGGTAGTGGCAGACTAAGATGCAGTGTCTTGATGTTCGGGCGCATCTGCCTCATTCGCTTCAATGCCTCCCTCAACGAATCCAGTGATCTTGAAGAGCTCGTCTTCAGGATGTCCGTGGTGCCCACATGCAGAAACAACGTGTCCACCCGGTGAGGTAGGTACTCAAGTAGCGCCGGAATGTCCGAAAACATAGCACCACCATAGGAGATGAAGCACGGCGTCGACGAGTCGTTCGGGCTGAAGTGCGTGTGGACGTACCGCATGATTGAGTCCCCGATGACGGCACACTTCGTAGGGTAATTTGGATATCTCCGCGACAAACGCTCCGTTGATGATGTACTGGCAGCCATGGTTCAGGTCAGTGGGAGTAATAATTCAATGGGCCAGTTAGTCTTCGTGAAGGTATGGGATATGGCACAACGGGAGCGTTGTCAACAAGGATAAATATATTTATTTCCCAACAGTTTCGGGAGGGGACCTCCCTTCATCAGGGGATGAGTTATACTGACATGAACTTCCTTGCTGCCGCGTCCCTCTCGCCTTGAAAGACGTTTCCGAGAGTGAGAGGGAACTGGAAGAAGGAAAAAAAGAGAGAAAAAAGACGAAAAAAGAAAGAAAAGAAAGAAAGTAAAAAACAGGAAGAACCACTGTCAACACTGAAAACGAAGCCAACTGTCCGTCTACATCCACCTATGGTTCATATCACGTGCTGTTCAGTTCTTGGCGTGTGTCGGGCCACCCAAGATTGTCGCCGCGGTGCCGGGAGGGTCCGGGACGGCGTGCCTAAAGAAAGGGGTTTCCCCGTAATTGGTCGTTTGGTCGTTCGGCGGGCGGCGGGCGGTGTGTGTAAAGGAAAGGTTTCTCGTTAATGGGTCGGTCGGCTATTTACCTTTAATCTTCGTCCGTTTCCCTTCAACGGTCATGAAGTGGTAGGCGAACGTAAACACTTTGTATGTGCATGCGAAAAAAAAAAAACAAAAAAAAGAAAAAAAAAAGAAGAAGAAGAGGACAGTGTACACGTACGAGTCAGTCAGAAAAAAGCATGGTCTCCAGCTATCAATCTTTGTCACCAATTTTCTCCTGGCTTACTTCTCGGAGGCAGTTGAGTTTTCCGGGGTCCTCATTGATACCGGCTACTAATGTACGAAATTTGAAAATAAAATATGCCTCACGCTGTTCGCGCTCGCGTCTGTTTGAAAAACCGGACTGCAAAAGAGTTACGCTAATATTTTTAAAACTGTGGTTTGGCAGGCGCAGATGTCTAGATAAAGGTAGCTTCGGCAGTGAAGTGGCGTGGTACCGGTGATTATTGAACCGCAGCCGAAATGGCGTGTCTGTTTGGCCGATATATTCTTGTCCGCAGATGTTGCAATGTAGCATGTATATTACGTTACTGGAGTCACAATTAAGGCTTTCAGTTATGCAGAATTTGAAATCCGAGAAGTTCGCTTTGGATTCACGTGTTGTGAGCATCTGTGGGCATACCTTGCATCGAGATTTTCCGCAGGGATGGCACCCTGATTGAATTTTGGGGGTGTTTGTTTTTGCCCTGACAAGAATGTCCTTCAGATTTTTATCCCGGCGGTACACCACGTGAGGTGGCTTCGCGAAAATAGAAGTTAGTCGTTCGCTTTGCCTGATTATGTTGAAATGGCGGGAAAGTATGTTGTTGATTCGTGGCGCTGATGAGGAGTAAGTTAGTACAAGGTTCGTTTGGGAAGTCGTTTTAGGTACTTTGTTTGGTCCCTTAATTATATCATTCCTGTTCACGTTGCGAGCACGTAGTATGGCATCGTCAATAATGTCTTCCGGATAATTTTGTTTCAATAAGGAATGCTTTAGGTGTTCCGCGTGTCTGTCAAATTCCCGCATATCGGTGCATATTCTTCGGTACCGGTAGGCCTGAGAATATGGAATACCCGTTTTGCAATGCTTTGGGTGGCTGCTGTTGAAATGTAGGTACATTTGACGGTCTGTAGGCTTTTTGTAAAGGTTTGTTGACAAGCGGTCATTTTCGACCGTGACAGTAACGTCCAAAAAGTTAATGCTAGTTTTGGAAATTTTGTGCGTGAATTTTATTGACGGGTGGCATTTGTTAAAATCCTCTATGAAGCGGAAAAGACTTCCCTCATCATGGTTCCATATCATAAAAATATCGTCTAAGTATCTTCTGTAGTAGAAAGGTTTCAAGGTGCGTCCCTCAATGAATGGGATTTCAAGTGAAGCCATAAAGGTGCTCGCGAAGTTTGGGGCCATTTTCGTGCCCATTGCAGTGCCACTGACCTGAAGGAAATGCTTGCCGTTGAACTCAAAATGGTTATAATTTAGTACAAGTTCAAGAAGTGTAAACAGTACCTTGCCACTTACACTAGTTGATGAGTCAGATTTTACATATTCAGAAACCATAGCCGCTATTCCGTCATGGTGGGGTATGTTGGTGTACAGTGAGCAGACGTCCATGGTCACCAGAAAACTGCCGCCTGGGATGTCGAGACTTGAAGTTTCGCAGATGAAGTGGTTTGTGTCCTTTAGGTAATAGGGAAAATTTGGGGGGATGTTTTTTATTAAGGAATTGATGAATTCTGATATATTTTCTGTTGATGTGCTGTTACTGGAAACTATCGGACGTCCCGGATTACCTGCCTTGTGTATTTTGGGGAGTAAATAGAATCGACCGGGAACAGAGTGGGCCGGTAACATTGCTTTTAACATTTTGCCGGTAATTTTCTCGTCCCGGCGGAGATTGTTTAGGGTTACTTTTATCTCCCTTTCAAATTCGGGAGTCGGGTCCGTTGGAAGTTCTTTGTAGAATTTTGTGTCTGATAGCTGTCGTTCCCCTTCCTTTAAGTAGTCCGACGTATTTAGAATTACTATGCAGCCTCCTTTATCAGCCGGTTTGATAGTAATTCCAGTGTTTTTTCGTAGTTCATCGAGTGCCCTTCGTTCTGACTTTGATATGTTGTTTCGAAATGGCCGATTTTTTCCATACGCTCTGATGATATCTTTTTGAACTGCTGATATATACATATCGAGGTGTTTGTCCCTCTGCTCACCCGGACACCATGATCTGTCACCACCAATCACTCTATTCTCGTTCGTACAGTCCTTGCGATCATGAAAGTATTCACGGAGGCGGAGATTACGCGCAAAGTTATCGAGGTCTTGGTACAGTTCAAATTCATTGAATTTACCGGATGATGGACAAAAGGTCAAGCCTCTCGACAAAAGTTGAAGCTGAGCGGGTGTGAGTGTTGTGTTTGACAGATTGAGTACATTTTCCTCATAAGTTTTCGGCTGCTCTTGGCTATCACGTGGCACGGGAGTGTCAGCGTCATATTCGAGAGTAAGGATGTTTTGATTAGGATTGCACTGTGGTTCTGAGTTCCCATTTTTCTCCTCAAAGTTAGGTTGAGGTACGGGTGGTCCCTGGTGTTCTTGTACGGCCTCATTCCTATTTTCCTGTTGCAGAGCAGTGGAGCTACTGCAATCCCGCTTGAATTTTCTATCTTTTACTACTGAAATTTCGCCTCTCTTCTTTAGTTCATATCTTTCCAGTTCTCTTGCCTCATGCTCTCCGAGATTAGATACCAATTTCTGCGTGGCCTCCGTGACACTGTGTTCGGCGGCCTTACGCTCACAATGGTCCGCAATGACCCGAGTCAGTTGCAAGGACGCTTCTAGTAATATTTTTTCCCACTTCCCCCTTTCTGCTTCACTTAGTGTAGACATTGAGGGGTTGCAGGCTAGGCGGAGACCCTTAGGTGCAATTTCGTGAGATAGATATTTGTTTAGTTGTTCTGCGTGTTTTTCGTATTGCACCCGCTTTTCAATGATTTTCCTAATCGATAGAAATGAGTGGGACCATGCGTGTTTAAGACTGCCCGTACCTTTTGTTTCCCCGTGTCATTTGGAAGCCGCCGCCTTGGTCTTCGCCGCATTCGTCCGCCTGGTGTTGTAAGGCCTCGCTGGTGGGAGTGGCGACGTCGTCACTGCTGGGACCCTGGATGGCTCTTTGTGTCCCTCGGCTCCCTGTTGTTGAGTGGGTTTGGCACTGGAGTTTGCCGTGCAAGCCGTTGCCGCCGATCTCTGACTCACTGGTGGGACCCGCTGGCTCGCTGGCCTCGCTGGTGGTAGTGGAGACATCGTCACTGCTGGTGCCCTGGATGGCTCTGTGTGTCGCTCGGCTTCTTGTTGTTGAGGGGGCTTGGCACTGGAGTTGTCCGTGCAAGCGATTGCCGCCGATCTCCATGCCGCCGACGTCCATCGCAGCTGCACCCTCGTGTGCTGTGCCAGTAGCGCGACCCCCTCGAAGCTTGCATGTAAGCCGTCAGCAGCCAGGAAGCGGCGCAGCGGGAGTGTTGAGAAACCATGTTCGACGTAATAGACGCCTGCTCCCAACAACCCGTAGTGGCAGAGACGGCGGGCCTCTCTGCTGAATCGCTGTACCTCCATATTAAACCGATTCATTGATCGCCAGTTCGAGTCCCGCCGTCGGCGATTGGGTGCGCGAGGTAGTGGCAGACTAAGATGCAGTGTCTTGATGTTCGGGCGCATCTGCCTCATTCGCTTCAATGCCTCCCTCAACGAATCCAGTGATCTTGAAGAGCTCGTCTTCAGGATGTCCGTGGTGCCCACATGCAGAAACAACGTGTCCACCCGGTGAGGTAGGTACTCAAGTAGCGCCGGAATGTCCGAAAACATAGCACCACCATAGGAGATGAAGCACGGCGTCGACGAGTCGTTCGGGCTGAAGTGCGTGTGGACGTACCGCATGATTGAGTCCCCGATGACGGCACACTTCGTAGGGTAATTTGGATATCTCCGCGACAAACGCTCCGTTGATGATGTACTGGCAGCCATGGTTCAGGTCAGTGGGAGTAATAATTCAATGGGCCAGTTAGTCTTCGTGAAGGTATGGGATATGGCACAACGGGAGCGTTGTCAACAAGGATAAATATATTTATTTCCCAACAGTTTCGGGAGGGGACCTCCCTTCATCAGGGGATGAGTTATACTGACATGAACTTCCTTGCTGCCGCGTCCCTCTCGCCTTGAAAGACGTTTCCGAGAGTGAGAGGGAACTGGAAGAAGGAAAAAAAGAGAGAAAAAAGACGAAAAAAGAAAGAAAAGAAAGAAAGTAAAAAACAGGAAGAACCACTGTCAACACTGAAAACGAAGCCAACTGTCCGTCTACATCCACCTATGGTTCATATCACGTGCTGTTCAGTTCTTGGCGTGTGTCGGGCCACCCAAGATTGTCGCCGCGGTGCCGGGAGGGTCCGGGACGGCGTGCCTAAAGAAAGGGGTTTCCCCGTAATTGGTCGTTTGGTCGTTCGGCGGGCGGCGGGCGGTGTGTGTAAAGGAAAGGTTTCTCGTTAATGGGTCGGTCGGCTATTTACCTTTAATCTTCGTCCGTTTCCCTTCAACGGTCATGAAGTGGTAGGCGAACGTAAACACTTTGTATGTGCATGCGAAAAAAAAAAAACAAAAAAAAGAAAAAAAAAAGAAGAAGAAGAGGACAGTGTACACGTACGAGTCAGTCAGAAAAAAGCATGGTCTCCAGCTATCAATCTTTGTCACCAATTTTCTCCTGGCTTACTTCTCGGAGGCAGTTGAGTTTTCCGGGGTCCTCATTGATACCGGCTACTAATGTACGAAATTTGAAAATAAAATATGCCTCACGCTGTTCGCGCTCGCGTCTGTTTGAAAAACCGGACTGCAAAAGAGTTACGCTAATATTTTTAAAACTGTGGTTTGGCAGGCGCAGATGTCTAGATAAAGGTAGCTTCGGCAGTGAAGTGGCGTGGTACCGGTGATTATTGAACCGCAGCCGAAATGGCGTGTCTGTTTGGCCGATATATTCTTGTCCGCAGATGTTGCAATGTAGCATGTATATTACGTTACTGGAGTCACAATTAAGGCTTTCAGTTATGCAGAATTTGAAATCCGAGAAGTTCGCTTTGGATTCACGTGTTGTGAGCATCTGTGGGCATACCTTGCATCGAGATTTTCCGCAGGGATGGCACCCTGATTGAATTTTGGGGGTGTTTGTTTTTGCCCTGACAAGAATGTCCTTCAGATTTTTATCCCGGCGGTACACCACGTGAGGTGGCTTCGCGAAAATAGAAGTTAGTCGTTCGCTTTGCCTGATTATGTTGAAATGGCGGGAAAGTATGTTGTTGATTCGTGGCGCTGATGAGGAGTAAGTTAGTACAAGGTTCGTTTGGGAAGTCGTTTTAGGTACTTTGTTTGGTCCCTTAATTATATCATTCCTGTTCACGTTGCGAGCACGTAGTATGGCATCGTCAATAATGTCTTCCGGATAATTTTGTTTCAATAAGGAATGCTTTAGGTGTTCCGCGTGTCTGTCAAATTCCCGCATATCGGTGCATATTCTTCGGTACCGGTAGGCCTGAGAATATGGAATACCCGTTTTGCAATGCTTTGGGTGGCTGCTGTTGAAATGTAGGTACATTTGACGGTCTGTAGGCTTTTTGTAAAGGTTTGTTGACAAGCGGTCATTTTCGACCGTGACAGTAACGTCCAAAAAGTTAATGCTAGTTTTGGAAATTTTGTGCGTGAATTTTATTGACGGGTGGCATTTGTTAAAATCCTCTATGAAGCGGAAAAGACTTCCCTCATCATGGTTCCATATCATAAAAATATCGTCTAAGTATCTTCTGTAGTAGAAAGGTTTCAAGGTGCGTCCCTCAATGAATGGGATTTCAAGTGAAGCCATAAAGGTGCTCGCGAAGTTTGGGGCCATTTTCGTGCCCATTGCAGTGCCACTGACCTGAAGGAAATGCTTGCCGTTGAACTCAAAATGGTTATAATTTAGTACAAGTTCAAGAAGTGTAAACAGTACCTTGCCACTTACACTAGTTGATGAGTCAGATTTTACATATTCAGAAACCATAGCCGCTATTCCGTCATGGTGGGGTATGTTGGTGTACAGTGAGCAGACGTCCATGGTCACCAGAAAACTGCCGCCTGGGATGTCGAGACTTGAAGTTTCGCAGATGAAGTGGTTTGTGTCCTTTAGGTAATAGGGAAAATTTGGGGGGATGTTTTTTATTAAGGAATTGATGAATTCTGATATATTTTCTGTTGATGTGCTGTTACTGGAAACTATCGGACGTCCCGGATTACCTGCCTTGTGTATTTTGGGGAGTAAATAGAATCGACCGGGAACAGAGTGGGCCGGTAACATTGCTTTTAACATTTTGCCGGTAATTTTCTCGTCCCGGCGGAGATTGTTTAGGGTTACTTTTATCTCCCTTTCAAATTCGGGAGTCGGGTCCGTTGGAAGTTCTTTGTAGAATTTTGTGTCTGATAGCTGTCGTTCCCCTTCCTTTAAGTAGTCCGACGTATTTAGAATTACTATGCAGCCTCCTTTATCAGCCGGTTTGATAGTAATTCCAGTGTTTTTTCGTAGTTCATCGAGTGCCCTTCGTTCTGACTTTGATATGTTGTTTCGAAATGGCCGATTTTTTCCATACGCTCTGATGATATCTTTTTGAACTGCTGATATATACATATCGAGGTGTTTGTCCCTCTGCTCACCCGGACACCATGATCTGTCACCACCAATCACTCTATTCTCGTTCGTACAGTCCTTGCGATCATGAAAGTATTCACGGAGGCGGAGATTACGCGCAAAGTTATCGAGGTCTTGGTACAGTTCAAATTCATTGAATTTACCGGATGATGGACAAAAGGTCAAGCCTCTCGACAAAAGTTGAAGCTGAGCGGGTGTGAGTGTTGTGTTTGACAGATTGAGTACATTTTCCTCATAAGTTTTCGGCTGCTCTTGGCTATCACGTGGCACGGGAGTGTCAGCGTCATATTCGAGAGTAAGGATGTTTTGATTAGGATTGCACTGTGGTTCTGAGTTCCCATTTTTCTCCTCAAAGTTAGGTTGAGGTACGGGTGGTCCCTGGTGTTCTTGTACGGCCTCATTCCTATTTTCCTGTTGCAGAGCAGTGGAGCTACTGCAATCCCGCTTGAATTTTCTATCTTTTACTACTGAAATTTCGCCTCTCTTCTTTAGTTCATATCTTTCCAGTTCTCTTGCCTCATGCTCTCCGAGATTAGATACCAATTTCTGCGTGGCCTCCGTGACACTGTGTTCGGCGGCCTTACGCTCACAATGGTCCGCAATGACCCGAGTCAGTTGCAAGGACGCTTCTAGTAATATTTTTTCCCACTTCCCCCTTTCTGCTTCACTTAGTGTAGACATTGAGGGGTTGCAGGCTAGGCGGAGACCCTTAGGTGCAATTTCGTGAGATAGATATTTGTTTAGTTGTTCTGCGTGTTTTTCGTATTGCACCCGCTTTTCAATGATTTTCCTAATCGATAGAAATGAGTGGGACCATGCGTGTTTAAGACTGCCCGTACCTTTTGTTTCCCCGTGTCATTTGGAAGCCGCCGCCTTGGTCTTCGCCGCATTCGTCCGCCTGGTGTTGTAAGGCCTCGCTGGTGGGAGTGGCGACGTCGTCACTGCTGGGACCCTGGATGGCTCTTTGTGTCCCTCGGCTCCCTGTTGTTGAGTGGGTTTGGCACTGGAGTTTGCCGTGCAAGCCGTTGCCGCCGATCTCTGACTCACTGGTGGGACCCGCTGGCTCGCTGGCCTCGCTGGTGGTAGTGGAGACATCGTCACTGCTGGTGCCCTGGATGGCTCTGTGTGTCGCTCGGCTTCTTGTTGTTGAGGGGGCTTGGCACTGGAGTTGTCCGTGCAAGCGATTGCCGCCGATCTCCATGCCGCCGACGTCCATCGCAGCTGCACCCTCGTGTGCTGTGCCAGTAGCGCGACCCCCTCGAAGCTTGCATGTAAGCCGTCAGCAGCCAGGAAGCGGCGCAGCGGGAGTGTTGAGAAACCATGTTCGACGTAATAGACGCCTGCTCCCAACAACCCGTAGTGGCAGAGACGGCGGGCCTCTCTGCTGAATCGCTGTACCTCCATATTAAACCGATTCATTGATCGCCAGTTCGAGTCCCGCCGTCGGCGATTGGGTGCGCGAGGTAGTGGCAGACTAAGATGCAGTGTCTTGATGTTCGGGCGCATCTGCCTCATTCGCTTCAATGCCTCCCTCAACGAATCCAGTGATCTTGAAGAGCTCGTCTTCAGGATGTCCGTGGTGCCCACATGCAGAAACAACGTGTCCACCCGGTGAGGTAGGTACTCAAGTAGCGCCGGAATGTCCGAAAACATAGCACCACCATAGGAGATGAAGCACGGCGTCGACGAGTCGTTCGGGCTGAAGTGCGTGTGGACGTACCGCATGATTGAGTCCCCGATGACGGCACACTTCGTAGGGTAATTTGGATATCTCCGCGACAAACGCTCCGTTGATGATGTACTGGCAGCCATGGTTCAGGTCAGTGGGAGTAATAATTCAATGGGCCAGTTAGTCTTCGTGAAGGTATGGGATATGGCACAACGGGAGCGTTGTCAACAAGGATAAATATATTTATTTCCCAACAGTTTCGGGAGGGGACCTCCCTTCATCAGGGGATGAGTTATACTGACATGAACTTCCTTGCTGCCGCGTCCCTCTCGCCTTGAAAGACGTTTCCGAGAGTGAGAGGGAACTGGAAGAAGGAAAAAAAGAGAGAAAAAAGACGAAAAAAGAAAGAAAAGAAAGAAAGTAAAAAACAGGAAGAACCACTGTCAACACTGAAAACGAAGCCAACTGTCCGTCTACATCCACCTATGGTTCATATCACGTGCTGTTCAGTTCTTGGCGTGTGTCGGGCCACCCAAGATTGTCGCCGCGGTGCCGGGAGGGTCCGGGACGGCGTGCCTAAAGAAAGGGGTTTCCCCGTAATTGGTCGTTTGGTCGTTCGGCGGGCGGCGGGCGGTGTGTGTAAAGGAAAGGTTTCTCGTTAATGGGTCGGTCGGCTATTTACCTTTAATCTTCGTCCGTTTCCCTTCAACGGTCATGAAGTGGTAGGCGAACGTAAACACTTTGTATGTGCATGCGAAAAAAAAACAAAAAAAAGAAAAAAAAAGAAGGAGAAGAGGACAGTGTACACGTACGAGTCAGTCAGAAAAAAGCATGGTCTCCAGCTATCAATCTTTGTCACCAATTTTCTCCTGGCTTACTTCTCGGAGGCAGTTGAGTTTTCCGGGGTCCTCATTGATACCGGCTACTAATGTACGAAATTTGAAAATAAAATATGCCTCACGCTGTTCGCGCTCGCGTCTGTTTGAAAAACCGGACTGCAAAAGAGTTACGCTAATATTTTTAAAACTGTGGTTTGGCAGGCGCAGATGTCTAGATAAAGGTAGCTTCGGCAGTGAAGTGGCGTGGTACCGGTGATTATTGAACCGCAGCCGAAATGGCGTGTCTGTTTGGCCGATATATTCTTGTCCGCAGATGTTGCAATGTAGCATGTATATTACGTTACTGGAGTCACAATTAAGGCTTTCAGTTATGCAGAATTTGAAATCCGAGAAGTTCGCTTTGGATTCACGTGTTGTGAGCATCTGTGGGCATACCTTGCATCGAGATTTTCCGCAGGGATGGCACCCTGATTGAATTTTGGGGGTGTTTGTTTTTGCCCTGACAAGAATGTCCTTCAGATTTTTATCCCGGCGGTACACCACGTGAGGTGGCTTCGCGAAAATAGAAGTTAGTCGTTCGCTTTGCCTGATTATGTTGAAATGGCGGGAAAGTATGTTGTTGATTCGTGGCGCTGATGAGGAGTAAGTTAGTACAAGGTTCGTTTGGGAAGTCGTTTTAGGTACTTTGTTTGGTCCCTTAATTATATCATTCCTGTTCACGTTGCGAGCACGTAGTATGGCATCGTCAATAATGTCTTCCGGATAATTTTGTTTCAATAAGGAATGCTTTAGGTGTTCCGCGTGTCTGTCAAATTCCCGCATATCGGTGCATATTCTTCGGTACCGGTAGGCCTGAGAATATGGAATACCCGTTTTGCAATGCTTTGGGTGGCTGCTGTTGAAATGTAGGTACATTTGACGGTCTGTAGGCTTTTTGTAAAGGTTTGTTGACAAGCGGTCATTTTCGACCGTGACAGTAACGTCCAAAAAGTTAATGCTAGTTTTGGAAATTTTGTGCGTGAATTTTATTGACGGGTGGCATTTGTTAAAATCCTCTATGAAGCGGAAAAGACTTCCCTCATCATGGTTCCATATCATAAAAATATCGTCTAAGTATCTTCTGTAGTAGAAAGGTTTCAAGGTGCGTCCCTCAATGAATGGGATTTCAAGTGAAGCCATAAAGGTGCTCGCGAAGTTTGGGGCCATTTTCGTGCCCATTGCAGTGCCACTGACCTGAAGGAAATGCTTGCCGTTGAACTCAAAATGGTTATAATTTAGTACAAGTTCAAGAAGTGTAAACAGTACCTTGCCACTTACACTAGTTGATGAGTCAGATTTTACATATTCAGAAACCATAGCCGCTATTCCGTCATGGTGGGGTATGTTGGTGTACAGTGAGCAGACGTCCATGGTCACCAGAAAACTGCCGCCTGGGATGTCGAGACTTGAAGTTTCGCAGATGAAGTGGTTTGTGTCCTTTAGGTAATAGGGAAAATTTGGGGGGATGTTTTTTATTAAGGAATTGATGAATTCTGATATATTTTCTGTTGATGTGCTGTTACTGGAAACTATCGGACGTCCCGGATTACCTGCCTTGTGTATTTTGGGGAGTAAATAGAATCGACCGGGAACAGAGTGGGCCGGTAACATTGCTTTTAACATTTTGCCGGTAATTTTCTCGTCCCGGCGGAGATTGTTTAGGGTTACTTTTATCTCCCTTTCAAATTCGGGAGTCGGGTCCGTTGGAAGTTCTTTGTAGAATTTTGTGTCTGATAGCTGTCGTTCCCCTTCCTTTAAGTAGTCCGACGTATTTAGAATTACTATGCAGCCTCCTTTATCAGCCGGTTTGATAGTAATTCCAGTGTTTTTTCGTAGTTCATCGAGTGCCCTTCGTTCTGACTTTGATATGTTGTTTCGAAATGGCCGATTTTTTCCATACGCTCTGATGATATCTTTTTGAACTGCTGATATATACATATCGAGGTGTTTGTCCCTCTGCTCACCCGGACACCATGATCTGTCACCACCAATCACTCTATTCTCGTTCGTACAGTCCTTGCGATCATGAAAGTATTCACGGAGGCGGAGATTACGCGCAAAGTTATCGAGGTCTTGGTACAGTTCAAATTCATTGAATTTACCGGATGATGGACAAAAGGTCAAGCCTCTCGACAAAAGTTGAAGCTGAGCGGGTGTGAGTGTTGTGTTTGACAGATTGAGTACATTTTCCTCATAAGTTTTCGGCTGCTCTTGGCTATCACGTGGCACGGGAGTGTCAGCGTCATATTCGAGAGTAAGGATGTTTTGATTAGGATTGCACTGTGGTTCTGAGTTCCCATTTTTCTCCTCAAAGTTAGGTTGAGGTACGGGTGGTCCCTGGTGTTCTTGTACGGCCTCATTCCTATTTTCCTGTTGCAGAGCAGTGGAGCTACTGCAATCCCGCTTGAATTTTCTATCTTTTACTACTGAAATTTCGCCTCTCTTCTTTAGTTCATATCTTTCCAGTTCTCTTGCCTCATGCTCTCCGAGATTAGATACCAATTTCTGCGTGGCCTCCGTGACACTGTGTTCGGCGGCCTTACGCTCACAATGGTCCGCAATGACCCGAGTCAGTTGCAAGGACGCTTCTAGTAATATTTTTTCCCACTTCCCCCTTTCTGCTTCACTTAGTGTAGACATTGAGGGGTTGCAGGCTAGGCGGAGACCCTTAGGTGCAATTTCGTGAGATAGATATTTGTTTAGTTGTTCTGCGTGTTTTTCGTATTGCACCCGCTTTTCAATGATTTTCCTAATCGATAGAAATGAGTGGGACCATGCGTGTTTAAGACTGCCCGTACCTTTTGTTTCCCCGTGTCATTTGGAAGCCGCCGCCTTGGTCTTCGCCGCATTCGTCCGCCTGGTGTTGTAAGGCCTCGCTGGTGGGAGTGGCGACGTCGTCACTGCTGGGACCCTGGATGGCTCTTTGTGTCCCTCGGCTCCCTGTTGTTGAGTGGGTTTGGCACTGGAGTTTGCCGTGCAAGCCGTTGCCGCCGATCTCTGACTCACTGGTGGGACCCGCTGGCTCGCTGGCCTCGCTGGTGGTAGTGGAGACATCGTCACTGCTGGTGCCCTGGATGGCTCTGTGTGTCGCTCGGCTTCTTGTTGTTGAGGGGGCTTGGCACTGGAGTTGTCCGTGCAAGCGATTGCCGCCGATCTCCATGCCGCCGACGTCCATCGCAGCTGCACCCTCGTGTGCTGTGCCAGTAGCGCGACCCCCTCGAAGCTTGCATGTAAGCCGTCAGCAGCCAGGAAGCGGCGCAGCGGGAGTGTTGAGAAACCATGTTCGACGTAATAGACGCCTGCTCCCAACAACCCGTAGTGGCAGAGACGGCGGGCCTCTCTGCTGAATCGCTGTACCTCCATATTAAACCGATTCATTGTCAAATGTACCTACATTTCAACAGCAGCCACCCAAAGCATTGCAAAACGGGTATTCCATATTCTCAGGCCTACCGGTACCGAAGAATATGCACCGATATGCGGGAATTTGACAGACACGCGGAACACCTAAAGCATTCCTTATTGAAACAAAATTATCCGGAAGACATTATTGACGATGCCATACTACGTGCTCGCAACGTGAACAGGAATGATATAATTAAGGGACCAAACAAAGTACCTAAACCAACTTCCCAAACGAACCTTGTACTAACTTACTCCTCATCAGCGCCACGAATCAACAACATACTTTCCCGCCATTTCAACATAATCAGGCAAAGCGAACGACTAACTTCTATTTTCGCGAAGCCACCTCACGTGGTGTACCGCCGGGATAAAAATCTGAAGGACATTCTTGTCAGGGCAAAAACAAACACCCCCAAAATTCAATCAGGGTGCCATCCCTGCGGAAAATCTCGATGCAAGGTATGCCCACAGATGCTCACAACACGTGAATCCAAAGCGAACTTCTCGGATTTCAAATTCTGCATAACTGAAAGCCTTAATTGTGACTCCAGTAACGTAATATACATGCTACATTGCAACATCTGCGGACAAGAATATATCGGCCAAACAGACACGCCATTTCGGCTGCGGTTCAATAATCACCGGTACCACGCCACTTCACTGCCGAAGCTACCTTTATCTAGACATCTGCGCCTGCCAAACCACAGTTTTAAAAATATTAGCGTAACTCTTTTGCAGTCCGGTTTTTCAAACAGACGCGAGCGCGAACAGCGTGAGGCATATTTTATTTTCAAATTTCGTACATTAGTAGCCGGTATCAATGAGGACCCCGGAAAACTCAACTGCCTCCGAGAAGTAAGCCAGGAGAAAATTGGTGACAAAGATTGATAGCTGGAGACCATGCTTTTTTCTGACTGACTCGTACGTGTACACTGTCCTCTTCTTCTTCTTTTTTTTTCTTTTTTTTGTTTTTTTTTTCGCATGCACATACAAAGTGTTTACGTTCGCCTACCACTTCATGACCGTTGAAGGGAAACGGACGAAGATTAAAGGTAAATAGCCGACCGACCCATTAACGAGAAACCTTTCCTTTACACACACCGCCCGCCGCCCGCCGAACGACCAAACGACCAATTACGGGGAAACCCCTTTCTTTAGGCACGCCGTCCCGGACCCTCCCGGCACCGCGGCGACAATCTTGGGTGGCCCGACACACGCCAAGAACTGAACAGCACGTGATATGAACCATAGGTGGATGTAGACGGACAGTTGGCTTCGTTTTCAGTGTTGACAGTGGTTCTTCCTGTTTTTTACTTTCTTTCTTTTCTTTCTTTTTTCGTCTTTTTTCTCTCTTTTTTTCCTTCTTCCAGTTCCCTCTCACTCTCGGAAACGTCTTTCAAGGCGAGAGGGACGCGGCAGCAAGGAAGTTCATGTCAGTATAACTCATCCCCTGATGAAGGGAGGTCCCCTCCCGAAACTGTTGGGAAATAAATATATTTATCCTTGTTGACAACGCTCCCGTTGTGCCATATCCCATACCTTCACGAAGACTAACTGGCCCATTGAATTATTACTCCCACTGACCTGAACCATGGCTGCCAGTACATCATCAACGGAGCGTTTGTCGCGGAGATATCCAAATTACCCTACGAAGTGTGCCGTCATCGGGGACTCAATCATGCGGTACGTCCACACGCACTTCAGCCCGAACGACTCGTCGACGCCGTGCTTCATCTCCTATGGTGGTGCTATGTTTTCGGACATTCCGGCGCTACTTGAGTACCTACCTCACCGGGTGGACACGTTGTTTCTGCATGTGGGCACCACGGACATCCTGAAGACGAGCTCTTCAAGATCACTGGATTCGTTGAGGGAGGCATTGAAGCGAATGAGGCAGATGCGCCCGAACATCAAGACACTGCATCTTAGTCTGCCACTACCTCGCGCACCCAATCGCCGACGGCGGGACTCGAACTGGCGATCAATGAATCGGTTTAATATGGAGGTACAGCGATTCAGCAGAGAGGCCCGCCGTCTCTGCCACTACGGGTTGTTGGGAGCAGGCGTCTATTACGTCGAACATGGTTTCTCAACACTCCCGCTGCGCCGCTTCCTGGCTGCTGACGGCTTACATGCAAGCTTCGAGGGGGTCGCGCTACTGGCACAGCACACGAGGGTGCAGCTGCGATGGACGTCGGCGGCATGGAGATCGGCGGCAATCGCTTGCACGGACAACTCCAGTGCCAAGCCCCCTCAACAACAAGAAGCCGAGCGACACACAGAGCCATCCAGGGCACCAGCAGTGACGATGTCTCCACTACCACCAGCGAGGCCAGCGAGCCAGCGGGTCCCACCAGTGAGTCAGAGATCGGCGGCAACGGCTTGCACGGCAAACTCCAGTGCCAAACCCACTCAACAACAGGGAGCCGAGGGACACAAAGAGCCATCCAGGGTCCCAGCAGTGACGACGTCGCCACTCCCACCAGCGAGGCCTTACAACACCAGGCGGACGAATGCGGCGAAGACCAAGGCGGCGGCTTCCAAATGACACGGGGAAACAAAAGGTACGGGCAGTCTTAAACACGCATGGTCCCACTCATTTCTATCGATTAGGAAAATCATTGAAAAGCGGGTGCAATACGAAAAACACGCAGAACAACTAAACAAATATCTATGTCACGAAATTGCACCTAAGGGTCTCCGCCTAGCCTGCAACCCCTCAATGTCTACACTAAGTGAAGCAGAAAGGGGGAAGTGGGAAAAAATATTACTAGAAGCGTCCTTGCAACTGACTCGGGTCATTGCGGACCATTGTGAGCGTAAGGCCGCCGAACACAGTGTCACGGAGGCCACGCAGAAATTGGTATCTAATCTCGGAGAGCATGAGGCAAGAGAACTGGAAAGATATGAACTAAAGAAGAGAGGCGAAATTTCAGTAGTAAAAGATAGAAAATTCAAGCGGGATTGCAGTAGCTCCACTGCTCTGCAACAGGAAAATAGGAATGAGGCCGTACAAGAACACCAGGGACCACCCGTACCTCAACCTAACTTTGAGGAGAAAAATGGGAACTCAGAACCACAGTGCAATCCTAATCAAAACATCCTTACTCTCGAATATGACGCTGACACTCCCGTGCCACGTGATAGCCAAGAGCAGCCGAAAACTTATGAGGAAAATGTACTCAATCTGTCAAACACAACACTCACACCCGCTCAGCTTCAACTTTTGTCGAGAGGCTTGACCTTTTGTCCATCATCCGGTAAATTCAATGAATTTGAACTGTACCAAGACCTCGATAACTTTGCGCGTAATCTCCGCCTCCGTGAATACTTTCATGATCGCAAGGACTGTACGAACGAGAATAGAGTGATTGGTGGTGACAGATCATGGTGTCCGGGTGAGCAGAGGGACAAACACCTCGATATGTATATATCAGCAGTTCAAAAAGATATCATCAGAGCGTATGGAAAAAATCGGCCATTTCGAAACAACATATCAAAGTCAGAACGAAGGGCACTCGATGAACTACGAAAAAACACTGGAATTACTATCAAACCGGCTGATAAAGGAGGCTGCATAGTAATTCTAAATACGTCGGACTACTTAAAGGAAGGGGAACGACAGCTATCAGACACAAAATTCTACAAAGAACTTCCAACGGACCCGACTCCCGAATTTGAAAGGGAGATAAAAGTAACCCTAAACAATCTCCGCCGGGACGAGAAAATTACCGGCAAAATGTTAAAAGCAATGTTACCGGCCCACTCTGTTCCCGGTCGATTCTATTTACTCCCCAAAATACACAAGGCAGGTAATCCGGGACGTCCGATAGTTTCCAGTAACAGCACATCAACAGAAAATATATCAGAATTCATCAATTCCTTAATAAAAAACATCCCCCCAAATTTTCCCTATTACCTAAAGGACACAAACCACTTCATCTGCGAAACTTCAAGTCTCGACATCCCAGGCGGCAGTTTTCTGGTGACCATGGACGTCTGCTCACTGTACACCAACATACCCCACCATGACGGAATAGCGGCTATGGTTTCTGAATATGTAAAATCTGACTCATCAACTAGTGTAAGTGGCAAGGTACTGTTTACACTTCTTGAACTTGTACTAAATTATAACCATTTTGAGTTCAACGGCAAGCATTTCCTTCAGGTCAGTGGCACTGCAATGGGCACGAAAATGGCCCCAAACTTCGCGAGCACCTTTATGGCTTCACTTGAAATCCCATTCATTGAGGGACGCACCTTGAAACCTTTCTACTACAGAAGATACTTAGACGATATTTTTATGATATGGAACCATGATGAGGGAAGTCTTTTCCGCTTCATAGAGGATTTTAACAAATGCCACCCGTCAATAAAATTCACGCACAAAATTTCCAAAACTAGCATTAACTTTTTGGACGTTACTGTCACGGTCGAAAATGACCGCTTGTCAACAAACCTTTACAAAAAGCCTACAGACCGTCAAATGTACCTACATTTCAACAGCAGCCACCCAAAGCATTGCAAAACGGGTATTCCATATTCTCAGGCCTACCGGTACCGAAGAATATGCACCGATATGCGGGAATTTGACAGACACGCGGAACACCTAAAGCATTCCTTATTGAAACAAAATTATCCGGAAGACATTATTGACGATGCCATACTACGTGCTCGCAACGTGAACAGGAATGATATAATTAAGGGACCAAACAAAGTACCTAAAACGACTTCCCAAACGAACCTTGTACTAACTTACTCCTCATCAGCGCCACGAATCAACAACATACTTTCCCGCCATTTCAACATAATCAGGCAAAGCGAACGACTAACTTCTATTTTCGCGAAGCCACCTCACGTGGTGTACCGCCGGGATAAAAATCTGAAGGACATTCTTGTCAGGGCAAAAACAAACACCCCCAAAATTCAATCAGGGTGCCATCCCTGCGGAAAATCTCGATGCAAGGTATGCCCACAGATGCTCACAACACGTGAATCCAAAGCGAACTTCTCGGATTTCAAATTCTGCATAACTGAAAGCCTTAATTGTGACTCCAGTAACGTAATATACATGCTACATTGCAACATCTGCGGACAAGAATATATCGGCCAAACAGACACGCCATTTCGGCTGCGGTTCAATAATCACCGGTACCACGCCACTTCACTGCCGAAGCTACCTTTATCTAGACATCTGCGCCTGCCAAACCACAGTTTTAAAAATATTAGCGTAACTCTTTTGCAGTCCGGTTTTTCAAACAGACGCGAGCGCGAACAGCGTGAGGCATATTTTATTTTCAAATTTCGTACATTAGTAGCCGGTATCAATGAGGACCCCGGAAAACTCAACTGCCTCCGAGAAGTAAGCCAGGAGAAAATTGGTGACAAAGATTGATAGCTGGAGACCATGCTTTTTTCTGACTGACTCGTACGTGTACACTGTCCTCTTCTTCTTCTTTTTTTTTCTTTTTTTTGTTTTTTTTTTTCGCATGCACATACAAAGTGTTTACGTTCGCCTACCACTTCATGACCGTTGAAGGGAAACGGACGAAGATTAAAGGTAAATAGCCGACCGACCCATTAACGAGAAACCTTTCCTTTACACACACCGCCCGCCGCCCGCCGAACGACCAAACGACCAATTACGGGGAAACCCCTTTCTTTAGGCACGCCGTCCCGGACCCTCCCGGCACCGCGGCGACAATCTTGGGTGGCCCGACACACGCCAAGAACTGAACAGCACGTGATATGAACCATAGGTGGATGTAGACGGACAGTTGGCTTCGTTTTCAGTGTTGACAGTGGTTCTTCCTGTTTTTTACTTTCTTTCTTTTCTTTCTTTTTTCGTCTTTTTTCTCTCTTTTTTTCCTTCTTCCAGTTCCCTCTCACTCTCGGAAACGTCTTTCAAGGCGAGAGGGACGCGGCAGCAAGGAAGTTCATGTCAGTATAACTCATCCCCTGATGAAGGGAGGTCCCCTCCCGAAACTGTTGGGAAATAAATATATTTATCCTTGTTGACAACGCTCCCGTTGTGCCATATCCCATACCTTCACGAAGACTAACTGGCCCATTGAATTATTACTCCCACTGACCTGAACCATGGCTGCCAGTACATCATCAACGGAGCGTTTGTCGCGGAGATATCCAAATTACCCTACGAAGTGTGCCGTCATCGGGGACTCAATCATGCGGTACGTCCACACGCACTTCAGCCCGAACGACTCGTCGACGCCGTGCTTCATCTCCTATGGTGGTGCTATGTTTTCGGACATTCCGGCGCTACTTGAGTACCTACCTCACCGGGTGGACACGTTGTTTCTGCATGTGGGCACCACGGACATCCTGAAGACGAGCTCTTCAAGATCACTGGATTCGTTGAGGGAGGCATTGAAGCGAATGAGGCAGATGCGCCCGAACATCAAGACACTGCATCTTAGTCTGCCACTACCTCGCGCACCCAATCGCCGACGGCGGGACTCGAACTGGCGATCAATGAATCGGTTTAATATGGAGGTACAGCGATTCAGCAGAGAGGCCCGCCGTCTCTGCCACTACGGGTTGTTGGGAGCAGGCGTCTATTACGTCGAACATGGTTTCTCAACACTCCCGCTGCGCCGCTTCCTGGCTGCTGACGGCTTACATGCAAGCTTCGAGGGGGTCGCGCTACTGGCACAGCACACGAGGGTGCAGCTGCGATGGACGTCGGCGGCATGGAGATCGGCGGCAATCGCTTGCACGGACAACTCCAGTGCCAAGCCCCCTCAACAACAAGAAGCCGAGCGACACACAGAGCCATCCAGGGCACCAGCAGTGACGATGTCTCCACTACCACCAGCGAGGCCAGCGAGCCAGCGGGTCCCACCAGTGAGTCAGAGATCGGCGGCAACGGCTTGCACGGCAAACTCCAGTGCCAAACCCACTCAACAACAGGGAGCCGAGGGACACAAAGAGCCATCCAGGGTCCCAGCAGTGACGACGTCGCCACTCCCACCAGCGAGGCCTTACAACACCAGGCGGACGAATGCGGCGAAGACCAAGGCGGCGGCTTCCAAATGACACGGGGAAACAAAAGGTACGGGCAGTCTTAAACACGCATGGTCCCACTCATTTCTATCGATTAGGAAAATCATTGAAAAGCGGGTGCAATACGAAAAACACGCAGAACAACTAAACAAATATCTATCTCACGAAATTGCACCTAAGGGTCTCCGCCTAGCCTGCAACCCCTCAATGTCTACACTAAGTGAAGCAGAAAGGGGGAAGTGGGAAAAAATATTACTAGAAGCGTCCTTGCAACTGACTCGGGTCATTGCGGACCATTGTGAGCGTAAGGCCGCCGAACACAGTGTCACGGAGGCCACGCAGAAATTGGTATCTAATCTCGGAGAGCATGAGGCAAGAGAACTGGAAAGATATGAACTAAAGAAGAGAGGCGAAATTTCAGTAGTAAAAGATAGAAAATTCAAGCGGGATTGCAGTAGCTCCACTGCTCTGCAACAGGAAAATAGGAATGAGGCCGTACAAGAACACCAGGGACCACCCGTACCTCAACCTAACTTTGAGGAGAAAAATGGGAACTCAGAACCACAGTGCAATCCTAATCAAAACATCCTTACTCTCGAATATGACGCTGACACTCCCGTGCCACGTGATAGCCAAGAGCAGCCGAAAACTTATGAGGAAAATGTACTCAATCTGTCAAACACAACACTCACACCCGCTCAGCTTCAACTTTTGTCGAGAGGCTTGACCTTTTGTCCATCATCCGGTAAATTCAATGAATTTGAACTGTACCAAGACCTCGATAACTTTGCGCGTAATCTCCGCCTCCGTGAATACTTTCATGATCGCAAGGACTGTACGAACGAGAATAGAGTGATTGGTGGTGACAGATCATGGTGTCCGGGTGAGCAGAGGGACAAACACCTCGATATGTATATATCAGCAGTTCAAAAAGATATCATCAGAGCGTATGGAAAAAATCGGCCATTTCGAAACAACATATCAAAGTCAGAACGAAGGGCACTCGATGAACTACGAAAAAACACTGGAATTACTATCAAACCGGCTGATAAAGGAGGCTGCATAGTAATTCTAAATACGTCGGACTACTTAAAGGAAGGGGAACGACAGCTATCAGACACAAAATTCTACAAAGAACTTCCAACGGACCCGACTCCCGAATTTGAAAGGGAGATAAAAGTAACCCTAAACAATCTCCGCCGGGACGAGAAAATTACCGGCAAAATGTTAAAAGCAATGTTACCGGCCCACTCTGTTCCCGGTCGATTCTATTTACTCCCCAAAATACACAAGGCAGGTAATCCGGGACGTCCGATAGTTTCCAGTAACAGCACATCAACAGAAAATATATCAGAATTCATCAATTCCTTAATAAAAAACATCCCCCCAAATTTTCCCTATTACCTAAAGGACACAAACCACTTCATCTGCGAAACTTCAAGTCTCGACATCCCAGGCGGCAGTTTTCTGGTGACCATGGACGTCTGCTCACTGTACACCAACATACCCCACCATGACGGAATAGCGGCTATGGTTTCTGAATATGTAAAATCTGACTCATCAACTAGTGTAAGTGGCAAGGTACTGTTTACACTTCTTGAACTTGTACTAAATTATAACCATTTTGAGTTCAACGGCAAGCATTTCCTTCAGGTCAGTGGCACTGCAATGGGCACGAAAATGGCCCCAAACTTCGCGAGCACCTTTATGGCTTCACTTGAAATCCCATTCATTGAGGGACGCACCTTGAAACCTTTCTACTACAGAAGATACTTAGACGATATTTTTATGATATGGAACCATGATGAGGGAAGTCTTTTCCGCTTCATAGAGGATTTTAACAAATGCCACCCGTCAATAAAATTCACGCACAAAATTTCCAAAACTAGCATTAACTTTTTGGACGTTACTGTCACGGTCGAAAATGACCGCTTGTCAACAAACCTTTACAAAAAGCCTACAGACCGTCAAATGTACCTACATTTCAACAGCAGCCACCCAAAGCATTGCAAAACGGGTATTCCATATTCTCAGGCCTACCGGTACCGAAGAATATGCACCGATATGCGGGAATTTGACAGACACGCGGAACACCTAAAGCATTCCTTATTGAAACAAAATTATCCGGAAGACATTATTGACGATGCCATACTACGTGCTCGCAACGTGAACAGGAATGATATAATTAAGGGACCAAACAAAGTACCTAAAACGACTTCCCAAACGAACCTTGTACTAACTTACTCCTCATCAGCGCCACGAATCAACAACATACTTTCCCGCCATTTCAACATAATCAGGCAAAGCGAACGACTAACTTCTATTTTCGCGAAGCCACCTCACGTGGTGTACCGCCGGGATAAAAATCTGAAGGACATTCTTGTCAGGGCAAAAACAAACACCCCCAAAATTCAATCAGGGTGCCATCCCTGCGGAAAATCTCGATGCAAGGTATGCCCACAGATGCTCACAACACGTGAATCCAAAGCGAACTTCTCGGATTTCAAATTCTGCATAACTGAAAGCCTTAATTGTGACTCCAGTAACGTAATATACATGCTACATTGCAACATCTGCGGACAAGAATATATCGGCCAAACAGACACGCCATTTCGGCTGCGGTTCAATAATCACCGGTACCACGCCACTTCACTGCCGAAGCTACCTTTATCTAGACATCTGCGCCTGCCAAACCACAGTTTTAAAAATATTAGCGTAACTCTTTTGCAGTCCGGTTTTTCAAACAGACGCGAGCGCGAACAGCGTGAGGCATATTTTATTTTCAAATTTCGTACATTAGTAGCCGGTATCAATGAGGACCCCGGAAAACTCAACTGCCTCCGAGAAGTAAGCCAGGAGAAAATTGGTGACAAAGATTGATAGCTGGAGACCATGCTTTTTTCTGACTGACTCGTACGTGTACACTGTCCTCTTCTTCTTCTTTTTTTTTTCTTTTTTTTGTTTTTTTTTTTTCGCATGCACATACAAAGTGTTTACGTTCGCCTACCACTTCATGACCGTTGAAGGGAAACGGACGAAGATTAAAGGTAAATAGCCGACCGACCCATTAACGAGAAACCTTTCCTTTACACACACCGCCCGCCGCCCGCCGAACGACCAAACGACCAATTACGGGGAAACCCCTTTCTTTAGGCACGCCGTCCCGGACCCTCCCGGCACCGCGGCGACAATCTTGGGTGGCCCGACACACGCCAAGAACTGAACAGCACGTGATATGAACCATAGGTGGATGTAGACGGACAGTTGGCTTCGTTTTCAGTGTTGACAGTGGTTCTTCCTGTTTTTTACTTTCTTTCTTTTCTTTCTTTTTTCGTCTTTTTTCTCTCTTTTTTTCCTTCTTCCAGTTCCCTCTCACTCTCGGAAACGTCTTTCAAGGCGAGAGGGACGCGGCAGCAAGGAAGTTCATGTCAGTATAACTCATCCCCTGATGAAGGGAGGTCCCCTCCCGAAACTGTTGGGAAATAAATATATTTATCCTTGTTGACAACGCTCCCGTTGTGCCATATCCCATACCTTCACGAAGACTAACTGGCCCATTGAATTATTACTCCCACTGACCTGAACCATGGCTGCCAGTACATCATCAACGGAGCGTTTGTCGCGGAGATATCCAAATTACCCTACGAAGTGTGCCGTCATCGGGGACTCAATCATGCGGTACGTCCACACGCACTTCAGCCCGAACGACTCGTCGACGCCGTGCTTCATCTCCTATGGTGGTGCTATGTTTTCGGACATTCCGGCGCTACTTGAGTACCTACCTCACCGGGTGGACACGTTGTTTCTGCATGTGGGCACCACGGACATCCTGAAGACGAGCTCTTCAAGATCACTGGATTCGTTGAGGGAGGCATTGAAGCGAATGAGGCAGATGCGCCCGAACATCAAGACACTGCATCTTAGTCTGCCACTACCTCGCGCACCCAATCGCCGACGGCGGGACTCGAACTGGCGATCAATGAATCGGTTTAATATGGAGGTACAGCGATTCAGCAGAGAGGCCCGCCGTCTCTGCCACTACGGGTTGTTGGGAGCAGGCGTCTATTACGTCGAACATGGTTTCTCAACACTCCCGCTGCGCCGCTTCCTGGCTGCTGACGGCTTACATGCAAGCTTCGAGGGGGTCGCGCTACTGGCACAGCACACGAGGGTGCAGCTGCGATGGACGTCGGCGGCATGGAGATCGGCGGCAATCGCTTGCACGGACAACTCCAGTGCCAAGCCCCCTCAACAACAAGAAGCCGAGCGACACACAGAGCCATCCAGGGCACCAGCAGTGACGATGTCTCCACTACCACCAGCGAGGCCAGCGAGCCAGCGGGTCCCACCAGTGAGTCAGAGATCGGCGGCAACGGCTTGCACGGCAAACTCCAGTGCCAAACCCACTCAACAACAGGGAGCCGAGGGACACAAAGAGCCATCCAGGGTCCCAGCAGTGACGACGTCGCCACTCCCACCAGCGAGGCCTTACAACACCAGGCGGACGAATGCGGCGAAGACCAAGGCGGCGGCTTCCAAATGACACGGGGAAACAAAAGGTACGGGCAGTCTTAAACACGCATGGTCCCACTCATTTCTATCGATTAGGAAAATCATTGAAAAGCGGGTGCAATACGAAAAACACGCAGAACAACTAAACAAATATCTATCTCACGAAATTGCACCTAAGGGTCTCCGCCTAGCCTGCAACCCCTCAATGTCTACACTAAGTGAAGCAGAAAGGGGGAAGTGGGAAAAAATATTACTAGAAGCGTCCTTGCAACTGACTCGGGTCATTGCGGACCATTGTGAGCGTAAGGCCGCCGAACACAGTGTCACGGAGGCCACGCAGAAATTGGTATCTAATCTCGGAGAGCATGAGGCAAGAGAACTGGAAAGATATGAACTAAAGAAGAGAGGCGAAATTTCAGTAGTAAAAGATAGAAAATTCAAGCGGGATTGCAGTAGCTCCACTGCTCTGCAACAGGAAAATAGGAATGAGGCCGTACAAGAACACCAGGGACCACCCGTACCTCAACCTAACTTTGAGGAGAAAAATGGGAACTCAGAACCACAGTGCAATCCTAATCAAAACATCCTTACTCTCGAATATGACGCTGACACTCCCGTGCCACGTGATAGCCAAGAGCAGCCGAAAACTTATGAGGAAAATGTACTCAATCTGTCAAACACAACACTCACACCCGCTCAGCTTCAACTTTTGTCGAGAGGCTTGACCTTTTGTCCATCATCCGGTAAATTCAATGAATTTGAACTGTACCAAGACCTCGATAACTTTGCGCGTAATCTCCGCCTCCGTGAATACTTTCATGATCGCAAGGACTGTACGAACGAGAATAGAGTGATTGGTGGTGACAGATCATGGTGTCCGGGTGAGCAGAGGGACAAACACCTCGATATGTATATATCAGCAGTTCAAAAAGATATCATCAGAGCGTATGGAAAAAATCGGCCATTTCGAAACAACATATCAAAGTCAGAACGAAGGGCACTCGATGAACTACGAAAAAACACTGGAATTACTATCAAACCGGCTGATAAAGGAGGCTGCATAGTAATTCTAAATACGTCGGACTACTTAAAGGAAGGGGAACGACAGCTATCAGACACAAAATTCTACAAAGAACTTCCAACGGACCCGACTCCCGAATTTGAAAGGGAGATAAAAGTAACCCTAAACAATCTCCGCCGGGACGAGAAAATTACCGGCAAAATGTTAAAAGCAATGTTACCGGCCCACTCTGTTCCCGGTCGATTCTATTTACTCCCCAAAATACACAAGGCAGGTAATCCGGGACGTCCGATAGTTTCCAGTAACAGCACATCAACAGAAAATATATCAGAATTCATCAATTCCTTAATAAAAAACATCCCCCCAAATTTTCCCTATTACCTAAAGGACACAAACCACTTCATCTGCGAAACTTCAAGTCTCGACATCCCAGGCGGCAGTTTTCTGGTGACCATGGACGTCTGCTCACTGTACACCAACATACCCCACCATGACGGAATAGCGGCTATGGTTTCTGAATATGTAAAATCTGACTCATCAACTAGTGTAAGTGGCAAGGTACTGTTTACACTTCTTGAACTTGTACTAAATTATAACCATTTTGAGTTCAACGGCAAGCATTTCCTTCAGGTCAGTGGCACTGCAATGGGCACGAAAATGGCCCCAAACTTCGCGAGCACCTTTATGGCTTCACTTGAAATCCCATTCATTGAGGGACGCACCTTGAAACCTTTCTACTACAGAAGATACTTAGACGATATTTTTATGATATGGAACCATGATGAGGGAAGTCTTTTCCGCTTCATAGAGGATTTTAACAAATGCCACCCGTCAATAAAATTCACGCACAAAATTTCCAAAACTAGCATTAACTTTTTGGACGTTACTGTCACGGTCGAAAATGACCGCTTGTCAACAAACCTTTACAAAAAGCCTACAGACCGTCAAAAGCCACCCAAAGCATTGCAAAACGGGTATTCCATATTCTCAGGCCTACCGGTACCGAAGAATATGCACCGATATGCGGGAATTTGACAGACACGCGGAACACCTAAAGCATTCCTTATTGAAACAAAATTATCCGGAAGACATTATTGACGATGCCATACTACGTGCTCGCAACGTGAACAGGAATGATATAATTAAGGGACCAAACAAAGTACCTAAAACGACTTCCCAAACGAACCTTGTACTAACTTACTCCTCATCAGCGCCACGAATCAACAACATACTTTCCCGCCATTTCAACATAATCAGGCAAAGCGAACGACTAACTTCTATTTTCGCGAAGCCACCTCACGTGGTGTACCGCCGGGATAAAAATCTGAAGGACATTCTTGTCAGGGCAAAAACAAACACCCCCAAAATTCAATCAGGGTGCCATCCCTGCGGAAAATCTCGATGCAAGGTATGCCCACAGATGCTCACAACACGTGAATCCAAAGCGAACTTCTCGGATTTCAAATTCTGCATAACTGAAAGCCTTAATTGTGACTCCAGTAACGTAATATACATGCTACATTGCAACATCTGCGGACAAGAATATATCGGCCAAACAGACACGCCATTTCGGCTGCGGTTCAATAATCACCGGTACCACGCCACTTCACTGCCGAAGCTACCTTTATCTAGACATCTGCGCCTGCCAAACCACAGTTTTAAAAATATTAGCGTAACTCTTTTGCAGTCCGGTTTTTCAAACAGACGCGAGCGCGAACAGCGTGAGGCATATTTTATTTTCAAATTTCGTACATTAGTAGCCGGTATCAATGAGGACCCCGGAAAACTCAACTGCCTCCGAGAAGTAAGCCAGGAGAAAATTGGTGACAAAGATTGATAGCTGGAGACCATGCTTTTTTCTGACTGACTCGTACGTGTACACTGTCCTCTTCTTCTTCTTTTTTTTTCTTTTTTTTGTTTTTTTTTTTTCGCATGCACATACAAAGTGTTTACGTTCGCCTACCACTTCATGACCGTTGAAGGGAAACGGACGAAGATTAAAGGTAAATAGCCGACCGACCCATTAACGAGAAACCTTTCCTTTACACACACCGCCCGCCGCCCGCCGAACGACCAAACGACCAATTACGGGGAAACCCCTTTCTTTAGGCACGCCGTCCCGGACCCTCCCGGCACCGCGGCGACAATCTTGGGTGGCCCGACACACGCCAAGAACTGAACAGCACGTGATATGAACCATAGGTGGATGTAGACGGACAGTTGGCTTCGTTTTCAGTGTTGACAGTGGTTCTTCCTGTTTTTTACTTTCTTTCTTTTCTTTCTTTTTTCGTCTTTTTTCTCTCTTTTTTTCCTTCTTCCAGTTCCCTCTCACTCTCGGAAACGTCTTTCAAGGCGAGAGGGACGCGGCAGCAAGGAAGTTCATGTCAGTATAACTCATCCCCTGATGAAGGGAGGTCCCCTCCCGAAACTGTTGGGAAATAAATATATTTATCCTTGTTGACAACGCTCCCGTTGTGCCATATCCCATACCTTCACGAAGACTAACTGGCCCATTGAATTATTACTCCCACTGACCTGAACCATGGCTGCCAGTACATCATCAACGGAGCGTTTGTCGCGGAGATATCCAAATTACCCTACGAAGTGTGCCGTCATCGGGGACTCAATCATGCGGTACGTCCACACGCACTTCAGCCCGAACGACTCGTCGACGCCGTGCTTCATCTCCTATGGTGGTGCTATGTTTTCGGACATTCCGGCGCTACTTGAGTACCTACCTCACCGGGTGGACACGTTGTTTCTGCATGTGGGCACCACGGACATCCTGAAGACGAGCTCTTCAAGATCACTGGATTCGTTGAGGGAGGCATTGAAGCGAATGAGGCAGATGCGCCCGAACATCAAGACACTGCATCTTAGTCTGCCACTACCTCGCGCACCCAATCGCCGACGGCGGGACTCGAACTGGCGATCAATGAATCGGTTTAATATGGAGGTACAGCGATTCAGCAGAGAGGCCCGCCGTCTCTGCCACTACGGGTTGTTGGGAGCAGGCGTCTATTACGTCGAACATGGTTTCTCAACACTCCCGCTGCGCCGCTTCCTGGCTGCTGACGGCTTACATGCAAGCTTCGAGGGGGTCGCGCTACTGGCACAGCACACGAGGGTGCAGCTGCGATGGACGTCGGCGGCATGGAGATCGGCGGCAATCGCTTGCACGGACAACTCCAGTGCCAAGCCCCCTCAACAACAAGAAGCCGAGCGACACACAGAGCCATCCAGGGCACCAGCAGTGACGATGTCTCCACTACCACCAGCGAGGCCAGCGAGCCAGCGGGTCCCACCAGTGAGTCAGAGATCGGCGGCAACGGCTTGCACGGCAAACTCCAGTGCCAAACCCACTCAACAACAGGGAGCCGAGGGACACAAAGAGCCATCCAGGGTCCCAGCAGTGACGACGTCGCCACTCCCACCAGCGAGGCCTTACAACACCAGGCGGACGAATGCGGCGAAGACCAAGGCAGCGGCTTCCAAATGACACGGGGAAACAAAAGGTACGGGCAGTCTTAAACACGCATGGTCCCACTCATTTCTATCGATTAGGAAAATCATTGAAAAGCGGGTGCAATACGAAAAACACGCAGAACAACTAAACAAATATCTATCTCACGAAATTGCACCTAAGGGTCTCCGCCTAGCCTGCAACCCCTCAATGTCTACACTAAGTGAAGCAGAAAGGGGGAAGTGGGAAAAAATATTACTAGAAGCGTCCTTGCAACTGACTCGGGTCATTGCGGACCATTGTGAGCGTAAGGCCGCCGAACACAGTGTCACGGAGGCCACGCAGAAATTGGTATCTAATCTCGGAGAGCATGAGGCAAGAGAACTGGAAAGATATGAACTAAAGAAGAGAGGCGAAATTTCAGTAGTAAAAGATAGAAAATTCAAGCGGGATTGCAGTAGCTCCACTGCTCTGCAACAGGAAAATAGGAATGAGGCCGTACAAGAACACCAGGGACCACCCGTACCTCAACCTAACTTTGAGGAGAAAAATGGGAACTCAGAACCACAGTGCAATCCTAATCAAAACATCCTTACTCTCGAATATGACGCTGACACTCCCGTGCCACGTGATAGCCAAGAGCAGCCGAAAACTTATGAGGAAAATGTACTCAATCTGTCAAACACAACACTCACACCCGCTCAGCTTCAACTTTTGTCGAGAGGCTTGACCTTTTGTCCATCATCCGGTAAATTCAATGAATTTGAACTGTACCAAGACCTCGATAACTTTGCGCGTAATCTCCGCCTCCGTGAATACTTTCATGATCGCAAGGACTGTACGAACGAGAATAGAGTGATTGGTGGTGACAGATCATGGTGTCCGGGTGAGCAGAGGGACAAACACCTCGATATGTATATATCAGCAGTTCAAAAAGATATCATCAGAGCGTATGGAAAAAATCGGCCATTTCGAAACAACATATCAAAGTCAGAACGAAGGGCACTCGATGAACTACGAAAAAACACTGGAATTACTATCAAACCGGCTGATAAAGGAGGCTGCATAGTAATTCTAAATACGTCGGACTACTTAAAGGAAGGGGAACGACAGCTATCAGACACAAAATTCTACAAAGAACTTCCAACGGACCCGACTCCCGAATTTGAAAGGGAGATAAAAGTAACCCTAAACAATCTCCGCCGGGACGAGAAAATTACCGGCAAAATGTTAAAAGCAATGTTACCGGCCCACTCTGTTCCCGGTCGATTCTATTTACTCCCCAAAATACACAAGGCAGGTAATCCGGGACGTCCGATAGTTTCCAGTAACAGCACATCAACAGAAAATATATCAGAATTCATCAATTCCTTAATAAAAAACATCCCCCCAAATTTTCCCTATTACCTAAAGGACACAAACCACTTCATCTGCGAAACTTCAAGTCTCGACATCCCAGGCGGCAGTTTTCTGGTGACCATGGACGTCTGCTCACTGTACACCAACATACCCCACCATGACGGAATAGCGGCTATGGTTTCTGAATATGTAAAATCTGACTCATCAACTAGTGTAAGTGGCAAGGTACTGTTTACACTTCTTGAACTTGTACTAAATTATAACCATTTTGAGTTCAACGGCAAGCATTTCCTTCAGGTCAGTGGCACTGCAATGGGCACGAAAATGGCCCCAAACTTCGCGAGCACCTTTATGGCTTCACTTGAAATCCCATTCATTGAGGGACGCACCTTGAAACCTTTCTACTACAGAAGATACTTAGACGATATTTTTATGATATGGAACCATGATGAGGGAAGTCTTTTCCGCTTCATAGAGGATTTTAACAAATGCCACCCGTCAATAAAATTCACGCACAAAATTTCCAAAACTAGCATTAACTTTTTGGACGTTACTGTCACGGTCGAAAATGACCGCTTGTCAACAAACCTTTACAAAAAGCCTACAGACCGTCAAATGTACCTACATTTCAACAGCAGCCACCCAAAGCATTGCAAAACGGGTATTCCATATTCTCAGGCCTACACTGTAAAAAATATCCGTGTTTTAACGTCGGAGCAGACCGTAGAAACTACAGAGTAACATCTGTTTCCTGAAAAATAGCGAGACTGGACGTTTAAAGCACAAACTGTGCTGCGGTTTATGGGAAACAGCAGGAGTTGCCGTAAAGCAGCAGTCGATGTTTCCGTTCTTTCGCTCCTTCCGTAAAACACCAGAAAAACGTATGTCTTCTGTACTTCAAGAACACGCTTCCGTGATTTGTGTGCACGGCGACATACTGGCTGAACTTTGACCATTCCCCCCGTTCGACAATGATACAGTGAACTAGAACAGAAAGTTAAGCGACAGCCATGGGCAATGCCTTGAGAGAGCTGTCGGCGACATACTGGCTGAACTTTGACCATTCCCCCCGTTCGACAATGATACAGTGAACTAGAACAGAAAATTAAGCGATAGCCATGGACAATGCCTTGAGAGAGCTATCGTGGCGGGTGGCTAACGTATACATACAGCGGCAACGCTGCAGTCGCCGACTAAGATGAGGCGTCCCACAGTGTGTAAGGAATGCGCAGATTCGCATTGTACGCTCATGGAAAGTCAGAAAACGAAGACGGAAAGTGTGATAACTGGGCAGGCTTTGATGAGGAAATTAAGCTTAGAGCAACATTGGGTTCGAAGATAGACTAAGAAATACGAGAGAATGAGGAAGAGAAACTGTTCATTAACTCACAATGGAGAAAAAGAGCTGCATGCAGGATCACTGGAAAGTGCCAGTATGGATACATATATATATTCGGAGAGGCGGAGAAGGATAGCAGCGGTAAAAAAGAAAAAGAGAACGTTTCAGAGTTTTTACCGATTAAGGAAGAGGATAATTACAGCATTATGATACTTCACCGCAAGGGAAGCTAAATTTACTATTAGTAGCGAAGTCGGGTTGCCATAAAAAGTTATAAAGCGAGACGATATGGTGGGCCAGCCTTCGTTAGTGTGGTCACACTGACGAAGGCTGGCCCATCAGCCGAAACATTTGTAATTAGTAAAGGTGTTTCGGCGTACGTCGTGCTTTTTCGCTTCCGATATATATATATATATATATATATATATATATATATATATATATATATATATATATATATATATATATATATATATATATCGTCGAAAGGCGCTGCACTTCGTTTTCAATCTTGCAAGATTGAAAGCGAACAGGTACTTGTACTGCGTCTATGAGACTTTATTGACAAAAGATAGTGAAAAAAAAACATACCCGTCCAAGAATCCCTGCATATATGTGAATCTTGATGGTGTGCATAATAGTTTACGTTTTTTTTTTTTCGTCACATCGTGAGAATGCACGACACACAGAAGAAGAGACAGTGTACATGTTCTCCTATTTTCGTTCCTTTTTTTTTTCGTGCTTGCAAGCCTTGACTTGTTTAGTGAGAGCAATCCTATAATCGTAGCTGCGTTGTATAGTTGGCACACCAATTAACACGCAGTCAATGAAACACAGTAATGAAGTGTATTTTAAAAGGGTGCGGTTTGCTGTTTCTTTGTATGAACTCGTTGTTTTCACGCTGTTTCGCACCGTCAAGCCTACCATGCAAGCTCAAGCCCAATAATAAAATTTGGAAGGCTCGGGGAAACGTTTGTTCTTTTTATGAATTCATGAGTCTACTCGGTGAACACCGACGGCGACTTCACTTCGTCACCGAAGAATTCATCGGTTGTTGAATGGTTCTCACTACCTGCGACGAGAACATCGATTCTTCAGAACTATTTCCCTTTACACCACTTTTCCTGAATAACCGATAAATTTTTTGCACCACCATAGCTCTTCCCAACCACAACAGGCCAAAAGAAAAAAAAATGCGTTGATGGTCACACAAAATAACACGACTGCTGCGGTGTGTCCGGCCATCACTGCCCAATAGAATGGGTGCAAGATAGCATCGGTGCATCGTGGTGTCGGCTAGAATACAAAAACAAATTGTAGGCAGGCGCTAAAGTAGTCAGTTTGCCCCAAAGGGAGCGTCGCGAGTTCGATTAAAAGCCGCACCACCCGCCGGTGCCGTTTCAGCTGAGCGCCTCCCTTCGTAGCCTAAGAGGGCGCTACGAGCGTCGTGTACATCAGTCACGGCTGCATCTGCTCCCACAAAAACGCCGGATTGCCCCGGAACTTCTCTTCCTGCCTCCAAGATTCCTGTGCGCAAGGTCAGTAAAGCTGCTAAGACTCTTTTGCAACCAAAATCTTCGGGACTTAAAGCACAGAAGCGAAAAAAACCCCACAACGAGGACGCGCCCGGGGTACGTTCAAGGCTAGGCCTAACAAAGCACCCGCGCCCATGACCTACTACACTCCTGACCTGCCCAGAGAGCACCTCTTCCAGCGCCCACGTTCTAGTTCATACCTTCTGCCGCTAGGGCCGTCACCTACGAGCGGCGTGGCGCTAGTCAGCACCTGCTCGCTGACGTCATCTTCACTCTTTGTGGTCAAATTTTGACCAACAAAGCACTCGTAGTGCGTATTTATGATCCAAAATTTAGAATTATTCAGAAATAATAATACTAAAAGACATTCAGAATTTTTTTGCAATAAAATGCACGCTACCACGCATAGGCTGCCCTACATCGTGTAAATCTACGGGTTCCCACGTTTGTCAACCAGTGTGCTATAAATACTCAAGCGCTCTGAACACCTTGCTTAACCAGCAATGTATGGGAAGAAATAGTCACATATATGCCGCCAGTTCACTACAGAATGCAGGCATTCTTATACCAGCGCCTACAAAACAACCGTAAAGAAACAGACGAACAGGTTATAGGTAGCGCCACCAATGGTGAGCGGTTGAACGAGAGCGGGGACACGCGCTCCCATAGGAACCCCGCTATCTGAACAGGTCAGGAGTGTAGTAGGTCATGCCCGCGCCGACCCAACACTGGCGCGGGCGCAACGCCGGCTACTAGTGACCCCAATGCCGAAGTGCCCATGATGCTGTCCGCGTTCGACATGGACACCACACCACCTTTGAGTGCAACAGACAAAGCACACGTGTTTTCCATGCCTGCACCGCTTGCAAGTCATACGTTCATTACTACAAAAATAGGTGTAGGAGACGACAGGGGCAGGAACTATCACTTGGCTGTGTGTAAACTTATTTTGCCATATTTGGCGGAATCTGAGTGACAGCCGTGAGGTACGATTGGTGCTCGCATTTTGCATGCAGGTTGTGTTGCATCTTGTTATTGATTTACGTGCTCAGGACCAAGTAGTGCTAGCAGTTCATTTGTTTGGTTCCTCACTTGTCAAGTTTTTTGGCGCACTCTTCACTTGTTCAGCTCAGTGGTCTCTGGCACCCTACGTGGTCAAGGCAGGCGGCTATTGTCAGAGCTCTCTCACCTTCCTGCGAAGTCCATCACCTGGCACACATCACAATCAGGTAGGCATTTATTTCACCGTTATCGATCATTACCTATCTTATAAACAGTTATAAGGTGCACTCGCATGCCACAGCTCATACGAGCTAGGCATGTAACATGTCTGTCGCTATTATAAGGTGAATAATGAAACACGTGTTTGCCATGCTTGCATCGCTCATACATACCTTATTACTAAATTAGGCACAGAAAACAGTAGGGGTAGCAACGGTAACATTACTGTGCGTAGGCATATTTCAGTGCATTTTGTGGATTTTTAGTGTCGGCTATGAGGTACGACCATAGTGCTCGCACGCTGTGTTGCACCTTTATTGAGTTGCGCATGCAGGAAGCAGTACAGTGAACAGTTTAATTCTTCGGAATTATATGAAGCATTGCTTGCACTCAGCAATAACGGCATTTTTCCTTTGTTAGTGTCACTTAATTGTATTATTGTGGTGAAGCCTGCTGTTGAGTTGCATCTTTGTAGTTTGAGGATGTCACAGGTCTGTTTGTGCACGCACTCATTAGTGATCTCCTCGGTGCCCATGCACATGGCTGTTATAAGGTGCACTTGTAAGCCGGATCAGCAGGAGTCTGCTGTCACGTACACACCAGGCGTGTACGTGTCTTTGTCGTCTTATCGAGCGCAGACAAAGCACTCGTGTTTTCCATGCCTGCATCGCTTGCAAGTCATACGTCCATTACTACAAAAATAGGTGTAGGAGACGACAGGGGCAGCAACTGTCACTTGGCTGTGTGTAAACTTATTTTGCCGTACTTGGCGGAATTTGAGTGACAGCCGTGAGGTACGATTGGTGCTCGCATTTTGCATGCAGGTTGTGTTGCATCTTGTTATTGATTTACGTGCTCAGGACCAAGTAGTGCTAGCAGTTCATTTGTTTGGTTCCTCACTTGTCAAGTTTTTTGGCGCACTCTTCACTTGTTCAGCTCAGTGGTCTCTGGCACCCTACGTGGTCAAGGCAGGCGGCTATTGTCAGAGCTCTCTCACCTTCCTGCGAAGTCCATCACCTGGCACACATCACAATCAGGTAGGCATTTATTTCACCGTTATCGATCATTACCTATCTTATAAACAGTTATAAGGTGCACTCGCATGCCACAGCTCATACGAGCTAGGCATGTAACATGTCTGTCGCTATTATAAGGTGAATAATGAAACACGTGTTTGCCATGCTTGCATCGCTCATACATACCTTATTACTAAATTAGGCACAGAAAACAGTAGGGGTAGCA